>NW_027362869.1:4715000-5315000 GCF_046119375.1 Phyllobates terribilis | reverse complement strand
TGCTACAAGCTGAAATATTTTTTCAGAGCTAGATGCAGAAAAAAATTATATTGAATTTGCAACCTGATGGAGGTCAGTATAGATGGACTAATAGAACAACTCCCACACACTGCTAGAAGCTGAAATATTTTTTCAGAGCTAGATGCAGAAAAAAATTATATTGAATTTCCAACCTGGTGGAGGTCAGTATGGATCGACTAATAGAACAAGTCCCAAACACTGCTACAAGCCGAAATATTTTTTCAGAGCTCGATGCAGAAAAATATTATATTGAATTTGCAACCTGGTGGAGGTTAGTATAGATAGACTAATAGAATGATGCAATGCCCAAAAGGTTTTACTTCACTAGGTGCAGTAAAAAAATTGGTATTCTATACACAGGTGGTGTAGCTTGCAACACAGATAGGCTACTCCACTGACTAACACACTCTGCAATAGGCCAAAAAGGATTTGCTTTGCTAGATTTAGCCAAATGCTGTGAAAAAAACTTGCACAGCACTGGTACAGACCTGCCTGGCAAAAACTGATAGGAACTGATGTAACCTAGCCCTGAAAAGGACTGCAATTACAATTAGTCTTTACTCCCACAACCTATCTATTAGAGATGAGCGTTGTTCTACTCGAACTGTTCGCCAATCTCAAATTCAAGCTGTTTTGGGCGGTGTTCGAGCCGGTCGGCGAACACGAACAATTTGAGAAAAATTCGGCTGTTCGAGGTTATGTTCGATAACTGTTCGTGCACCAAAATCATAACTGGATTTTTTCTCAGTAATGATGAAAATTAATGTTAATACGCAGTTTGAGTGTACAGCGGGGTGGGGGGAGGGGCAGGGGATGGATCTCTGCAGGAACAATGAAGATCTCCATTTTTTTTTCTCTTTCCCGCATTTGCAGTGGGGAGGTGCAATCTGTCAGCCTATCAGCAGCGCACACACGGAGCGAAGTGCTTTTTTTCACACAAGCAAGGGCATGTGTGATTGGCAGTGTATGTCACATGTCCTTGCCCTATAAGACCAAGCCATTTTCCCCGTCGCCACCATTTTCTCACTGCTGCAGCTGCGTGTTAGACGGCACCGCTGTTGCTGTGTGCGCTATACCTTGTTAATTTCAAGCCAATTTTCGCACAAATATACAGATAGCTTGGGAGTAGGGAATAGTTGTGATTGCAGTCCTTTTAAGGACTAGGTTACAGCATTTCCTACGACTTTTATCAAGCAGGTCTGTGCTCTTAAATAGATAGATTGTGGGAGTAAAGACTAATTGTAATTGGAGTCCTTTTCAGGACTAGGTTACATCAGTTCCTATCAGTTTTTGCCAGGCAGGTCTGTGCCAGTGCTGTGCAAGTTTTTTTCACAGCATGTGGCTGAATCTAGCAAAGCTAATCCTTTTTGGCCTATTGCAGAGTGTGTTAGTCAGTGGAGTAGCCTATCTGTGTTGCAAGATATACCACCTGTGTATAGAATACCAATTTTTTTACTGCACCTAGTGAAGTAAAATCTTTTGGGCATAGCATCATTCTATTAGTCCATCTATACTGACCTCCATCAGGTTGCAAACTGAATATAATTTTTTTCTGCATCTAGCTCTGAAAAAATATTTCGGCTTCTAGCAGTGTGTGGGACTTGGTCTATTAGTCCATCTATACTGACCTCCATCAGGTTGCAAATTAAAAATAATTTTTTTCTTCGTTTAGCTCTGAAAAAATATTTGGGCTTCTAGCAGTGTGTGGGACTTGTTCTATTAGTCCTTCTATACTGACCTCCAGCAGGTTGCAAATTGAATATAATTTTTTTCTGCATCTAGCTCTGAAAAAATATTTGGGCTTCTAGCGGTGTGTGGGACTTGGTCTATTAGTCCATCTATACTGACCTCCATCAGGTTGCAAATTAAAAATAATTTTTTTCTGCATCTAGATCTGAAAAAATATTTGGGCTTCTAGCAGTGTGTGGGACTTGGTCTATTAGTCCATTTATACTGACCTCCATCAGGTTGCAAATTGAATAAAAAAATTTTCTGCATCTAGCTCTGAAAAAATATTTGGGCTTCTAGCGGTGTGTGAGACTTGGTCTATTAGTCCATCTATACTGACCTCCATCAGGTTGCAAATTAAAAATAATTTTTTTCTGCATCTAGCTCTGAAAAAATATTTGGGCTTCTAGCAGTGTGTGGGACTTGGTCTATTAGTCCATTTATACTGACCTCCATCAGGTTGCAAATTGAATAAAAAAATTTTCTGCATCTAGCTCTGAAAAAATATTTGGGCTTCTAGCGGTGTGTGGGACTTGGTCTATTAGTCCATCTATACTGACCTCCATCAGGTTGCAAATTAAAAATAATTTTTTTCTGCATCTAGCTCTGAAAAAATATTTGGGCTTCTAGCAGTGTGTGGGACTTGGTCTATTAGTCCATCTATACTGACCTCCATCAGGTTGCAAATCGAATAAAAAAAATTTCTGCATCTAGCTCTGAAAAAATATTTGGGCTTCTAGCGGTGTGTGGGACTTGGTCTATTAGTCCATCTATACTGACCTCCATCAGGTTGCAAACTGAATATAATTTTTTTCTGCATCTAGCTCTGAAAAAATATTTGGGCTTCTAGCAGTGTGTGGGACTTGGTCTATTAGTCCATCTATACTGACCTCCATCAGGTTGCAAATTAAAAATAATTTTTTTCTTCATTTAGATCTGAAAAAATATTTGGGCTTCTAGCAGTGTGTGGGACTTGGTCTATTAGTCCATCTATACTGACCTCCATCAGGTTGCAAATTGAATAAAAAAAATTTCTGCATCTAGCTCTGAAAAAATATTTGGGCTTCTAGCGGTGTGTGGGACTTGGTCTATTAGTCCATCTATACTGACCTCCATCAGGTTGCAAATTAAAAATAATTTTTTTCTTCATTTAGCTCTGAAAAAATATTTGGGCTTCTAGCAGTGTGTGGGACTTGGTCTATTAGTCCATCTATACTGACCTCCATCAGGTTGCAAATTGAATAAAAAAAATTTCTGCATCTAGCTCTGAAAAAATATTTGGGCTTCTAGCGGTGTGTGGGACTTGGTCTATTAGTCCATCTATACTGACCTCCATCAGGTTGCAAATTAAAAATAATTTTTTTCTGCATCTAGCTCTGAAAAAATATTTGGGCTTCTAGCAGTGTGTGGGACTTGGTCTATTAGTCCATCTATACTGACCTCCATCAGGTTGCAAATTGAATAAAAAAAATTTCTGCATCTAGCTCTGAAAAAATATTTGGGCTTCTAGCGGTGTGTGGGACTTGGTCTATTAGTCCATCTATACTGACCTCCATCAGGTTGCAAATTAAAAATAATTTTTTTCTGCATCTAACCCAGCCAATAGTTTTGGCCTAATACCACAGTTTGGCCACTCAGCTCTGCTCGGTTACCATCCATTGTTTTTTTGTGCAAACAACTCCAGAGTTGTGAATTAGTTAACCACCAAAATGAGTGGAAAAAGGCCTGCTGCTGGTGGAAAGGGGAATAGGCGTGTTGGGAAGGGGAAAAAAGGTTGTGTCCGTGGGGTAGGTGCAGAAGAAAGACCATCTTCCAGCCAAACTAAAATGTCTACTTCTTTTAGCGGACAATGTGATAAGATCCCTTTCTTACGGCCACGCCAATCGCTACAAATTCCAGATGAGGCACAAAAACAGCAGGTGCTTCAACGGATATCAAGTGCTCCTTTAAGTGGGCTCTCCTCCACATCAACTTCAACATCACAAATACTCCAGTCCTCAAAGGTGTCACCCAAATCGCACTTGCTTCCTCACAGCTCCCAAATCTCCAGCTGCCCGTCTGAGTATGAGGTAGAACAGATGGTTGAGTATGCAGAGCTGTTTACTCATACTATAGCCTGGGAATCAGAGGTCGACTCCAGCGCTTCTGTGAATCCGGACGAGGAAATGATCTGCACTGATGCCCAGAATCTTTATGAGTCGGATCCAGGACCAGACGCAGAAGGTTCTGACCATAATGTAGACCCTCATTCCCAAACTGTAACTCCTGTTGGTGGAGACAATGAGGAAGACGATGATAAGACTCAAATACCTGATTGGAGCGACAACTTTAGTTTTTTGTCAGGGCAGGAACAGGTTGGCTCTGAGGACGACGGGTGTGATAACGCACAGGGTGATGATGATGAGGTCGGAGATCCCACTTACTGTCAACCCACAGTCAGCCAAGAGATGAGGTCAGCAGAGGAGGTGGAGGAAGATGCTAGTGACGACGAGGTCAGGTTGCGCCTTCCTGGACAGAGACGTAGTACTGGAAGCACGTCAACAACTGCATCCTCAAACACAACTCTGCCTCTCACCACAAGTCGTGGTGGCTCTTCAGGTCGCATGGGTGCTAAGCCTTGCATAGCCTGGGCATTTTTTCAGATCGATAAAGATGACCCAACTCGTGTTATCTGTAACATTTGTCAGCAAAAGCTAAGTAGAGGCCAAAAAATACATAGTTTGAGTACTTCATGCATGAACCGGCACATGGACATGAAGCATAAGTTGCAGTGGGAAGCTCAGTGTGCTACAATGCGGCCTAGCCGGCCGGGCCAACCGCCGTCTGCCATATCTTGTGCATCCGCGGCCTCTTCATCCTCTGTGACTGGGAGGACAGCATTCACACCTGTTTTGGGGCGCAGACCTGCCACCTCTTTACCCGCAACAGCCAGCGTGATTGGCAGGTCATCATTTTCTTTGGAGGTGGTAACACCAGCTGGTCTTGAGCGCTGTCCGACATCGATAGCACCACCTTTGGATCAAGGCAACCTAACATGTCCGCCTGCATCTTCCTCACAGACCGGCAGTTTGCCGGGGACACCCTTATCAACCCCGTCTAAGCACAATAGCCAGCCCTCGGTCCCTCAGATGTGGACAAGTAAAAGACCATTTCCTCCTAGCCATGAGAAAGCTAAGAGGTTGAATTTCACCATCTGCAAGCTCTTGGCTACAGAAATGCTGCCTTTCCGCCTGGTGGACACAGAGGATTTTCGAGACCTTATGTCCGTCGCAGTGCCCCAGTACCAGATGCCCAGTCGGCACTACTTCTCAAAGAAAGGTGTGCCTGCGCTCCACCAGCATGTCGCACACAACATCACCGCTTCTTTGAGAAACTCTGTGTGTGACAGGGTGCATTTCACCACAGACACTTGGACGAGTAGGCATGGACAGGGGCGTTACATGTCGCTGACTGGGCACTGGGTAACTATGGTGACAGCAGGACAAGGGGCTGCTGTCCAAGTCTTGCCGTCCCCACGAGTTGTGCGTCAATCCTCTTTATGTCAAAGTTCCTCCACTGCTTCTGCCTCCTCAACCTCCTCTCGGTATTCCACCTGCACCCAAAGCCTGTCTGGTCATGCCACAAGCTTTCTAACTGCGCAGAAGGGATCCTGCACACCTCCTTACTATGCTGGCAGTAGGGCTCAACGTCATCAGGCGGTTTTTACATTGAAATGTCTGGGAAATGTGAGTCACACAGCTGAGGAGTTGTGGTCAGCTCTGGAGAACCAATTTCATGAATGGTTGTCTCCACTGGACCTGAAATCAGGGAAGGCCGTGTGCGACAATGCTGCAAACCTGGGTGCGGCCTTTCGCCGGGGCAATGTCACACACGTGCCTTGTATGGCTCACGTGTTGAACCTGGTTGTCCAGCAATTTTTAGCCCACTATCCCGGACTAGATGGCCTTCTGCAGAGGGCACGGTCGCTGTGTGCTCACTTCCGCCGTTCGCATCCCGCAGCTCAGCGACTTACATCTCTACAGAAGTCGTTGGGCCTGCCACTTCACCGGCTAAAATGCGATGTGCCTACCCGGTGGAATTCAACTCTGCACATGTTGCAGCGACTGTGGCAGCACCGACAAGCCCTGGTGCAATACGTTCTGACGTATAGCCTGGGCCAACCAGATTCAGAGGTGGGGCAAATCACGCTGGAGGAGTGGTCTCAGATCAGGGACCTATGCACCCTTCTGCACAGTTTTGAAATGGCGACGAAGATGTTTAGTGCTGACGATGCCATTATCAGCATGACTATTCCGGTGATTTACATGCTGGAGCACATGTTAAACAGAATTCGGAGTCAGGTGGTGGCACAAGAGGAGGTGGAGGAAGTAGAGGAGGAGGAGTTGTATGCGGAAGGGCTAACATCTGCAAGGTCCAGACGGTCGGCAGCACCAAGGCGGCAGGCATGTGAGGGTGGGGGAGATGATTTTACCAGGGCGCATGGTAGCAGCCAAACTAGTGAGGAAGGTGCAGGAGCCCAGGAAGAAGTGGAGGACGAACTGATGGAAGACTCATCAGATGAGGGAGACCTTGATCACATTTCTGTTGTGCGAGGTTGGGGGGAGAGGACAGAGGAAGGAAGCATGATTGTTACCTCGCCACCAACACAACAGGGACTTGGTGCTCCTGGATGCGCAACACACATGAGTGCCTTCTTGCTGCACTACCTGCAACATGACCCTCGAATTGTGAGAATTAGAAATAATCCTGACTACTGGGTTGCCACACTGTTAGATCCCCGGTACAAAAGTAAATTTGCAGAAATTATTCCTGCCATAGAAAGGGATGCACGCATGCAGGAGTATCAGCAGAGACTGTTGCAGAATCTTACATGTGCTTTTCCACAAAATACCAGTGGTGCACGTAGTGAATCTCACAGTTCCAACTTGCCAACCGTGGGACCGTCAAGTGTTCAGCACTCAAACCGTAACAGAACCACAGTATCTGCTGGTAACATCAATTTTGCGGAATCATTTCACCACTTTTTTAGCCCATCCTTTGCAAGGCCACAGGAGACAAGAAGTCTGACACATAGTCAACGCCTAGAGACGATGGTACAGGAGTATCTCCAAGTAAACATTGAAGCCACGACTGTGTCACTGGACCCTTGCTCTTTTTGGGCTTCCAATCTGGATAAATGGCCGGAGCTAGCCACTTACGCCTTGGAGATCTTGTCATGCCCCGCAGCCAGCGTTCTGTCTGAACGTGTGTTCAGCGCTGCTGGTGGTGTGCTGACAGATAAGCGCACGCGGCTCTCCACTGATAATGTAGACAGACTCACGTTCATAAAGATGAACAAATCATGGATCCGAAACGACTTTTCTACCCCTGTGTCATCCTGGGGAGAGTAAAAGCTTGATGATTGGTTAAAATCACCCTACCAACCGTTTTAAGCTTTCAAATTACTAATCATGTTTATCTGTATCTTGACTGGAAAATAATTTGGGCTTTGTAGCAGTGTGCAGCACTGATCCTATTAGGCCATCTATAATAAGCTTCACCAGATTTAAAATTAAAAATAATTTTTAGCTGCATCTAGCCCGGAAAATAATTTTGGGGCTCCGAGATGCGCAAGACACATAAGTGCCTTCTTGCTGCACTACCTGCAGCATGACCCTCATATTGTCAGAATTCGAAGTAATCATGACTACTGGGTTGAAACACTCTTAGATCCCCCAAACTTTTCGATCAACCTTTTCATTTTAATAAAGACCAAAAAAATGGTCATTTTTGAAATTATAAGCATTAGCAGGTTGTTAGAAACTGAAATCAAACAGTTTTCAACTCAAAACTTTATTCTAGGTGATGTTACATTTTCACATAGGACCCCTTGTTCGAAAGGAGCTTCTGAACTCTCTCGTCCATTGAATTTGTCAGGTTTTGGATGGTTTCTGCTTCAATTGTTTTGCATGAGGACAGAATACCCTCCCAGAGCTGTTGCTTAGATGTGAACTGCCTCCCGCCATCATAGACACTCCTTTTAATGATGCTCCAAAGGTTCTGAATGGGGTAGAGGTCAGGGGAGCATGGGGGTCACACCATAAGTTTGTCCCCTTTTATGCCCATATCAGCCAGAGATGCAGATGTTTTATGTGCAGCATGAGATGGTGCATTATCATGCAGAAAAATGATCTTGCTGTGAAATACACGGTTCTTCTTCTTGAACCATGGCAGGAAGTGCTGTTTGAGAAAATCCACATACATTATGGAGTTCATCTTTAGCACCTTCAGGGATCCTAAAGGGGCCGACAATCTCTCTCCCCATGATTCCAGCCCAAAACATTACTCCACCTCCTCCTTGTTGGCGCTGTAGCCGTGTTTGCGTGGGGTGTCCATCAACCAGCCATCCTCCACTCCATTCATCTGGACCATCGAGCGCTGCACGGCACTCATCCGTGAACAAAACAGTTTTGAAATCAGTCTTCATGTAATGTTTGGCCCACTGGAGCCGTTTCTGCTTGTGTGAAGTGGATAGAGGAGGTCGACAGGATGGCGTATGCACAGCTGCAAACCTCTGAAGGACCCTGCATCTTGTTGTTCGGGGGACGTTGGAGGCACAAGCAGCTTCAAAAACTTGTCTGCTGCTATGACAAGGCTTTTTTGCCGCTGCTCTTTCAACCTGACGTAATTGCCTGTAGGAAAGAGTCCTCAATTTGCCCTTATCAGCACGCACACGTGTGTACTGTGAATCAGCTACATACATCTTGATTGCCAAGACACTTCATCCTGATCATCGCACAATGTTGATTGTAGTCATGCCTTGACCTAAACACTCCACAATTTGTTGCTTCTCAGCAGCCGACACATCCTTTTTCTTTCCCATTTTGGCAGAAAATGTAGGCTGCTTAATAATGTGAGAGAGCCTTCTTAAGTAGTCTTGCCTTTCATTGGACACACCTGCCAAACTAATTAGCACAGGTGTCTGCAATTGCTTACAGTGATATAAAGAGCCCTGACACACATCACCATCAATGAGTTTAACTGACAAACAAACAAATTCTTCCCTTATCACTCCTAAACACTTTTTGCATAATAATTTGGAACGCGGTGTACATGTGTTTTTCCACAAAACACCAGTGGTTCACGTAGTGAATCTTACAGTTCTAACTTGCCAACCGTGGTCTGTATGGAATTGTTCAATAAAGGGCCCAAAATTAAGATAACATAGATGGGAGAGGTCTCTATGAATAGGAATTCCTAAGTATTTGATACCCTGTGAGGGCCAGGCAAAGGGAAAGTTGGACTGGATGGAATCCTATATGGATTTAGGGAGGGAGACATCGAGGGCCTCAGACTTCGCTGCATTGATTTTAAAATTTTACCATGTAACAAAGTGATCTATTTCAGCCATAACAGCAGTGATGGATATATGTGATTGAGTGATATATACTAGGACATCATCAGCAAATAGAGAGCACTTGTACTCGGTGCCTCCCACCTCAATCCACCTAATATTGGGGTTATGGCGAATTGATAAGAGCAGGTGCTCCGTCACTAGGATGTATAAGAGAGGGGACAGAGGACATCCCTGCCTTGTCCCATTGGTGATTGTGAAAGGTGATGAAAATGTTCTGACGCACCCCCTGGGCCTTGGGACACCCGGAGCAGGACCCTTTTTGGTGGATGCTGGTGGTTGTAGTCTTCGTGGCGGCGATCCGGTTCCGTGGCTCAGGGCGGTCAAACCAGTGGCGGAACTATTTATGTGGTTTTGATGTTTAAATGTCCGACTACGCCACCCGTGGATTGCGGTCAGAGTGAACCGCCGCTACAGGGCAGACCGCTAAGGCTGGTGTTGTGGGTGCAGCAGAGCATAGCATAACTCCCCACGGGAGGAGTATAGCCTCAGGGCAGTGTATGCGGAGGATGGGGGTGATGGTGCAGGGCAGCAGCAGTAACGACACGGAGTCAGTGATGCAGTTCAGGGCCTTTACTCACAGTTCTTATTATCCAGACCACGTCTGCAGGTAACGGCTGCCCACGTCGTACTGTGCTCACCAGGTGAGGGGCTCAGACAACTCCCAGATAACTTTGGAGCGCTTCACAGGACCCCCTTTGTGTGTCCTTTGTCTGGCCTTTCTTACCAACACTTCTGTCCGGCTGCCTCGGGCCTCCTCTTGGTAAACTTGGCGCCAGTTTCCCTGACCCTATGTGGTGCCTTCCTAGCGGGTGGAGCAAGGGGCTGCGCCACATAAAATGTCAGAGCCTCCGGTTTCTAGCTGAGGGTCGTTTCCTGCCTCCACTAGTTCGGGGACCGGTCTCCCCCTTTGGCCTGACCCCTCCACGCAGGTGGATTCGGGCGTGCGGTGGCGACTCGCCCGTCCGCACCCCTGGGATCCCTTCATTCCTCGTTCCTGGAGCCTTCTCCGCTCCTCTTCCTTCCTTCTCCCTCTTGCAGGCCTGGGCCTCTGTTACTAGGCCCGCCTCCGGAGCAGAGCTCATGCAGAGCCCCTGCTCCCTGCCACTTCTGCTCAGACTTCTCTGCACTGAACTAAGATGGTGCCCACCTTTTATACTCCCTTCTCAATGCACCCAGGAACTGCTTCCTCCCTGCTCCTGCACTGCAGGGTTCCCCTTCCTCAGTGTTCCCTCCCCCCACTCCAGCCAGGGACAGGGACTGTCGTGCCCATCTCAGGGGCATATTGGTCGCCCTGCCCCACGGCAATGTGGTGTAATGCATGCAGGTGTCGGGTCCTGATCCACACTCCATCCTTATCTGAGAGTGAGATATCACACCTCTGGGTGAGGTGCAATACGTCTGTAGCAACCGAGCCCTCGGTGCTACAGTTCCATTTATCTTCAGCTTAGGTGACGTATTGTGATACAGGGCCGTGATTTTGGCTATAAAAGGGTCCCCTAGACCCCTACCCCAAGCTTTTTAAGAGAATCATATATGGCGTGCCAGGAGACTCTATGGAATGCTTTCTCAGCATCCAACGAGAGTATCTACTTACAAATTTTTAACTGCATCTAGCCAAGGAAATACTTTGTGCCTAGTAGCAGTGTCTGCTAGTCAGCGGATTATCCCGGCTGTTAAGCAAGCTACACCACCTGTAGTTTGGACACTTAATTTTTTCAAAGGAAATGCTTCGGGACCACGGGATACTCAGTGAAGAGCATCAGGAGGCACCCGAAGGCATAGGGGCTGGGACTGGCACTAGGATGCCTTGCGGTGGACAGCCGAGCTCGATCCTTATAAAAGCTTTTTAACTGCAGCAGCTTTAGTGGACGCTACTGGAGCTGGAATTACGCGGCTGCTGGCATGAGACTTGCCCTCCAATAGATCCTTGTAAATGGATTTAAAGTGTATTCATTCAAATTAGAGGGACAATTTAAATTAAAAAGCTTAGAGCTGCCTCCACCACAGGGGGGCTCTCTCGACCCACCAGCGGACAGGCACCAGTATTGGGAGAGGGGGGCTGGCCGTCAGGGTTCACCGCGGCTCTGGCACAAACCCGGCGACACGGAGGTGGCACGGGCAGGAGTGGACTGGCCGTGTCGGCTTCTCACTTTTTGGATTTTAGAAGGGCATGACATGCCTATATCTGTGTCTCCCCCTCCTTTTACTCCTCCACCTCTTTTCTTTTCGCATGACTATATGTACTTGTCACTTTTCCATGTGTTAGTTGTGTCTTCTGAGCAGTTTGTCAGCTTTTGGACACCTTTGAAGGTGTTTTCTATGTGTTTCTATGTGTTTTTGTTTGCCTGCCATTGGTTTTAACGGTGTTCGAAGGTGTTCGACGAACAGTTCGACGAACAGTTCGGCGAACACACGGGTGTTCGACGAACCGAACCGAACTCGAACACTACGGGGGTGGCTCAACACTACTATCTATTTAAGAGCACAGACCTGCCTGATAAAAGTCGTAGGAAATGATGTAACCTAGTCCTTAAAAGGACTGCAATCACAACTCTTCCCTACTCCCAAGCTATCTGTAGATTTGTGCGAAAATTGGCTTGAAATTAACAAAGTATAGCGCACACAGCAACAGCGGTGCCGTCTAACACGCAGCTGCAGCAGTGAGAAAATGGTGGCGATGGGGAAAATGGCTGGGTCTTATAGGGCAAGGACATGTGACATACACTGCCAATGACACATGCCCTTGCTTGTGTGAAAAAAAGCAGTTCGCTCCGTGTGTGCGCTGCTGATAGGCTGACAGATTGCACCTCCCCACTGTAAATGCGGGAAAGAGAAAAAAAAATGGAGATCTTCATTATTCCTGCAGAGATCCATCCCCTGCCCCTCCCCCCACCCCACTGTACACTCAAACTGCGTATTAACATTAATTTTCAGCATTACTGAGAAAAAATCCAGTTATGATTTTGTTGCACGAACAGTTATCGAACATAACCTCGAACTGCCGAATTTTTTTCAAATCGTTCGTGTTCGCCGAACGGCTCGAACACCGCACAAAACAGCTCGAATTTGAGATTGGCGAACAGTTCGAGTCGAACACCGCTCATCTCTATTCAATATCTACACGCTATAATTTATTCCACAAAAGTTCCAAAAAGACTGTGTTTTAAAAGAACCAAAAAGAAGACGAGACGAAGACCCAATAACATGAAATGATGACGATTGGACCCGTGATTGCTTCAATTTAGATTTAGGGAAGTATATAATTATTATCCCTGCTTGAGATGCTCGGCACTAACTGAGTATTTCCGGGGTTGCTCGGCAGGAGCTCGGGTCCCCTCCCTGCATGTTTGGCGCTCTTTACAGAGCCAATGAACATGCAGGGATTGCCTGCCACTCACTGTAATGCCGCAGCCATGTTGGTCTATATCAGACATGGCGCTGCCGTGCTCGTCCCAGTCACTCCGGAATCAGACAGTGTAGGGAGAGCTGCTGAGCTAGGGAGAGATTCGCTTATTTATTAGGTAGTGTAGGTAGAACAGAAGTATATTACACATATCCATCTCAACAAACAGTCCTTCTGAGGACTAATCCATCTGCAGAGATATCAGGCAGGCAGTGTATATAGGCAGGGAGGGTTTATAGCAGACTGCAGTGCATATAGCACAAGAGGCTCCATTCCGGTTTTGTCTGCTGCTGCTGTTAGATATATCTAGACATAGGCCCAGGTTTCAGGGGCCAGGAATAATTTTTTTGGGGATCTTAATCCTCATTATTTGCTTAAAAAGGAATCCAGAGTACACTGTTTTTCTGCGCCATTTGCTTTTGGCACTGCAGAATACAGCCAGGTCCTTTCCATATTACAGCGCTAAAAATCCAGCTATTTAAAACTGTGGTTTGTCTGTCACACGGATCACATATATTTGCGCTGAAAATATTGCCATTTCAGGCCTCCATTGAAAGTTTGTTTTGTTAGTGTTTCAGTGTGTCAGTGAAGCTATTGACACCAGTTTGCTGTTAAAAATAGTTACCTACAGGCTGGTTTGTCCGTCACACAGATCACATATAAGTTCGCTCCAAATTCATCCATTTGTAGTGAGCGTGGAAGATATTGTCCCCAACAAGGCAATTTGCACCACCTGCCAGGCTAGCATCAGCAGGGGTGGCAAAACGACCAGCCTGACCACCACTAGCATGATCAGGCACATGGCAGCAAAGCACCCGACTTTGTGAGCCGAACCCCATGGTCCAGGAACAGTGTCTGCGGGTGGCACCACTGTTTCTTTCGCTGTTGTGCATGCAAGCCAATCCCCTGTCCATGGTGCATGCGAAGATGCCTCCTGCCCTGCACCTGTCGTTGCACACTCTCAAGTAGCAGCATCAGGACGCACGTCCATGTCCTTGTCCCAGCGCAGTGTTCAGTTGTCCATACCCCAGTCCTTGGAACGCAAGCGCAAATACGCAGCCAATGCCCCACAGGCCACACTACTAAATTCACACATTTTGCGACTGCTTGTGCTCGAAATGTTGCCTTTTAGGCTTCTGGAGTGGGAAGCATTCCGCAACCTGATGGCGGCGGTTGTCCCTCGGTACTCGGTCCCAAGCCGCCACTATTTCTCCCGGTCCCCGCATTACACAAGCACGTGTCCCAAAACATTAGCCATGCCCTCAACAATGCAGCTACTGGGAAAGTCCACCTAACCACGGACACGTGGACAAGTGCTTGTGGGCAAGGACGGTACATCTCGCTGAAGGCACACTGGGTTAACATAGTGGAAGCCGAGACCCAGTCAGACCTTGAGACGGAACACGTCCTCCCGACGCCAAGGATTTCTGGCCCTAGGTCAAGCAGAGTTGCCCTCACAGTCTACAGCTCCTGCACCTCATCCTCCTCCTCTTCTTCAGCCTCCATCTCCGAAATGACCACATCAGTCACAAGCTCAAATCCAATGACCAAATCAGTGACAAATCCAGCACTGCAGCACTGCCTCGGCCAAACGGCAACAGGCTGTGCTGAAGCTAATATGCTTAGGTGACAAACCGCACAATGCTGAAGAGTTGTGGACAGCTCTGAAAGAGCAGGCAGATCTGTGGCTCACACCGCTGAACCTACAGCCAGGCATGGTAGTGTGTGACAATGGCCGGAACCTGGTGGCAGCTCTGAGGCAAGGCGAGCTCACACACGTACAATGCCTGGCCCATGTGCTTAACCTCGTGGTTCAAAGGTTTCTCAAATCCTACCCAGAGCTGCTGGATCTGCTTGTTAAAGTATGCCACCTGTGTGCCCATTTTAGAAAGTCACCTACAGCTTCCGCCGCCCTTTCCGTGTTTAGGCAGTGCTTGTAGCTTCCGGCTCACAGACTGGTGTGTGATGTCCCCATGAATTGGAACTCTACACTGCAGATGTTGGGAAGGATTTGTGAGCAGAAGAGGGCAGTTGTTGAGTACCAGCATCAACAAGGCCGTCGGTATTCAGTTCAGACTCCACACATAAGACCTCAGGAGTGGACATGGATGTCAGACATATGTACCATCCTCAAAAACTTTGAGGACTCCACCAAGATGGTGAGCGGCAATGACGCCATAATTAGGGTCACCATCCCGCTTCTCTGTCTTCTGAAATGCTCTCTGCTCACAATCAAAGAGGATGCATTGCAGGCGGAGTACGATGCGATGGAGCAAGGAACCATACAGGGTAATTACACACAGCTCAGCCTCATCTCATCCCAACGTGCATTGGGTGACAATGAGGAAGAGGAGGAGGAGGAAGAACAGGAGTTAGTTTCATGCGCTATAGACGGTACTACCTGCACAACTGTCATACCGTTTGTTGGCCTGAGGACAGAGAGGAGGATTAGAGCATGGTCACTCGTTCTCTTGGTGAGGACACAGAAGTCTTGCCTGTTAGCAGTCTGGCACGCATGGCTGAGTTTATGTTACGCTGCCTTTCCAATGACCCTCGCGTTCTCAAAATTTTGCGTGACAGTCATTACTGGTTGGTGCCACTTCTAGACCCAAGCTACAAGGAGAACTTTCTATCTCTTATTCCTGAGGTGGACAGGTCTAAAAACATGGGGCAGTACCAGAAGGCCCTTGTTGCGGAACTATTAAAAAAATTCCCATCTGAAAACGCTGGCGGCAGAGAGCACAGTTCGTGGGATAACCAAGGACTGCAGGTGAGAGACACAACTCCAATCAAGCAGAGGCAGGGGAACACTGTCAAAGTTCTGAGAGAATTTTATCAGCCCCTCCCATCGCTCAGGCCCTGAGGCATGAGGTACTCTCACAAGAAGTGGAAAGTTTGGGAATATGGTGAGGGAGTACCTTGCCGACTGTACCAACGTCCTCCGTGATTCCTCTGTGCCTTTAATTATTGGTATCCAAGCAGGATACGTGGAATGAACTCGCTCTTTACGCCTCGGAGGTCCTGGCCTGCCCTGCCACTAGCATTTTATCAGAGCGGGTTTTTAGTGCCGCTGGTGGAATTATAACTGATAAGCGCACCCGCCTGTCAACTGAAAATGCTGACAGGCTGACTCTTATAAAAATGAACAAGGGCTGGATTGGGCCAGACTTCTCAACACCATCGATTGAGTGTCTTTTTTTGGGAGGTGTATTCCCATGCACCTTTTAACACGCACACATGTGTATACGCTTCCTGATTTTGGCTTTTTGCTCTTGTCCTCCTCCTTCTCCTCATCCTCATTCTCCACCACGATATTACGATGGGGGACCGTGGTCCGTGATGCAACATCCACATAATTTTTTTAAAGGGTGTTTATGATGCGTGTAAAAAAATTTTTATACAGTATGTTCATGTATACCCCCCAGGGGTAAATGTTTGTCAACCCATACACTTAGTGCATAGGCCAACACTCTTGGAGACCCACTTCCTACTAATGGGAACATTTTTTCATGAGGCCCTCTACGTCTCTTCCAAGGGGCATTGGAGTGCCTCCCAATTTTTGGCAACCCTTGCATTCACTGCATAGGCAAACACAATGGGAAACCCATTTCCTAATAATGGGAATATTGTTTTTAAGAGGCCGTCTGACCTCCACGTCTCTTCCAAGGGGCATTGGAGTGCCTCCAAATTTTTGGCAACCCTTGCATTAACTGCATAGGCAAACACAATGGGAGACCCATTTCCTAATAATGGGAACATTGTTTTCAGGAGGCCCTCCTCTAAGTCTCTTCCAAGGGGTATTGGGGTGCGTCTAAATTTACAAAGGGGAATTGGGCTGCGTCCAAATTTGGGCAGCCCTACCACTCACTGCATACGCAATAACAGTATAGGAGACCCACTCTTTAGTAATGGGAAGAACAAAGCCTGGCCGGCTGATGGCTCAAAGAATAGTGAGGGCCCACTGCTGGCCCTTTAAGAATAGTAAAGGCCGCCTGATGGCCCTATTTCCCGATGAATGCATTTGTCACAGTTGAAAGCAATGCAAAAGTGCAAAAACGCATCAAAAACGCTATGTGTGTGTGACGCCTCTACTCAGAAAGCCCGTGTTTTACCCTGGGTGTTGGGGGACTCGGAGTCGGGCCATGCGTTGAAGAGATGGGATGCAGCCGTGGCCTGGGCCTGACCTGTGCTCGGGGCCGTCACATTAGAAAGAGATGATGTGGGCTATTCCGGGTTGAGTGGCTTAATTAATGACTACACCACCTGTGGTGTCTGGTGATGGACCACCAGCACCTCTACAGTCTGCTGAGGCCCGATGTCATGGCGGCTAAAGTTCTCGCTGCTCCCCACAGGCGGAGCGCGGCCTCAGGGCAGGCAAGACAGGATGAAGGGGAGGGGTTAGCAGTGCGGGAGTACGGGCACTGCGTCGCGTGGTATGGCGCGTAATGAACAGTCCGGAGGCCATAGGGATGAACTTCCAAGGCTTTACTCACAGTTCTCATAAGCAGCGCAAGGCTTCTCCCTGCTCCTCGCGGAGTCCTGTGGCCACCAGGGACGGGGGTCCGACTACCTCCGAGGAAGTCCAGTGTGAGGCAGCATCCCTACACCAGAGTGTTCCTGCACTACAGACTTTACCCTCTCTCATCTGTGCGTGTGTAGATAGGCCGGGTCTCCCTCTGAGCTCCTCTCAGGTGTGGGGCTCGGGTGCAATTCCTCTCCAGCCGAGGCCCGCTGGGATCCTCAGGGCCTAACCGGGCTTTCCCGTCCTGGACATAGAGTACGAGGTCGGGTGTCGGGGGCCGGTACCCCTCTTGCAGCCGGAATCCCTCTGAATAGATCAGGTAGAAGAGGACAGGTGGCGTGCTCCGCTCCGTCTGCATCCTCCCTGGGACCCATTTGCTAGGGAGCCACACTCTAAAGCTCCCGGGCCTTCTTGATCCTGGTCCTTGGTCGGGTTGAGACATTCCTTGTCTGCAACCTCCCTCTCGTCCCATAGATCGGGGTACGAGGGCTGTGTCCCATACCGGTGCAGGCCCACATAGGATCTGCGCTCCCGGAGGGAAGTCACTTTACACACAGTATTTTGACAGCACAGTACGACCACTAGATCCTATGACTTAGGATTAGCAAGAAGGACCAGAGAAGAACCAACTGAAGAACTGAAGGACCAAGATCAAAGATGGCATTCTATTAAATATGAAATTAGAAGAGTCACTAACTAACTGTTCCTCCACCCACACCCACTAATTGGTTCCTACCACTTTGTGTTCCCCAGTCTCCCTGTAACCAGGGGAGCAGCACTAATGCATACTAGCTCCCTCTGGTGGAGATGTGGTGTTGGATGCAAAAGGCTAGATCACTACCATCGCACCGGACTTACCTCAGAGGAGGAACACCACACTCCATTAAAGAAGTGCAGCATTCCTGTGGCAGCCGAACCCTCAGGGGCGCCACATGTGATCATAGCCCAAGGTGTGGATGAGTATTTTTGTTTTCGGTTATTTATTTTGCCTTATATACAAGTCATTAACCTGGAAAGAATGTTCCTTAACATATTTCCCAGGAAAATCCATTTTGGTTTCGTTTTAGTATGTTCTATTGTGAGTCCGTAAAAGTGGTGTAGTACCTCTGACAACATTGTTGACAGCAGTGACCTGGGAGTCAGAAATGCTTCCAGGGGTCTTCCCCATGCTGTTCCCATGTCATTTGAGCACTGTTCCCATCGATTTGGGCAATTTTTAGGCCCCCTGCAGACTGCTGGGGGAGCCGCCTGAAAAATGCTCGAGTTTCCCATAGACCCGAGTATTCCAATGTGCTCGACCCGAGCATCGAGCACCCGAGCATTTTAGTGCTCGCCCATCACTAATAATTATAAATTTTATATTGATCATGGCTTACCATAACATGGATTCACATCATTATGCTATTGAATGTGTATAACAATAATCCGATATTGATATTATTATTATTATTATTATTATTATTAGTATAGATATTAAATTATATTGCCAAACAATAAGCAAAGAAGAAAGATGATCCTGTTATGAACCTATCTACTTTGAGGATTCCAGTTGATGTCTGTCACCCTCAAAGGGGGGAATTGTGAAACATTAATTACGGATATTCATTTTTGTATTCTGAATTCTGTATCATACATTGCATAAGATTGCATCTGCCATCGTGATAGGGTTTCTAGATGACATGCACTATTTGTGTACTTTTAGTTCAGTGTAAGATAGTGCCATATGCAGAAGAACAGGTGTTGTGAGGGGGCTATATAACCCCATGTTAGAGACAGGGTGGGCTCTTGCACTACACATGACACCAGAAGGAGGATCTACGTGGGAAGGAAGGAGATGACATATAGGCCCTGACACACGTGCGGGACACAGACAAACGCAACTTATCATCCAGGTTCCCAGGAAACGATGGGTGAATCTAGGGACAAATGGACAATCACTTTGTAACTATTTCACCTATTTTATGTAACTACTGCAATTATTCTTTTTAATGGACAATCCAAGAATAAATCAATACAGTTTTTAATAAGAATATTGTGATATATATTCTTTAATCAATCACATATGATAAGAAGTCCTCTATAAAAATATACGTAAATAAGTATTTTTAACAGTGTATGTGCGTGTCTGCGTGTTGTATGTGTGCATATCTGTGTACCATGTGCGTGTATGTCTGCTTACTGTATGCGTGTATGTCTGCGTACTGTGTGTGTGTGTGTGTGTGCATGTTTACATATGTGAAGGATGAGGGAGCAGGCTGGGCCCTGTGTTGTATACCTATATTTCTCCACTGTATCTGTGCATCATGAATCGTGGTATGTGTTAAAGTGGCCACTGAGACTCTTTCTCCCAAGGTCCATGAAAACCAGGAGCTGGCCCTGGTTGAAAGCAATGATGAAGGAGGGAGGGTCATGTGACACTCCCTCTGCCATCATTCCTCCTCTGCGTCTGACTCAGTGGCGTGATGACGGGCCACTCTGTGTCAGACAGTGGAGCTGGCAGCTGCTGACGTGATGAGAGAGACACGCTGCAGAGACTGAAGCAGCAGGGAACGAGGAGCAGTGAGTATGTATTTATTTATTTTTAAATCAGTGTAGACGGATAATACTGGAGGACTGGGGCTGCATTTTACCCTATGGGGGGCTGCATTATACTGCATACTGGAGCATGGGGTGCATTATACTGTGTGGAGGACCATGGGGAGTGCATTATACTACGTGGAGGACCATGGCGAGTGCATTATACCACATGGAGGACCATGGCGAGTGCATTATACTGTGTGGAGGACCATGGGGGGATGCATTATACTGTGTGGAGGACCATGGGGGGCTGCATTATACTGTGTGCAGGACCATGGGGAGTGCATTATACAGCGTGGAGGATCATGGGGAGTGCATTATACTGCATGGAGGACCATAAGGAGTTCATTATACTGCATGGAGGACCATGGCGAGTGCATTATACTGTGTGGAGGACCATAGCGAGTGCATTATACTGCATGGAGGACCATAGGGAGTTCATTATACTGCATGGAGGACCATGGGGAGTGTATTAAACTGCGTTCAGGACCATGGGGAGTGCATTATATGGCTTGGAGAACCATGGCGAGTGCATTATACTGCGTGGAGGACCATGGCGAGTGCATTATACTGTGTGGAGGACCATGGGGGGTGCATTATACTGTGTGGAGGACCATAGGGAGTTCATTATACTGTGTGCAGGACCATAGGGAGTTCATTATACTGCGTGGAGGACCATAGGGAGTTCATTATATTGCGTGGAGGACCATAGGGAGTGCATTATACTGCATGGAGGACCATAGGGAGTACATTATACTGCATGGAGGACAATAGGGAGTGCATTATACTGTGTGGAGGACCATGGTGAGTGTCTTATACTGTGAGGAGGACCATGGCGGGTGTCCTATACTGTCTGGAGGACCATGGCGAGTGTCTTATACTGTCTGGAGGACTATGGCGAGTGTCTTATACTGTGTTGAGGACCATGGCGAGTGCATTATACTGTGTGGAGTGTGGAGAGGTGTGGGGCCATTATACTATATGTAGGCCCATTATACTGTTTGCAGGGCTGTGTGGGGGTCACAGTTGGAGGAGCATACTGTGTTGGGGTCACCATACTTTGCCTTGGTAGTTGAGGTGGGGTACAATAGGGTTATTATACTGCACATGTGGAGGAATTCACCATGGGGGTATCATACTGTGTTTGGGGGACACTTTTGTTGTCATCATATTTTATGGGGCAATGAAAATGGAATCTAGGACTTCAGCAGGAGGAAAATTACTATGTAAAAGATGGAAGGTTGTGGGACATGATCTTCTGTGACCCCGACAACTATTTACATTTGTTTTGGGTGGGGAGGGGGGGACAAATTAGAACTTCTGCTATGGGGCCCCATGATTCCTATGTACTCCCCTGTTCAGGAGAGCAGATATAACTGTGCTGGCACATTGTTCCCGAACATGTCACACTATAAAAAGTTGGTATTTTATGTTTTTAGTCATCACAATTGTTAATTTAGCTTATTTTATGAATGGATAGATCAAAGTTTGTGGATATTTCTGTCGGGGTCGTAGCGACATTCCACTCGTCCTCCAGTCACTCCAAATTAAGGCTATGAGCATGGGTCAACCATTCAAAGAATGAGTCAGACAACAAGCTGGTTCAAACTCAGAGCATGCTCAGAGGCTACTGGCAAGCCACGATCTCAGCAATGTTCTGTCTTTATTTCCGCATGCACAAACTTAAATACACTACGTAATGGGGAGGGGAAAGAGAGTGTTCGGGGCGAGGTAAGCCATAAATGTCTAGTATCCAGCCACTCCTGATTGGTCCACGTCTCCTTAACTCAGTCTCTGGGCAGACAACAGTCAGTTGATGTTTTGGTTTCATTTCTCTGAAACAGGTGCTTGGCTGATACTGGCGCCATCTTAGCATAAGTTTCGATCTAAGTAACACGTAGCAAGGAAAGCTTATTGTTATAAGACACAAAATGGTGGTTAGTACATAAGCAAAGCGTATAAAAGTATAAAAGTGGAAAAATATATATTCTTTTTTACCCTGACATTTCATAGAAATAAGTAAGGTTTTCTTGCAAATTAAAGTGTGCTTCTCAGGCACATTGTTCCCAAACACATATACTCTCTCTTGCTTCAGACTATCTGCTGAAATGGAGAGGAAAATGTATGATTTGTCAAAACTCCTTCATGTTGATGAAGTGAAGATGCTGTTATATGATGATGATGATGATGATGCAGACCCCACACTGCATGAGGATTTAGGAGAAGAAAGTGAGATTGATTCTCATGATGAGGTGGAAGTATGTGAAATTGATTCTAAAACAGAGCAAGATGGTGACAGTGATGAGGATGAAGAAGATATAGAAACATATTATATGGGAAGAGATAAAAAAAAACCCTTCATTGTCATGTCAGTAAGGGGTTTCACAATTAGCGAATAATTTTGGATACATTTCCGGTAAAAATTAGTAAAGCCAGAAAGCACTGCAATGCCTTCAGGTTCTCAGGACAGTCCCAATCAAGAACTGCACGGATCTTCTCTGGATACATCCGAAAACCCGAAGATGACAACAGGTACCCCAAAAACTGCACCTCCTGAAAGGCAAAAACACATTTCTCTAGTTTGGCATATAGTTTGGTATCCCTTAATATCTGAAGCACCTGTTTAACATGTCCCTGATGTGTCTCAAAATCAGGTGAGTAAACCAAAATATTATTCAGATAGACCACCACAAACCTGCCTAACTAAATGATGGAAAATATAATTTATGAAATGCCGGAACATCACGGGTGCATTGGTCAGACCCGAAGGCATAACCAGACTCTCGAAATGCCCCTCAGGGGTATTGAATGTCGTTTTCCATTAATCCCCTTCTCTGATTCTAACAAGATTGTAGGCTCCCGTTAAATCCAAATTGGAGAACACCTTGGCACTCACAACCTGGCTGAATAAATCTTGAAACAGAGAAAGAGAGTATGGATCTAGAATGGTAATTTGATTAAATTCCTAGAAATCTAAACAGGGACGGAGACCGCCATCTTTCTTCTTCACGAAAAAGAACCCTGCCGCCATAGGCGAAGATGAGGGTCTGATATGTCCCTTCTCCAGACTCTCAGCAATGAAATCCTTCATGGCTTGTCTCTCAGGGCCAGAAAGATTATACAGTCTGGATTTTGGTAGTTTACCTTCGGGGGTCAGGTTAATAGGACAGTCATATGCATGATGAGGAGGCAAATCCTGACACCCCCTCTCAGAAAATATATCCTAAAAACCAGACAAAAGCTCAGACAAGGTCTCCGTAGAGGCTGCAGAAAGGGAAATGTTTAGGCTATGTGCCCACGATGCAGAAATGCTCCGGATTTTTTCCTGAGCGTTTCTGCATCTCCCTGGCAGAAAAAAACGCATGCGGATTGTACATGCGTTTTCCTGCCAGGGACATGCGCATGTGAAGCGTTCTTCACTTGCATTTCCGCATGCGGGTTGACAAGCGCTTTCGAAGCGATTTTAGTATCACTTGGAAAGTGCTTGTCAACTTGGTAACACTATATAAATCCATGCAAACTGCATGGATTTATATACTGTGACCTGAGAGAATGTAAAAAAATAAATAAATAAATGTATACTTACCCTCCGATGGCCCCCGGAGTCTTGATTTCCTCCGTCCCGGCTGCCGGCAGCGGTAGAGTGAAGGACCTGCCGACGTCAGCGTCGCATGACCCGTCACATGACTCTGACGTCAGTGCAGGTATTTCATTCCATCGCGAACTGCTGCCAAGCAAGGAGGAGCGCACCGCGGGCCGCCAGAAGGTAAGTATATATTTATTTTTTATTTTATTCTTTTTTTTACAGTTTTCTATGGTACCCGGGTCGGGAGGAGAGTCTCCTCTTCTCTAGACCTGTGTACCATCCGCACATTAGAACGCATAGAATGCGCATCTACTTATGCAGTGATGCGTAATCTATGCGGTCTAATGCAAGTCAATGGTGGCGAAAACGCAGCACTTCAGCAAAATAATTGGTAGTGCTGCATTTTTTTCCGCAATGATAATCCGCAGCGGAAGTTTCCGCAGCATGTGCACAGCACATGCGGATTATCATTGGGGAACATGGCAGGCCTTCTACCATGCGTTTTTTAAGCATTTCTGCAACATTTTTGCCGCTGCGGAAACGCTTAAAAAACGCATTGTGGGCACACAGCCTTAAACAGTTTTCATGACAGTAATCTCTCAAATTTCACAATTTCCCTGGATTGCCAATCCACTATTGGATTATGTTTCACCAACCAGGGTAGACCCAGTGCAACAGGAGTGGGTAGGCCCTCCAGAACATAACAAGGAATTGCCTCATAATGAAAAGACCCCACCCTCAGTCTTATATTATGTACAATCTGAGTCAGAGCTTTCTGTGAAAGTGGCACTGAGTCGATGGCATAAATAGGAATGGTCTTAGATAAAGCACAGCAAGCAAGAACATGAGTTCTCCCAAACTCAGCATCAACCATGCTGACTCCAGCTCCACTGTCTACAAACAGCAGGGGAATCGGTCAGTGGAGATGTATAGCACTGAATTCCATATATGAGCAACCGATACCAAATGGTATGACCCCGCTCTTAGAAGTCAATTTTGTCAGGGCAGTATACAGGGTTAATCTTAGTTTAGCCAGGAAGGAGTACAGACGGACCCATCAAGTCCCTAGTCATCTCTTCTTTCTGTCCCTTCCTGGCAGCGGAGGTTGGTACCCTAATTTGTACTGCATGGCATCCCCACTCAACGTCTGTATCCCTTGTAGCCCTATTACACCCTTTCGCAATTCACAGACACAATACAGTGAGAAAGATAGAAAATAATAGATATATGTATATCAAAATTCAATTTGACATGATGAACATTAGTAGTGTACATGCAAATTCTGTTCACATGATTAGCATTTAAAGGTGTACACCCAAGGCCATATGTAATTTGAGCAAAAATAGAAAGTGACTGAGACACGGGGATCTCACAGATATAGGTAGCCTCTACCAAATAGAGACCCCCAACCCTTCACCAATTCACAGGGGCAAATCTCCCAAGTCCAGAAAGTCACTGTTCATCAATCTAATCCTCAATAGAACAGAAAAAACCCACTGGTCAAATCCCCAGGGGTACAAGAATATACATATACATGTAACACCCTAATTATTCCAAATTATTTAAAGCCAAACAGCTGCTTATATCAATCTGGACAATTGTAGCAACCACGCCATCAATATGGTATAATTGAAATAGAGAAATAACACTTAGCATTTGTAGCATTTGTAGTCCCTCTTTAGCTGTCCCGACGCAGTATTATCTGGCCACATGGAGAGAGATTGATGTCTCCCATCGGTCCCCTGATGAACCATGGATGATGAAGGGGGGTGGGGGAAATGTGTTGGAACAACTAATAAGGGACTACAAATAGTAAGTGTTATTTCTCTATTTCAATGATAACATATCAATGGTGCGGTTGCTGCAGTTGTCCAGAATGATACAGGCAGCTGTTTGGCTTTGAATAATTTGGAATAATCAGGGTTATGTACAGTATATGTATATTCTTGATCCCCTGGGGATTTGGCAAGTGGATTTTTTCTGTTCTATTGAGAATCAGATTGATGAACAGTGACATTCTGGACTTCGGAAGAACCATTCCCAGGCCTACTGTCACCGGACAGCTGGCTTCTGATGACGAAGTCGGTGCCTAGTCAAGGACCAGGTGAGTACCTCTGCAAGAACCCAAGGAAGTGTAACCAGAAGAGAAAATGAGAAGACCCCTGAAAAGATAGCAACACAACTGCTAGCACCACTCACCACTACAGCACATAGGAACTGCAATAAACAGCAAAGGACTGAGCAGGGAACAGGTTTAAATGGCTTGCCTAATCATCAGGTGTTGAATACCTCCCAATCATCCCCTGACAACCACTCCTGCTAGCTTGCACAGCAAAATGGACAACATCCCGCCACTGCATAGTGCCAGACACAGCAGTGTCCTGCATTGCCTGGCAACTGGGGAACACAGCGTCCCATGTTTCCTGGGCAGAGAAATCAGTGAGAGACACGGCGTCCCATGTCCTCACACATTCTACAATACCAGAACGTGGGGCTCCATAACATTGGGATGGTTTCCCAGCACATGTAGTAGCTCTGCCTCCAGGGTCAGGACAATGGCGGCACCTTCGACCAGAGTAGCATAGTACCAGACCTGATTCATTCCGAGGTGGGAGCACAGAACCGCGATTCCTAACAGAATTCGTCTGGGCCTATGGGTGTCTGAAGCGGATCCATTCAGACCAGGGAGCGTGTTTTCAGGGTAAAGTTATGGAGGAACTGTACTAACTGTATGGCATTCAAAGGTCTAAGACAACCCCATACCATCCCCAAGGAAATGGGGTCTGCGAGCACTTTAACCAGACTCTTCTTCAAATATTGAGAACATTAGTGGAAGAAAAGAAAGCACATTGGACTGACTACATGCCGAATTTGGTTTGGACCTACTGTATAACAATAGGGTCCACACAACCATGGGTTATACCCCGTACATGCTACTGTTTGGAAGAGCCGGCTGAGAAATCATCAAACTGAATCTGGAACAGCCAGAGGATCTATTCAAACTATCTACCACCTGAAAGCTGAAAGAACACCGTCGGTGGCTCCAGACCATCCGCCGGCTAGCAGTCCAGCGGTTACAACAGAAGGCCTATAACAGCCGACCTCCAACTTAGGAACTTGTGCTCCAGCCTGGGGACCAGGTGCTTGTGAGGGAAAGATATCCCAAAGGCAGCTGAGTGAACATTGGGAGGTGCAACTGTGGCAACCCAGGGGTCCGGTTGCCACGGTGGCATTGCCTCCCTCACAAGAGGTGATGCCATGCCTGGAAGCAAGCAGGGGTCCCCTAGTCAGGTATACTAGTGTAGCGCCCCGAGGGTTCGGCCGCTACAGGGGTATTGCATCTCTGCCAGAGGTGTGATATTCCACTCCCGGGTAAGGATGGAGTATGGACCAGGGCTCAGTTAGCTGCATGCATCACACACACCCCATTTCCGGGGGACAGCTCAACGGTGCTCCCATTTATACAGTAATGCAGGCACAACATTCCATGTCCCTGGCTGGAGTGGGGAGGGGGGAGGAAAACCAAGTGATGTAGGAGCAGAACGGGATGGTTTCTGTAGCATAGGAAAGAGCTCATTGGGTGCTGGTCACCTGAGCTCATACTCAGAGGAGGAGGTATAAAAGGTGGGCACCATTTTAGTTCAGGCAGTCTGTTCAGTGGAGAAGTGACAGGGAGCAGAGGCTCTGTAGGAGCTCTGCTCAGAGGCAGGCCTAGAGAAAAGGCCGGGGCCAGAGAGAAGGAAGGAAGGAGAAGTAGGCCTAGAGAAGAGGCCAAGGAAAGGGGGAGAAGAAGGAACAGAAAAGGAAGAGAAAGAACCAAGGAGTAGAAAGGCTCAGAAACACGAAGGCAGATGGGACCCTAAGGACCAACGTGAAATCGGGTGACGGGTCAGGCAAGAAAAGGATACCAGATCCCAAATTGTTGGAGGTAAATTATCCCTCAGCCAAGAACCGGAGGTCGTGATCATCACTTGGTGCGACCCCCTGCTAAACCTTGGTAGGAAGGCACCATATAGGATAGCGGGAAACGGGGCCCACGTTTACCCGCATAGATCTGCGGCAGCTGGACAAAAGCTTGGTCACTGGTGGGGCATGAGCCAGAGGAAGGATAGAAGGGAGTCCTGTGCCATACTCCTGAATTGCCTGGGGGTTGACCGAGCCCCTCACCTGGTGGACGCAGTGCGGCTCGGCGGTCATTACTGGCGGAAGTGACTTGGAGTATACGAACTGTGAGTAAAAGACCCTGGACTGCAACACGTTGTCTTTGCATTTCTTGCCGCGCCAGCACTACCGGTGCTGGGACACCCTGCACTTCAATCCCCACCATTTGCGCTCACTGCCCCGAGGCTACACTCTTCCCGTGGGGAGTTATCATAGGCGGATTATAATGAGGGCAATCCGGGCGACCGCCCGGGGCCCCGAGCCTGCAGGAGGTCCGTGGCTCCAGGCGGGGTGTCTAATGCCGGATTGCCCTCATTATATGTGCGGGCCGCCGCGGCACATAGCGGTAGCAGTGGCGGGAGGGGGGGGCCCGGACCGCTCCCCCAGCAGCGGCCGCCGCTACTTCTTCATCGGCCGGGCCAGCACTGCAGCAGTTAACTTCCCTGTGCTGGCCCGGCTGCGTCACTGCTAGGAGACACGGCCCAGTGCGCGGCTGTGTCTCCTAGCTGTGACGTCACGCAGTGCGCTCCGGCCTGAAGTGCTGCACCGGAAAAGAGAGAGAGCAGGCAGGAGGAATGGAGCCGGGGGATGGTGAGTGTGTGTGTATGTGTGTGTGTGTGTGTGTGTGGGCAGATGTGTGTGTGTGTGTGTGGGCAGGTGTGTGTGTGTGTGGGCAGGTGTGTGTGGGCAGGTGTGTGTGTATGTGTGTGTGTGTGTGTGTGTGTGGGCAGGTGTGTGTGTATTTGTGGGCAGGTGTCTGTGTGGGCAGGTGTGTGTGTGTGTATATGTGTGTGTGTGTGTGTGTGTGTGTGGGCAGGTGTGTGTGTGTGTGTGTGTGGGCAGGTGTGTGTGTGTGGGGGCAGGTGTGTGTGTGTGGGCAGGTGTGTGTGTGTGTTTGTGGGCAGGTGTCTGTGTGGGCAGGTGTCTGTGTGGGCAGGTGTGTGTGGGCAGGTGTGTGTGTGTGGGCAGGTGTGTATGTGTGTGTGTGTGGGCAGGTGTGTGTGTGTGGGCAGGTGTGTGTGTGTGGGCAGGTGTGTGTGTGTGTGTGTGGGCAGGTGTGTGTGTGGGCAGGTGTGTGTGTGTGTGTGTGTGGGCAGGTGTGTGTGTGGGCAGGTGTGTGTATGTGTGGGCAGGTGTGTGTGTGTGTGTGGGCAGGTGTGTGTGTGTCTGTGTGGGCAGGTGTGTGTGTGTGTGTGTGTGGGCAGGTGTGTGTGTGTATATGTGTGTGTGTGTTTGTAGGCAGGTGTCTGTGTGGGCAGGTGTGTGTGTGTGTGTGTGTGGGCAGGTGTGTGTGTGCGTCTGTGTGGGCAGGTGTGTGTGTGTGTCTGTGTGGGCAGGTGTGTGTGTGTGTCTGTGTGGGCAGGTGTGTGTGTGTATATGTGTGTGTGTGTTTGTGGGCAGGTGTCAGTGTGGGCAGGTGTGTGTGTGTGTGGGCAGGTGTGTGTGTGTATATGTGTGTGTGTGTGTGGGCAGGTGTGTGTGTGTTTGTGGGCAGGTGTCTGTGTGGGCAGGTGTGTGTGTGTGTGGGGGCAGGTGTGTGTGTGTATGTGTGTGTGTGTGTGGGCAGGTGTGTGTGTGTGGGCAGGTGTGTGTGTGTGTGTGTGTGGGCAGGTGTGTGTGTGTGTGTGGGCAGGTGTGTGTGTGGGCAGGTGTGTGTGTGTGTGGGCAGGTGTGTGTGTGTATATGTGTGTGTGTGTGTTTGTGGGCAGGTGTGTGTGTGTGGGGGGGCAAGTGTGTGTGTGGGCAGGTGTGTGTGTGTGGGCAGGTGTGTGTGTGTGTGTGTGTGGGCAGGTGTGTGTGTGTGTGGGCAAGTGTGTGTGTGTGGGCAGGTGTGTGTGTGTGGGCAGGTGTGTGTGTGGGCAGGTGTGTGTGTGTGTGGGCAGGTGTGTGTGTGTGTGGGCAGGTGTGTGTGTGTCTGTTTGGGCAGGTGTGTGTGTGTGTGGGCAGGTGTGTGTGTGTCTGTGTGGGCAGGTGTGTGTGTGTGTCTGTGTGGGCAGGTGTGTGTGTGTCTGTGTGGGCAGGTGTGTGTGTGTGTGTGGGGGGGGCAGATGTGTGTGTGTGGGCAGGTTAGAAAGTCTTGCCCTGTTGAACACTACACCTGACTTGAGGCCACCACCTCTTGGTTGTCCAATGTTCTTGCTTCTCTAGGGCTCTTCTCAGATATTCATTATACCAGCTCCCCAGAATACCAAAGCTAGGGCGAGTCCTGGTGGTGGTCATAACTGCGGCCACCCAGGGGCAATACTCCATAACAACAATCCCCTGAGGTGGTGTAGGATGTAAGGACCTATTCACACTACATTCAGCGCTGCATTCAGGTCTTTACACAAGGCTTACAAATTAATCCCTGAAATTCAGGATTGTGCTGTCTGAAATGAGACATCTGAAAGCAGAGCAAATGGAGCCTAAAGATTCAGACTTTAGCCTCGGTTTGCCTTTGTTCAAATCAATGGCTATGTCAAGGCCCATCTGAATGCCATTTTTCAGGGATTTAGATAGAAGCCTGGAAAGAGGAGATGAATGCATTGCAAAATTCAGTGTGAATAGGCCCTTATATCTGGAGTCTTGATATTGATGCCACATGCATTTTACTTGTTTTTAACTTAAAAAAAAAATACACACACACAAATTATACACACACACACACACTATACATACACACACATTATACACACACACACACACTATACATACACACACACAGATGTGTGTGTGGGCAGGTGTGTGTGTGTGGGCAGGTGTGTGTGTGTGGGCAGGTGTGTGTGTGTGTGGGCAGGTGTGTGTGTGTGTGATGTCTGTCTGTTTGTGTGTGTGTGTGTGGGCAGATTTCATTGTGTGATGTCTGTTTGTATGTATTTTTGTGTTTCAAATGTGTTTATGCGTGTCTGTATATGTTTGTGTGTGTGTATGACTGCATGCGGCCTCCTGTTGAGTATAGTTGGCGCCGTGCGGCCTCCTGATGTCTCTGGGGGGGGCGCCGTGCGGCCTCCCGCTGTGTATAGATGGCTACGTGCGGCCCCCCGCTGTGTAAAGATGGTTACGTGCGGCCCCCCCGCTGTGTATAAACGGCGCCGTGCGGCCCCCCGCTGTGTATAGATGGCTATGTGCGCCCCCCGCTGTGTATAGATGGCTACGTGCGGCCCCCCGCTGTGTAAAGATGGCTACGTGCGGCCCCCCCGCTGTGTATAAACGGCGCCGTGCGGCCCCCCGCTGTGTATAGATGGCTACGTGCGCCCCCCGCTGTGTAAAGATGGCTACGTGCGGCCCCCCGCTGTGTATAAACGGCGCCGTGCGGCCCCCCGCTGTGTATAGATGGCTACGTGCGCCCCCCGCTGTGTATAGATGGCTACGTGCGGCCCCCTGCTGTGTAAAGATGGCTATGTGCGGCCCCCCCGCTGTGTATAAATGGCGCCGTGCGGCCCCCCGCTGTGTATAGATGGCTACGTGCGGCCCCCCGCTGAGTATAGATGTCGCTGTGCGGCCTCCTGCTGTGTACAGATGGCTACATGCGGTCTCCCGCTGAGTATAGATGGCACTGTGCGGCCTCCTGCTGTCTCTGGGGGGAGCGCCGTGCGGCATCTATACTCAGCAGGGGGCCGCACGTAGCCATCTATACACGTATACTCAGCAGGAGGCCGCACGTAGCCATCTATACGGTGCCATCTATACACAGCGGGAGGCCGCACGGCGTCATCTATACACAGCGGGAGGCCGCACGGCGCCATCTATACACAGCGGGAGGCCGCACGGCGCCATCTATACACAGCGGGAGTCTCAGTGCTTTGCAAGAGCAGTCAATAAATTCTGCTTGACTAATTCTGAGCACCATAAAGTCTGGTTCGCTTCTAACCTGCTGTCTTCATTTTCAGCTTGCTGAATTCTAACTCATTTACTGTCATTCGAGACGATGCCTTTGCTGGTCTCTTTCACCTTGAATACCTGTAAGTGCTCCACTTAATGTCATATTTTTGATTGTGTTCTTCTTCATCTTTTGGCATGTGCAATTGTATGAGCAAGTATTCATATGAATTTATGACCTACTTAAACCTTCGAGGACCTTAAATTTTATTCAATCAAATTTTTTTCCAGTTTAAAACTATGGGACATATATGTGCCTTGGTCCTCAAAGGGTTTTTAAAGGGGCTGCAAACATAAATACGAAAAAAATAATTCAATTAGTGCTTTTTGTGTCCATTTAATTTTTATTTGAAGTCCATTTTTTTTATATACCTTGAAATTAAGCCCTACCCCATGGAATGAAGCCCTACCTACATGACATCAGAGAGCTACATGGATCCCGCTTGTGAGGTGCCTGTCCGTCACTACTATTCAGTTTTAGGGTCCACTCACTAAGCCATATATTCTCTCATGCAAGAGAATAGGGCCAATTATGCTAATGACACTCGGCTCAAACTCTGTCAGAGCTTCAACTGAGTGTGATCCGATTCTCTCGCAGCACAGATATGGAGAAGATGGAGAACTTAATTTCTCCATCTTCTCCATAGTCTCTGTGAGTGTTCATCGGACTGCACTTGGATGACATCCGATTGCAGTCCAATGTTTTACGTGCACCCATAGACTTGTATGGGTGAACATGGTCCGAATATCGAATGAGATTATTTTCTCATGCCAATAATCGCACTGTCCCATAGTATAACATAGGGCCGAGTCCTATCCGATAAAACATCACATAGCATTCGGCCGTGTTATACGACAGTGTGAGCGAGCCCTTAGAGTCAAGGAATATTTACATGGAGATGATGATATTACTCTCCAAGTGTATATTTTTTTAGGCGAGTTCATAGTAAATGCTTTGCCTTTTTGACATGTGATCAACTAAAGAACAAGAAAGATTTAGGACCTCCCCTATAGAGAAACGGAAAATAGTTTGGAGGACTTGCATGTCCTTTTTTATTTATTATGAGAAAATCATAAAAGATCCCGTTTTTTAACCATGCTGTGACTTTCTGCTGAGGGAGAGGGAGAGAGCTGCCCTATTCAGATTCTGTAATAAGACCTGCTGACAAAAGTGTTGAAGATACAGTCTAATTTGAATTAACAATGAAAAAAAGTTAATTTCACAAATGGCTTGTATTTTTTTTAATACAAACTTTTTTTGTCTTTACAGCTCCTTTAAAGGGAATCTGTCATCAGGTTTTTGCCACCTAATCTGAGAGCAGCATAATGTAGGGTTAGAGGCACTGATTCCAGTAATGTGTCACTTACTGGGCTGCTTAGTTTTGTTTTGATAAAATCATTGATTTGTCAGAAGGTAATTATCACTAAATGACTAGTAAGTTATGTAGGACCCCACCCCCATCACTGATCAGTAGATTTCTGTGTACACTGAGCATGGGCAGAAAGCTGCCAATCAGTGGTGTGGTTGTCTCAAAATGACAACAAGCAGCTGAAAAAGTGACACATCGCTGGAATCAGGGTATCTGCCCCAATATTGTGCTGCTCTCAGATGAGGCAGCACAATTAATATTGTGCCAAATTAATTTCCCGTGAACTATCACATGATCTATCACAGGGGATCATGTGACATGTCACGTGATAAATCAGGTGTGTGTGGGGGGGGCAGCGTCTTCTAAACTGCCCGGGGCCCTTGCTACTCTTAATCCACCCCTGGGAGTTATACTACCTCAGATGCACACACCATCAGCCTCAGTAGACTGCCTTGCAGCGGCAGTTTATAATAGCCGCAATCCACAGGTGGCGTATTCGGACATTACCTAAAACATATAAAAGACTGCCACTGGTCTGACCACCCTGAGCCACAGGACTGGGTCGCCACTACTACTCCCAGCATTGCCCTGAAGCCCGGTCCCGAGTGCCCCACGGCCCAGGGGGCGCGTCACTAGCATGCAACACTTTCCTGGCTCCAGACCAGCAAGGGGAGCTCCTCCCCTTAGCAACTGGAATCTGGAGGCGGGGTTAGTTAGAGTTAGTTAGAGTTAGTGAGAGGAGTTGAAGACAGGACAGCGATGAGGAAGGTCCTGGGGAATGGAGCTGTAAGTCAGCTCACCCCAGAGAGGAGCGTAGAAGAAACAGACACCGGAGTCTGAGGTTGTGGGGCACTTAAGGCTCAGCAGCAGAAACCGGAGGGCAGAAGACTGCAGGTCTCCTGGCCCCATCAGACGCCCGGAGGCTCAGCAGCACATAGGGCCCAGCACCGCCACGTGGGAGCGACACGCCAGGAAGTCCCGAGCTGCCTGCCATACGGGTGAGCCCAAAGACGTTTTACTCAGGGACGAGGGCCACAACATAGCTATAAGCAGCAGGGCCAAAGAGATTAGCACAAAGGGAAGGCCTCCAACTTCACCTGGCGAGGTGGATTCCCAACTTGCTTCCAGGCCGCCCGGACCTCCACTACCAGCTAGTACCCGTGCCCCAGTCTGCCTAACCACCGCAAGTAAAGATAAGAGGAAACAGCCATTAAGTTGTGGACTGGTTATTATCTGCGCCATCTCCTTCACTACACTACACAGCAACATCTATAACATCACTACTTCCTGCCCTGGGGCTAAGCTTTGCCTGCTGAACCAACTCTGCTGCGTCACCATCAGCTCCAGATGATCAGCACTGCAGCGGCGGCTCCATATAGCCGAATACCACAGGTGGCGTCACGAACATTATATATAAAAACTTTATTCTCTTTTCTTTATTCCCCTTTTATTGACCGCCCTGGGTCACGGACAGGGTCACCGCCACTGTGACATCCCCCCAGCATCGACTGGCCCGGCTACCGAGTACCCCACGGCCCAGGGGGCGCGTCAACTTGGAGTCACGAACAGGATTCACGAAGCCCGGTATAACTGGGTCCTGTGTACCACAAAGACTGTGTATAACTGTAGGAACTGCAGCCTTTACTGTAGCACATGCGAAGTTAACGATATGTGGGGTGTCCCATCGTGGGTGGAGCCTCGAAATCAATGCCAAAATAGGCCCCTCCCACTTGCATAGACTGTACCAGAGTTGTCTGTCACTCAGAGCAGCATACTGGTACGTCAGCAGAAACCCAGGACCTGGTTGAGGTTCACTAGGGGGCAGGAAGATGCCCAACCTGGGAGAGGATTCAGCCGCGGGTGCGGCCGCTGCCACTGTAATGCCGTTATCAATGCCATATATACCAGGGGCGGCGTGGTTGCCCCAGTACTCAGGGGAGTCGCACACCCTGAGAGACTTTGAGGAGAGACTGTGCAGTTTCTTTAAAGTGTACCCCCTGTCTGAGGAGCAAAAAGCCAGCATCCTCATAGGCCAGCTAATCGGTGCAGCCCAGAGAGAGGTGAAGTCCTGGCCGTGCAGGGACAAAGGCACTGTTAAGGAAATACCGGCCCGGCTACCGAGTACCCCACGTCCCAGGGGGCGCATCATACCCAGCCTTTCACTTGCTGCAACCCTGCATCTTCATCTTGTACTCGAATCCATTCTTCGTTAGTTCTCCCTAGTGACTTGGGTAGAGAGCAGCACTCCCCACTTGACTGTGCCACTACTGCCAGGGGTGTGAATTTGCGGAAATCTGAAATTTCCTCTTCTTCCAGTTGTTCATCAAGGTCCCTATCTGGACTTTCGAGGCTTACGCTTGACAGGATATCAGTGTTGGTGGTCTCTGTGTCAGAGCGGTAGCGGATCAAGAAGTCATATTTTACAAGTCAAGCTACCCAAAGCTGCTCCAGGGCTCCCAGCTTGGCAGTATCCTGATGGGCAAGCAGATTGCTGTCAGTCCGCAGAAGGATCTTAGCCCCTGTCACATATTCCGCAAACTTCTCTGTCATGGCTGACACCAGGGCAAGGATTCTCAGCTGGAAGGAGCTGTAGTTGGACAGGTTATTTACTGGAGATTATGTGTGGAGAGGTATCAGAAGATTATGCCAGAGATGTATGGAGAGGACAGATTATACACTAGAGATTATGTGTGAGGAGGTATCAGGAGATTAAGACAGATTGTCAGGACTTTGAATATTTTTGATTACATTTTGGGCATTTTTGCCCTCTTTCAAGATGGCGTCTTTTGTCTCATGTACCCCTTGTCTTCCTGCCTTATAACTCCACCCCAGCCTTTAGTCAGTGCTAGAGTATTCTGTCTGTGTCCTGTTCCTGGTGGCTTCCTTGCTTCCTCCTGCAAACCTGTGAATCTCCTGTTACCTGCTCCCTGAGATTCTGCTGCATACACTTGTTATCAGCATTCCTCCTTCTCCTGGCTGCTCCTGCTGCTTCCTCAGAGCCTCAGACCTCACCTGCATTTGCTAACACGTAAGCTGGTTTCTGCTCTGACTCTCCTTCATTAAATAGATGCAGAGCACTATCTGAGACTTCCTACCCAGGCCTCCCTGGATGATCTAATATATTGTATGGACTTACTTACATCTATCTATCTATCTATCTATCTATCTATCTATCTATCTATCTATATACATATATATGTGCATGGACTTGATAAAGACTTACTTGTTTTCAAGCATCCTCAAGTGTGAACTGCGCTTTACAGACTGCTCCGCTGATTACATTTCCCCTGTGTGTTTATGGACTTTTTCGTCTGCACTTGTTTGAAACACCGTGTGTTTATAATATAGACTTTGCCACCTATAAACTGTGTTCTGTAGTATCTTTGTTCCACGCAAGAAGACTCCTGAGTTATACATTATAATTATTACAGGATACTCTAGCCCAGGGGTCCTCAAACTACGGCCCGCGGGCCACATGCGGCCCGCGGAGGACTTTTATCCTGCCCGCCGGGCTGTGGGCAGAGGAGAGCGGTGCCAGCGCCCGCCCTTCCCTCCGCTTTCTCAGAGCCCCGGCAGCCCGATACTTACCTCTCCCCGTGCCTTCGCTGATCCGCTGTCTTCCTGGTCTGAGCTCTCTGTGACGTCTCAGGTCAGAGGGCGCGGTGACTTCTTTCCTCCGCGCCCTCCCGAGTGCCGTCACAGGCAGCGCAGAGCGGGACAACGCCGGAGACGCTGGAGTCTGGACCTGAGCGGCAAGGATGGAGGTGAGTATTGGATTTTTTTTTTCTAATGTATGGAGGCATGGGACATAATATTAGGGGTGACATCCTGCATGTGGCATTATATGGGGGGGGTGACATCCTGAATGGGGCATTATATGGGGGGTGGGGGGGTGACATCCTGAATGGGGCATTATATGGGGGGGTGACATCCTGAATGGGGCATTATATGGGGGGGTGACATGCTGCATGGGGCATTATATGGGGGGTGACATCCAGCATGGGGCATTATATGGGGGGGTGATGTGCTGCATGGGGCATTATAAAGACAGAGGAGTGATATCCTGCATGTGTAATTATATGGGGGGGGTGACATCCTGAATGGGGTCATTATATGGGGGGGTGACATCCTGAATAGGGCATTATAAAGACAGGGGAGTGATATCCTGCATGTGTCATTATATGGGGGGGGGTGACATCCTGAATGGGGCATTATATGGGGGGGTGACATCCTGAATGGGGCATTATAAAGACAGGGGAGTGATATCCTGCATAGGTCATTATATGGGGGGGGTGACATCCTGAATGGGGCATTATATGGGGGGGTGACATGCTGCATGGGGCATTATATGGGGGTGACATCCAGCATGGGTCATTATATGGGGGGGAAGGTGACATGCTGCATGGGGCATTATAAAGACAGAGGAGTGATATCCTGCATGTATCATTATATGGGGGGGGTGACATCCTGAATTGGGCATTATATGGGGGGTTGACATCCTGAATGGGGCAATATAAAGACAGGGGAGTGATATCCTGCATGTGTCATTATATGGGGGGGGTGACATCCTGAATGGGGCATTATATGGGGGGGGTGACATCCTGAATGGGGCATTATATGGGGGGGTGACATCCTGAATGGGGCATTATATGGGGGGTGACATGCTGCATGGGGCATTATATGGGGGGTGACATCCAGCATGGGGCATTATATGGGGGGGTGACATCCTGAATGGGGCATTATAAAGACAGGGGAGTGATATCCTGCATAGGTCATTATATGGGGGGGTGACATCCTGAATGGGGCATTATATGGGGGGGTGACATGCTGCATGGGGCATTATATGGGGGTGACATCCAGCATGGGGCATTATATGGGAGGGGGTGACGTGCTGCATGGGGCATTATGAAGACAGAGGAGTGATATCCTGCATGTATCATTATATGGGGGGGGGGGGTGACATCCTGAATGGGGCATTATATGGGGGTTGACATCCTGAATGGGGCATTATAAAGACAGGGGAGTGATATCCTGCATGTGTCATTATATGGGTGGTGATATCCTGAATGGGGGGTGACATCCTGAATGGGGCATTATAAAGACAGGGGAGTGATATCCTGCATGTGTCATTATATGAGGCGGGGGGTGACATCCTGAATGGGGCATTATATGGGGGGGGGTGGCATCCTGAATAGGGCATTATAAAGACAGGGAGTGATATCTTGCACGGGGCATTATATGGTGGGAGAAGGGGAAATTCTGCATGGGGCATAATAATGACTATTGAGGACCTATGCTGCCTATTGGGGACATTTACATGCCTATTGGGGACATTTACCTGCCTATTGGGGACATTTACTTGCCTATTGGGGATATTTACCTGCCTATTGGGGACCTATGCTGCCTATTTGGGACATTTACCTGCCTATTTGGGGCATTTACCTGCCTATTGGGGACCTATGCTGCCTATTGGGGACCTATGCTGCCTATTGGGTACATTTACCTGCCTATTGGGGATATTTACCTGCCTATTGGGGATATTTACCTGCCTATTGAGGACCTATGCTGCCTATTGGGGACATTTACCTGCCTATTGAGGACCTATGCTGCCTATTGGGTACAGTTACCTACCTATTGAAATACCGGTTGATTTAACTTTACTTGTTCTTCATTTTAAATATTGTATTTGTTCCTGTATTGTTTTTTTCACTACAAAATAAGATATGTGCAGTGTGCATAGTAATTTGTTCATAGTTTTTTTAAAAAACTATATTCTGGCCCTCCAATGGTCTGAGGGACCGTGAACTGGCCCCCTGTTTAAAAAGTTTGAGGACCCCTGCTCTAGCCAGTAAAGGAGTCTGCTGGAACAATGTCTGCAGAAAGCAAATTAGAGCAGGTGTACGCCATAATTAGATCTTTGCAGAAAGATGTGGAAGGTCTGCAAAAAAACCACAATGAACAAGTGTTTGGACAAACTTTACAGGACCAAAGTACCCGAATGGCGGCCCAGGAAAACAAACTTGCGGGCTTGGACTCCCAGTACGGACGAGCTTTCCAGGACATTAGTACTCAAATGGCGGCACAAGTGACTTTACCCTCTGGGCTACCGCCACCAGCTAGGCCACCTAAGTTGCCTCCATTCAAATTTAATGGTGATCGTGACTAATTTTGCGGTTTTGTGAATCAGTGTATGCTATATTTTGATGTTCATGCTGACCGCTTCCTTACTGATAGATCCAAAGTATTGTGTGTAATTATGCTGCTGACCTCTCGAGCGCTCGCCTGTGCAAATCCGATGATCGAGTCTCGTGATCCACGGTTAAATAATTTGGATTATTTCTTAGCCGCTATGGCATTAATGTTTTATGACCCTAACCGCTGCGCAAACGCTGAGTCTGCTTTACTATCTTTACGCCAAGGTAAACGTTCTGTTATTGAGAATGCTACTGAATTTAGGAGCTTAGAGGTAGATACGAATTGGGACAGTTATGCACAATTACCTATTTTTAACAGAGGTCTGTCTAGCATTGTAAAAGATGAATTAGCCCGTTCAGAGTCACCACAAGAACTAGAAGCGTTTATACAGCATTGTGTACGCGTAGACTGAACGTAGGCAGGAGAAATTGGCTGTATTTAACCGTATGTCTAACTTTTCCCTTCCTCCCAAAGAGCCTGCAGTAAAACATCACCTGAGGTAGAGGAGGCGCCCATACAAATTGATTCTGTGCAGAGGCATGAGACTAATGAGCGCCTGGAGCACCGCCTGCGAGAGAGGCTATGTTTCTACTGCCACCAATCTGACCACTTTCTAATCAACTGTCCCATGCAGCCTAACAAGGTGCTAGCAGCGGTAGGAGAGTATGATAACACTGATGATGACACTGACATATCTGAATGTAGCCTGCCATTAAATGCTGTATTCCATTCTCTCTCTATGACTACACCTCCCAGGGAGATGAAGAAAAGGAACTCTCACTGTTCACTCCCTATTAAGATCCTGTGTTCAGGACAGTGGATTTCCAGTGCAGCTATGATTGACTCCGGTGCAGGGGGCAATTTTATGAATATTACATTTGCCAAAGAACATGGTATTGAGATACAGTGAAGAGCCTCTCCAGTTACCATGGAAACAGTGGATGGGTCACCTTTAATCTCCGGGCCTGTGGATCAGGAGACTGTACCTCTTGAGATTTTGTTGGAGCCTAATCATCAGGAGCAACTTTCTTTCTTGTTAATTTCTTCTCCTAATTTCCCTGTGATTTTAGCCATCCCTTTATTGCGTTCTTAGAACCCGACTATCATCTGGGAGACCAAGGAGATTATCTTTCCGACTAGGAGCAACCCAGCGATAACTGAAGCTGTCCCTGAGTCCACGGATACGGAATCTCTTGTACAGGTATTCACTTTACCTTCAGCGTATAAAGCATTCTCTGACATTTGTGACAAGAAGAAAGTGGATCAGCTTCCTCCACATAGGCATTATGATTGTCCCATTAAGCTGCTTCCTGGGGCGGCTATTCCTTTTAGCAACGTATATCCTATGGCGGCACCTGAGCTTTAAGCCTTGAAGGAGTATATTGATGAAAATCTGGCCAAAGGCTTTATACGTCCTTCTACCTCATCAGCAGAGGCGCCTATATTTTTTGTAAAAAAGAAGGATGGGACCCTAAGACCTTGTATTGACTATCGGGAACTCAATAAGGTAACCATACAGAATCGTTATCCTTTGCCTTTGATTCCCGGATTATTGGAAAGAGTCCTCCATGCCAAGATGTTCTCTAAACTGGACCTTTGTGGGGCTTATAAACTGGTGAGTATTTGTTCCGGTGATGAATGGAAGACAGCATTCAGATGTCAGTATGGACACTTTGAATATCTTGTGATGCCCTTTGGGCTTTGTAATGCCCCTGCGCCATTTCAACATCTGACTAATGACATTTTTAGAGATTTATTGGATCAGTTTGTGGTGATTTCTTTGGACGATATTCTAATTTTTTCTGACTCTCTACCGGAACATGAAAAACATGTGGAGTGCAGTTCACCTCAAGATTCTGGAAGTGGTTTTGCTCTGCACTCAATATTAATGTCTGTCTTTCTTCTGCTTATCACCCCCAGACGAATGGTCAGACCGAGCGTACCAACCAGACTTTGGAACAATATCTACGATGCTATGTCAGTAGTGATGAGCGAGTGTATTCGTTACTATTAGCTATTCGCACGAATAGTATGGTATTCGCGTTAATCGTTATTTGTGTACTCGCCTCGCTATATTCGGATGTCTTGCTCTGCAGTTTTGGTGCCTCCTTTGCAGCCACTAAACATGCTGGCCTTCTTAACCAATCACGGTAATGCCGCAGACATCTTGATTGTGGCATTACTGTGATTGGCTGGCCGTCCAGCGTCATAGGGTCTATTTAAGCCCTGCCGCCACCATTTTGTGCACATTGCGTCTGGAGCCTGCGTTCTATAGGCATAGGGAGAGATCGCTGAGCTGCTAGGGAGAGTGTTTAGGTCTCTTGATCAAGCAAAAGCCCCTGTAAGGGCTATCTGCAGTGTATACTAGTTCTGTGTTTAAAGGAGAAGCTCACTAGCTCCATAATACCACCAAAAAATAGCTCTTTTCAGAGCTGAAGGCTCATAACAAAGTCAGAGTACAGGGGAGAGCTTGTGTATTAGCTAGGGAGAGGATAAAGTATTCTTCCAGTGTCCATCTTAAAACAGCTCTTGTCAGAGGCAAAGCAATATTTTTCCTGCACACCCAGAATTAACATTGTGTGCTGTATTAGTCTACATAAAAAATCTTTGATTGCCCTGCACAAAGCAATAGTCCAAACATTTCCTACTGCCTGCTACAAAGCTCGCACCCGGACATTTTAATCGCTACACTGTGTTCCAAATTATTATGCAAATAATATTTTCTCAGATTTTCCCAAATTACCTATATGAATTGCAGTCATTGTAATTTTCCAGTCAAATAACTATTTGAGTACAATTGAAAGGTTTTTGTACAAACTGCTTATGATAACAGTATATTTTTAAAAAAATAAAAAACTCAAACTGCACTCAAAATGCATGTTCCATATTATTATGCACAGCAGAGTTTTCAACCTTTTCATTTTAATAAAGAACAAAAAAATGGTCATTTTTGAAATTATAAGCATTAGCAGGTTATTACAAACTGAAATCAAACAGTTTTGAACTCAAAACTTTATTCTAGGTGATGTTACATTTGCACATAGGACCGCTTGTTGGAAAGGAGCTTCTGAACTCTCTCTCTGCCACACCATAAGTTTGTCCCCTTTTATGCCCATAGCAGCCAGAGATGCAGATGTGTTATGTGCAGCATGAGACGGGGCATTATCATGCATGAAAATGATCTTGCTGCGGAATGCACGGTTCTTCTTCTTGAACCATGGAAGGAAGTGCTGTTTGAGAAAGTCAGCATACATTATGGAGTTCATCTTTACCCCTTCAGGGATCCTAAAAGGGCCGAAAATCAGGTAATTTGGGAAAATCTGAGAAAATATTATTTGCATAATAGTTTGGAACACAGTGTATTTTGGCTATGACAGCTAGCTTGGCTTGTGCCATCAACATCTGAAAATCTGTCAGCAAAACTCAAAATGCCAAAAAAGCCTGTTGTTAAGGGACGTGGATGTGGTGTTGTCCGTGGTGCACAAGAAGGCATTCAGTCTGTGTCAGGTCAGAAGAAGCTTGATGCATCCAATATGTTCCTGGAAAAAATTCCCGGTCTGGAACGTAAACGTGTGTGGAAGCCAGAAGAGCGAGAGCAGATTCTGTCTTGGATATCAGACAAGGCCTCTACGCATTTGCCAAGCAGCAACAAATCTTCTACGACCACACAGTCTACTGTGGATACACAGAAAGATGGCCCATCCAATCCTGAAGCTGGTTCTCCTTCCTACCGCCATTATCAGTCACAGAGACATATGACCCCAAGCTTGGCCTCTCAGTACATATCCTTTGGTTGCCTCTGGCCTATGTAAGGCAACGCTTGTCATCATCCTGGGGGATACTCGCTTCGCTGCGTCAATCAATGCACACGTGCAATGTCTTTCTGTTTTTTCCACAATGCTGCAGTTTATTACTTCATAAACCGCATATGACCGGGTCCAACTCAGTGGCACGCCGACACACATATATACAATATTCATGAGCAAAGTGGCACACAGGCCCACTTGCTCCGGTACAGCCTTCAGCAAGGTAATCATATAGCAATGTCCATAGCAATGTCCATATAACGTTGTGTATTACCTTTGCCCGGATTAGCTGTCTCAGTCCATTAGGTTTTCCACCACTGTGGCTTTAAGGCTTACCACACGTGGTCTCCAGACCTTATCCCATCCAAGACCACTGGCATCTCTCACACACAGATCCAGGCTCTGTCTTCCAGGACGTTTACATTCCAGCCTCTGGCACTCCAAGGCTTACTGGCATCACGTTCACACTCTCAGCGATCCAGGCTTCACCCTCCAGGAGTCCACCAGGCTTCCCCAGGCTTCACCAGGCCTCACACAAGCGGGTGTTCCCCCCACACACAGGGAACAGCCTCATGCCTCTCACACGGTGTCCACACGGGAGCACATAACACAGGAACTCCCAACACCCAGGAACTCCCAACACAGGAACACACCTGTCTCAAACCACCCAGGGTTTATATATCCTGTAGCACACACACACACACACAGGACCTTGCTGATGTCACAGTCATGTGACCAGTCACCTGAGGGGGAAGAAAATAGCTTAAACAGACATACTAGATCACTATAGCAATGCCGCTGCACCACATATTCCCCCCCTCTGTTCAAACTTGTGGGGTTGAATACACAATATACATAAACAGTCTATAACCCACAGTTCACACAGAGACCGTGAACTTGACAGTTGCGCTGCTCAGCCCCTGGAACATTAGTCAATGACATTAGCCCATTCCTCAGGGACCTACTATCTGCCATTGTCACCGACTTCGTCAAGTCACATTTCCGGGTCATAAACTTGTCAGACTTCCCCCGCTCCCAGCGGCTCCCCCGCTCCCAGCAGTCAGTCGTAACCTTGTCAGGTCTCCCCCGCTCCCAGCGGTCAGTCGAAACCCTATCAGGTCTCCCCCGCTCCCAGCGGTCAATACAGCAGTGTGACTCCACATGGTTTCGTCCTCTAATGGGTCGATTGTATGGGCCACTCAACCCTGAGTCACTGGAGGTCTCACTACCTCCAAACCCACGCCCACTCCCAGGACATCTTGAAAGGTCCCTAACCTCAGCTGTTCTGATATTTAGGGGGCCCTTTCTCTGTCTGGTCTCACACTTTCTAGACGGCTGCCATCTTCTGCTGCTCAGATGATGCTGTCTACCCACTCGCAGTCTAGCGAGATTCAACTTTTCCACCTCTCGCAGGTAGGTCACTCGGTATTCCACCAGCATGCTCATATCTGCAAGACTTTCTTCCGTACCTACAGCGTAGAACGATACCATGCCGTCTTCATCTGCTATCCAGTCCTGACGATCACGCAGACTGCTTACTTTCACCACACCAGACTTCTTCACCATCATCTGCATGGCTCGGCCATTTCTCCCAATGAGCTCTCTCACCAGAACATGAGGCACCTGGATGGCCTCTTCACGCAGACTGTGAGCCTTCCTCATCAGCTCCAGTTGTCTAGCGGCTTGCTCCGTCTTCAACCGGAGAAACAGCTTCGTGCGAATACATTGCCAATGTATGTCACTTAGGATCGCCACCCTCTTCACCGTGACTTCGTTTGTGGACAGGACCAACAGCTGTTTAGCTTCTGAGGTCGAGTACATCTTACAGGCTCCCACGGCCTTCTTAAAGTCCTCATGCACGGACTCACTGGTGCATTCTTCCCTCAAATCCTCGGGTACATCTACGAGGCACTTGTACCGAGACGTTTCGGTCTCCAGACGATCAACCAGCTCAGGGTTCAGGGACAACTGACTCTCAGCTTCTTCCCCCTTTACGCTTCCCCTGAGCTGACTCACAGCTACCAATTCACGAACTTTCGTCTTGATCACTTCCGCAACTTGTTTGCCCTTTTCCTTCTCTAAGGAGGCCTCATTCATTGAGTGATACTTTGCCAGGCGACCTTTGAGCTCTAAAACTTCTTCTTCTAGCTCAGCTACTCGCCTCTCAGCAGCCCATCTCTGAAGCTCTTCCTGCTTCAACTGCTCCCTTAACAGTAGGGTTCTCTCAGACATCTCTGTCTCCAATGCGCCCACTCGGCTTTCAACAGCCAGTCTCTCAAGCTTCTCTTGCTTCCACTGGGCTTGTAGCAACTCCTTGAGCTCCTTGATCTCGGCTCCTATATCCACCGAATCATCCGAGCTTACATCACTCGAGGAGGTATCTACTTCATACCTCCCATCACCAGCGAACCACTCCTGGCCCTGGTCTGTGGCTTCTCCGATGGACTCCTCCATCTTGTCCCGCTCAGCTTCCATCTTGCTGAGCCTTTCCTTAAGGTACGTCTCTGCCTTCTGGAGAGTATCACAGGACATCTGTAGCTCCTTCACCTGAGCTTCCAGACCTAGGGTCTTTCCCCGGAGATCATCATTCTCCTCCTCTAGTTTTTCTTTCACCTTGAGGAGATCCTCATAATCTGTCTTAATCTGTTGCAGTTCCCTACTGCATTCACCACACTCCTTCTTGGAGTCACACAGCTCCTGGTTGAGCTGTTTGCGCAGTCGTTCTATGATTTGTTCACGTCCAGAAACTCCAACCTGCCGCGCCTCCTTCTCAAGCTTCAACTGCAAAACCTCCTCCTTGAGTTTGCGGCGGTCCTCCTTAATTTCCAGGAACATTTCCTTCCATTGGTTAACTTCCTCATTCACCTCCTCTTCTGCCTCTGAAGGAGGATCCACACTTGAAACAATGGCACACACCATTACATTTTCTTTACTTTCACCTTCAGCAAAGACTACAGGAGCAACCTTTCTGTGGCCCCTGCGCCGTCGACGACGAGAGGAGGACCCTCTCCCCTCATCTAGCCCCTCCTGACTGACCTCCTTCTACTTCCGTAGTGTCACCGTCAGCTATGGGGTCTGTGTCACTCCCCCTGATGTTGTGGACTAACAGGTCACCTCCCACCTTGACGTCAACCCCCTCCACTGGAGTCACCCCGTTATCAATGGTCAAATTGTCATTTTTAGGGGGTACCAACCCACCACCAGTAACAATTTTCAGTTTTCTACACTCCACATTCTTGTGAAAATCCGCCCCTTTTTTAGACTCTGCCCCCTTTTGGACACCCACACCTGTAAGGGAATTTTTACAAAAAACATCAGCGACAGTCTTAGGACTCAGTTCACAACATCTCTTACCACCTCCCCGGGCACTCTGGGACAACACTGGCGCCCCCGGAGAGTTCATAGATTGGTCCACTGACGCCATTCTATACGGTGCCCACAGCTCCTGCGGTTCCTGCACCATGTCCTGTAAGAGCTTCTCAAATACCTGCTCTGGTCCCAACAGGCCCCTCAATCGCTCAACAGCTCCAAACACATCTGCCGCTTTGCTCACAGCCATCACGGTACACTGTTCACACTTGAACTTCACTGCTCTCCCCGAAAAAATTTTCGTGGCCCCGTCGAGCCACCGCAAAACAGGATTTGAGTGTGACGTCAATCTTCGCAACCCCGCCGAGTTGCAGCAAACAACCGGATTTGAGTGCGACGACAATCTTCGCAACCCCGCCGAGTTGCAGCAAACAACAGGATTTGAGTGCGACGACAATCTTCGCAACCCCGCCGAGTTGCAGCAAGATGCTTTATCCACACTCGTCGTCCTGTGCCATTGCCCCTAGCAACCAGACTGCAGTTGCCCCTAGCAACCAGACTGCAGTTGCCTGCATTCTCCACCACATGTAAGGCAGCGCTTGTCATCATCCTGGGGGATACTCGCTTTGCTGCGTCAATCAATGCACACGTGCAATGTCTTTCCGTTTTTTCCACAATGCTGCAGTTTATTACTTCATAAACCGCATATGACCGGGTCTAACTCAGTGGCACGCCGACACACATATATGCAATATTCATGAGCCAAGTGGAACACAGGCCCACTTGCTCCGGTACAGCCTTCAGCAAGGTAATCATATAGCAATGTCCATATAACGTTGTGTATTACCTTTGCCGGGTTTAGCTGTCTCAGTCCATTAGGTTTTCCACCACTGTGGCTTTAAGGCTTACCACACGTGGTCTCCAGACCTTATCCCGTCCAAGACCACTGGCATGTCTCACACACAGATCTAGGCTCTGTCCTCCAGGACGTTTACATTCCAGCCTCTGGCACTCCAAGGCTTACTGGCATCACGTTCACACTCTCAGCGATCCAGGCTTCACCCTCCAGGAGTCCACCAGGCTTCCCCAGGCTTCACCAGGCCTCACACGAGTGGTGTTCCCCCCACACACAGGGAACAGCCTCATGCCTCTCACACGGTGTCCACACGGGAGCACCTAACACAGGAACTCCCAACGCCCAGGAACTCCCAACACAGGAACACACCTGTCTCAAACCACCCAGGGTTTATATATCCTGTAGCACACACACACAGACAGGACCTTGCTGATGTCACAGTCATGTGACCAGTCACCTGAGGGGGAAGAAAATAGCATAAACAGACATACTAGATCACTATAGCAATGCCGCTGCACCACACCTATCATAGTACAGCATTGAAGAGGGACAAGAGGAGGTGGCGTGCGTTGATGCCCAAGTATTTGAGGACCTAAGGCCAGAATAAACCAACTTCTTTTGAAGTCCACTCTGTCCGCATTTACTCTCCCTCCAACCTCCAAGTGGCTGTCATATACTGACCTCCGGGCCTGATCACTGACTTTATTGACCAAGTCTCCTCCTGGCTTCTTTACTTTCTCTCTGCTGACATTCCCACAATCATCATGGGCGATTTCAACATCCCCACCGACACGCGCCAGTCAGCAGCATCCAAACTCTTGTCACTTACTTCATCCTTTGGACTTACTCAGTGGTCCTCCTTAGCCACCCACACAGATTGACACACACTAGACCTGATCTTCACCTGACTCCGCTACCTATCAAACCTCACAACCTCCCCCCTACCCCTATCTGACCACCATCTACTCACATTCTCATCCCTGTCCTCCTCACTTGGCACCCATGTCCGGCAACTAGCACACCCCGCGGAAACCTTGCACATCTAGACACTCACACACTCTTTGACTCTGTTCTACCACTGACATCCATATCCTCACTCCATGACACAGACAGCGCTACCGCTTTCTACAATGCCACTCCCGCATCAGCTATTGACTTGGTTGCCCCTCTTGTGCATGGCAGAGCGCGACGAGTCAACAGGCAACCCTGGAACAACAACCTCACTAAACAGCTTCGACAAGCGTCCAGGGTTGCGGCGCGTCGTTGGAAGAAAACACATACTCAAGATGACTTCACTGCATTCAAACAAGCAACACTCGCATTCAAATCAGCACTCACCTCTACTAAACAGGCCTACTTCACAACCCTCATATTCTCCCTATCCTACAACCCCAAACAGCTATTCAACACTTTTAACTCTCCTCCACCCTTCACTGCCCCCTCCAACCTCCATCATCTCTGCTGAGGAGTTTGCCACACACTTCAAAAACAAGATTAACCAAACAAGGCAAGTCTTTACTGTCTGACCACCACAACCCCTTTGTTTTCCACACCATTTCCCTACCCCCATAACCTCCCTTCCCAACATCACAGAAAGAGACCTTACTTGTCTCCTCTCCAAATCACACCTCACCACATGTGCATTCGACCCAATCCCATCTCACCTCCTCCCCAACCTCACCCCCACACTCATCCCATCCCTAACCCATGTCTTCAACCTATCACTATCTTCTGGTACTTTCCCCGCTGCCTTCAAACATGCCATAATCATGCCCATCCTCAAAAAGCCATCCCTCGACCCAACCGCCTTGTCCAGCTATCGCCCCGTATCGCTGCTCCCATTTGCCTCCAAACTCCTTGACCAACACGTTCACGCTGAGGTTTCCTCCCACTTTTCATCTAACTCTCTCTTCGACAGCCGACAATCCGGCTTCCGCCCCTACCATTCCACCGAAACTGCCCTTACCAAAATCACCAATGACTTACTTACAGCCAAAGCTAACAGACAATTCTCTGTACTCCTTCTTCTTGACCTGTCCACCTGTCCACTGCTTTCGATACAGTTGACCACTGCCTCCTACTACAGATCCTCTCTTCCTTTGGCGTCAAAGACCTTGCCGTATCTTGGATCTCCTCATACCTTTCTAACCACACATTTAGCGTCTTGTAATCCCACACTACCTCCTCACCCCGCCCCCTGTCTGTTGGAGTCCCTCAAGGATCTGTCCTAGGACCCCTACTCTTCTCAATCTATACCCTTGGCCTGGGACAGCTCATAAAATCCCATGGCTTCCAGTACCATCTGTACGCTGATGACACCCAGATCTACCTCTCTGGCCCAGATGTCACCTCTCTGCTGTCCAGAATCCTAGCATGTCTAGCAGCCATATCCTCTTTCTTCTCCTCCTGCTACCTCAAGCTCAATGTGGACAAAACTGAACTCATTATTTTTCCCCCATCTCGCATATCTTTCCCAACTGATCTTTCTATCACAATAAATTACATCACTCTTTCCGCTGTACCAACAATCCGCTTCCTCGGAGTAACCCTTGACTCTGCCCTGTCCTTCAAACCCCACATCCAAGCTCTCGCCACCTCCTGTCGCCTCCAGCTCAAAAATATTTCCAGAATCCGTCCTTTCCTCAACCCTCAATCTACTAAACTGCTTGTGCATGCCCTCATCATCTCCCGCCTCGACTACTGAAACATCCTCCTCTGTGGCCTACCTGCTAACACTCTCGCACCCCTCCAGTCCATCCTCAACTCTGCTGCACGACTTGTTCATCTCTCGCCTCGCTACTCCTCTGCTACCCCCCTTTGCAAATCCCTTCACTGGCTCCCATTTCCCCAGCGTATCCAGTACAAACTACTAACACTGACCTACAAAGCCATCCATAACCTCTCTCCTCTGTATATCTCTGAACTAATCTTCCGATATATTCCCTCACGTAACCTCTGGTCCTCAAAAGACCTCATTTTCTCCTCCACACTTATTCATTCCTCACGCAATCGCCTCCAAGATTTCTCCCGAATATCCCCCGTCCTATGGAATTCTGTGCCTCAACACGTCCGATTATCCACCACACCTGGATCCTTCAAACCTGAAAACCCATCTCTTCAAACAAGCTTACAGCCTGCCATGACCCTGCTGCCACGGAGCTACTGCAACCCCTCAACCTACTGTCTCCTGCCCCATTCCTGTAGAATGTAAGCCCGCAAGGGCAGGGTCCTCTTCCCTCCGTACCGTTCTATCACTGTTAGTTTGTTTACTGTAAGTGATATCTGTATTTGGTATGTAACCCCTTCTTATGTACAGCGCCATGGAATCAATGGCGCTATATAAATTAATAATAATAACAATAATAATAACTTGGTGGAACGTCATTTACTGTCTCCAGAGGTTGAGGCTGATGTTGATGAGACACAGTTGCCATGAGGTCAGCCTACAATGTCAACTGGGAATGACGATGAGATGGAAGATGAGGTGGTCAATGATGAGTCCACTGATCCGACCTGAGCCATTGGCATGCATAGCCATGACAGCAACACAGAGGAAGATGGATATGTAGCACCAACACATGCACCAAGGGGTTGTGGTTTGCCCAGAGTGAGAACTGGGTCAACTGTTCCCAAGAACACCCCCGCTGTGAGCCAAGTCAGGGCAAGGGGGCGTTCAGCTGCTGTGCGGAATTTTTTTCTGAAAGTCCTTCAGAGAAAAACATTGTAGTCTGTAGCATCTGCCATACCAAGCAGCAGAGGCCAGGGCAAAGACAACTTAAGCACCACTAGTATGCGAAACCACATGGCAGTCAAGCACCCCAGTAGGTGGGCGGAACACCAGGGTACCAAATATGCGTCTGCGGGTCAAACCAATGCCGTGTCGCCTGGGCTATGTCCTTCAGAATCTGCTGTTCAGGAAGCAGGCGCTCATACCTTCTGACCACAAGCTGCGGTTGCTCACACACAACAAACATCAACCACATCCACTTCCTTGTCCCAACAAAGCGTCCAATTGTTCATGCCTGAGAGCTTGGAAAGAAAGCGTAAATACCCAGCCACGCACCCACAGTCACAAATACTAAACTCGCAGATTGCCAAATTGCTAGTTGTGGAGTTGTTGCCGTTTAGGTTTGAGGGAACACAGTCTTTCCATGATCTCTTGGCGGTGGCTGCCCCACGATACAGTGTTCCCAGGTGCCACTATTTTGCCCGGTGTGCAGTCCCTGCGTTACACAAGTGTGGCACCCCAGAGGGCCTGGTTGCCACAGTGGTATTGCTTCCCTCAAAAGATGTAATACCATGTCTGGAAGCAAGCGGGGGCCCTTTTGGTCAGGTACATAATACATGCAGCACTTTCCTGGCTCCAGGCCAGCAAGGGGAGCTCCTCCCCTTGGCAACTGGATCTGGAGGCGGGGTTAGGTTAGTTTAGTGCAGGAGTTGGAATTAGGACACTGAAGAGAGAGGAGCTTGCGACTGGAGCTGGAGATAGCTCGTCCTAGCTGGAGCTACACAGGAACCGGACTCCGGAGTCCGAGGCTGTGGGACCCTTCAGGCCCAGCAGCAGATACCGCAGGGCAGGAGATAGCAGGTCTCCTGGCCCCATCAGACGCCCGAAGGCTCAGCAGCACCAAGGGACCAGTTCCGCTACGGAGGAGCGAGGCATCCACAAGGCCCGAGCTGCCAGCCATACGGGTGAGCACCGCACGTTACACTCAGGGACGTGGGCTACTACACAGCTGCAAGCAGAATAGCCAAAGAGAATAGTGAGAACGGCAGGCCTACAACTCCACCTGCGCAAAAGGACTCTATGCTTGCTCCCAGACTGACCAGACTCTTATCTCTAGCCAGTACTCCAGTCCAGGCCTGTCTAATTGCTATCAGTAAAGGCCCTGGGACTGCACTGCACGGACTCTGTGGTTATTTCTGCACCGTGACACCCTGCACAACCACCATCATCCACACACCCTGCCCTGAAGCTAACTCTTCCTGTGGGGAGTGAGCAGTGATCAGGCTATTATCAGCGTAACCATCCCACTGCTGTGTCTCTTGAAGCAATCACTGCAGAATCTCAAAGAGGAAGCTTTGAGTGCCCAGCATGTTGATATGGAGCCAGATTTCTCAATTGGTGATACTACCCAGCCTAGCCAATATTCTCAGGCAACATTGGGTGATGAGGAGGAGGATGAGGAGGGAGAGGACTTGTTTTTCTGTGCTACTGAGGGGACTCATAATGTTACAGAGGGGACACCCAACCCAAGCTTCATGTATGTCTCCAGCCTGGATGGGCTGGAGAGGAGGAGGTGGAGGAGTAGGAGGAGGCCAGTCAGCGTGAGGAGAGGATGGGTAATGTTTCTACTGTTGGGGACACTGAACATTTGCCTTTTTGCAGCTTGGCCCACATGGCACAGTTCATGTGTAAGTGTCTGTGGCAAGACCCTCACGTGATACACATTTTATCCAACAACCTATACTGGTTGGCCACCTTCCTCGATCCACGGTACAAGGAGAAATTTCCTTCTCTCATTTTGGAGTCACCAAAGAGTTTTACAATGGAATAGTTAAAGAGGACCGTTGTAGATCAGTTGCTGAAAACATCACCATCAGACAATGCTGGTGGCAGAGGTACCGGCTCTTTTCAACACCAAGGGATAATGGGGAGGGACTCGAACACCATGCACAAATTGGGAAATTTTCAATTAACCAGCACAACAGTAAGGGCCTGTAACAATGCCAAGGAGGGATAAGTTGCAGAACATGGTTAAGGGGTACTTAAGTGACCATACGTGAGTCCTTTCTGACGCGTCAGTTCCCTTTAATTATTGGGTGTCTAAGCTGAACACTTGGCCTGACCTCTCCATATGCCTTGTAGGTGCTGGCCTGCCAGGCTGCTAGTGTGGAGTCAGTGTGTTTTCAGTTCCGCTGGGGCAATCATCACTGATAGGCGCACACGCCTCTCCACAGAAAATGCAGACAGACTTACTCTATTTAAATTCAACAAGGACTGGATATCGCCACAGTTTGTAATCTCTACAGATGACATCAAGCCAACCTAAATTCACCAAAAATTCAGATTCATGCTACTGGTGTTAACATCACCCCATTCTCATAAAAAACGTTTCCTTCCTTCGTCAACCATTACTCAACCAAGAGGGCTAAATTTTAGAAATCGTATGTGACGCGCCCCCTGGGCCGTGGGGTACCCGGTGCCGGGCCGGTCGATGCTGGGGGATGTCACAGTGGCGGTGACCCGGTCCGTGACCCAGGGCGGTCAATAAAAGAAGTTATGGATAGGGGATTTATAGTGTTTTTATAGAGTTCGTGACGCCACATGTGGAATGCGGCTAAAGGGAGCCGCCGCTGCGGAGCAGTCCTCTGAAGCTGATGTTACTGCAGCAGGGATGGTGCTAGCTCCAGGGCAGTGTGGATATTGCAGGTTGTGCTGGGCGTTGTAGTGCAGGGGTTGATGGCGCAGCAAGAAACACAGAGACAATGAAGTGCAATCTCAGGGTCTTTACTTACAGTTATTGCAGTCCAGATTACAGGCGCCAAAGTAATCTCCCTCGTCATGCTGTGCTTAATCAGTGAGGGGTTCAGTCCACCCCCAAATAGCTCTGGAGTACTTAGCAGGACCCGCTTCTGTGTCCTCTCCCTGGCCTTTTCCCTGCACCTCACACCTAGTATCTCCAATCCGGTACCCGCGGACCTTGGCGGGCGACGTCTGTTCCGTCCCCTGGGTCCTATGTGGCTACCTTCTCGGTGAGACTGGCGTGGACTTGTGGCTACAGGACATAAAGTCCTGCAGCCTCCGGTTTCTAGCTGAGACTTGCAATCTTATACTAGTTGAGGGATCGGTTCCCCTTAGATGGCCTGACCCCTCCACCACCAGGCAGATGCGGGCGTACAGGTGTCCTTCTGCACGGCTCGTACCCCTAAGGTGCTCTCTTCTGTTCCTGGAGCCTCTCTGCTCCCTCTCCTCTCTTCTCTCCTTCCTCTCAGACTTGGGCCTCACTGGCTAGGCCCGCCTCTGGAGCAGAGCTCCTGCAGAGCCTCTGCTCCTTTCACTTCTTCCCTCAGACTAGCCTCTCTTTCCAAGATGGCTTGCCAATTTATAACTCCTCTCATGTGCTCCCCTAAGCTACTTCCTCCACCCACACCCACTACATGGTCCCCCCCCCCCTCTCTGGGTTCCCCCCACTCCAGCCAGGAAAGGGGCTCAGCAAGTAAGTGGGAGGCATCTTGCCCCTCCTGCTAGCTTGGAGTGCTGTGTTGGATGCAGGTGTTAGGGTCCTGAGCTGTACTCCTTCCTTACCTGAGAGTGAGATACCACATCTCTGGCTGAGATGCAATACCTCTGTGGCGACCGAACCCTCAGGGGCGGCACATATGCACATTGTGCAGTGGACAAACCAGGACAGTATTCCTACTCCAGCCTAACTACTATTTGTGATTGGAGGCCCTTGCAATGCTGGCTTCCTGCTTTAACCATGACTCAGCCCAGAGGGCTAATTTTTAGAAACCCTATGCACATTGTGCAGTGGACAAACCTGTCCAGGACAGTATTCCTACTCCAGCCTAACTACTATTTGTCTTTTTTTAACCATTATTCACATTTTATTAAGAGCCAGATAAAATCATTTACGTATATAAGTCTAAGTCCTGGGAACCATGGAAAGGTAAGGATGATGTTGGTTTATTATTTTACTTTTATTGCAGAAGACATTGGCTTCAGCTGGAATGGGCGTGATGGTAAGTATGGTTTAATTTAGAACAATAAAGAATTGTGTGTTTATTTCAATTAAAGGACTTTATTCTGGGTGTTTGTGTTTTTTTTTTTTACTTTGACTATGGGGTTAGTGATGGGGGTGTCTTATAGACGCCTCTCCATTACTGACCTGGGCTTGATGTCAGCTGGCATTATAAGCTGACATCAACCCCAACCCTATTACCCCACTGCCACCGCTACAGGGCAGTGGGAAGAGCGAGGCTAAGTGCCAGAATTGGCGCATCCTATGGATGCGCCATTTCTGGGGCGGCTGACGGCTGGTGTTTCTAGCCTGGGAGGGGGCCAATATTCATGGCACCCTTCCTGGGCTATTAATATCAGCCCCCGGCTATCTGCCTAGCCTTTGCTAGCTATTAAAATAGGGCGGACCCCACGTCATTTTTTTGGGGGGTCCCCCATTTTAATAGCTATTAAAGGCTAGGTATTTAGCTGGGGGCTGATATTAGTAGCCTGGGAAGCTCCGTGGGTATTACCCCTTCCCAGGCTTCAAACATCTGCCCCAGCCGTCTGCTTAACCTTCGCTAGAGACTAAAATTACGGGGAACCCCACGCCAATTTTTTTTTTTATAACTCCTTTATTTTAACGCTAAATGACAAGTGCAGTAATCAACACTATCACTGTACTTCTTATATATGTGACTGACATGTTTCTATCTATCTAATCTATGTGTGATGCTCTATTCTTTCTGTTCTAAATTGTCGGGTCCTGATGCTGAATTGCTGGCCGGCTTTTTTAAAGAGAGTGTCTTCTGAGCAGTTTGTCAGCATTTGGACACCTTTGAAGGTGTTTTCTATGTGTTTTTATTTGCCTGCCATTGGTTTTAATGGTGTTCGACGGTGTTCTAAGGTGTTCGATGAACAGTTCCACGAACATCCCGGTGTTCGACGAACCGAACCGAACCCGAACACTACGGGGGTGGCTCAACACTAGTAGTAAAGTGTCAAGAAGTCTACTCTTCCTATATAATCGGTGGAATATTGACAATCAAAATCTCTGAGCCATTTGGAGAAGCTTTTCCAACCCATCCTGGAGGGGGGCATCATATATCCTTTGCCCTTTGACTTGCACAAGTGATATATTTGATATTGCATTTTTGGCCTGTTACATGCAATTTAGGTTAGGCTTGGTAGTTGTTCTTGTGTGTCTGTAAAAGTGTCTTAACAATGCAACAAACTTATTCCCATAAACCATATGTGAGTCAGAAATGCATGCAGGCACACTCTCCAGGCTCTTCCCATTCTGTTTCATCACTTTCCCATCCATTTCAGCCTTTTCCTCAGGCCCCCAGACCTCTTTGCAGAAAATTACTCTCATTTCCCATTGACTTACATTGTACTCGCTATTCGGAATGAATACGCAATTATTACAAAGTACTCGTTAGTCGTTACGAGTATAGCAATTACGAATATTACGTTACTCGCTCATCACTATACATCAGCCATCTTCATGATGATTGGTTGGAGTTACTTCCGTTAGCTGAATTCTCATATAACAATTATCAGAGTGCCTCCACTAAGTTCACACCTTTCTTTGCCAATCTGGGTTACCATCCGAGTATCTTACCTAGGTGTCCGATTAATGCTCCGGTTCCGGCTGTAGAGGACAGGCTGACTGCGATGAGGCAAAATCTGGAGGTTCTGAAGGAGTCTCTGACCTCAGCTCCAAAAAGTTACAAGAGATCGGCTGATAGATTCCGTAAACCGGCACCCATGTTCAAGGTAGGAGATTCCGTGTGGTTATCCACTAAAAATATAAACTTCACAGAAACGTGGACATAAATTCATCGGCCCTTTCAAGATCAATGGTATTGTGAGTTCTGTGGCCTGCTGTCTGAAGTTGCCTAGGACTATGAAGGTACACCCAGTTTTCCATGTTTCCTTACTAAAGTCTGTATCTTCTAATACCTTTCAGGGACGTGTTTTGCCACCTTCACAGCGCAGCCTGTGGTGATTGATGGGCAAGAACAATTTGTCGTGGAAAAAATTATTGATTCTAGGATTCGCAGGAATCAGCTCCAATATCTGATAAGATGGCTGGAGTATTTCCCTGAAGAAGACTCTTGGGAACCTGTGGAAAACATCAATGCCTAACAGAAAATTTCTCATTTCCATCAGAGATTCCCTGAGAAACTGGATCCAGGATCATCCTGAGGCCGCTTCTAAGGAGGGAGTAATGTCAGGACTTTGAATATTTTTGATTACATTTTGGGCATTTTTGCCCTCTTTCAAGATGGCGTCTTTTGTCTCATGTGCCCCTTTTGTTCCTGCCTTATAACTCCACCCCAGCCTTTATTCAGTGCTAGAGTATTCTGCCTGTGTCCTATTCCTGGTGTAGAGCCCAAGGGGGGAATGGGGAGAACTCGGCGCCCGGGCCTTGTTATGGCCTGACCCTGGGGGATGCCGCTGTGGTCGGCTCCTGGGGCCATACCCTGGGCCTCTCTTTTAAAAGGGTGGATGATTATATTATTAAGTTTGTGACACCACCTGTGGTGTCTGGTGAGGATCACCAGCACTGCGTCAACCCACTGAGGCCGGTGTTAAGGCAGCTTGCGTGGTATAGCTCCCCACAGGTGGAGCTAGGCCTCAGGGTAGCGGGGATTTAAGGATGCAGGACAGATGGGACCCAGCCGGGTCAGAGCAAGAACAGGGACAGACACGATAGTCACTTCAGTACCTTTTACTGATGGAAATTCAGGCACGTCCCGGAGCACTGTAGGGTGAAGGGTGCATATCAGGATTCTCCTCAGTGAGCGGGTGCAGGGCCTCTTGTTTCTTGCCTTCGTGTGGTAAGTTTCTGACCTGCCTGGAGGTAGGCCTAACCTGGTTTCTGTACTGACTTTGTGGTAGGGCCTTCTCTTGGAGCACACGCTCCCAGCTTGCGGGGCCTCCGTGACTCCTGGCTCTGTTACTTATCAGCTCTTAGGTGATCCTGGGACTTGAAGTCTTCCAGGGATTCCGGTTATGTCCTATTGGGTCATAGAGATCCCGGTAAGCTTAGACCCGGTGTCCGGTATATGCTTTCTGGGGTGAGCTTGTACAGCTCCTCTGCCCCCAATGCTACTCACTTTCCACTCGCCTTCGGCCACGCTCGGGCCCTCACTAGGGTATACACACTAGCGGCAGCTTGCCGCGCTTCACCGATCTTATGGCGCTGGTACACCTTGAGCTCTAACTGAGCTACAACTGCGTCTGGACTGGGCTCCACTGCAGGCTGACCTCTCTCAGACTTGACTCTCTGTAGACTCCAGACTAGACTGAGCTCGACTCTGTATTCAGGTCTGTACTTGCTGAACTCTCCAGAGGAACTGACTGCCTAGCTCCACCTTCCCTATTTATATCCCTAACGGGCTCCCTCTGGTGGTCTGAGGTGGAAGGTGGAGGTGTGTGTATGCTGTGAGGGCCTCTTGTGGAGGAATCTGTTAATGCACCCCTCTAGGATCTGTGGCTCCAAGCCCAGCTGGGCGCCACATTCCCCCCTAGCAAAGCTCAGCACTCCCGGGCTGAAGTACATTTTAGAAAACGATAAACATTAACAATAACAATCTTCCCTTTATGGGAGGCACATTTTTAAACGTTGCATAACATTCTAAATAACAAATTTATACGTATAGACCATAAGCAACCTCAGAATTTAAGTCTCCTTTGGTGAGGTGCCCCGAAAGGATGTCCATCTGGCAAGGCAGAGTACTTGGTAGCTTGAGGGACCTGTCCCAAACCCTCAACGTAGGCCCTGGGGTGGCTGCAGGCATGAAGATCCCGAGTTGGACCTCCGTTAGAGCCACTCCAGACAGGTTTTTCTTCTGAGGTCACCTAGAAGGGCACTCCAGGGAGTGCAAATATTTACAAGAAATAGTTTTTGGGCTGCACATAGTCCTCTGCCACAAAGTTCTGTATGTCACAAGGGAAGTGTCCGTATCACTTAAACTGTTCATCAATAAGGCAAAACACAAAGTAATATACATATGCACGAAAACACACAGAAATACAGTTCAATACGGCAGGGGTAACTATCTACACTTGTCAGAGTTTAGCTATCTTACTGATTATACCTGACAGGGGGTTGACCTTTAGTACTACGCGTGGACCTGCGTGGTACTGGAATGCGTGAGGCACTAATAGGTGCTCTACCTCACAATGTGTCAGTACTAGGTGTGGAGGGGCTACAAGGCTGCATTGACCGTTCTACAGGACTGGCAAGTATACCATAGGCTGGGCCTTCTTGCTCTGCTCCAACCAGGCATCCTTCTTCCGGGGACTCTTCTTGAGCTGGCTCCTCTTCAGCACTTACAGGTTCTTCTTGCCGTGGGTAGAAGGTAATTACAGGGATGATTACTGCTCCTCCTAGTTGGGGCCAGTGTGCCGGAAAATCTCCTAAGTCAGTGTGTATTACTGCTTCTTTAGGCTCCTCCGGGATAATGAGAGGCACCTCTCCTTGGGGCTTTAGCAGGTCTGGACACAACTTTAGGTGATCCCTGGATACTGTTGCAGTCGTCCTTCCTCCGTCTCTACTAATTATGCAGGTCTTCTTATTATCAAATCTTGAATTCAACACAGTGTAGGGTTCCCTCTCCCACTGGTCATCAAGTTTGTGGTTTCTTCTTTTCCTTTTTAGTACTACTTCACCAGGTGTGAAGGGTTCTGCTTGGGCACCTCTGTTGTATTGAGCTTCCTGCTTGTCCCTCACCCGAGTGAGACTGTCTTCAACACAGGCTTGTACTCTTCTGTACTGCTCCTGTCTGGCCGTGTCCCAGTCCTCAGTGGTCACATCCGCTTCTGGTTCTACAACACCAAGCTCCAGGTCCATGGGCAGCTTTCCTGGCCTTGCTCGCATGAGATATGCCGGAGTACAGTTGGTGGAACTTACTGGTATATGATTGTACAGATCTACTAGGTCAGGTAGTAGGTCTGGCCACTGATTTCTCTCCTCAAGTGGTATGGTCTTTAGCAGGTCGATGATGATGTTATTCATCTTCTCACAGAGACCATTGGTTTGTGGGTGGTACGGGGGACAGCTTGACATGGTCCAGGGCCACAATCTCCAGGGGTCGAGTCGTCTTGATGGGTTGCAGGGGTGCCTTCTGGCTGCTGTAGTCTTTTCTTCTGAGGCCACAGGGGCCACAGTCCCGGCACCACTGCTCAATGGAGCTGCGCATTCCTACCCAGTAGAATCGACACTCCAGCAGGGTCTCTAGATTTCTCCAGCCAAAGGGCCCCGCCTGATCGTGGTAGGCCTCCAACACCATTTGGATGTCTGTCTTGGGGACCACTATCTGCCATACCATCTCATGGGTTTTTGGATTGACGTACCTCCGGCACAGCTTCTCACGGTAAATAAACAGCCGGCTTCTCTCGTTCCACAGCTGCTTTGCTTGCAGAGACACTTCTTTTCCCAGGGAGGAACCTTCTTAGGTTATCAGCTCCTTGATGCGGCTGACAACCGGGTCACTGTCCTGGGTCTCTTTCCAGCTGTGGTGAGGCAGGGGGTTTAATGTCTTTCCACACTGCCTCCTGGAGGCTCGTTGCTCGTGGATCATCCCATTCCGGTGAAAGGCAGGTAGCTCAATCTCTTCCAGGTCATCCACTTCTTCTTCTGTGTCTGACTGGTGAGGCATCCTGGACAGGGCATCAGCGTTGGCGTTCTTGCGGCCCGCCCGGTATTTAATTGTGAATTGATAATTTGACAGCCGAGCCATCCATTGTTGTTCCAGTGCTCCTAGCTTAGCTGTTTCAAGATGGGTCAAGGGGTTGTTATCAGTGAAGGCAGTGAACTTACTGGAGGCTAGATAGTGATTGAACCTTTCAGTGATGGCCCAGACCAAGGCCAGGAACTCCAACTTAAAGCTGCTATAGTTCTCTGGGTTCCTCTCGGTCGGGCGGAGCTTCCTGCTTGCATATGCGATCACTTTCCCTTGAACATTCTGCTTCTGACTTAAGACAGCTCCCAATCCTTCTTGCTGGCATCAGTATACAGCAGGAACGGTTGGCTGTAGTCAGGGTAGGCTAGGATCTCATCGCCTGTCAGGATCTCCTTCATCTCCTGAAACGACTCGGCTTGCTCCTTACCCCAGTGGAATGGGGGATTTCTGCCTTTGGGGGACTGCCCTACCAGGAGGTCTTGCAGAGGAGATGCTTTCTTGGTGTAGTCTTTTACAAACCTCCGGTAGTATCCTACTAGTCCCAAGAACTGACGCACCTCTTTGAGGTTCTTCGGCTCCGGCCACTTCTGGATGGCAGTGACCTTCTCCGGGTCTGGTGCTACCCCTTCCGGACTGACAATGTGCCCCAGGTACTGTACCTTTTTCTTGAGCAGGTGGCACTTTGAGGGCTTCAACTTCATCCCGTACCGGGACAGTGACTCAAATACCTCTGCCAGGTGCTTCAAGTGGTCCTCATACATTTTGGAGTACACTATCACGTCATCCAGGTAAAGTAACACAGTCTCGAAGTTGCGGTGTCCCAGGCAGCACTCCATCAATCTCTGGAACATTCCAGGGGCATTGCAGAGTCCAAACGGCATTCTGTTGAACTCGCAGAGTCCCATCGGGGTAGTGAAGGCCATCTTCTCCCGATCCTCCTCAGCCACAGCTACTTGCCAGTACCCACTAGTGAGGTCAAGGGTGGAAAAGTAATTTGCAGACTTTAAGGCAGCTAGCGACTCCTCTATGCGTGGTAAAGGGTATGCATCTTTATGTGTAATGCGATTTACTTGTCGGTAATCTACACACATTCTCATGCTCCCATCCTTTTTCCTAACCAGCACTAGGGGAGCGGCCCAGGGACTACAACTATCCCTTACCACCCCTGCCTTTCTCATGTCATGCAGCATCTCCTTTGCCTTCTGGTAGTGAGCTGGTGGTATAGGCCTGTAACGTTCTTTGATGGGTGGATGGTCACCTGTGGGGATATGATGTTGAACCCCCTTAATCCTCCCGAAGTCAAGTGGATGTTTACTGAACACCTGCGCGTATTCTTGAACCACCCGATGTACATCCTGTTTCTGATGGGCAGAGTGGTGTCTGTCCCAACATGGAGCTGTTGACGCCAATCCTCCACCTGGGTTGCAGGGTCATCATCCTCCACTTCGTCTGGTGAGGTTAAGGACTCCGCCTTGTGAATGCAGTTGTTATTTACAGCATGTAATTTGGCAACAGTGGCATAACGTGGCAATCTGACCTCATCTTCCCCACAGTTGAGAAGACAGACGGACACCCTCCCATTGCGTACATCCACCACTCCTCTGGCAGTTAAGAGCGTGGGTCTGTGCTCGGAGCAAAGGGGTTCTACTACCGCCTGGTAGCTCTGTCCTCTAAGACCTATGGCAGCTCTACACCAGATAAGCATTTCATTTCATTGGGGGGATCACAATGGGTATGGGGTCTGTCACCCGCACATTACCGATTTCACCATCTGTTAACCTTACTTGCTGTTGTTACATCAGGACTCGGATCTCCTTCTGCAGCGCCCTCCTCTGTTCTGGTCTGGCAGTGTCAGCTATCTGTTGGAGTAAGAACACAACTTCTCCCAAACAGTTACCAACTACAGTATGTTAGTGCCTAGTGCCATATACGGATTGGTATCATCAGGACTAGTCTCTACTACAATTAGTCCCTGGTCCTTCAGCTCCACTCTCCCCACCTTTACTGTCACATTCTTAACCCCGATTAGGTTAAGGGGGAGTCCATTTGAGGCATAAACAGAAAGATTTGGAGCTGGCGGACGTAGGTCGTCCATGGACCAGAACCTCTTGTTGAGGACATCAGGCATTATGGTTACCTGAGATCCTGTGTCCAGCAGAGCGTGCATCAGGATGCCGTCCAGCACAATGGACAGGAAAGGTCTTCCTCCGACAAACCTGTTGTACCAGTCTGAGGGGCCTCTCTGAGTTAATCCTGGGTGTCGGCCCTCGGCCCCAGGGTTTTCTCATTTAAAGGACAATTCTGGGTGGTATGTCCGGTCTTGCGGCAGCGGTAGCAGGCAGGGTCCTTCTGTGGACGGTGCTGGTCACTGATCCTCGTAGAGGGTGGTGTTGTCCTCCTCCTCCTTCGCATCCAGGGGACATCCTCAGGGCTATCGGCTAACAGGATTTTCCCTCCTTCCACGGGCTCCGTCCGCAGCTGCAGAGCACTCAGCACAGTGGTCAGGGTTTTGCTCAACTGGCGCACTTCAGAGCGCAGACTGTCCAGCTCTCTAGGGGACGTTGCTGGAACCTTGGCTTCAGCAGCCACTGGGGAAAAGGTGGGTGTAGCAGGCACTGGGGTAGCCCCACCCTGGTAACATTGGATGGCATTTGTTTCCAGGGGCTGCAGTCCTTTTATAGAGATGTCCTTAAGATTGTCAAAGGTGGCATCTGGATGATCTAAGGACCACCAACGCACAGTCCTGCTCTCCTCTGGAGACCTCAGTCCCTGGACAAACTGTTCCTTCAGCATTTTGTTTTCATTTTCGATGCTGGTTGGACTAACCTGTTTCAAAGCCTGCAGGGCCCCTTGTAGACGCCAGGCATATCCCGAACATTGTCCTCCGGCTGTTGGGAACAGTTGTAGAACCTCATCCGGAGGTCCACCTCAGTATGATCCTCAAAAACAGTCTGTAGCTTTTTAAAGATTGCGGACACTGACTCCTGGTCTGCGGCCGACCATGTTTCCACTTCCCGTTCCGCAGCACCAGTCAGTTGTCCTAATACAACAGCGGCCCTCTGCTTGCCTGTCATAGAGTACATGTCCAAGATACCCCATATCTTCCGTTTGAATCCAGACAGGGTATCTGGTTTGCCGTTATACTGGGGGAGCCACTTTGCTCCAGGAATGTACGGTAGAGTTATGGGGATGACAGGAGTTACAGGCGCTGCTGGTGGAGCGGCTGCCTCGGCCTGCCCGGCGTCGGGTGCGGGTTAAACATCAGGGCCGTTAACCGGCATTCCGGTGTCGTGCTGTTCCTCGGACATTCTGACGCCCCCCTAGCGAACCGTGGCCTACCTTCTTTTTTTTTTTCTTCCGGTAGGCCGCAGCTCCGCAGGTGCCGGTCGTCTTCGTGACCTTGCGTCGCTTGCGTCTTACGTCAGAGTGTTTAGCGACGCTCCTTCCAGGACCTAGCGCTTCCTGGTTTGACGTTGAGGCGTGGGGCGTGTCCGGGGCTTTGCGCGCTTTTGCAGGTACGCTCCTCACTTTCCCGCAGTTACGCCCTTCTTCTCGCTCGGCGGCCCAACAGTGGCGGCAATCTTCACCACAGTTTAACATACACAGTTTTTAATTAAAGGCGCACATTACCCAGTGGCAACGGGCATAACACTTCGTCATTGCAGCGGGCACGGAATCCTGTTCGTGACGCCAGGAAAGAGAATGTAGAGCCCAGGGGGGGAATGGGGAGAACTCCGCGCCCAGGCCTTGTTACGGCCTGACCCTGGGGGATGTCGCGGTGGTCGGCTCCGGGGCCGTACCCTGGGCCTCTCTTTTAAAAGGGTGAATGATTATATTATTAAGTTCGTGACGCCACCTGTGGTGTCTGGTGAGGATCACCAGCGCTGCGGCAGCCCACTGAGGCCGGTGTTAAGGCAGCTTGCGTGGTATAGCTCCCCACAGGTGGAGCTAGGCCTCAGGGCAGCGGGGATTTAAGGATGCAGTCCAGATGGGACCCAGCCGGGTCAGAGCAAGAACAGGGACAGACACAATAGTCCCTTCAGTACCTTTTACTAATGGAAATTCAGGCACGTCCCAGAGCACTGTAGGGTGAAGGGTGCATATCAGGATCCTCCCCAGTGAGCGGGTGTAGGGCCTCCTGTTTCTTGCCTTTGTGTGGTAAGTTTCTGACCTGCCTGGAGGTAGGCCTAACCTGGTTTCTGTACTGCACCGGCTGACTTTGTGGTAGGGCCTTCTCTTGGACCACGCGCTCCCAGCTTGTGGGGCCTCCGTGACTCCTGGCTCTGTTACTTATCAGCTCTTAGGTGATCCTGGGACTTGAAGTCTTCCAGGGATTCCGGTTATGTCCTACTGGGTCATAGAGATCCCGGTAAGCTCGGACCTGGTTCCAGTATATGCTTTCTGGAGTGAGCTTGTACAGCTCCTCTGCCCCCAATGCTACTCACTTTCCACTCACCTTCGGCCACGCTCGGGCCCTCACTAGGCTATACACACTAGCGGCAGCTTGCCGCGCTTCACCGATCTTATGGCGCCGGCACACCTTGAGCTCTAACTGAGCTACAACTGCATCTGGACTGGGTTCCACTGCAGGCTGACCTCTCTCAGACTTGACTCTCTGTAGACTCCAGACTAGACTGAGCTCGACTCTGTATTCAGGTCTGTACTTGCTGAACTCTCCAGAGGAACTGACTGCCTAGCTCCACCTTCCCTATTTAATTCCCTAACGGGCTCCCTCTGGTGGTCTGAGGTGGAAGGTGGAGGTGTGTGCATGCTGTGAGGGCCTCTTGTGGAGGAATCCGTTAATGCACCCTCTAGGATCTGTGGCTCCAAGCACACCTGGTAGCCACACTGTTCCTGGTGGCTTCCTTGCTTCCTCCTGCAAACCTGTGTGAATCTCCTGTTACCTGCTCCCTGAGATTCTCCTGCATACACTTGTTACCAGCATTCCTCCTTCTCCTGGCTGCTCATGCTGCCTCCTCTGAGCCTCAGTCCCCACCTGCATTTGCTAACACGTAAGCTGGTTTCTGCTCTGACTCTCCTTCGTTAATTAGTTGCAGAGCACGGTACTGTGCTGCACTATCTGAGACTTCCTACCCAGGCCTCCCTGGATGATCTAATATATTGTATGGACTTACTTACATATATACATATATATATATATATATATATATATATATATATATATATCCGTGTATGGACTTGATAAAGACTTACTTGCTTTCAAGCATCCTCAAGTGTGAACTGCGCTTTACAGACTGCTCCGCTAATTACATTTCCCCTGAGTGTTTATGGACTTTGAGTTTTCGTCTGCACTTGTTTGAAACACCGTCTGTTTATAATATAGACTTTGCCACCTATAAACTGTGTTCGGTAGTATCTTTGTTCCGCGCAAGAAGACTCCTGAGTTATACATTATAATTATTACAGGATACTCTAGCCAGTAAAGGAGTCTGCTGGAACAATGTCTGCAGAAAGCAAATTAGAGCAGGTGTACGCCATAATTAGATCTTTGCAGAAAGATGTGGAAGGGCTGCAAAAAAACCACAATGAACAAGTGTTTGGACAAACTTTACAGGACCAAAGTACCCGAATGGCAGCCCAGGAAAACAAACTTGCGGGCTTGGAGTCCCAGTACGGACGAGCTTTCCAGGATATTAGTACGCAAATGGCGGCACAAGTGACTTTATCCTCTGGGCTACCGCCACCAGCTAGGTCACCTAAGTTGCCTCCATTCAGATTTAATGGTGATCGCGACAAATTTCGTGGCTTTGTGAATCAGTGTATGCTATATTTTGATGTGCATGCTGACCGCTTCCTTACTGATAGATCCAAAGTATTGTGTGTAATTATGCTGCTGATCTCACGAGCGCTCGCCTGTGCAAATCCGATGATCGAGTCTCGTGATCCACAGTTAAATAATTTGGATGAGTTCTTAGCCGCTATGGCATTAATGTTTTATGACCCTAACCGCCGTGCAACCGCTGAGTCTGCTTTACTATCTTTACGCCAGGGTAAATGTTCTGTTATTGAATATGCTACTGAATTTAGGAGATTAGAGGTAGATACAAATTGGAACAGTTATGCGCAATTACCTGTTTTTAAGAGAGGTCTGTCTAGCATTGTAAAAGATGAATTAGCCCGTTCAGAGTCACCACAAGAACTAGAAGCGTTTATACAGCATTGTGTACGCATAGACATACGCCTTACTGAATGTAGGCAGGAGAAATTGGCTGTATTTAACGGTATGTCTAACTTTTCCCTTCCTCCCAAAGAGCCTGCAGTAAAACATCTCCGGAGGTAGAGGAGGCGCCCATGCAAATAGATTCTGTGCAGAGGCGTGAGAGTAATGAGCGCCGGGAGCACTGCCTGCGAGAGAGGCTATGTTTCTACTGCCACCAATCTGACGACTTTCTAATCAACTGTCCCATGCAGCCTAACAAGGTGCTAGCAGCGGTAGGAGAGTATGATAACACTGATGATGAATCTGACATCTCTGAATGTAGCCTGCCATTAAATGCTGTATTCCGTTCTCTCTCTATGACTACACCTCCTGGGGAGATGAAGGAAAAGAACTCTCACTGTTCACTCCCTATTAAGATCCTATGTTCAGGACAGTGGATTTCCAGTGCAGCTATGATTGACTCTGACGCAGGGAGCAATTTTATGGATATTACATTTGACAAAGAACATGGCATTGAGATACAGCGAACAGCCTCTCCGATTTCCATGGAAACAGTGGATGGGTCACCTTTAATCTCCGGGCCTGAGGATCAGGAGACTGTACCTCTTGAGATTTTGTCCATACCCCAGTCCTTGTAACGCAAGTGCAAATATGCAGCCAATGCCCCACAGGCCACACTACTAAATTCACACATTTCACAACTGCTTGCTCTCGAAATGTTGCCTTTTAGGCTCGTGGAGATGGAAGCATTCCGCAACCTGATGGCGGCAGCCGTCCCTCGGTACTCGGTCCCCAGCCGCCACTATTTCTTCCGGTGTGCTGTCCTTGCATTACACAAGCACGTGTCCCAAAACATTAGTTGTGCCCTCAACAACGCAGTTACTGGGAAAGTCCACCTAACCACGGACACATGGACAAGTGCTTGTGGGCAGGGACAGTACATCTCGCTGACGGCACACTGAGTTAACAAAGTGGAAGCCTGGGCTCAGTCGGACCTTGGGATGGAACACGTCGTCCCGACGCCAAGGATTGCGGGCCCTAGGTCAATCAGGGTTGCCCCCACAGTCTACAGCTCCTGCACCACATCCTCCTCAGCCTCCTCCTCCTCTTTAGCCTACATCTCCGAAAAGACCACATCAGTCACAAGCTGGAAGCACTGCCTCGGCCAAACGGCAACAGGCTGTGCTGAAGCTAATATATTTAGGTGTCAAACTGCACAATGCTGAAGAGTTGTGGACAGCTCTGAAAGAGCAGGCAGATCTGTGGCTCACACCGCTGAACATACAGCCAGGCATGGTCGTGTGTAACAATGGCCGGAACCTGGTGGCGGCTCTGAGGCGAGGCGAGCTCACACACGTACCATGCCTGGCCCATATACTTAACCTCGTGATTCAGCGGTTTCACAAATCCTACCCGGAGCTGCCGGATCTGCTTGTTAAAGTACGCCGCCTGTGTGCCCATTTTAGAATGTCAGCTACAGCTTACGCCGCCCTTGCCATGTTTCAGCAGCGTTTGCAGCTTCCGGCTCACAGACTGGTGTATGTTGTCCCCACGCATTGGAACTCTACACTGCAGATGTTGGGAAGGATTTGTGAGCAGAAGAGGGCAGTTGTTGAGTACCAGCATCAACAAGGCCGTCGGTATTCAGTTCAGACTCCACACATAAGACCTCAGGAGTGGACATGGATGTCAGACATCCTCCAAAACTTTGAGGACTGCACCAAGATGGTGAGCGGCGATGATGCCATAACTAGCGTCACCATCACGCTTCTCTGTCTTCTGAAATGCTCTCTGCTCACAATCAAAGAGGATGCATTGCAGGCGGAGCACGATGAGATGGAGCAAGGGTGATTATACACAGCCCAGCCTCATCCCAACGTGGATTGGGGGACAATGAGGAAGAGAAGGAGGAGGAAAAACAAGAGCTAGTTTTATGCGCTATAGACGGTACTACCTGCACAGCTGTCATACCGTCTGTTCAGCTTGGATGGCCAGAGGACAGAGAGGAGGAGGAGGAGAGCATGGTCAGTCATCCTCTTGGTGAGGACACGGAAGTCTTGCCTGTTAGCAGTCTGGCACGCATGGCTGAGTTTGTTACGCTGCCTTTCCCATGACCCTCACGTTCTCAAAATTTTGGGTGACAGTTATTACTGGTTGGTGACACTTCTAGACCCACGCTGCAAGGAGAACTTTATATCTCTTATTTCTGAGGCGAACAGGTCTGCAAAAATGGGGCTGTATCAGAAAGCCCTTGTTGCGGAACTATTAAAAAAATTCCCATCTGAAAATGCTGGCGGCAGAGGTCACACTTCGTTGGACAACCAAGGAGTACAGACGAGAGAGACACAACTTCAATCCAGCAGAGGCAGGGGAACACTGTCAAGGTTCTGGGAAAATTTTCTCAGCCCCTCCCATCGCACAAGCCCTGAGGCGCGGGGTACTCTCACAAGTAGTACAAAGTTTGGGAAGACGCTGAGGGAGTACCTTGCCGACCGTACCAACTTCCTCCATGATTCCTCTGTGCCTTATAATTATTGGGTATCCAAGCTGGATACGTGGAATAAACTGGCTCTCTATGCCTTGGAGGTCCTGGCCTGCCCTGCCGCCAACGTTTTATCAGAGCAGGTTTTTAGTGCCGCTGCTGGAATTATCATAGAATCATAGAATGGTAGAGTTGGAAGGGACCTCCTGGGTCATCTGGTACAACCCCCTGCTCAAAGCAGGATTCACTAAAGCAGATATCTGTCCAGCCTCTGTTTGAAGACGTCCATTGAAGGGGAACTCACCACCTCTCGTGGCAGCCTGTTCCACTCATTGATCACTCTAACTGTCAAAAAGTTTTTTCTAATATCTAATCTGTGTCTCCTCCCATTCAGTTTCATCCCATTGCTTCTAGTCTTTCCTTGTGCAAATGAGAATAAAGATGATCCTTCTACCTGATCCTTCTATTATAACTGATAAGCGCACTCGCCTGTCAACTGACAATGCTGACAAGCTGACCCTTATCAAAACGAACAAGGACTGGATTGGGCCAGACTTCTCAACACCACCGAATGATAGCAGTGTAACATAAACTCAAATCCAGTGTCTTTTCTTGGGAGGTGTATTCCCATGCACCTTTTCACACCCAGACATGGGTATACGCTTCCTGATTTTGGCTATTTGCTCTTGTCCTCCTCCTTCTCCTCATCCTCCACCACCATATCACCAGGGTGACAGTGGTCCGTGATGCAACACCCACATACTTTTTTTTAAAGGGTACTTATGATGCCCGTAAAACTTTTTTTTACAGTATGTTCATGTATACCCCCCAGGGGTAAATGTTTGTCAGCCCATACACTTAGTGCATGGGCATTACAAGTATAGGAGACCTGCTCCTTTCTGATGGGAACATTTTTTTATGAGGCCCTCCTCCACATCTCTTCCAAGGGGCATTGGAGTGCCTCCCAATTTTTGGCAGCCCTTTCATTCACTGCATAGGTCAACACTATGGGAGACCCACTTCCTAATAATAGGAACATTTTTTTATGAGGCCCTCCACGTCTCTTCCAAGGGGCATTGGAGTGCCTCCAAATTTTTGGCAACTCTTGCATAAACTGCATAGGCAAACACAATGGGAGACCCACTTCCTAATAATGGGTACATTGTTATCAGGAGGCCCTCCTCTAAGTCTCTTCAAAGGGGTATTGGGGTACATCCAAATTGTGGGCAGCCCTGCCACTCACTGCATACGCAATAACAGTATAAGAGACCCATTCTTTAGTAATGGGAACAACAAAGCATAGCCAGCTGATGGCTCTTTAAGAATAGTGAGGGCTGACTGCTGGCCCTTTAAGAATAGCAAAGGTCGCCTGATGGCCCTATAAAAATAGGCTTTGTGACTTTCAGAGTCCCTCCTTCATAAATGAAACAGGATGTGTCTGATGATGTGTCACACACCACATGGCCAGATAAGGTTGTAAAATGTTAAAATTACATTTCCTGGTGAATTAATTTGTCACGGTTGAAAGCAATACAAAAGTGTAAAAACGCATCAAAAATGCTACGTGTGAACATAGCCCAAGGTGGAGGAGCATTTTTGTTTTTGGTTATTTATTTTGCTTTATATACAAGTCATTACCCTGGAAAGGATGTTCCTTAACATATTTCCCAGGAAAATCCATTTTGGTTTGGTTTTTGTATGTTTTATTGTGAGTCCGTAAAAGTGGCGTAATACTCTGACAACTTTGTTGACAGCAGTGACCTGGGATTCAGAAATGCTTCCAGGGGTCTTCCCCATGCTGTTCCCATATCATTTGAGTACTGTTCCCATCAATTTGGGCAACTTTTAGGCCCCTGCAGACCTCCGGAGGGGGGCGCTGGAAAAATGCTCGAGTTTCCCATAGACTTACATTGGGCTCGTTGCTCGGGTCGAGCACTCGAGTATTCCAATATGCTCGACCCGAGCATAAAGCGCCTGAGCATTTTAGTGCTCGCTCATCACTAGTGAGGAGGTATCTGGAGATTATGTGTGTAGCATCGGCGTCTCTGCCCCGTACTAGGCAGAGACGCCGTCCCTCTCACCTCCCCGTTCCTGGCGCGGCGTCCTCCAGCGCTTCTCTCCCCGCTGCTTCCGGCACGCGCTCCTTCCCCGGCAGTGTGCTTAGGGCGCGCGCGCGCTCCCCCGCTCTTAAAGGGACCGCGCGCGCCGTCCTAAGGAGTCCCATTTATAAGGCACCTCCTCCAAAATGGAGGTGCCCGAGCTATGTTGTTTGCACTGTGTCTCACCTGTGCTTCAGCCCTCAGGTTCCGCTGCTAGCCTGACTTCTCGTCCTGCCTGCCAGCCTGTTACTTGCCTTGTCCGTCAGACCGCTCACCTGGTAGCGTCTACTACTTACCTGCCTTGTCTGCCAGTCCGCTCACCTGGGAGCGTCCTTCAGTTACCTGCCTGTTACCTGCCTCGTCAGTCAGACCGCTCACCTGGAAGCGTACACCAGTTACTTGCCTGTTACCTGCCTTGTCTGCCAGACTGCTCACCTGGGAGCGTCCACCAGTCACCTGCCTGTCTCCTGCCTCGTCTGTCAGACTGCTCACCTGGGAGCGCCCGCCAGCTACCTGTCAGGTACCCGCCTCGCCTGTCTACCCAGAGACTGTCCCGGTCACTTGTCGTGACCACCTGCCCGTCTACCCAGAGACTGTCCCGGTCACTTGCCGTGACCACCTGCCTATCTACCCAGAGACTGCCCCGGTCACTTGCCGTGACCACCTGCCTATCTACCCAGAGACTGCCCCCGTCAATTGCCGTGACCACCTGCCTGTCTTCCCAGAGACTGTCCCAGTCACCTGCCGTGACCACCTGCCCGCTTACCCAGAGACTGTCATTGTCACTTGCTGTGACTACCTGCTTGCCCTCCCTGGGAGTCACCCGCTTCCTTACAAGGACTTCCCCCTTGTATTGCAGCTCAGAGGTTCCACCTCCCAGACCCGTAACAATGTGTGAGGAAATATATCAGGAGAATAAGACAGAGATGTATGGAGAGCACAGGTTATATACTGGAGATTATGTGTGAGGAGGTATCAGGAGATTAGGGCAGAGATGTAAGAGAGGACAGGTTATATACTGGAGAATATGTGTGAGGAGGTATCAGGAGATTAGGACAGAGATGTATGGAGAGTACAGGTTATATTCCGGAGATTATGTGTGGGGAGCTATCAGGAGATTAGGACAGAGATGTATGGAGAAGACAGGTTATATACCGGAGATTATGTGTGGGGAGCTATCAGGAGATTAGGACAGAGATGTATGAAGAGGACAGGTTATATACTGGAGATTATGTGTGGGGAGGTATCAGGAGATTAAGACAGAGATGTATGGAGAGGACAGGTTATATACCGGAGATTATGTGTGAGGAGGTATCAGGAGATTAGGGCAGAGATGTATGGAGAGGAGAGGATATATACTGGAGATTATGTGTGGAGAGGTATCAGGAGATTAGGACAGAGATGTATGGAGAGGACAGGTTATATGCTGGAGATTATGTGTAAGGAGGTATCAGGAGATTAGGACAGAGATGTATGGAGAGGACAAGCAATATACCAGAGATTATGTGTGGGGAGCTATCAGATGATTAGGAAAGAGATGTATGGAAAGGACAGGTTATATACTGGAGATTATGTGTGAGGAGGTATCATGAGATTAGGACAGAGATGTATGGAGAGGACAGGTTATATACTGGAGATTATGTGTGGGAACGTATCAGGCGATTAGGGCAGAGATGTATGGAGAGGACAGGTTATATACTGGAGATTATGTGAGAGGAGGTATTAGGAGATTAGGGCAGAGATGTATGGAGAGGACAGGTTATATACTGGAGATTATGTGTGAGGTATCAGGAGATTAGGACAGAGATGTATGGAGAGGACAGGTTATTTCTCGGAGATTATGTGTGGGGAGATATCAGGAGATTAGGACAGAGATGTATGGAGAGGACAGCTTACATACTGGAGATTATGTGTGTGGAGGTATCAGGAGATTAGGACAGAGATGTATGGAGAGGACAGGTTATATACTGGAGATTATGTGTGGGGAGGTATCAGGATAATAGGGCAGAGATGTATGGAGAGGACAGGTTATATACTGGAGATTATGTGTGTGGAAGTATCAGGAGATTAGGACAGAGATGTATGGAGAGGATAGGTTATACACCGGAGATTATGTGTGGGGAGCTATCAGGAGATTAGGACAGAGATGTATGGAGAGGACAGGTTATATGCTGGAGATTATGTGTGAGGAGGTATCAGGAGATTAGGACAGACATGTATGGAGAGGACAGGTTATATACTGGAGATTATGTGTGGGGACGTATCAGGCGATTAGGGCAGAGATGTATGCAGAGGACAGGTTATATACTGGACATTATGTGTGAGGAGGTATCAGGAGATTAGGACAGAGATGTATGGAGAGGACAGGTTATATACTGGAGATTATGTGTGAGGTAAGAGGAGATAAGGACAGAGATGTATGGAGAGGACAGGTTATATACTGGAGATTATGTGTGTGGAGGTATCAGGAGATTAGTACAGAGATGTATGGAAACGACAGGTTATTTACTGGAGATTATGCGTGGGGAGGTATCAGGAGATTAGGGCAGAGATGTATGGAGAGGACAGGTTATATACTGGAGATTATGTGTGTGGAAGTATGAGGAGATTAGGACAGAGATGTATGGAGAGGATAGGTTTTATACCGGAGATTATGTGTGGGGAGCTATCAGGAGATTAGGATAGAGATGTATGGAGTGGACAGGTTATATGCTGGAGATTATGTGTGAGGAGGTATCAGGAGATTAGGACTGAGATGTATGGAGAGGACAGGTTATATACCAGAGATTATGTGTGAGGAGGTATCAGGAGATTAGGGCAGAGATGTATGGAGGGGACAGGCTATATACTGGAGATTATGTGTGGGGACGTATCAGGCGATTAGGGCAGAGATGTATGGAGAGGATAGGTTATATACCGGAGATTATGTGTGGGGAGCTATCAGGAGATTAGGTCAGAGATGTATGGAGAGGACAGGTTATATGCTGGAGATTATGTGTGAGGAGGTATCAGGAGATTAGGACTGAGATGTATGGAGAGGACAGGTTATATACCAGAAATTATGTGTGAGGAGGTATCAGGAGATTAGGGCAGAGATGTATGGAGGGGACAGGTTTTATACTGGAGATTATGTGTGGGGACGTATCAGGCGATTAGGGCAGAGATGTATGGAGAGGACAGGTTATATAATGGAGATTATGTGTGAGGAGGTATCAGGAGATTAGGACAGAGATGTATGGAGAGGACAGGTTATATACTGGAGATTATGTGTGAGCTATCAGGAGATTAGGACAGAGTAGTATGGAGAGGACAGGATATATACCGGAGATTATGTGTGGGGAGCTATCAGGAGATTAGGACAGAGATATATAGAGAGGACAGGTTATAAACTGGAGATTATGTGTGAGCAGGTATCAGGAGATTAAAGCAGAGATGTATGGAGAGGACAGGTTATATACTGGAGATTATGTGTGGGGAGGTATCAGGAGATTAGGGCAGAGATGTATGGAGAGGACAGGATATATACTGGAGATTATGTGTGGGGAGGTATCAGGAGATTAGGACAGAGATGTATGGAGAGGACAGGTTATATACTGGAGATTATGTGTGAGGAGGTATCAGGAGATTAGGACTGAGATGAATGGAGAGGACAGGTTATATACTGGAGTTTATGTGTGGCGAGGTATCAGGAGATTAGTGCAGAGATGTATGGAGAAGACAGGTTATATACTGGAGATTATGTGTGGGGAGGTATCAGGAGATTAGGGCAGAGATGTATGAAGAGGACAGGTTATATACTGGAGATTATGTGTGAGGAGGTATCAGGAGATTAGGGCCGATATGTATTGAGAGGACAGGTTATATACTGGAGATTATGTGTGAGGAGGTATCAGGAGATTAGAGCAGAGATGTATGGAGAGGACAGGTTATATACTGGAGATTATGTGTGGGGAGGTATCAGGAGATCAGGGCAGAGATGTATGAAGAGGACAAGTTATATACTGGAGATTATGTGTGAGGAGGTATCAGGAGATTAGGACAGAGATGTATGGAGAGGACAGGTTATATACTGGAGATTATGTGTGAGGAGGTATCAGGAGATTAGGGCAGAGATGTATGGAGAGGACAGGTTATATGCTGGAGATTATGTGTGAGGAAGTATCAGGAGATTAGGGCAGAGATGTATGGAGAAGACAGGATATATACTTGAGATTATGTGTGAGGATGCATCAGGAGATTAGGGCAGAGATGTATTGAGAGGATAGGTTATATACTGGAGATTATGTATGAGGAGGTATCAGGAGATTAGGGCAGAGATGTATGGAGAGGACAGGTTATATACTGGAGAATATGTGTGAGGAGGTATCAGGAGATTAGGGCAGAGATGTATGGAGAGGACAGGTTATATACTGGAGATTATGTTTGAGGAGGTATCAGGAGATTAGGCAGAGATGTATGGAGAGGACAGGATATATACCGGAGATTATGTGTGGGGTGGTATCAGGAGATTAGGGCAGAGATGTATGGAGAGGACAGGTTATATACTGGAGATTATGTGTGAGGAGGTATCTGGAGATTAGGACAGAGATGTATGAAGAGGACAGGTTATAAACTGGAGATTATGTGTGAGCAGGTATCAGGAGATTAGGGCAGAGATGTATATAGAGGACTGGTTATATACCCAGGTGAGCGGGCAAGAGTCTCTGGAATAGCTGGTGGTCACAGCACGTGACGGCGGAGCCTCCGGGCAGGCAAGCAGGCAGGTAGCGGAGGAGCGCTCCCAGGTGAGCGGGCAAGAGTCTCTGGAATAGCTGGTGGTCACAGCACGTGACGGCGGAGCCTCCGGGCAGGCAAGCAGGCAGGTAGCAGATGTGCGCTCCCAGGTGAGCGGGCAAGCTGGTCCATAGACAGACTGACAGGAGTAGAAAGGCAGACCGTCGGACCTCAGGCTAGCAAGCAGGCAGGTAGCTGATGTGCGCTCCCAGGTGAGCGGGCAAGCTGGTCCTTAGACAGACTGACAGGAGTTGTAAGGCAGACCGTCGGACCTCAGGCTAGCAAGCAGGTAGCAGGAATAACAGGCAGGAAACAGACAGCAAACTGGCAGGACTCTGGCAGGAATCAGGCAGGTAACTGGCAGGTAACTGGCAACGGGACCTGAGGGCTGAAGCAGAGTAGAACAGTGCAACAACATTGCTCGGGCACCTCCATTTTGGAGGAGGTGCCTTATATATGGTGAAGTCCTCCGGCCATTGGCCGGGGACTCCTTAGGACGGCGCGCGCGGCCCCTTTAAGAGGGAGGGAGAGCGCGCGCGCCCTAAGCACAGTGGCCGGGAAGGAGCGCGCGCTGCCAGCAGAGCGGGAGGAGGACGCCGGGCACGGAGCAGGGAGGTGAGGGGAACAGCGTCCCTGCCTAGCAGAGGGCAGGGACGCCGGCGCTACAGTACCCCCTCCTTTAGGCCCCCCCTTTTTTAGGCCAGACAGAAATTTAACAAGGATAAGAGGGGCATGGATGTTCTCCCGGGGCTCCCACGTTCTCTCCTCAGGACCAAACCCCTTCCAATCTACTAGAAAAAAGGTCTTTCCTCTTACCCTTTTGGTGGCAAGAATGTTCTCTACCTCAAACTCGTCCTCAGCAGAAACTGGAGCAGGAGGCGTACCTGTAGACTTGGAAAAAGAGTTAAGTACCACAGGTTTGAGGAGAGATACATGGAAGGAGTTAGGGATCCGTAAGTTGGCCGGGAGTTTCAATTTATAGGCCACCGGGTTGATCTGACTGATGACCTCCAGGGGGCCGATGAACCAAGGCCCTAACTTGTAAGAAGGTATCTTGAGTCGGACATATTTAGATGAGAGCCAGACTTTATCTCCGGGACGAAATTATGGAGGATCCAGGCGTTTTTTGTCAGCGTGTCTTTTCATCCGTTCGGACGACTGAAGGAGTGCGGATCGGGTACTCTCCCAAATGGAGGAAAATTTGCTAACGAGAGATTCCGCAGCCGGGTTGTCCACAGAGGTGGAGACAGGAAAAGGAATCTGAGGATGCTGACCGAAGACTACAAAAAACGGGGATTTGGAGGAGGATTCGCTCTCGTGATTGTTATAAGAGAACTCGGCCCATGGTAGGAGATCCACCCAGTCTGAATGATGGGCATTAACGAAGTGCCGGAGGTAACTGGTCAGGTTCTGATTGATCCGCTCCACTTGACCATTGGACTGTGGGTGGTAAGCGGAAGAGAAGTCCAGGGTGACGTCTAGCAGTTTACAAGTGGCTCTCCAGAAGCGTGAGGTGAACTGTACCCCACGATCCGACACGATGTGGAGGGGCAGGCCATGAAGATGGAAGATGTGACGAATAAAGTCTTTAGCTAGCTCGGGTGCAGACGGGAGGCCTGGCAGGGGAACGAAATGAGCCATCTTGGAGAAGCGGTCAGCGACCACCCAAATGACCGTACAACCGGCAGAGACTGGGAGGTCTGTTATAAAGTCCATTGCTATATGCTGCCAGGGGGCAGCAGGTACTGGGAGCGGAAGGAGGCGACCGGCTGGCAGATGTCTCGGAACCTTGTTGCGGGCGCAGGACACACAGGCAGAAACAAAGTCTATTACGTCCTTGTGCAGGGTAGGCCACCAGTAGTGCCGGGTAATAAGCTGGAGGGTCTTTTTCTGACCGGCATGGCCAGCCAGTTTAGACGAGTGACCCCAGTGAAGGATCTTCTCCCGATCAGGTACTGATACGAACGTCTTTCCGGGAGGGAGACGATTTAGACTCACGGGAGCCACCTGCATTACTCTGGCGGGATCGATGATGTGTTTCGGATCTTCCTCGAGATCAGACACCAGAAAGGATCGAGACAAGGCGTCCGCTTTGACGTTTTTGTCAGCCGGGCGAAAATGAAGAACAAAATCAAAGCGAGCAAAAAACAAGGACCACCGGGCTTGGCGCGGGTTAAGTCTCTGGGCATGCTGGAGGTAAGCCAAGTTCTTGTGGTCAGTGTAAATTATTACCGGGTGAAGAGCCCCCTCGAGCAGGTAACGCCACTCCTCCAATGCCAGTTTGATGGCCAATAACTCTTGGTCTCCTATGGAATAATTGCGCTCTGAGGAGGAGAAGAATTTAGAGAAGAAGCCGCAAGTTACCATCCTCCCGGAAGATGATTTTTGAGTAAGTACCGCTCCGGCTCCAGAGGAGGAGGCATCAACTTCCAAGAAGAACTGCTTGTTGCCGTCCGGGCGATGCAGCACCGGGGCGGAAGAGAAGGCCTGTTTTAAGGAAAGAAAGGACTCCTCTGCTTCGGGCGGCCACTCTTTGGGATTAGTACCCTTACGGGTGAGCGCGGAAATTGGGGCAGTCCGGGAAGAGAAGTGTGGAATGAAGAGGCGGTAGTAGTTGGCGAAGCCCAGGAACCGCTGAATGGCCTTCAACCCCTCTGGTCGAGGCCATTTCTCGATGGCAGACAGTTTCTCTGGATCCATTCGTAGGCCGGTCTGAGAAATAATGTAGCCCAAAAACGGAAGCGAGGTCTGCTCAAAGAGGCACTTCTCGTATTTAGCGAAGAGGTGATTCTGCCTGAGCCTGAGCAGGACCTGACGAACGTCCCTCCGGTGAGTCTGGAGATCCGGAGAGAAGACCAAGATGTCGTCCAGGTACACCACTACGCAGGAGTAAAGAAGGTCCCGGAAGATGTCATTGACCAACTCTTGAAAAATGGCAGGAGCGTTACAGAGACCAAAGGGCATTACCAGATATTCATAGTGGCCATCCCGGGTGTTGAATGCCGTCTTCCATTCATCCCCCTGATGGATACGAACCAGGTTGTACGCCCCACGGAGGTCCAGTTTGGTGAAGATTCAAGCCCCTCTCAGACGATCAAATAACTCCGGAATTAGCGGAAGGGGGTACTTATTCTTCACCGTGATCTGGTTAAGGCCTCTATAGTCTATACAGGGACGGAGAGAGCCGTCCTTCTTTTTTACGAAGAAGAAGCCTGCTCCCGCCGGGGAGGTAGATTTCCGGATGAATCCCCTGGCCAGATTCTCCTCAATATATTCGGACATCGACCGGGTCTCAGCAGCGGATAATGGATAAATACGCCCACGGGGAGGAGTAGTACCGGGTAACAGGTCGATAGGGCAGTCGTATGGTCTATGAGGGGGTAGTGTCTCTGCTTCCTTTTTATTAAAGACATCAGCATAAGACCAATAAGGAATCGGAAGTCCAGGTAGATTAGCTGGGGTAGGAGAAGGACGGACGGGATGGACGGGAACCAGACAGGTCTTATGGCAGTCCTGTCCCCAGCGAAGGACTTCTCCGGTCTGCCAGTCAAGCACGGGTGCATGTCTCTGGAGCCAAGGTAGACCTAGCAAGAGGGCGTGAGAGAGTCCAGGCAGAACATGAAAGGAGATACTCTCAGAATGCAGCATTCCCACCTGTAGAGTAATGGATTCGGTGATGAGTTGGATGGGGCGTGGTAAGAGACCCCCATCCACGGCAGCAACAGACAAGGGTACAGCCAGAGGTTTGGTGGGGATGCGGTATTTCTCTACCAGGGACTGTGAAATAAGATTCCCGGCTGCTCCAGAGTCCAGTTGGGCTAATTCGAAATAACGGTTCTCCCCGCAGACGATTGAAACTGACAGCAGCAGAGATGGAGAGGATTTATTCTTGTCTAGGTCGACCTCTCTGAGCGAACCTAGACACAGGCGTTTCCCGACCTCTCTGGGCAGGCACGGATCCGGTGCTCCTTACTGCCACAGTAGAAGCAGCTCCCCTCGGCACGGCGTAAGTCCTGACGGGTTTTGACCATCTTGGTCTGGTCGACCTGCATAGACTCAGGAGAGTGTACCTGGGGAGAGACGGAGGGAGTGACGGGTTTCTGAAAGGTAGGAGCTAGACGTGGAAACCTCCTCTCACGGGTGACCTCTTTGGCACGCTCCTGGAACCGTAGGTCAATCCGGGTGGCAAGAGTTATTAGGTCATCGAGAGTGGTAGGAATGTCCCGACCGGCAAGTTCATCTTTAATACGGCCGGACAGACCCTCCCAGAAGACGGATACCAGAGCGTCGTTATCCCAGGCCAGCTCCGAGGCAAGGGTACGGAACCGTATGGCATATTGGCCCACGATGAGACTTCCCTGACGGAGGCGTAGCAGAGATGATGCGGATGAGGTCTTTCGTCCGGGTTCGTCGAAGACTTTCCGGAAAGCCGTGAGGAAGGCAGGCAAGTCGGACACCAGGGGGTCTCCTCTCTCCCATAGAGGATTTAGCCAGGCCAGGGCCTCCCCGGTGAGATGGGACATGATGAAGGCAATTTTGGCCCGGTCGGAGTTAAACTGGTGGGACAATAGTTCAAAGTGCAGGGTGCACTGATTTATGAAGCCCCGAGCCTGGGCGGAGTCGCCTCCGAAGCGAGGAGGTGCAGAAAGCCGGGGTCCGGGGTAGGATACCATGGTATTGGTGGGCAGCGGAGCTGCCGGGTTGCGAGTCATGGCACTGGCGGTGGTTGCTGGTGGAGCAGTCAGAGTATCCAGGCGAGAATTGACATTCCGCAGGTGACCCAGGATGGACTCCTGTTGGGACATCTGACGGGACAGTACATGACAGAGTTCCGAGAGCGAGGGAGCTTGGGTGCCACCGGGTTCCATGGCCCGAGCAAACTGTAACGGGTCTGGGAGGCGGAACCTCTGAGCTACTATACAAGGGGGCGGTCCTTGTAAGGGAGCGGGTGGCGACCAGGCAGGCAGTCACAGCAGGTGACCGGGACAGTCTCTGGGTGTACGGGCAGGAGGTCACGGCAAGTGACCGGGGCAGTCTCTGGAAGAACGGGCTGGAGGTCACGGCAAGTGACCGGGGCAGTCTCTGGGTGAACGGGCTGGAGGTCACGGCAAGTGACCGGGGCAGTCTCTGGGTGAACGGGCTGGAGGTCACGACAAGTGACCGGGGCAGTCTCTGGGTGAACGGGATGGAGGTCACGGCAAGTGACCGGGGCAGTTTCTAGGTAAAGGGTAGGTACGACCTGTGATGGCTGAACCTCCAGGTAGGCTAGCAAGGCAGATGGAGGATGTGTGCTCCCAGGTGAGCAAGCGAGAGTCTCTGGAATAGCAGGTGGTCACAGCACGTGACGGCGAAGCCTCCATGTAGGCAAGCAGGCAGGTAGCGGAGAAGCGCTCCCAGGTGAGCGGGCAAGAGTCTCTGGAATAGCTGGTGGTCACAGCACGTGACGGCGGAGCCTCCGGGCAGGCAAGCAGGCAGGTAGCGGAGAAGCGCTCCCAGGTGAGCGGGCAAGAGTCTCTGGAATAGCTGGTGGTCACAGCACGTGACGGCGGAGCCTCCGGGCAGGCAAGCAGGCAGGTAGCGGAGGAGCGCTCCCAGGTGAGCGGGCAAGAGTCTCTGGAATAGCTGGTGGTCACAGCACGTGACGGCGGAGCCTCCGGGCAGGCAAGCAGGCAGGTAGCAGATGTGCGCTCCCAGGTGAGCGGGCAAGCTGGTCCATAGACAGACTGACAGGAGTAGAAAGGCAGACCGTCGGACCTCAGGCTAGCAAGCAGGCAGGTAGCTGATGTGCGCTCCCAGGTGAGCGGGCAAGCTGGTCCTTAGACAGACTGACAGGAGTTGTAAGGCAGACCGTCGGACCTCAGGCTAGCAAGCAGGTAGCAGGAATAACAGGCAGGAAACAGACAGCAAACTGGCAGGACTCTGGCAGGAATCAGGCAGGTAACTGGCAGGTAACTGGCAACGGGACCTGAGGGCTGAAGCAGAGTAGAACAGTGCAACAACATTGCTCGGGCACCTCCATTTTGGAGGAGGTGCCTTATATATGGTGAAGTCCTCCGGCCATTGGCCGGGGACTCCTTAGGACGGCGCGCGCGGCCCCTTTAAGAGGGAGGGAGAGCGCGCGCGCCCTAAGCACAGTGGCCGGGAAGGAGCGCGCGCTGCCAGCAGAGCGGGAGGAGGACGCCGGGCACGGAGCAGGGAGGTGAGGGGAACAGCGTCCCTGCCTAGCAGAGGGCAGGGACGCCGGCGCTACAGAGAGTACAGGATATACTCTGGAGATAATGTGTTAGGAGGTAACAGGAGATTAGGACAGAGATGTATGGAAAGGACAGGTTATATGCTGGAGATTATGTGTGAGGAGGTATCAGGAGATTAGGACAGAGATGTATGGAGAGGACAGGTTATATACTGGAAATTATGTGTGGGGAGCTATCAGGAGATTAGGACAGAGATGTATGGAGAGGACAGGTAATATACTGGAGATTATGTGTGAGGAGGTATCAGGAGATTAGGACAGAGATGTATGGAGAGGACAGGTTATATACTGGAGATTATGTGTGGGGAGGTATCAGGAGATTAGGACAAAGATGTATGGAGAGGAAAGGTTATACTCTGGAGATAATGTGTGAGAAGGTATGAGGAGATTAGGACACAGATGTTTGGAGAGGACAGGTTTTTTACTGGAGATTATGTGTGGGGAGGTATCAGGAGATTAGGGCAGAGATGTATGGAGAGGACAGGTTATATACTGGAAATTATGTGTGGGGAGCTATCAGGAGATTAGGACAGAGATGTATGGAGAGGGCAGGTTATATACTGGAGATTATGTGTGGGGAAGTATCAGGAGATAAGGACAGAGATGTATGGAGAGGACAGGTTATATACTGGAGATTATGTGTGAGGAGGTATCAGTAGATTAGGGCAGTGATGTATGGAGAGGACAGGTTATACACTGGAGATTATGTGTGAGAAGGTATCAGGAGATTAGGACAGAGATGTATAGAGAGGACAGCTTATACTCTGGAGATAAAGTGTGGAGAGGTATCAGGAGATTAGGACAGAGATGCATGGAGAAGACAGGTTATATACCGGAGATTATGTGTGGAGAGCTATCAGGAGATTTGGACAAAGATGTACGGAGAGGACAGGTTATATACTGGAGATTATGTGGGGGACGTATCAGGCGATTAGGGTAAAGATGTATGGAGAGGACAGGATAAATACTGGAGATTATGTGTGGGGACGTATCAGGCGATTAGGGCAGAGATGTATGGAGAGGACAGGTTATATACTGGAGATTATGTGTAAGGAGGTATCAGGAGATTATGACAGAGATGTATGGAGAGGACAAGCAATATACCGGAGATTATGTGTGGGGAGCTATCAGATGATTAGGAAAGAGATGTATGTAGAGGACAGGTTATATACTGGAGATTATGTGTGAGGAGGTGTCAGGAGATTAGGACAGAGATGCATTGAGAGTAGTGTTTAGCCACCCCCGTAGTGTTCGAGTTCGGTTCGGTTCGTCGAACACCCGTGTGTTCGCCGAACTGTTCGTCGAACTGTTCGTCGAACACCTTCGAACACCGTTAAAACCAATGGCAGGAAAACAAAAACACATAGAAACACATAGAAAACACCTTCAAAGGTGTCCAAAAGCTGACAAACTGCTCAGAAGACATAACTAACACATGGAAAAGTGACAAGTACATATAGTCATGCGAAAATAAAAGAGGTGGAGGAGTAAAAGGAGGGGGAGACACAGATATAGGCATGTCATGCCCTTCTAAAATCCAAAAAGTGAGAAGCCGACACGGCCAGTCCGCTCCTGCCCGTGCCACCTCCGTGTCGCCGGGTTTGTGCCAGAGCCGCGGTGAACCCTGATGGCCAGCCCCCCTCTCCCAATACTGGTGCCTGTCCGCTGGTGGGTCGAGCGAGCCCCCCTGTGGTGGAGGCAGCTCTAAGCTTTTTAATTTAAATTGTCTCTCTAATTTGAATGAATACACTTTAAATCCATTTACAAGGATCTATTGGAGGGCAAGTCTCATGCCAGCAGCCGCGTAATTCCAGCTCCAGTAGCGTCCACTAAAGCTGCTGCAGTTAAAAAGCTTTTATAAGGATCGAGCTCGGCTGTCCACCGCAAGGCATCCTACTGCCAGTCCCAGCCCCTATGCCTTGGGGTGCCTCCTGATGCTCTTCACTAAGTATCCCATGGTCCCGAAGCATTTCCTTTGAAAAAATTAAGTGTCTAAACTACAGGTGGTGTAGCTTGCTTAACAGCCGGGATAATCCGCTGACTAGCAGACACTGCTACTAGGCACAAAGTATTTCCTGGGCTAGATGCAGTTAAAAATTTGTAATTAGATACTCTCGTTGGATGCTGAGAAAGCATTCAATAGAGTCTCCTGGCACGCCATATATGATTCTCTTAAAAAGCTTGGGGTAGGGGGTCTAGGGGACCCTTTTATAGCCAAAATCACGGCCCTGTATCACAATACGTCACCTAGGCTGAAGATAAATGGAACTGTAGCTCCCTGAGGGCTCGGTTGCTACAGACGTATTGCACCTCACCCAGAGGTGTGATATCTCACTCTCAGGTAAGGATGGAGTGTGGATCAGGACCCGACACCTGCATGCATTACACCACATTGCCGTGGGGCAGGGCGACCAATATGCCCCTGAGATGGGCACGACAGTCCCTGTCCCTGGCTGGAGTGGGGGGAGGGAACACTGAGGAAGGGGAACCCTGTAGTGCAGGAGCAGGGAGGAAGCAGTTCCTGGGTGCATTGAGAAGGGAGTATAAAAGGTGGGCACCATCTTAGTTCAGTGCAGAGAAGTCTGAGCAGAAGTGGCAGTGAGCAGGGGCTCTGCATGAGCTGTGCTCGGAGGCGGGCCTAGTAACAGAGGCCCAGGCCTGGAAGAGGGAGAAGGAAGGAAGAGGAGCGGAGAAGGCTCCAGGAACGAGGAATGAAGGGATCCCAGGGGTGCGGACGGGCGAGTCGCCACCGCACGCCCGAATCCACCTGCGTGGAGGGGTCAGGCCAAAGGGGGAGACCGGTCCCCGAACTAGTGGAGGCAGGAAACGACCCTCAGCTAGAAATCGGAGGCTCTGACATTTTATGTGGCACAGCCCCTCGCTACACCCGCTAGGAAGGCACCACATAGGGTCAGGGAAACTGGCGCCAAGTTTACCAAGAGGAGGCCCGAGGCAGCCGGACAGAAGTGTTGGTAAGAAAGGCCAGACTAAGGACACACAAAGGGGGTCCTGTGAAGTTCTCCAAAGTTATCTGGGAGTTGTCTGAGCCCCTCACCTGGTGAGCACAGTACGACGTGGGCAGCCGTTACCTGCAGAAGTGGTCTGGATAATTAGAACTGTGAGTAAAGGCCCTGGACTGCATCACTGACTCCGTGTCGTTACTGCTGCTGCCCTGCACCATCACCCCCATCCTCCGCATACACTGCCCTGAGGCTATACTCCTCCCGTGGGGAGTTATGCTACGCTCTGCTGCACCCACAACACCAGCCTCAGCGGTCTGCCCTGTAGCGGCGGTTCACTCTGACCGCAATCCACGGGTGGCGTAGTCGGACATATAAAACATCAAAACCACATAAATAGTTCCGCCACTGGTTTGACCGCCCTGAGCCACGGAACCGGGTCGCCGCCACGAAGACTACAACCACCAGCATCCACCAAAAAGGGTCCGGCTCCGGGTGTCCCAAGGCCCAGGGGGTGCGTCAGAACATTTTCATCACCTTTCACAATCACCAATGGGACAAGGCAGGGATGTCCTCTGTCCCCTCTCTTATACATCCTAGTGACGGAGCACCTGCTCTCATCAATTCGCCATAACCCCAATATTAGGTGGATTGAGGTGGGAGGCACCGAGTACAAGTGCTCTCTATTTGCTGATGATGTCCTAGTATATATCACTCAATCACATATATCCATCCATGCTGTTATGGCTGAAATAGATCACTTTGTTACATGGTAAAATTTTAAAATCAATGCAGCGAAGTCTGAGGCCCTCGATGTCTCCCTCCCCAAATCCATATAGGATTCCATCCAGTCCAACTTTCCCTTTGCCTGGCCCTCACAGGGTATCAAATACTTAGGAATTCCTATTCATAGAGACCTCTCCCATCTATGTTATCTTAATTTTGGGCCCTTTATTGAACAATTCCATACAGACCACGGTTGGCAAGTTAGAACTGTAAGATTCACTACGTGAACCACTGGTGTTTTGTGGAAAAGCACATGTACACTGCGTTCCAAATTATTATGCAAAAAGTGGTTAGGAGTGATAAGGGAAGAATTTGTTTGTTTGTCAGTTAAACTCATTGATGGTGATGTGTGTCAGGGCTCTTTATATCACTGTAAGCAATTGCAGACACCTGTGCTAATTAGTTTGGCAGGTGTGTCCAATGAAAGGCAAGACTACTTAAGAAGGCTCTCTCACATTATTAAGCAGCCTACATTTTCTGCCAAAATGGGAAAGAAAAAGGATGTGTCGGCTGCTGAGAAGCAACAAATTGTGGAGTGTTTAGGTCAAGGCATGACTACAATCAACATTGTGCGATGATCAGGATGAAGTGTCTTGGCAATCAAGAAGTATGTAGCTGATTCACAGTACACACGTGTGCGTGCTGATAAGGGCAAATTGAGGACTCTTTCCTACAGGCTATTACGTCAGGTTGAAAGAGCAGCGGCAAAAAAGCCTTGTCATAGCAGCAGACAAGTTTTTGAAGCTGCTTGTGCCTCCAACGTCCCCCGAACAACAAGATGCAGGGTCCTTCAGAGGTTTGCAGCTGTGCATACGCCATCCTGTCGACCTCCTCTATCCACTTCACACAAGCAGAAACGGCTCCAGTGGGCCAAACATTACATGAAGACTGATTTCAAAACTGTTTTGTTCACGGATGAGTGCCGTGCAGCGCTCGATGGTCCAGATGGATGGAGTGGAGGATGGCTGGTTGATGGACACCCCACGCAAACACGGCTACAGCGCCAACAAGGAGGAGGTGGAGTAATGTTTTGGGCTGGAATCATGGGGAGAGAGATTGTCGGCCCCTTTAGGATCCCTGAAGGCGCTAAAGATGAACTCCATAATGTATGTGGATTTTCTCAAACAGCACTTCCTGCCATGGTTCAAGAAGAAGAACCGTGTATTTCACAGCAAGATCATTTTTCTGCATGATAATGCACCATCTCATGCTGCACATAAAACATCTGCATCTCTGGCTGATATGGGCATAAAAGGGGACAAACTTATGGTGTGACCCCCATGCTCCCCTGACCTGTACCCCATTCAGAACCTTTGGAGCATCATTAAAAGGAGTGTCTATGATGGCGGGAGGCAGTTCACATCTAAGCAACAGCTCTGGGAGGGTATTCTGTCCTCATGCAAAACAATTGAAGCAGAAACCATCCAAAACCTGACAAATTCAATGGACGAGAGAGTTCAGAAGCTCCTTTCGAACAAGGGGTCCTATGTGAAAATGTAACATCACCTAGAATAAAGTTTTGAGTTGAAAACTGTTTGATTTCAGTTTCTAACAACCTGCTAATGCTTATAATTTCAAAAATGACCATTTTTTTGGTCTTTATTAAAATGAAAAGGTTGATCGAAAAGTTTGGGGGATCTAAGAGTGTGGCAACCCAGTAGTCATGATTACTTCGAATTCTGACAATATGAGGGTCATGCTGCAGGTAGTGCAGCAAGAAGGCACTTATGTGTCTTGCGCATCTCAGAGCCCCAAAATTATTTTCCGGGCTAGATGCAGCTAAAAATTATTTTTAATTTTAAATCTGGTGAAGCTTTAGTATAGATGGCCTAATAGGATCAGTGCTGCACACTGCTACAAAGCCCAAATTATTTTCCAGTCAAGATACAGATAAACATGATTAGTAATTTGAAAGCTTAAAACGGTTGGTAGGGTGGTTTTAACCAATCATCAAGCTTTTACTCTCCCCAGGATGACACAGGGGTAGAAAAGTCGTTTCGGATCCATGATTTGTTCATCTTTATGAACGTGAGTCTGTCTACATTATCAGTGGAGAGCCGCGTGCGCTTATCTGTCAGCACACCACCAGCAGCGCTGAACACACGTTCAGACAGAACGCTGGCTGCGGGGCATGACAAGATCTCCAAGGCGTAAGTGGCTAGCTCCGGCCATTTATCCAGATTGGAAGCCCAAAAAGAGCAAGGGTCCAGTGACACAGTCTTGGCTTCAATGTTTACTTGGAGATACTCCTGTACCATCGTCTCTAGGCGTTGACTATGTGTCAGACTTCTTGTCTCCTGTGGCCTTGCAAAGGATGGGCTAAAAAAGTGGTGAAATGATTCCGCAAAATTGATGTTACCAGCAGATACTGTGGTTCTGTTACGGTTTGAGTGCTGAACACTTGACGGTCCCACGGTTGGCAAGTTGGAACTGTGAGATTCACTAAGTGCACCACTGGTATTTTGTGGAAAAGCACATGTAAGATTCTGCAACAGTCTCTGCTGATACTCCTGCATGCGTGCATCCCTTTCTATGGCAGGAATAATTTCTGCAAATTTACTTTTGTACCGGGGATCTAACAGTGTGGCAACCCAGTAGTCAGGATTATTTCTAATTCTCACAATTCGAGGGTCATGTTGCAGGTAGTGCAGCAAGAAGGCACTCATGTGTGTTGCGCATCCAGGAGCACCAAGTCCCTGTTGTGTTGGTGGCGAGGTAACAATCATGCTTCCTTCCTCTGTCCTCTCCCCCCAACCTCGCACAACAGAAATGTGATCAAGGTCTCCCTCATCTGATGAGTCTTCCATCAGTTCGTCCTCCACTTCTTCCTGGGCTCCTGCACCTTCCTCACTAGTTTGGCTGCTACCATGCGCCCTGGTAAAACCATCTCCCCCACCCTCACATGCCTGCCGCCTTGGTGCTGCCGACCGTCTGGACCTTGCAGATGTTAGCCCTTCCGCATACAACTCCTCCTCCTCTACTTCCTCCACCTCCTCTTGTGCCACCACCTGACTCCGAATTCTGTTTAACATGTGCTCCAGCATGTAAATCACCGGAATAGTCATGCTGATAATGGCATCGTCAGCACTAAACATCTTCGTCGCCATTTCAAAACTGTGCAGAAGGGTGCATAGGTCCCTGATCTGAGACCACTCCTCCAGCGTGATTTGCCCCACCTCTGAATCTCGTTGGCCCAGGCTATACGTCAGAACGTATTGCACCAGGGCTTGTCGGTGCTGCCACAGTCGCTGCAACATGTGCAGAGTTGAATTCCACCGGGTAGGCACATCGCATTTTAGCCGGTGAAGTGGCAGGCCCAACGACTTCTGTAGAGATGTAAGTCGCTGAGCTGCGGGATGCGAACGGCGGAAGTGAGCACACAGCGACCGTGCCCTCTGCAGAAGGCCATCTAGTCTGGGATAGTGGGCTAAAAATTGCTGGACAACCAGGTTCAACACGTGAGCCATACAAGGCACGTGTGTGACATTGCCCCGGCGAAGGGCCGCACCCAGGTTTGCAGCATTGTCGCACACGGCCTTCCCTGGTTTCAGGTCCAGTGGAGACAACCATTCATGAAATTGGTTCTCCAGAGCTGACCACAACTCCTCAGCTGTGTGACTCACATTTCCCAGACATTTCAATGTAAAAACCGCCTGATGACGTTGAGCCCTACTGCCAGCATAGTAAGGAGGTGTGCAGGATCCCTTCTGCGCAGTTAGAAAGCTTGTGGCATGACCAGACAGGCTTTGGGTGCAGGTGGAAGACCGAGAGGAGGTTGAGGAGGCAGAAGCAGTGGAGGAACTTTGAGATAAAGAGGATTGACGCACAACTCGTGGGGACGGCAAGACTTGGACAGCAGCCCCTTGTCCTGCTGTCACCATAGTTACCCAGTGCCCAGTCAGCGACATGTAACGCCCCTGTCCATGCCTACTCGTCCAAGTGTCTGTGGTGAAATGCACCCTGTCACACACAGAGTTTCTCAAAGAAGCGGTGATGTTGTGTGCGACATGCTGGTGGAGCGCAGGCACACCTTTCTTTGAGAAGTAGTGCCGACTGGGCATCTGGTACTGGGGCACTGCGACGGACATAAGGTCTCGAAAATCCTCTGTGTCCACCAGGCGGAAAGGCAGCATTTCTGTAGCCAAGAGCTTGCAGATAGTGAAATTCAACCTCTTAGCTTTCTCATGGCTAGGAGGAAATGGTCTTTTACTTGTCCACATCTGAGGGACCGAGGGCTGGCTATTGTGCTTAGACGGGGTTGATAAGGGTGTCCCCGGCAAACTGCCGGTCTGTGAGGAAGATGCAGGCGGACATGTTAGGTCGCCTTGATCCAAAGGTGGTGCTATCGATGTCGGACAGCGCTCAACACCAGCTGGTGTTACCACCTCCAAAGAAAATGATGACCTGCCAATCACGCTGGCTGTTGCGGGTAAAGAGGTGGCAGGTCTGCGCCCCAAAACAGGTGTGACTGCTGTCCCCCCAGTCACAGAGGATGAAGAGGCCGCGGATGCACAAGATATGGCAGACGGTGGTTGGCCCGGCCGGCTAGGCCGCATTGTAGCACACTGAGCTTCCCACTGCAACTTATGCTTCATGTCCATGTGCCGGTTCATGCATGAAGTACTCAAACTATGTATTTTTTGGCCTCTACTTAGCTTTTGCTGACAAATGTTACAGATAACACGAGTTGGGTCATCTTTATCGATCTGAAAAAATGCCCAGGCTATGCAAGGCTTAGCACCCATGCGACCTGAAGAGCCACCACGACTTGTGGTGAGAGGCAGAGTTGTGTTTGAGGATGCAGTTGTTGACGTGCTTCCAGTACTACGTCTCTGTCCAGGAAGGCGCAACCTGACCTCGTCGTCACAAGCATCTTCCTCCACCTCCTCTGATGACCTCATCTCTTGGCTGACTGTGGGTTGACAGTAAGTGGGATCTCCAACCTCATCATCATCACCCTGTGCGTTATCACACCCGTCGTCCTCAGAGCCAACCTGTTCCTGCCCTGACAAAAAACTAAAGTTGTCGCTCCAATCAGGTATTTGAGTCTTATCATCGTCTTCCTCATTGTCTCCACCAACAGGAGTTACAGTTTGGGAATGAGGGTCTACATTATGGTCAGAACCTTCTGCGTCTGGTCCTGGATCCGACTCATAAAGATTCTGGGCATCAGTGCAGATCATTTCCTCGTCTGGATTCACAGAAGCGCTGGAGTCGACCTCTGATTCCCAGGCTATAGTATGAGTAAACAGCTCTGCAGACTCAACCATCTGTTCTACCTCATACTCAGACGGGCAGCTGGAGATTTGGGAGCTGTGATGAAGCAAGTGCGATTGGGGTGACACCTTTGAGGACTGGAGTATTTGTGATGTTGAAGTTGATGTGGAGGAGAGCCCACTTAAAGGAGCACTTGATATCCGTTGAAGCACCTGCTGTTTTTGTGCCTCATCTGGAATTTGTAGCGATTGGCGTGGCCGTAAGAAAGGGATCTTATCACATTGTCCGCTAAAAGAAGTAGACATTTTAGTTTGGCTGGAAGATGGTCTTTCTTCTGCAGATGTTACTGTTGCTTTAACACCTACCCCACGGACACAACCTTTTTTCCCCTTCCCAACACGCCTATTCCCCTTTCCACCAGCAGCAGGCCTTTTTCCACTCATTTTGGTGGTTAACTAATTCACATCTTTGGAGTTGTTTGCACAAAAAAACAATGGATGGTAACCGAGCAGAGCTGAGTGGCCAAACTGTGGTATTAGGCCAAAACTATTGGCTGGGTTAAATGCAGAAAAAAATTATATTCAATTTGCAACCTGATGGAGGTCAGTATAGATGGACTAATACAACAAGTCCCACACACAGCTAGAAGCCCAAATATTTTTTCAGAGGTACTGTAGATGCAGATAAAAATTATTTTTAATTTGCAACCTGATGGAGGTCAGTATAGATGGACTAATAGAGAAAGTCCGACACACTGCTAGAAGGCCAAATATTTTTTCAGAGCTAGATGCAGAAAAAAATTATATTCAGTTTGCAACCTGATGGAGGTCTGTATAGATGGATTAATAGAACAAGACCCACACACAGCTAGAAGCCCAATATTTTTTCAGAGGTAGATGCAGAAAAAAATATATTCAGTTTGCAACCTGATGGAGGTCAGTATAGATGGACTAATACAACAAGTCCCACACACAGCTAGAAGCCCAATATTTTTTCAGAGGTAGATGCAGAAAAAAATATATTCAGTTTGCAACCTGATGGAGGTCAGTATAGATGGACTAATACAACAAGTCCCACACACAGCTAGAAGCCCAAATATTTTTTCAGAGGTACTCTAGATGCAGATAAAAATTATTTTTAATTTGCAACCTGATGGAGGTCAGTATAGATGGACTAATAGAGAAAGTCCGACACACTGCTAGAAGGCCAAATATTTTTTCAGAGGTAGATGCAGAAAAAAAGTATATTCAGTTTGCAACCTGATGGAGGTCTGTATAGATGGATTAATAGAACAAGACCCACACACAGCTAGAAGCCCAATATTTTTTCAGAGGTAGACGCAGAAAAAAATATATTCAGTTTGCAACCTGATGGAGGTCAGTATAGATGGACTAATACAACAAGTCCCACACACAGCTAGAAGCCCAATATTTTTTCAGAGGTAGATGCAGAAAAAAATATATTCTGTTTGCAACCTGATGAAGGTCAGTATAGATGGACTAATACAACAAGTCCCACACACAGCTAGAAGCCCAAATATTTTTCCAGAGGTACTGTAGATGCAGATAAAAATTATTTTTAATTTGCAACGTGATGGAGGTCAGTATAGATGGACTAATAGAGAAAGTCCGACACACTGCTAGAAGGCCAAATATTTTTCAGAGCTAGATGCAGAAAAAATTATTTTTAATTTGCAACCTGATGGAGGTCAGTATAGATGGACTATTAGAGAAAGTCCGACACACTGCTAGAAGGCCAAATATTTTTTCAGAGCTAGATGCAGAAAAAAAGTATATTCAGTTTGCAACCTGATGGAGGTCTGTATAGATGGATTAATAGAACAAGACCCACACACAGCTAGAAGCCCAATATTTTTTCAGAGGTAGATGCAGAAAAAAATATATTCAGTTTGCAACCTGATGGAGGTCAGTATAGATGGACTAATACAACAAGTCCCACACACAGCTAGAAGCCCAAATATTTTTTCAGAGGTACTGTAGATGCAGATAAAAATTATTTTTAATTTGCAACCTGATGGAGGTCAGTATAGATGGACTAATAGAGAAAGTCCGACACACTGCTAGAAGGCCAAATATTTTTTCAGAGCTAGATGCAGAAAAAAATTATATTCAGTTTGCAACCTGATGGAGGTCAGTATAGATGGACTAATAGAATGATGCTATGCCCAAAAGATTTTACTTCACTAGGTGCAGTAAAAAAATTGGTATTCTATACACAGGTGGTATATCTTGCAACACAGATAGGCTACTCCACTGACTAACACACTCTGCAATAGGCCAAAAAGGATTAGCTTTGCTAGATTCAGTCAAATGCTGTGAAAAAAACTTGCACAGCACTGGCACAGACCTGCCTGGCAAAAACTGATAGGAACTGATGTAACCTAGTCCTGAAAAGGACTCCAATTACAATTAGTCTTTACTCCCACAATCTATCTATTTAAGAGCACAGACCTCCCTGATAAAAGTCGTAGGAAATGCTGTAACCTAGTCCTTAAAAGGACTGCAATCACAACTAGTCCCTACTCCCAAGCTATCTGTATATTTGTGCGAAAATTGGCTTGAAATTAACAAGGTATAGCGCACACAGCAACAGCGGTGCCGTCTAACACGCAGCTGCAGCAGTGAGAAAATGGTGGCGACGGGGAAAATGGCTTGGTCTTATAGGGCAAGGACATGTGGCATACACTGCCAATGACACATGCCCTTGCTTGTGTGAAAAAAAGCACTTCGCTCCGTGTGTGCGCTGCTGATAGGCTGACAGATTGCACCTCCCCACTGCAAATGCGGGAAAGAGAAAAAAAAATGGAGTTCTTCATTGTTCCTGCAGAGATCCATCCCCTGCCCCTCCGCCCACCCCGCTGTACACTCAAACTGCGTATTAACATTAATTTTCATCATTACTGAGAAAAAATCCAGTTATGATTTTGGTGCACGAACAGTTATCGAACATAACCTCGAACAGCTGAATTTTTCTCAAATTGTTCGTGTTCGCCGAACGGCTCGAACACCGCCCAAAACAGCTCGAATTTGAGATTGGCGAACAGTTCGAGTAGAACAACGCTCATCTCTAATTGAGAGGACAGGTTATATACTGGAGATTATGTGTGGGGACGTATCAGGCGATTAGGGCAGAGATGTATGGAGAGGACTGGTTATATACTGGAGATTATGTGTGAGGAGGTATTAGGAGATTAGGGCAGAGATGTATGGAGAGGACAGGTTATATACTGGAGATTATGTGTGATAAGGTATCAGGAGATTAGGACAGAGATGTATGGAGAGGACAGGTTATATACTGGAGATTATGGTTGAGGTATCAGGAGATTAGGACAGAGATGTATGGAGAGGACAGGTTATTTCTCGGAGATTATGTGTGGGGAGCTATCAGGAGTTTAGGACAGAGATGTATGGAGAGGACAGGTTATATATTGGAAATTATGTGTGGGGAGGTATAAGGAGATTAGGGCAGAGATGTATGGAGAGGACAGGTTATATACTGGAGATTATGTGTGAGGAGGTATCAGTAGATTAGGGCAGTGATGTATGGAGAGGACAGGTTATACACTTGAGATTATGTGTGAGAAGGTATTAGGAGATTAGGACAGAGATGTATAGAGAGGACAGGTTATACTCTGGAGATAATGTGTGGAGAGGTATCAGCAGATTGGGACAGAGATGTATGGAGAAGACAGGTTATATACCGGAGATTATGTGTGGGGAGCTATCTGGAGATTTGGACAGAGATGTACGGAGAGGACAGGTTATATACTGGAGATTATGTGGGGGACGTATCAGGCGATTAGTGTAAAGATGTATGGAGAGGACAGGATAAAAACTGGAGATTATGTGTGGGGACGTATCAGGCGATTAGGGCAGAGATGTATGCAGAGGACAGGTTATGTACTGGAGATTATGTGTAAGGAGGTATCAGGAGATTAGGACAGAGATGTATGGAGAGGACAAGCAATATACCGGAGATTATGTGTGGGGAGCTATCAGATGATTAGGAAAGAGATGTATGGAGAGGACAGGTTATATACTGGAGATTATGTGTGAGGAGGTGTCAGGAGATTAGGACAGAGATGCATTGAGAGGACAGGTTATATACTGGAGATTATGTGTGGGGACGTATCAGGCGATTAGGGCAGAGATGTATGGAGAGGACTGGTTATATACTGGAGATTATGTGTGAGGAGGTATTAGGAGATTAGGGCAGAGATGTATGGAGAGGACAGGTTATATACTGGAGATTATGTGTGAGGAGGTATCAGGAGATTAGGACAGAGATGTATGGAGAGGACAGGTTATATACTGGAGATTATGTGTGAGGTTTCAGGAGATTAGGACAGAGATGTATGGAGAGGACAGGTTATTTCTCGGAGATTAAGTGTGGGGAGCTATCAGGAGATTAGGACAGAGATGTATGGAGAGGACAGGTTATATATTGGAAATTATGTGTGGGGAGGTATAAGAAGATTAGGGCAGAGATGTATGGAGAGGACAGGTTATATACTGGAGATTATGTGTGTGGAGGTATCAGGAGATTAGGACAGAGATGTATGGAGAGGACAGGTTATATACTGGAGATTATGTGTGGGGAGGTTTCAGGAGATTAGGGCAGAGATGTATGGAGAGGACAGGTTATATACTGGATATTTTCTGTGTGGAAGTATCAGGAGATTAGGACAGAGATGTATGGAGAGGATAGGTTTTATACCGGAGATTATGTGTGGTGAGCTATCAGGAGATTAGGACAGAGATGTATGGAAAGGACAGGTTATATGCTGGAGATTATGTATGAGGTGGTATCAGGAGACTAGGACTGAGATGTATGGAGAGGACAGGTTATATACCAGAGATTATGTGTAAGAAGGTATCAGGAGATTAGGGCAGAGATGTATGGAGGGGATATGTTATATACTGAAGATTATGTGTGGGGACGTATGAGGCGATTAGGGCAGAGATGTATGGAGAGGACAGGTTATATACTGGAGATTATGTGTGGGGAGGTATCAGGAAACTAGGACAGAGATGTATGGAGAGGACAGGTTATATACTGGAGATTATGTGTGAGGAGGTATCAGGAGATTAGGGCAGAGATGTATGGAGAGGACAGAATATATACTGGAGACTATTTGTGTGGAGAGGTATCAGGAGATTAGGACAAAGATGTATGGAGAGGACAAGTTATATACTGGAAATTATGTGTGGAGAGGTATCAGGAGATTAGGACAGAGATGTATGGAGAGGTCAGGTTATACTCTGGAGATAATGTGTGATAAGGTACCAGGAGATTAGGACAGAGATGTTTGGAGAGGACAGGTTTTATACATGACATTATGTGTGGGGAGGTATCAGGAGATTAGGGCAGAGATGTCTGGAGAGGAGAGGTTATATACTGGAGATTATGTGTTGGGAGCTATCAGGAGATTAGGACAGAGGTGTATGGAGAGGGCTGGTTATATACTGGAGATTATGTGTGGGGAGGTATCAGGAGATAAGGACAGAGATGTATGCAGAGGACAGGTTATATACTGGAGATTATGTGTGAGGAGGTATCAGGAGATTAGGGCAGAGATGTATGGAGAGGACAGGTTATATACTGGAGATTATGTGTGAGGAAGTATTAGGAGATTAGGGAAGAGATGTATGGAGAGGACAAGTTATATACTGGAGATTATGTGTGAGGAGGTATCAGGAGATTCGCAGAGAGATGTATGGAGACGACAGGTTATATACCGGAGATTATGTGTGGGATGCTATCAGGAGATTAGGACAGAGATGTATGGAGAGGACAGGTTATATACCGGAGATTATGTGTGGGGAGCTATTAGGAGATTAGGACAGAGATGTATGGAGAGGACAGGTTACATACCGGAGATTATGTGTGAGGAGGTATCAGTAGATTAGGGCAGAGATGTATGGAGAGGACAGGATATATACTGGAGATTATGTGTGGACAGGTATCAGGAGATTAGGACAGAGATGTATGGAGAGTACAGGTTATACTCTGGAGATAATGTGTGAGGAGGTATCAGGAGATTAGGACAGAGATGTATGGAGAGGACAGGTTATATACCGGAGATTATGTGTGTGGAGCTATCAGGAGATTAGGACAGAGATGTATGGAGAGGACAGGTTATATACTGGAGATTATGTGTGACGAGGTATCAGGAGATTAAGACAGAGATGTATGGAGAGGACAGGTTATATAGTGGAGATTATGTGTGGGGAGGTATCAGGAAACTAGGACAGAGATGTATGGAGAGGACAGGTTATATACTGGAGAGTATGTGTGAGGAGGTATCAGGAGATTAGGGCAGAGATGTATGGAGAGGACAGAATATATACTGGAGACTATTTGTGTGGAGAGGTATCAGGAGATTAGGACAAAGATGTATGGAGAGGACAAGTTATATACTGGAGATTATGTGTGGAGAGGTATCAGGAGATTAGGACAGAGATGTATGGAGAGGTCAGGTTATACTCTGGAGATAATGTGTGATAAGGTATCAGGAGATTAGGACAGAGATGTTTGGAGAGGACAGGTTTTATACATGACATTATGTGTGGGGAGGTATCAGGAGATAAGGACAGAGATGTATGGAGAGGACAGGTTATATACTGGAGATTATGTGTGAGGAGGTATCAGGAGATTAGGGCAGAGATGTATGGAGAGGACAGGTTATACACTGGAGATTATGTGTGAGGAGGTATCAGGAGATTAGGACAGAGATGTATGGAGATGACAGGTTATACTCTGGAGATAATGTGTGGAGAGGTATCAGGAGATTAGGACAGAGATGTATGGAGAAGACAGGTTATATACCGGAGATTATGTGTGGGGAGCTACAAGGAGATAAGGACAGAGATGTACGGAGAGGACAGGTTATATTCTGGAGATTATGTGTGGGGACGTATCAGGCGATTAGGGTAAAGATGTATGGAGAGGACAGGATAAATACTGGAGGTTATGTGTGAGTAGGTATCAGGAGATTAGGACAGAGATGTATGGAGAGGACAGGTTATATACTGAAGATTATGGGTGAGGTATCATGAGATTAGGACAGAGATGTATGGAGAGGACAGGTTATATACTGGAGAATATGTGTGAGGAGGTATCAGTAGATTAGGGCAGAAATGTATGGAAAGGACAGGTTATATACTGGAGATTATGTTTGAGGAGGTATCAGTAGATTAGGCAGAGATGTATGGAGAGGACAGGATATATACCAGAGATTATGTGTGGGGTGGTATCAGGAGATTAGAGCAGAGATGTATGGAGAGGACAGGTAATATACTGGAGATTATGTGTGAGGAGGTATCAGGAGATTAGGACAGAGATATATGGAGGGGACAGGTTATATACTGGAGATTATGTGTGAGGTTTCAGGAGATTAGGACAGAGATGTATGGAGAGGACAGGTTATTTCTCGGAGATTAAGTGTGGGGAGCTATCAGGAGATTAGGACAGAGATGTATGGAGAGGACAGGTTATATATTGGAAATTATGTGTGGGGAGGTATAAGAAGATTAGGGCAGAGATGTATGGAGAGGACAGGTTATATACTGGAGATTATGTGTGTGGAGGTATCAGGAGATTAGGACAGAGATGTATGGAGAGGACAGGTTATATACTGGAGATTATGTGTGGGGAGGTTTCAGGAGATTAGGGCAGAGATGTATGGAGAGGACAGGTTATATACTGGATATTTTCTGTGTGGAAGTATCAGGAGATTAGGACAGAGATGTATGGAGAGGATAGGTTTTATACCAGAGATTATGTGTGGTGAGCTATCAGGAGATTAGGACAGAGATGTATGGAAAGGACAGGTTATATGCTGGAGATTATGTATGAGGTGGTATCAGGAGACTAGGACTGAGATGTATGGAGAGGACAGGTTATATACCAGAGATTATGTGTAAGAAGGTATCAGGAGATTAGGGCAGAGATGTATGGAGGGGATATGTTATATACTGAAGATTATGTGTGGGGACGTATGAGGCGATTAGGGCAGAGATGTATGGAGAGGACAGGTTATATACTGGAGATTATGTGTGGGGAGGTATCAGGAAACTAGGACAGAGATGTATGGAGAGGACAGGTTATATACTGGAGATTATGTGTGAGGAGGTATCAGGAGATTAGGGCAGAGATGTATGGAGAGGACAGAATATATACTGGAGACTATTTGTGTGGAGAGGTATCAGGAGATTAGGACAAAGATGTATGGAGAGGACAAGTTATATACTGGAAATTATGTGTGGAGAGGTATCAGGAGATTAGGACAGAGATGTATGGAGAGGTCAGGTTATACTCTGGAGATAATGTGTGATAAGGTACCAGGAGATTAGGACAGAGATGTTTGGAGAGGACAGGTTTTATACATGACATTATGTGTGGGGAGGTATCAGGAGATTAGGGCAGAGATGTCTGGAGAGGAGAGGTTATATACTGGAGATTATGTGTTGGGAGCTATCAGGAGATTAGGACAGAGGTGTATGGAGAGGGCTGGTTATATACTGGAGATTATGTGTGGGGAGGTATCAGGAGATAAGGACAGAGATGTATTCAGAGGACAGGTTATATACTGGAGATTATGTGTGAGGAGGTATCAGGAGATTAGGGCAGAGATGTATGGAGAGGACAGGTTATATACTGGAGATTATGTGTGAGGTATCAGGAGATTAGGACAGAGATGTATGGAGAGGACAGGTTATATACTGGAGAATATGTGTAAGGAGGTATCAGTAGATTAGGGCAGAGATGTATGGAGAGGACAGGTTATATACTGGAGATTATGTGTGAGGAAGTATTAGGAGATTAGGGAAGAGATGTATGGAGAGGACAAGTTATATACTGGAGATTATGTGTGAGGAGGTATCAGGAGATTCGCAGAGAGATGTATGGAGACGACAGGTTATATACCGGAGATTATGTGTGGGATGCTATCAGGAGATTAGGACAGAGATGTATGGAGAGGACAGGTTATATACCGGAGATTATGTGTGGGGAGCTATTAGGAGATTAGGACAGAGATGTATGGAGAGGACAGGTTACATACCGGAGATTATGTGTGAGGAGGTATCAGTAGATTAGGGCAGAGATGTATGGAGAGGACAGGATATATACTGGAGATTATGTGTGGACAGGTATCAGGAGATTAGGACAGAGATGTATGGAGAGTACAGGTTATACTCTGGAGATAATGTGTGAGGAGGTATCAGGAGATTAGGACAGAGATGTATGGAGAGGACAGGTTATATACCGGAGATTATGTGTGTGGAGCTATCAGGAGATTAGGACAGAGATGTATGGAGAGGACAGGTTATATACTGGAGATTATGTGTGACGAGGTATCAGGAGATTAAGACAGAGATGTATGGAGAGGACAGGTTATATAGTGGAGATTATGTGTGGAGAGGTATCAGGAAACTAGGACAGAGATGTATGGAGAGGACAGGTTATATACTGGAGAGTATGTGTGAGGAGGTATCAGGAGATTAGGGCAGAGATGTATGGAGAGGACAGAATATATACTGGAGACTATTTGTGTGGAGAGGTATCAGGAGATTAGGACAAAGATGTATGGAGAGGACAAGTTATATACTGGAGATTATGTGTGGAGAGGTATCAGGAGATTAGGACAGAGATGTATGGAGAGGTCAGGTTATACTCTGGAGATAATGTGTGATAAGGTATCAGGAGATTAGGACAGAGATGTTTGGAGAGGACAGGTTTTATACATGACATTATGTGTGGGGAGGTATCAGGAGATTAGGGCAGAGATGTCTGGAGAGGAGAGGTTATATGCTGGAGATTATGTGTTGGGAGCTATCAGGAGATTAGGACAGAGGTGTATGGAGAGGGCTGGTTATATACTGGAGATTATGTGTGGGGAGGTATCAGGAGATAAGGACAGAGATGTATGGAGAGGACAGGTTATATACTGGAGATTATGTGTGAGGAGGTATCAGGAGATTAGGGCAGAGATGTATGGAGAGGACAGGTTATACACTGGAGATTATGTGTGAGGAGGTATCAGGAGATTAGGACAGAGATGTATGGAGATGACAGGTTATACTCTGGAGATAATGTGTGGAGAGGTATCAGGAGATTAGGACAGAGATGTATGGAGAAGACAGGTTATATACCGGAGATTATGTGTGGGGAGCTACAAGGAGATAAGGACAGAGATGTACGGAGAGGACAGGTTATATTCTGGACATTATGTGTGGGGACGTATCAGGCGATTAGGGTAAAGATGTATGGAGAGGACAGGATAAATACTGGAGGTTATGTGTGAGTAGGTATCAGGAGATTAGGACAGAGATGTATGGAGAGGACAGGTTATATACTGAAGATTATGGGTGAGGTATCATGAGATTAGGACAGAGATGTATGGAGAGGACAGGTTATATACTGGAGAATATGTGTGAGGAGGTATCAGTAGATTAGGGCAGAAATGTATGGAAAGGACAGGTTATATACTGGAGATTATGTTTGAGGAGGTATCAGTAGATTAGGCAGAGATGTATGGAGAGGACAGGATATATACCAGAGATTATGTGTGGGGTGGTATCAGGAGATTAGAGCAGAGATGTATGGAGAGGACAGGTAATATACTGGAGATTATGTGTGAGGAGGTATCAGGAGATTAGGACAGAGATATATGGAGGGGACAGGTTATATACTGGAGATTATGTGTGATGAGGTATCAGGAGATTAGGGCAGAGATGTATGGAGAGGACAGGTTATATACTGGAGATTATGTTTGAGGAGCTATCAGGAGATTAGGCAGAGATGTATGGAGAGGACAGGATATATACCGGAGATTATGTGTGGGGTGGTATCAGGCGATTAGGGCAGAGATGTATGGAGAGGATAGGTAATATACTGGAGATTATGTGTGAGGAGGTATCAGGAGATTAGGACAGAGATATATGGAGGGGACAGGTTATATACTGGAGATTATGTGTGATGAGGTATCAGGAGATTAGGACAGAGATGTATGGAGAGGACAGGTTATATACTGGAGATTATGTGTGGGGAGGTTTCAGGAGATTAGGGCAGAGATGTATGGAGAGGACAGGTTATATGCTGGAGATTATGTGTGAGGAGGTATCAGGAGATTAGTACTGAGATGTATGGAGAGGACAGGTTATGTACCTGAGATTATGTGTGAGGAGGTATCAGGAGATTAGGGCAGAGATGTATGGAGGGGACAGGTTACATACTGAAGATTATGTGTGGGGACGTATCAGGCGATTAGTGCAGAGATGTATGGAGAGGACAGGTTATATACTGGAGATTATGTGTGAGGCAGTATCAGGAGATTAGGACAGAGATGTATGGAGAGGACAGGTTATATACTGGAGAAAATGTGTAAGGAGGTATCAGTAGATTAGGGCAGAGATGTATGGAGAGGACAGGTTATATACTGGAGATTATGTTTGAGGAGCTATCAGGAGATTAGGCAGAGATGTATGGAGAGGACAGGATATATACCGGAGATTATGTGTGGGGTGGTATCAGGAGATTAGGGCAGAGATGTATGGAGAGGACAGGTTATAATCTGGAGATTATGTGTGAGGAGGTATCAGGAGATCAGGGCAGAGATGTATGGAGAGGACTGGTTATATACTGGAGATTATGTGTGAGGAGGTATTAGGAGATTAGGGAAGAGATGTATGGAGAGGACAAGTTATATACTGGAGATTATGTGTGAGGAGGTATCAGGAGATTCGCACAGAGATGTATGGAGAGGACAGGTTATATACCGGAGATTATGTGTGGGGAGCTATCAGGAGATTAGGACAGAGATGTATGGAGAGGACAGGTTATATACCGGAGATTATGTGTGGGGAGCTATTAGGAGATTAGGACAGAGATGTATGGAGAGGACAGGTTTTATACCGGAGATTATGTGTGAGGAGGTATCAGGAGATTAGGGCAGAGATGTATGGAGAGGACAGGATATATTCTGGAGATTATGTGTGGACAGGTATCAGGAGATTAGGACAGAGATGTATGGAGAGTACAGGTTATACTCTGGAGATAATGTGTGAGGAGGTATCAGGAGATTAGGACAGAGATGTCTGGAGAGGACAGGTTATATGCTGGAGATTATGTTTGAGGAGGTATCAGGAGATTAGGACAGAGATGTATGGAGAGGACAGGTTATATACCGGAGATTATGTGTGGGGAGCTATCAGGAGATTAGGACAGAGATGTATGGAGAGGATAGGTTATATACTGGAGATTATGTGTGATGAGGTATCAGGAGATTAGGACAGAGATGTATTTAGAGGACAGGTTATATACTGGAGATTATGTGTGGGGAGGTATCAGGAAACTAGGACAGAGATGTATGGAGAGGACACGTTATATACTGGAGATTATGTGTGAGGAGGTATCAGGAGATTAGGGCAGAGATGTATGGAGACGACAGAATATATACTGGAGACTATTTGTGTGGAGAGGTATCAGGAGATTAGGACAGAGATGTATGGAGAGGTCAGGTTATACTCTGGAGATAATGTGTGATAAGGTATCAGGAGATTAGGACAGAGATGTTTGGAGAGGACAGGTTTTATACATGAGATTATGTCTGGGGAGGTATCAGGAGATTAGGGCAGAAATGTCTGGAGAGGAGAGGTTATATACTGTAGATTATGTGTTGGGAGCTATCAGGAGATTAGGACAGAGATGTATGGAGAGGGCTGGTTATATACTGGAGATTATGTGTGGGGAGGTATCAGGAGATAAGGACAGAGATGTATGGAGAGGACAGGTTATATACTGGAGGTTATGTCTGAGGAGGTATCAGGAGATTAGGGCAGAGATGTATGGAGAGGACAGGTTATACACTGGAGATTATGTGTGCGGAGGTATCAGGAGATTAGGACAGAGATGTATGGAGAGGACAGGTTATACTCTGGAGATAATGTTTGGAGAGGTATCAGGAGATTAGGACAGAGATGTATGGAGAAGACAGGTTATATACCGGAGATTATGTGTGGGGAGCTATCAGGAGATTAGGACAGAGATGTACGGAGAGGACAGGTTATATACTGGAGATTATGTGTGGGGACGTATCAGGCGATTAGGGTAAAGATGTATGGAGAGGACAGGATAAATACTGGAGGTTATGTGTGAGGGGGTATCAGGAGATTAGGACAGAGATGTATGGAGAGGACAGGTTATATACTGGAGATTATGTGTGAGGTATCATGAGATTAGGACAGAGATGTATGGAGAGGACAGGTTATATACTGGAGAATATGTGTGAGGAGGTATCAGTAGATTAGGGCAGAAATGTATGGAAAGGACAGGGTATCTACTGGAGATTATGTTTGAGGAGGTATCAGGAGATTAGGCAGAGATGTATGGAGAGGACAGGATATATACCGGAGATTATGTGTGGGGTGGTATCAGGAGATTAGAGCAGAGATGTATGGAGAGGACAGGTAATATACTGGAGATTATGTGTGAGGAGGTATTAGGAGATTAGGACAGAGATGTATGGAGGGGACAGGTTATATACTGGAGATTATGTGTGATGAGGTATCAGGAGATTAGGACAGAAATGTATGGAGGGGACAGGTTATATACTGGAGATTATGTGTGAGGAGGTTTCAGGAGATAAGGGCAGAGATGCATGGAGGGGACAGGTTATACACCGGAAATTATGTGTGAGGAGTTATCAGGAGATTAGGGCAGAGATGTATGGAGGGGACAGGTTATATACTAGAGATTATGTGTGAGGAGGTGTGGCACCCCAGGGGTCTGGTTTCCACAGTAATGTACTGTTATGTCTGAGAGCAGGTGGGAGGTCCTTTGGTCAGGGATCCTGTGCATGCCACACCTCCTGCCCAGTCTTGGGAGGGGAAGAACTTCCCCTATATAAACCCGGGGCTGAGGCAGGGTTAGTCAGTCAAGGAGAGTAGAGACAAGAAACAGTCGCAGGAAGAAACAGCAGAAGCTCAGTGGGAGCAATACTACTACGAGTCAGGGGCTGGCAGCTGCAGAAGCTTTCTTACCGGACCCGGCGTCCGAGGCTGTGGGGACTAACTCTTACCCAACAGCAGAAGCCGACCAGCAGGGGATTTCAGGTCCCCAGGCCCAGAAACCCGAAGGCACGGTCACACGCGTGGGACCAGCACCGCCATCGTGGAGCGGAAGCCATTAGAAGGCCCCGAGTCACCTGCCATACGGGTAAGCACCACACGGTACACTCAGGGACGTGGGCTACTTATATCCGCTTCTAGCAAGGTAGCCAGAAGAGTACAGTCAGTTTGGGAGGCCTACAACTCCGCCTGGCCAGGGGAGATCCCATCTGCTCAAGGACTGACCAGGCCCCGTTCGCTAGCAAGTACTCCGGGAGGGTCTATCGTTGTTACCAGTAAAGACCCTGAATTACACCGCACCGTCTCTGAGTGGTTCCTGCTACCCCCATCTTCCACGTCGGCTGCCCTGAGGCCATACCCCTCCCGTTGGGGGTTATACTATCACGCTGCACAATTCTACACCGGCCTCAGCGGTCTGCCCTGCAGCGGCAGCTCCATAGCTGCAAAACAACAGGTGGCGTAGTCGACACTCAAATAACATCTATCAAGACTGCCACACACTGAGTTTGACTCCCTGGGCACGGACCGGGTCCCCGCCACTCGGAGTCTACAACCCTCATCTGATCCGGTTCCGGGTAAGCCCCGTGCGCGAGACGCTGCGCGACATAGCAGGCCCAGGGGCGCGTCAACTTTGGCGTAGTCGGCAGGATCTCGTGCCCGCAACCACCGGGTACTGCGTGCCTGAAAAGCAAAGACTGTTCAAACTTACCAGTGGTGAAGATTCCCGCCATCCGTGGAGGCTTCCCGCCATCCGGCGCCATCTTCTACCTTCTTCCCGCCATCCGCGAAGTTTTCCCGCCATCCGGCGCCATCTTCGGCCTTCTTCCCGCCATCCGTGGAGTTTTCCCGCCATTGGACGCCATCTTGAGGACGCCGCGCGGGAAGAAGAGGGGCGTGGACTCCGAAAGCGCGCGAGAACTGAAGCCCCGCCTCACGTCCGGACGTTGCGTAAGGTTCTGGAAGGAGCCCAGCAGACGCCGACGTCACCGACGTCACCGGAGCGCGACGGAAGGTCCTCAACCCTGACGATCTACTGCGGAGCCGCGGCCTACGGAACAGGATCATCGCAAGGTAGGCCACGGTCCACTAGGGGGGAGGAAGATGTCGGATACGGAGGAGAGCTTCACTGCCTCAACCCCCGCCAGCGCCACCGCTGCTGCAGTTATGCCCTTCACCATGCCCTATATCCCGGGAGCAGCTTGGCTACCCCAGTACTCAGGGGAGTCACATACCCTGCATGACTTTAGAGAAAAGCTGGATAGCCTCTTCCAGGTGTACCCCCTCACAGAAGAGCAAAAAGTGAGCATCCTGGTGGCCCAACTAACCGGGGCAGCCAAAAGGGAAGTAAAGGGAAGTAAAATCCTGGCCACCTGGGAGGAAGACTGTCGCAGGGATACTAACCCGGCTGAAGGATACCTTTGATACCCACACCTCAGCCGAGATTAAGCTTAGATTCTACGGGTGCAAGCAGCGAGCGCATGAGAGTATAAGGGACTATGCACTAAACCTACAAGAGGCCCTGAGGGCCATTAAGCAGACCGACCCTGATGGAGTGGGAAATGAGGACAGGCTGTTGACCGAACAATTTATAGAGGGACTATATTGTAATGCCCACCGAACCCAGTTGCGGGCGATGGCCTTACAGGATCCCCATCTGGGCTTTGCACAGTTCAAGGAAAGAGCCATCCGGGTGCTCCGAGAACCGGCACCGGGTGGCGTTGTGACCCATAGGCGCCCAGCTATCACTTACCACCAGGAGGCGGCGCCCTTGTCGGCAGGGCCTGTGGGAGCTGATGCGCAGGCTTTGGACAATGACCCGGCTCCAGACCTACACCATCAGGTCCAAGAGCTAGCTAAGAGCGTTGCTGCGCTAACCCGAACTGTGCAGTCTTTACAGGTTTCCACTCCAGGGAAGATCCAGCTGGCATCCGGACCGGAGGACATCCCGTGGCGTCGACCAAGGAGGACCCCACCGGCCAGAGGAAGACCCAGTGACCGATACAGCGAGGACGGACGACCCATCTGCCGCCGCTGCAATCAACCCGGACATATGACAAGGTACTGTTCTTTAAACGGGCACAACCTGGGGTAGAGGGCCAACCCCCAGGAAAAAGATCACCAGGCCCATTGAACTGGCGCGACAGATATGTGGGAGGACGTCCAGTCTTGCCTGTGGTACTGGATGGCATTCCCATGAGTGCCCTACTGGACACCGGGTCACAGGTCACCACCATCCCGTACGTGCTCTTTAAGCAGTACTGGAATGACTCGGATATTACCCGCTACCCTGACGACGACTTGAGTATCATCGCCAGCAATGGCCAGCCCGTGCCACAGATCGGATTTAAAGAGGTGACCATCAAAATCGGTAGAGTCGAACTGGCAGCACAGGGACTGATCATTGTAGATATTGACAAACAAGAGAGTCACCCAAAAATAACTCTAGGAACTAATGTAATTGAAAATTGTCTTGCAGAGGTGATTTTCCTTTTGCCAAGAACGCCAGCTCCGGCGAGCAGCGGGTGCTCCAGAAAGAGATCCGGGCACTGATGCGACGGCAACAGGTGGAACTCTCCGGCGGTGAGATTGGTAGCGTAAGAATGTGTGACCCTTTTCCTATTGCCATGCCCCCAAAAAGTGAAATGATGATTTGGTGCCGGGCAGCTATTGGTCTGAGAGGTAGAGATTACCAGGCAATGGTAGAACCAGTTTACTCAGACAGTAGGCCCACCATCTTGACAGCACGGGGGGTGGTTAATGTACGCCATGGGAGGGTGCCCGTTCGCATAATCAATATCGGGAAGAGGGAAGTGTACCTGCCCCGGTATGCCACGCTAGCCAAATTATATACCATTAACCAAAATTCTATACAATCTGTGGAACCCTTGCCTCCATCTCACCCGGAGGAAGGTAACGGCTCTAAGAAAAACATGGAGGACTGGTGTCAGCAACTACATCTGGGTACTGACTCCACTCCCTCACACCAGAAACAAGGAGTCTATCGGGTGGTTCAAGAGTACGAGAGAGTGTTCAGTAAACACCCGTTAGACTTCGGGCGAGTCAAGGGGGTAGAACACAACATCCCCACGGGAGACCATCCTCCTATAAAAGAGAGGTATCGACCCGTACCCCCTGCCCACTACCAACACGCCAAGGGGATGCTTAGAGACATGAAGGAGGCTGGGGTGATCAGGGATAGCTGTAGCCCCTGGGCAGCTCCACTAGTCTTAGTCAGAAAAAAAGACAACACCATGAGGATGTGTGTAGATTACCGGAAAATCAACCGTATCACACACAAGGATGCGTACCCCTTACCAAGGATAGAGGAGTCATTGGCTGCTTTAAGATCTGCTAACTTCTTCTCTACCTTGGATCTCACTAGCGGGTACTGGCAGGTTCCTGTAGCAGAGGCAGACCGGGAGAAGACCGCATTCACCACCCCGATGGGACTTAGCGAGTTCACCTGCATGCCGTTCGGACTCTGTAACGCACCAGGAACCTTCCAACGACTAATGGAGTGTTGTCTGGGCCACAGAAACTTCGAGACGGTCCTGTTGTACCTGGACGATGTCATCGTATATTCCAAGACGTATGAGGACCACCTGAAACACCTGGCGGAAGTGTTCGAAGCTCTGGCGAGTTACGGCCTAAAGGTGAAACCCTCCAAGTGTCACCTCCTGAAACCAAAGGTGCAGTACCTGGGACACGTGGTGAGCGCTGACGGAGTGGCTCCCGATCCTGATAAGATCACCACAATTAAGGAATGGCCAAGCCCCTCCAGCGTAAAAGAAGTGCGGCAGTTCCTCGGGTTGGTAGGCTACTACCGAAGGTTTATTCCCGGTTTCACCAAAAAGGCAGCACCTATGCAGGACCTCCTGATAGGCCAGTCCCGGAAGGCCAAGAACCAGAAGCCGCCCTTCAAATGGGAGGAGCTGGAAGAAGAGTCCTTCCGCCAGCTGAAGATGGCCCTCACGGGGGACGAAATCCTGGCGTACCCGGATTATAGCCAGCCCTTTATCCTCTACACCGACGCCAGTAACATCGGGCTAGGAGCCGTACTGTCCCAGATCCAGCAGGGGAAGGAACGAGTAATCGCCTACGCCAGCCGAAAACTGCGACCCACCGAAAGGAACCCCGAGAATTACAGCTCATTTAAGCTAGAGTTCCTGGCCGTAGTATGGGCAGTCACCGAGCGCTTTAAGCATTACCTCGCTTCTTCCCGGTTCACCGTGTACACGGATAACAACCCGTTGACACACCTGGACACGGCAAGACTCGGTGCCCTGGAGCAGAGGTGGATGGCCCGTCTGTCCAACTACGAGTTCACAATCAAATACCGGGCCGGACGCTCCAATACCAACGCGGACGCCCTGTCCAGGATGCCCAACCTGCCGGACGAAAGAGAAGATCCGGAGGGACTGGAAGAAGTTGAAATCCCTGCGTTCCACCGTCATGGGACTATCCAGTATTCTCCCACCGGGTAAGGAGTAAGCAGGCTGCTACGTTGAACCCCTTACCTCACTACAACTGGGCGGAAACGCAAGACAGCGACCCTGCCGTCCGACTGGTGAAGGAGATGCTGACTCGCCCGGAGGCTTGCCTTGAACCAGACGCTCCGGAAGAAGCCAGACAACTATGGGCAGAAAAGAGTCGACTGTTCCTTTACAAGGGGAAGTTGTGCCGCAGAATGGTTAACTCCCGGACGCATGAACTACTCTGGCAAGTAGTGGTGCCACGAAGAGACGCAGCCATGGTGATGGAGGCATACCACGACGGAGCTGGACACTTCGGGTGGAAGAAGCTGGAGTTCCTGCTGCGCGAGCGATTCCACTGGGTAGGCATGAGGGGAACCATTGAGAAGTGGTGCAGAGACTGTGGCCCGTGCAACCTGAGAAGGAAGGACCGTGCCAGCCAGAAGACTCCCCTGCAGTCCATCGTCACCCGGCAACCGTTGGAACTGGTAGCCTTGGATCATGTAAAACTGACCCCAAGCAGAAGTGGCTACGTCTACGCGTTAACCATCGTGGATCATTACTCCCGATTCTTGGTTGTCGTCCCCGTCAAGGACTTAACGGCTCAAACAGCAGCTAGAGCCTTCCAGCAGCACTTCTGCCGTCCACACGGGTACCCGGACCAAGTGCTGACGGACCAGGGACCTGCCTTTGAAGCGGAGGTCTTCCAGGAATTCTGCAATCTGTATGGCTGCCGGAAGATAAGGACGACACCCTACCATCCGCAAACTAATGGACTTTGTGAGAAAATGAACCAGGTGGTAATGGATCTTCTAAAAATGTTGCCCCTGGAAGAATGCAGTCTGTGGCCTGAGAAGTTGCCCGATCTGGTGGACCTATACAACCACATCCCGGTAGGTTCCACCAACTGTACCCCGGCTTACCTAATGAGGGCAAGACCTGGTAAGTTACCTGTTGACCTGGAAATGGGAGTCCTGACACCCGAGGACACTTCACCAGAAGCAGACTGGGACACAGAGAGGCAGCAGCAGTACCGGAGAGTACAGGAGAGCGTGGAGCGAAGTCTCTGTCAGGCTAGGGAAAGACAAGAGAAAACTTACAACCAGTATGCTCCCGCTGTTCCCCTGGTACCCGGAGAGCAGGTCTTGAAGAGGAAGAGACGGCTCCACAAGTTGGACGACCAGTGGGAGAAGGACCCGTACACCGTACTGCCCTCAAGCCACGAGAACCCGAAGGTCTGTACCATCAGTAAAGACGGAGGGGAAACCACAGCCATTGTATCCCGGGACCACCTGAAGAAGTGTCCCGAACAACTGAGGAACCCTGAAGAGGAACAAGAAGACCATCGACCCGTAGAGGAAAGGGAAGATATGGTTAGTACTGTGCTCGGGGACTTCCCTCGGTCTTGGACTCAAGTCAATGGTGCAGTTGTGGTACCCGTACTCACCTTCCTCCAACCAGCATCCCAAGCACCTACGGAGCAACAGGTAGAGCTGGAAGAACAGCCGGTCCAGGAGGCAGAAGACCCCACACCCGCAGACCAGGACTATCAACCCTCTGCTTATAGTGAGCCTGCCGTACCCCTAGTGAGCCAAAGAGCCGGTAGACAGCTGCCCAGTTTACCCTTGACAGCTCCTACACCCTGTAGTTCAGGGCTAGACAGTCAGCTCCGTAGGTCCACTAGGGCCACTAGAGGCCAGTTACCCGCACGTTGGAGGATTTGAAGTGTATAAATTGTTTTATTTATGTTTACCTGTGTATTGTTGCTTGTGTATAATTTTGTGTTTCTAGTTATTTGTAGGAGTCCTTGGTGGATTTACCGGGAATCCTTTGTACATAGTTGGAGCGTAACCCAGGATGGACTAAAAGACTGTTAAGGACTCAGGGCAGAACAAACCCCTACCTGGTTACGTCTCCCTGTTTTGGTGAAATGGACACCTTGCTTTTCTTCAAAGACTGCACCCGGTTACGGACATGCCGTGACCACCTTTATGTGTTTCTTCTTATTGTACTATTATTGTTGTTATATCTTGTTATGTTTTTCTAAAATATGTTTAGTCCCGGAGTACTAAATTTCACTAGGGGGGAATGTGGCACCCCAGGGGTCTGGTTTCCACAGTAATGTAATGTTATGTCTGAGAGCAGGTGGGAGGTCCTTTGGTCAGGGATCCTGTGCATGCCACACCTCCTGCCCAGTCTTGGGAGGGGAAGAACTTCCCCTATATAAACCCGGGGCTGAGGCAGGGTTAGTCAGTCAAGGAGAGTAGAGACAAGAAACAGTCACAGTAAGAAACAGCAGAAGCTCAGTAGGAGCAATACTACTACGAGTCAGGGGCTGGCAGCTGCAGAGCTAGCCCTGACTGAGAAGCTTTCTTACCGGACCCGGCGTCCGAGGCTGTGGGGACTAACTCTTACCCAACAGCAGAAGCCGACCGGCAGGGGATTTCAGGTCCCCAGGCCCAGAAACCCGAAGGCACGGTCACACGCGTGGGACCAGCACCGCCATCGTGGAGCGGAAGCCATTAGAAGGCCCCGAGTCACCTGCCATACGGGTAAGCACCACACGGTACACTCAGGGACGTGGGCTACTTATATCCGCTTCTAGCAAGGTAGCCAGAAGAGTACAGTCAGTTTGGGAGGCCTACAACTCCGCCTGGCCAGGGGAGATCCCATCTGCTCAAGGACTGACCAGGCCCCGTTCGCTAGCAAGTACTCCGGGAGGGTCTATCGTTGTTACCAGTAAAGACCCTGAATTACACCGCACCGTCTCTGAGTGGTTCCTGCTACCCCCATCTTCCACGTCGGCTGCCCTGAGGCCATACCCCTCCCGTTGGGGGTTATACTATCACGCTGCACAATTCTACACCGGCCTCAGCGGTCTGCCCTGCAGCGGCAGCTCCATAGCTGCAAAACAACGGGTGGCGTAGTCGACACTCAAATAACATCTATCAAGACTGCCACACACTGAGTTTGACTCCCTGGGCACGGACCGGGTCCCCGCCACTCGGAGACTACAACCCTCATCTGATCCGGTTCCGGGTAAGCCCCGTGCGCGAGACGCTGCGCGACATAGCAGGCCCAGGGGCGCGTCAGAGGTATCAGGAGATTAGGACAGAGATGTATGGAGGGGACAGGTTATATACTGGAGATTATGTGTGAGGAGGTATCAGGAGATTAGGGCAGAGATGTATGGAGGGGACAGGTTATATTCTGGAGATTATGTGTGAGGAGGTATCAGGAGATTAGGGCAGAGATATATGGAGAGGACAGGTTATATACTGGAGATTATGTGCGAGGAGGTATCAGGAGATAAGGGCTGAGATGTATGGAGGGGACAGGTTATATACTGGAGATTATGTGTGAGGAGGTATCAGGAGATTAGGTCAGAGATGTATGGAGGGGACAGGTTATATTCTGGAGATTATGTGTGAGGAGGTATCAGGCGATTAGGGCAGAGATGTATGGAGAGGACAGGTTACACACTGGAGATTATGTGTGGGGAGGTATCAGGAGATTAGGGAAGAGATATATGGAGAGGACAAGTTATACACTGGAGATTATGTGTGCGGAGGTATCAGTAGATTAGGGCAGTGATGCATGGAGAGTACAGGTTATATACTGGGGATTATGTTTGAGGATGTATCAGGAGATTAGGGCAGAGATGTATGGAGGGGACAGGTTATATACTGGAGATTATTTGTGAGGAGGTATCAGGAGATTAGGGCAGAGATGTATGGAGAGGACAGGTTACACACTGGAGATTATGTGTGGGGAGGTATCAGGAGATTAGGGAAGAGATATATGGAGAGGACAAGTTATACACTGGAGATTATGTGTGCGGAGGTATCAGTAGATTAGGGCAGTGATGTATGGAGAGTACAGGTTATATACTGGGGATTATGTTTGAGGAGGTATCAGGAGATTAGGGCAGAGATGTATGGAGGGGACAGGTTATATACTGGAGATTATTTGTGAGGAGGTATCAGGAGATTAGAGCAGAGATGTATCGAGAGGACAGGTTATATACTGGAGATTATGTGTGAAGAGATATCAGGCGATTAGGGCAGAGATGTATGGAGAGGACAGGTTATATGCTGGAGATTATGTGTGAGGAGGTATCAGGAAATTAGGGCAGAGATGTATGGAGAGGACAGCTTATATACTGGAGATTATGTGTGAAGATATATCAGGCGATTAGGGCAGAGATGTATGGAGAGGACAGGTTATATGCTGGAGATTATGTGTGAGGAGGAATCAGGAAATTAGGGCAGAGATGTATGGAGAGGACAGGTTATATACCAGAGATTATGTGTGAGGAGGTATCAGGAGATTAGGGCCGAAATGTATGGAGGGGACAGGTTATATACTGGAGATTATGTTTGAGGAGGTATCAGGAGATTAGGTCAGAGATGAATGGAGGGGACAGGTTACACACTGGAGATTATGTGTGGGGAGGAATCAGGAGATTAGGGAAGAGATGTATGGAGAGGAGAAGTTATACACTGGAGATTATGTGTGGGGAGGTATCAGTATATTAGTGCAGTGATGTATGGAGAGGACAGGTTATATACTGGAGATTATGTGTGGGGAGGTATCAGGAGATTAGGGCAGAGATGTATGGAGAGGACATTTTATATACCAGAGATTATGTGTGAGGAGGTATCAGGAGATTACGGCAGAGATGTATGGAGAGGACAGGTTATATACTAGAGATTATGTGTGAGGAGATATCAGGAGATTAGGGTAGAGATGTATGGAGAGGACCGGTTATATACTGGAGATTATGTGTGGAGAGGCATCAGGAGATTAGGACAGATGTATGGAGAGTACAGGTTATATACTGGAGATTATGTGTGGGGAGGTATCAGGAGATTGGGACAGTTGTATGGAGATGACAGGTTATATACTGGATATTATGTGTGAGGAGATATCAGGAGATTAGTGCAGAGATGTATGGAGGGGACAGGATATATACTGGAGATTATGTGTGAGGATGTATCAGGAGATTAGGGCAGAGATGTATGATGAGAACAGGTTATATACTGGAGATTATGTGTGAAGAGATATCAGTCGATTAGGGCAGAGATGTATGGCGAGGACAGGTTATATGCTGGAGATCATGTGTGAGGAGGTATCAGGAAATTAGGGCAGAGATGTATGGAGAGGACAGGTTATATACCAGAGATTATGTGTGAGGAGGTATCCGGAGATTAGGGCTGAGATGTATGGAGAGGTCAGGTTATATGCTGGAGATTATGTGTGAGGAGGTATCAGGAGATTAGAGCAGAGATGTATTGAGAGGACAGGTTATATACTAGAGATTATGTGTAAAGAGATATCAGGCGATTAGGGCAGAGATGTATGGAGAGGACAGGTTATATACTGGAGAATATGTGTGAGGAGGTATCAGGAGATTAGGGCAGAGATGTATGGAGAGGACAGGTTATATTCTGGAGATTATGTGTGAGGAGGTATCAGGAGATTAGGGCAGAGATGTATGGAGATAACATGTTATATACTGGAGATTATGTGTGAGGAGGTATCAGGAGATTAGGGAAGAGATATATGGAGAGGACAGGTTATATACTGGAGATTATGTGTGAGGCGGTATCAGGAGATTAGGACAGAGATGTATGGAGAGGACAGGTTATATACTGGAGATTATGTGTGAGGTATCAGGAGATTAGGTCAGAGATGTATGGAGAGGACAGGTTATATACTGGAGAATATGTGTAAGGAGGTATCAGTAGATTAGGGCAGAGACGTATGGAGAGGACAGGTTATATACTGGAGATTATGTTTGAGGAGGTATCAGGAGATTAGGCAGAGATGTATGGAGAGGACCGTATATATACCGGAGATTATGTGTGGGGTGGTATCAGGAGATTAGGGCAGAGATGTATGGAGAGGACAGGTTATAAACTGGAGATTATGTGTGAGGAGGTATCAGGAGATTAGGGCAGAGATGTATGGAGAGGACTGGTTATATACTGGAGATTATGTGTGAGGAGGTATTAGGAGATTAGGGAAGAGATGTATGGAGAGGACAATTTATATATTGGAGATTATGTGTGAGGAGGTATCAAGAGATTCGCACAGAGATGTATGGAGAGGACAGGTTATATACCGGAGATTATGTGTGGGGAGCTATCAGGAGATTAGGACAGAGATGTATGGAGAGGACAGGTTATATACCGGAGATTATGTGTGGGGAGCTATTAGGAGATTAGGACAGAGATGTATGGAGAGGACAGGTTTTATACCGGAGATTATGTGTGAGGAGGTATCAGGAGATTAGGGCAGAGATGTATGGAGAGGACAGGATATATACTGGAGATTATGTGTGGACAGGTATCAGGAGATTAGGACAGAGATGTATGGAGTGTACAGGTTATACTCTGGAGATAATGTGTGAGGAGGTATCAGGAGATTAGAACAGAGATGTATGGAGAGGACAGGTTATATGCTGGAGATTATGTTTGAGGAGGTATCAGGAGATTAGGAAAGAGATGTATGGAGAGGACAGGTTATATACCGGAGATTATGTGTGGGGAGCTATCAGGAGATTAGGACAGAGATGTATGGAGAGGACAGGTTATATACTGGAGATTATGTGTGATGAGGTATCAGGAGATTAGGACAGAGATGTATGGAGAGGACAGGTTATATACTGGAGATTATGTGTGGGGAGGTATCAGGAAACTAGGACAGAGATGTATGGAGAGGACACGTTATATACTGGAGATTATGTGTGAGGAGGTATCAGGAGATCAGGGCAGAGATGTATGGAGAGGACAGAATATATACTGGAGACTATTTGTGTGGAGAGGTATCAGGAGATTAGGACAGAGATGTATGGAGAGGTCAGGTTATACTCTGGAGATAATGTGTGATAAGGTATCAGGAGATTAGGACAGAGATGTTTGGAGAGGACAGGTTTTATACATGAGATTATGTGTGGGGAGTTATCAGGAGATTAGGGCAGAAATGTCTGGAGAGGAGAGGTTATATACTGTAGATTATGTGTTGGGAGCTTTCAGGAGATTAGGACAGAGATGTATGGAGAGGGCAGGTTATATACTGGAGATTATGTGTGGGGAGGTATCAGGAGATAAGGACAGAGATGTATGGAGAGAACAGGTTATATACTGGAGGTTATGTGTGAGGAGGTATCAGGAGATTAGGACAGAGATGTATGGAGAGGACAGGTTATACTCTGGAGATAATGTGTGGAGAGGTATCAGGAGATTAGGACAGAGATGTATGGAGAAGACAGGTTATATACCGGAGATTATGTGTGGGGAGCTATCAGGAGATTAGGACAGAGATGTACGGAGAGGACAGGTTATATACTGGAGATTATGTGTGGGGACGTATCAGGCGATTAGGGTAAAGATGTATGGAGAGGACAGGATAAATACTGGAGGTTATGTGTGGGGGGGTATCAGGAGATTAGGACAGAGATGTATGGAGAGGACAGGTTATATACTGGAGATTATGTGTGAGGTATAATGAGATTAGGACAGAGATGTATGGAGAGGACAGGTTATATACTGGAGAATATGTGTGAGGAGGTATCAGTAGATTAGGGCAGAAATGTATGGAAAGGACAGGGTATCTACTGGAGATTATGTTTGAGGAGGTATCAGGAGATTAGGCAGAGATGTATGGAGAGGACAGGATATATTCCGGAGATTATGTGTGGGGTGGTATCAGGAGATTAGAGCAGAGATGTATGGAGAGGACAGGTAATATACTGGAGATTATGTGTGAGGAGGTATTAGGAGATTAGGACAGAGATGTATGGAGGGGACAGGTTATATACTGGAGATTATGTGTGATGAGGTATCAGGAGATTAGGACAGAGATGTATGGAGGGGACAGGTTATATACTGGAGATTATGTGTGAGGAGGTTTCAGGAGAGAAGGGCAGAGATGCATGGAGGGGACAGGTTATACACCGGAAATTATGTGTGAGGAGTTATCAGGAGATTAGGGCAGAGATGTATGGAGGGGACAAGTTATATACTAGAGATTATGTGTGAGGAGGTATCAGGAGATTAGGACAGAGATGTATGGAGGGGACAGGTTATATACTGGAGATTATGTGTGAGGAGGTATCAGGAGATTAGGGCAGAGATGTATGGAGGGGACAGGTTATATTCTGGAGATTATGTGTGAGGAGGTATCAGGAGATTAGGGCAGAGATATATGGAGAGGACAGGTTATATACTGGAGATTATGTGTGAGGAGGTATCAGGCGATTAGGGCAGAGATGTATGGAGAGGACAGGTTACACACTGGAGATTATGTGTGGGGAGGTATCAGGAGATTAGGGAAGAGATATATGGAGAGGACAAGTTATACACTGGAGATTATGTGTGCGGAGGTATCAGTAGATTAGGGCAGTGATGTATGGAGAGTACAGGTTATATACTGGAGATTATGTTTGAGGAGGTATCAGGAGATTAGGGCAGAGATGTATGGAGGGGACTGGTTATATACTGGAGATTATGTGTGAGGAGGTATCAGGAGATTAGGGCAGAGATGTATGGAGAGGACAGGTTATATACCAGAGATTATGTTTGAGGAGGTATCAGGAGATTAGAGCAGAGATGTATCGAGAGGACAGGTTATATACTGGAGATTATGTGTGAAGAGATATCAGGCAATTAGGGCAGAGATGTATGGAGAGGACAGGTTATATGCTGGAGATTATGTGTGAGGAGGCATCAGGAAATTAGGGCAGAGATGCATGGAGAGGCAGGTTATATACTGGAGATTATGTGTGAAGAGATATCAGGCGATTAGGGCAGAGATGTATGGAGAGGACAGGTTATATGCTGGAGATTATGTGTGAGGAGGTATCAGGAAATTAGGGCAGAGATGTATGGAGAGGACAGGTTATATACCAGAGATTATGTGTGAGGAGGTATCAGGAGATTAGGGCCGAGATGTATGGAGGGGACAGGTTATATACTGGAGATTATGTGTGAGGAGGTATCAGGAGATTAGGTCAGAGATGTATGGAGGGGACAGGTTACACACTGGAGATTATGTGTGGGGAGGAATCAGGAGATTAGGGAAGAGATATATGGAGAGGACAAGTTATACACTGGAGATTATGTGTGCGGAGGTATCAGTAGATTAGGGCAGTGATGTATGGAGAGTACAGGTTATATACTGGAGATTATGTTTGAGGAGGTATCAGGAGATTAGGGCAGAGATGTATGGAGGGGACTGGTTATATACTGGAGATTATGTGTGAGGAGGTATCAGGAGATTAGGGCAGAGATGTATGGAGAGGACAGGTTATATACCAGAGATTATGTTTGAGGAGGTATCAGGAGATTAGAGCAGAGATGTATCGAGAGGACAGGTTATATACTGGAGATTATGTGTGAAGAGATATCAGGCAATTAGGGCAGAGATGTATGGAGAGGACAGGTTATATGCTGGAGATTATGTGTGAGGAGGCATCAGGAAATTAGGGCAGAGATGCATGGAGAGGACAGGTTATATACTGGAGATTATGTGTGAAGAGATATCAGGCGATTAGGGCAGAGATGTATGGAGAGGACAGGTTATATGCTGGAGATTATGTGTGAGGAGGTATCAGGAAATTAGGGCAGAGATGTATGGAGAGGACAGGTTATATACCAGAGATTATGTGTGAGGAGGTATCAGGAGATTAGGGCCGAGATGTATGGAGGGGACAGGTTATATACTGGAGATTATGTGTGAGGAGGTATCAGGAGATTAGGTCAGAGATGTATGGAGGGGACAGGTTACACACTGGAGATTATGTGTGGGGAGGAATCAGGAGATTAGGGAAGAGATGTATGGAGAGGACAAGTTATACACTGGAGATTATGTTTGGGGAGGTATCAGTAGATTAGGGCAGTGATGTATGGAGAGGACACGTTATATACTGGAGATTATGTGTGGGGAGGTATCAGGACATTAGGGCAGAGATGTATGGAGAGGACAGGTTATATACCAGAGATTATGTGTGAGGAGGTATCAGGAGATTAAGGCAGAGATGTATGGAGAGGACAGGTTATATACTAGAGATTATGTGTGAGGAGATATCAGGAGATTAGGGTAGAGATGTATGGAGAGGACAGGTTATATACTCGAGATTATGTGTGGAGAGGCATCAGGAGATTAGGACAGATGTATGGAGAGTACAGGTTATAAACTGGAGATTATGTGTGGGGAGGTATCAGGAGATTAGGACAGTTGTATGGAGAGGACAGGTTATATTCTGGATATTATGTGTGAGGAGATATCAGGAGATTAGTGCAGAGATGTATGGAGGGGACAGGTTATATACTGGAGATTATGTGTGAGGATGTATCAGGAGATTAGGGCAGAGATGTATGATGAGAACAGGTTATATACTGGAGATTATGTGTGAAGAGATATCAGGCGATTAGGGCAGAGATGTATGGCGAGGACAGGTTATATGCTGGAGATTATGTGTGAGGAGGTATCAGGAAATTAGGGCAGAGATGTATGGAGAGGACAGGTTATATACTGGAGATTATGTGTGAGGAGGTATCCGTAGATTAGGGCAGAGATGTATGGAGAGGTCAGGTTATATACTGGAGATTATGTGTGAGGAGGTATCAGGAGATTAGAGCAGAGATGTATTGAGAGGACAGGTTATATACTGGAGATTATGTGTGAAGAGATATCAGGCGATTAGGGCAGAGATGTATGGAGAGGACAGGTTATATACTGGAGATTATGTGTGAGGAGTTATCAGGAGATTAGGACAGAGATGTATGGAGAGGACAGGTTATATACTGGAGATTATGTGTGAGGAGGTATCAGGAGATTAGGGCAGAGATGTATGGAGAGGACATGTTATATACTGGAGATTATGTGTGAGGAGGTATTAGGAGATTAGGGAAGAGATGTATGGAGAGGACAATTTATATACTGGAGATTATGTGTGAGGAGGTATCAAGAGATTCGCACAGATATGTATGGAGAGGACAGGTTATATACCGGAGATTATGTGTGGGGAGCTATCAGGAGATTAGGACAGAGATGTATGGAGAGGACAGGTTATATACCGGAGATTATGTGTGGGGAGCTATTTGGAGATTAGGACAGAGATGTATGGAGAGGACAGGTTTTATACCGGAGATTATGTTTGAGGAGGTATCAGGAGATTAGGGCAGAGATGTATGGAGAGGACAGGATATATACTGGAGATTATGTGTGGACAGGTATCAGGAGATTAGGACAGAGATGTATGGAGAGTACAGGTTATACTCTGGAGATAATGTGTGAGGAGGTATCAGGAGATTAGGACAGAGATGTATGGAGAGGACAGGTTATATGCTGGAGATTATGTTTGAGGAGGTATCAGGAGATTAGGACAGAGATGTATGGAGAGGACAGGTTATATACCGGAGATTATGTGTGGGGAGCTATCAGGAGATTAGGACAGAGATGTATGGAGAGGACAGGTTATATACTGGAGATTATGTGTGATGAGGTATCAGGAGATTAGGACAGAGATGTATGGAGAGGACAGGTTATATACTGGAGATTATGTGTGGGGAGGTATCAGGAAACTAGGACAGAGATGTATGGAGAGGACACGTTATATACTGGAGATTATGTGTGAGGAGGTATCAGGAGATTAGGGCAGAGATGTATGGAGAGGACAGAATATATACTGGAGACTATTTGTGTGGAGAGGTATCAGGAGATTAGTACAGAGATGTATGGAGAGGTCAGGTTATACTCTGGAGATAATGTGTGATAAGGTATCAGGAGATTAGGACAGAGATGTTTGGAGAGGATAGGTTTTATACATGAGATTGTGTGGGGAGGTATCAGGAGATTAGGGCAGAAATGTCTGGAGAGGAGAGGTTATATACTGTAGATTATGTGTTGGGAGCTATCAGGAGATTAAGACAGAGATGTATGGAGAGGGCTGGTTATATACTGGAGATTATGTGTGGGGAGGTATCAGGAGATAAGGACAGAGATGTATGGAGAGGACAGGTTATATACTGGAGGTTATGTGTGAGGAGGTATCAGGAGATTAGGGCAGAGATGTATGGAGAGGACAGGTTATACACTGGAGATTATGTGTGCGGAGGTATCAGGAGATTAGGACAGAGATGTATGGAGAGGACAGGTTATACTCTGGAGATAATGTGTGGAGAGGTATCAGGAGATTAGGACAGAGATGTATGGAGAAGACAGGTTATATACCGGAGATTATGTGTGGTGAGCTATCAGGAGATTAGGACAGAGATGTACGGAGAGGACAGGTTATATACTGGAGATTATGTGTGGGGACGTATCAGGCGATTAGGGTAAAGATGTATGGAGAGGACAGGATAAATACTGGAGGTTATGTGTGAGGGGGTATCAGGAGATTAGGACAGAGATGTATGGAGAGGACAGGTTATATACTGGAGATTATGTGTGAGGTATCATGAGATTAGGACAGAGATGTATGGAGAGGACAGGTTATATACTGGAGATTATGTGTGATGAGGTATCAGGAGATTGGGCAGAGATGTATGGAGAGGACAGGATATATACCGGAGATTATGTGTGGGGTGGTATCAGGAGATTATAGCAGAGATGTATGGAGAGGACAGGTAATATACTGGAGATTATGTGTGAGGAGGTATTAGGAGATTAGGACAGAGATGTATGGAGGGGACAGGTTATATACTGGAGATTATGTGTGATGAGGTATCAGGAGATTAGGACAGAGATGTATGGAGGGGACAGGTTATATACTGGAGATTATGTGTGAGGAGGTTTCAGGAGATAAGGGCAGAGATGCATAGAGGGGACAGGTTATACACCGGAAATTATGTGTGAGGAGTTATCAGGTGATTAGGGCAGAGATGTATGGAGGGGACAGGTTATATACTAGAGATTATGTGTGAGGAGGTATCAGGAGATTAGGACAGAGATGTATGGAGGGGACAGGTTATATACTGGAGATTATGTGTGAGGAGGTATCAGGAGATTAGGGCAGAGATGTATGGAGGGGACAGGTTATATTCTGGAGATTATGTGTGAGGAGGTATCAGGAGATTAGGGCAGAGATATATGGAGAGGACAGGTTATATACTGGAGATTATGTGTGAGGAGGTATCAGGAGATTAGGGCTGAGATGTATGGAGGGGACAGGTTATATACTGGAGATTATGTGTGAGGAGGTATCAGGAGATTAGGTCAGAGATGTATGGAGGGGACAGGTTATATACTGGAGATTATGTGTGAGGAGGTATCATGCGATTAGGGCAGAGATGTAAGGAGAGGACAGGTTACACACTGGAGATTATGTGTGGGGAGGTATCAGGAGATTAGGGAAGAGATATATGGAGAGGACAAGTTATACACTGGAGATTATGTGTGTGGAGGTATCAGTAGATTAGGGCAGTGATGTATGGAGAGTACAGGTTATATACTGGAGATTATGTTTGAGGAGGTATCAGGAGATTAGGGCAGAGATGTATGGAGGGGACAGGTTATATACTGGAGATTATGTGTGAGGAGGTATCAGGAGATTAGGGCAGAGATGTATGGAGAGGACAGGTTATATTCCAGAGATTATGTTTGAGGAGGTATCAGGAGATTAGAGCAGAGATGTATCGAGAGGACAGGTTATATACTGGAGATTATATGTGAAGAGATATCAGGCGATTAGGGCAGAGATGTATGGAGAGGACAGGTTATATGCTGGAGATTATGTGTGAGGAGGTATCAGGAAATTAGGGCAGAGATGTATGGAGAGGACAGGTTATATACTGGAGATTATGTGTGAAGAGATATCAGGCGATTAGGGCAGAGATGTATGGAGAGGACAGGTTATATGCTGGAGATTATGTGTGAGGAGGTATCAGGAAATTAGGGCAGAGATGCATGGAGAGGACTGGTTATATACTGGAGATTATGTGTGAGGAGGTATTAGGAGATTAGGGAAGAGATGTATGGAGAGGACAATTTATATACTGGAGATTATGTGTGAGGAGGTATCAAGAGATTCGCACAGAGATGTATGGAGAGGACAGGTTATATACCGGAGATTATGTGTGGGGAGCTATCAGGAGATTAGGACAGAGATGTATGGAGAGGACAGGTTATATACCGGAGATTATGTGTGGGGAGCTATTAGGAGATTAGGACAGAGATGTATGGAGAGGACAGGTTTTATACCGGAGATTATGTGTGAGGAGGTATCAGGAGATTAGGGCAGAGATGTATGGAGAGGACAGGATATATACTGGAGATTATGTGTGGACAGGTATCAGGAGATTAGGACAGAGATGTATGGAGAGTACAGGTTATACTCTGGAGATAATGTGTGAGGAGGTATCAGGAGATTAGGACAGAGATGTATGGAGAGGACAGGTTATATGCTGGAGATTATGTTTGAGGAGGTATCAGGAGATTAGGACAGAGATGTATGGAGAGGACAGGTTATATACCGGAGATTATGTGTGGGGAGCTATCAGGAGATTAGGACAGAGATGTATGGAGAGGACAGGTTATATACTGGAGATTATGTGTGATGAGGTATCAGGAGATTAGGACAGAGATGTATGGAGAGGACAGGTTATATACTGGAGATTATGTGTGGGGAGGCATCAGGAAACTAGGACAGAGATGTATGGAGAGGACACGTTATATACTGGAGATTATGTGTGAGGAGGTATCAGGAGATTAGGGCAGAGATGTATGGAGAGGACAGAATATATACTGGAGACTATTTGTGTGGAGAGGTATCAGGAGATTAGGACAGAGATGTATGGAGAGGACAGGTTATACTCTGGAGATAATGTGTGGAGAGGTATCAGGAGATTAGGACAGAGATGTATGGAGAAGACAGGTTATATACCGGAGATTATGTGTGGGGAGCTATCAGGAGATTAGGACAGAGATGTACGGAGAGGACAGGTTATATACTGGAGGTTATGTGTGGGGACGTATCAGGCGATTAGGGTAAAGATGTATGGAGAGGACAGGATAAATACTGGAGGTTATGTGTGAGGGGGTATCAGGAGATTAGGACAGAGATGTATGGAGAGGACAGGTTATATACTAGAGATTATGTGTGAGGTATCATGAGATTAGGACAGAGATGTATGGAGAGGACCGGTTATATACTGGAGAATATGTGTGAGGAGGTATCAGTAGATTAGGGCAGAAATGTATGGAAAGGACAGGGTATCTACTGGAGATTATGTTTGAAGAGGTATCAGGAGATTAGGCAGAGATGTATGGAGAGGACAGGATATATACCGGAGATTATGTGTGGGGTGGTATCAGGAGATTAGAGCAGAGATGTATGGAGAGGACAGGTAATATACTGGAGATTATGTGTTAGGAGGTATTAGGAGATTAGGACAGAGATGTATGGAGGGGACAGGTTATATACTTGAGATTATGTGTGATGAGGTATCAGGAGATTAGGATAGAGATGTATGGAGGGGACAGGTTATATACTGGAGATTATGTGTGAGGAGGCTTCAGGAGATAAGGGCAGAGATGCATGGAGGGGAAAGGTTATACACCGGAAATTATGTGTGAGGAGTTATCAGGAGATTAGGGCAGAGATGTATGGAGGGGACAGGTTATATACTAGAGATTATGTGTGAGGAGGTATCAGGAGATTAGGACAGAGATGTATGGAGGGGACAGGTTATATACTGGAGATTATGTGTGAGGAGGTATCAGGAGATTAGGGCAGAGATGTATGGAGGGGACAGGTTATATTCTGGAGATTATGTTTGATGAGGTATCAGGAGATTAGGGCAGAGATATATGGAGAGGACAGGTTATATACTGGAGATTATGTGTGAGGAGGTATCAGGAGATTAGGGCTGAGATGTATGGAGGGGACAGGTTATATACTGGAGATTATGTGTGAGGAGGTATCAGGAGATTAGGTCAGAGATGTATGGAGGGGACAGGTTATATACTGGAGATTATGTGTGAGGAGGTATCAGGCGATTAGGGCAGAGATGTATGGAGAGGACAGGTTACACACTGGAGATTATGTGTGGGGAGGTATCAGGAGATTAGGGAAGAGATATATGGAGAGGACAAGTTATACACTGGAGATTATGTGTGCGGAGGTATCAGTAGATTAGGGCAGTGATGTATGGAGAGTACAGGTTATATACTGGAGATTATGTTTGAGGAGGTATCAGGAGATTAGGGCAGAGATGTATGGAGGGGACAGGTTATATACTGGAGATTATGTGTGAGGAGGTATCAGGAGATTAGGGCAGAGATGTATGGAGAGGACAGGTTATATTCCAGAGATTATGTTTGAGGAGGTATCAGGAGATTAGAGCAGAGATGTATCAAGAGGACAGGTTATATACTGGAGATTATGTGTGAAGAGATATCAGGCGATTAGGGCAGAGATGTATGGAGAGGACAGGTTATATGCTGGAGATTATGTGTGAGGAGGTATCAGGAAATTAGGGCAGAGATGTATGGAGAGGACAGGTTATATACTGGAGATTATGTGTGAAGAGATATCAGGCGATTAGGGCAGAGATGTATGGAGAGGACAGGTTATATGCTGGAGATTATGTGTGAGGAGGTATCAGGAAATTAGGGCAGAGATGTATGGAGAGGACAGGTTATATACCAGAGATTATGTGTGAGGAGGTATCAGGAGATTAGGGCCGAGATGTATGGAGGGGACAGGTTATATACTGGAGATTATGTGTGAGGAGTTATCAGGAGATTAGGTCAGAGATGTATGGAGGGGACAGGTTACACACTGGAGATTATGTGTGGGGAGGAATCAGGAGATTAGGGAAGAGATGTATGGAGAGGACAAGTTATACACTGGAGATTATGTGTGGGGAGGTATCCGTAGATTAGGGCAGTGATGTATGGAGAGGACAGGTTATATACTGGAGATTATGTGTGGGGAGGTAACAGGAGATTAGGGCTGAGATGTATGGAGAGGACAGGTTATATACCAGAGATTATGTGTGAGGAGGTATCAGGAGATTAGGACAGAGATGTATGGAGAGGACAGGTTATATACTAGAGATTATGTGTGAGGAGATATCAGGAGATTAGGGTAGAGATGTATGGAGAGGACAGGTTATATACTGGAGATTATGTGTGGAGAGGCATCAGGAGATTAGGACAGATGTATGGAGAGTACAGGTTATATACTAGAGATTATGTGTGGTGAGGTATCAGGAGATTAGGACAGTTGTATGGAGAGGACAGGTTATATACTGGATATTATGTGTGAGGAGATATCAGGAGATTAGTGCAGAGATGTATGGAGGGGACAGGTTATATACTGGAGATTATGTGTGAGGATGTATCAGGAGATTAGGGCTGAGATGTATGATGAGAACAGGTTATATACTGGAGATTATGTGTGCAGAGATATCAGGCGATTAGGGCAGAGATGTATGGCGAGGACAGGTTATATGCTGGAGATTATGTGTGAGGAGGTATCAGGAAATTAGGGCAGAGATGTATGGAGAGGACAGGTTATATACCAGAGATTATGTGTGAGGAGGTATCCGGAGATTAGGGCAGAGATGTATGGAGATGTCAGGTTATTTACTGAAGATTATGTGTGAGGAGGTATCAGGAGATTAGAGCAGAGATGTATTGAGAGGACAGGTTATATACTGGAGATTATGTGTGAAGAGATATCAGGCGATTAGGGCAGAGATGTATGGAGAGGACAGGTTATATACTGGAGATTATGTGTGAGGAGGTATCAGGAGATTAGGGCAGAGATGTATGGAGAGGACAGGTTATATACTGGAGATTATGTGTGAGGAGGTATCAGGGGATTAGGGCAGAGATGTATGGAGAGGACATGTTATATACTGGAGATTATGTGTGAGGAGGTATCAGGAGATTAGGGAAGAGATATATGGAGAGGACAGGTTGTGTATGTTTCATACATTTTTTATTTGCACAATGGGTCCATTCTGCAGTATTGCTTTATTATTACGACAGGACTCTGAAGTGACTGTGCTATTTTCCTTCCACAGATTATGTGCTACAGATTGGATACGGCAGCTGAGACCGTCTTCAATTCAAAAAACATTCAAGCTTTCATGAACTGTGAATGTGATTCTTTTTCTTCTATCTCTTCCCTGAATTCTCAGATGTGGTGGAATTAGGCAGGTCGAAGGTTAAAAGTGAACTGTTTATATTCATGGTAAAAAATCAGAATACACTGATGATAAACAGATACATTTTCATGATCATTTGGATACATTTTAATATTGCATCAAATTAGGGCAGTAAATGGTCCTGATTGCTCCTCTCTGGCAATACCTAGTTTACTGCTTACTGCTCTACCTGGCTTGTGAGCCATGAGTTGCACTGATTGGGTCATCGTCTCTAGTGGGCTTCGACTTTTGGTTTGCCTGCATTTCTGCCGCCACGTCGCTGGCTATTGAGGTCATCTCTAGTGGTAAAATGAATGGATAGAGCCGTCTAGGGAAAAGTATAGATCCACAGACTATTGTGAACAGTGTCACACACAAGGTGCTTGGATACTCCTGCTCAGCAGTACCCCATCCATGTAGATTAATTGTGATACAGACTTTTAATGACCAAGAATTGCCACTTACCGCAGCTGGAGACGGTCGATGAGCAGAGTCAGACGCTTCAGCTGTATTTCTGCTTATCTGCAGTCTCGATGGGTTTTACCTTTCTCAGCACCTATTTATGTGAACCCATGATGAGCAACTTCCTGCAGTTTTTCGCCACTCGCAAAGAAAAGTAATCGAAAAGGAAAAAAAACATGATGTGTTCTTCACTACAACATACAATGCTGTAGCCTTAAACGATGCCACCATACAGTGCTGCCATACTGGGCAGCTAAATAATGCTTCCATACTGGGCAGCTAAATAATGCTTCCATACTGGGCAGCTAAATAATGCTTCCATACTGGGCAGCTAAATAATGCTTCCATACTGGGCAGCTAAATAATGCTTCCATACTGGGCAGCTAAATAATGCGTCCATACTGGGCAGCTAAATAATGCTTCCACTCTGGACATCTAAATAATGCTACCATACTAGAAACCTAAATAATGCATCCATACTGGGCACCTAAATAGCGCTTCCATACTGGGCAGCTAAATAATGCTTCCATACTGTGCACCTAAACAGTGCTTCCATACTGGGCAGCTAAATAATGCTTCCACTCTGGACACCTAAATAACGCTACCATACTAGAAACCTAAATAATACTTCCATACTGGACACCTAAATAATACTTCCATACTAGGCAGCTAAATAATGCTACCATACTAGAAACCTAAATAATGCTTTCATACTGGACACCTAAATAATACTTCCATACTGGGCAGCTAAATAATGCTTCCATACTGGGCAGCTAAATAATGCTTCCACTCTGGACACCTAAATAATGCTACCATACTAGAAACCTAAATAATGTATCCATACTGTGCACCTAAATAGTGCTTCCATACTGGGCAGCTAAATAATCTTCCATTCTGGACACCTAAATAATGCTTCCATACTGGGTAGCTAAATAATGCTTCCATACTGGGCAGCTAAATAATGCTTCCATACTGGACACCAAAATAATGCTTCCATACAGGGCAGCTAAATAATGCTTCTGTTACGGATCCGGGTGGTGGAACCTCTGTGCTGTGGTGCAAGGAGGGACCCAGAGGGGCGTAACTAAGTATCAACTCGGACTGACCCTGGTCGTACGGCGGCTAACGACTCCGTGACCAGGGAGGGACCGAGCAGAGGGACCAGGTGCTACTCTGGGGACGACCTTGTAAGAGAGCAGGTGACTCCCATGGGTCAGATGGCTGAGACTGCAGATGGGCACAGCAGGCAGGCTGACGAGAGGTCCGGGTAGATGAACTGGCAGAGACAGCAGGCAACAGGTGGAAGTCTCTAGGTAGGCTGTCAGGTGGTCACGGCAAGTGACGGGAAGGAGCCTCCAGGTAGGCAGACTGGTGGTCACGGCAAGTGACAGGCAGGAGCCTCTAGGTAGGCTGTCAGGTGGTCACAGCAAGTGACGGGCAGGAGCCTCCAGGTAGGCTGACAGGTAACAGGCAGGTGCTCCCAGGTAAGCAGGCGGGCGAGGCCCATAGAAAGACTGGTGGACTGAACGGAAGACAGACTGTCGGGCTGGACTGATAGGCTGGCGGGCAGGACTAGTAGTCAGGCTAGAAGCGGGACCTAAGGGCTGAAGCAGAGGTAAGTACACTGTGCATCAACTATTGCTCGGGCACCTCCATTTTGGAGGAGGTGCCTTACATACGGGAGGACCTCCGGCAATTGGCCGGGGACTCCTTAGGCGGCGCGCGCGGCCCCATTAAGAGGAAGGGAGTGCGCGTGCGCGCACCCTAAGCACAGTGCCCGGGAAGCTGCGCGCGCCGGCAGCAGTAGCAGGAAGAGGAGCGCTGAAGGACGCCAGGCAGGGAGCGCGGTGGTGAGAGGGACGGCGTCTCTGCCTGGCACAGGGCAGAGACGCCAATGCTACAGCTTCCATACTGGGCAGCTAAATAATGTTTCCATTCTGGACACCTAAATAATGCTTCCATTCTGGACACCTAAATAATGCTTCCATACTGGGCAGCTAAATAATGCTACCATACTAGAAACCTAAATAATGCATCCATACTGGGCACCTAAATAGCGCTTCCATTCTGGACATATCTAAATAATGCTTCCATACTGGACACAAACAGTGCTGCTATAATGTGCACCTCAACACTGCATCCATACTGGGCACCTAGTCAAAGGTCAGGGACAGTTTTCTCAGACCCTCGGAGCACCCAGGCCCTGATGAGCGGGGTACTCTGACAAGGAGGGAAAAGTTTCGGAAGATGCTGAGGGAGCACCTTACTGACCGTACCAATGTCCTCCGTGATTCCTGTGTCTTATAATTATTGTGTATCCAAGCTGGACACGTGGCATGAATTGTCTCTCTATGCCTTGGAGGTCTTGGCCTGCCCTGCCACTAACATTTTGTCAGGGCGGGTTTTAGTGCTGTTTGGGGTATTATAACTGATGGGCACATCCGCCTGTCAACTGAAAATGCTGACAGGTTCACGCTTATCAAAATGAACAAGGCCTGGATTGGGCCAGACTTCTCGACACCACAAGATGATACAAGCGGAACATAAACTCAAAACCAATGTTTTTTTTTTGGAGGGTCTATTCTGATGCAACTAATCACACCCAGACATGGGTATACGCTTCAGGATTTCATCTATTTCATGTTGTGTTCTTTCTTATCCTTGTCCTCATCCTCCACCACCATATCACCAGTGTGAACATCATGCAACGCCCACATAATTTTTTTAAGGGTGTTTATGATGCCCAATGGAATTATTTTTAGAGGCCTACCTCTAACTTTATATATAGTATATACGTATACCACCCAGGGATTAAAACATTACCAGTGTAGACCTACTCGATAATAATGGAGAATATTTTTTTTACTGAGGTGTTACACACACACCGCTAGGTTCAGATAGGGTGAGACAGGTTTCATGAATTCTTTGGAATCCTGGGGGAACCGTTACTCAGGGCGACCATAGGCTGCAGCTTCTCTCAGGCACACAATAGATTCAATTGCTGACCAGACACATCTGACAAGAGTCTTTTTCAACAGTTTAACAGTGGAATTTAATCTGAAGCATGACCAGTGCAATGCAGGAATATTACAGCAACAATCTTCATTACAGTACAGTCTGAGTTTCTTGAGCAACCGGCTCCAGTAACAATACAGTAGTTTCTTCACAAGGCACAGTATTACAGTTTCTTCAGCAGCATAATTCAGCATAGATTAGATCTCTTAGCAGCACACTTCTATGCATACACAACCACAGGCTTTTCCTGCACAAGGACACAATAGTTCACAGCATTCTTTATCCTGCATGGAGATGAAGGGGTGAGGGTTTGATGAGGGAGATGATCCCTGTGACACAATTCCTTCCAGTCCTTATCTTCCTGCCCAATAATACTCTGCACTGTTAGTTCAGGAAGTCTATCTGACCTGTGTTTAGTTTCTCTCCTGATCTGAATCCTGTTCAGTTGCCTTCTGTCAGATCCAGATAACACACCACCTTTCTCTTGGGCTTCAGTCAGACTACAATAAGAAGTTCCCCACAATACCCCTGGGGCTCTGCTAAAACACTCCCTGTCTCCTGTGACTGTGTTAACCCCTCTAGTTCCTGGATGCTTCTGAAGCACAACACTTCCAGTCTCCTGTGCTTTTGTTATTTGTAACAGTTGCTGAATGCTTTGGAAGCAACAGCACTACTTCTGCATGTCACACTCTTCCCTCCTTTTTGAATGTTGTCCTCGACATTCGTCTTAATTGCTTAATCTGACCAATTCAGTAAGTCAGACAGTGGTGAAAGCTTAGTAACTATATATATAAATTTGTCATTGGCAAATTGTTATAACATTTATAAACATTGATAACAACCTATTCTTACAACCTTTTTCTTGTAGGACTCCTGTAAGGAATAAACAATTAACATAATTAAAACAATCAGCATCTCTTCCGCTGGAGCTTTTTGTACGTCTTGAACCAGCTCTCTCTCTCACTAGGCCAAAACAAGTCTTTCCACCAGGTAACATTGTCCATACTGTCTCTCAGTTGTGAATACCACTCAAGTGGGCTTACCTAGTCCGCAAGCAGAGATACCTGTTTCCAGTCGACAGTCCTTGGCATTTGACTCGGTTCTCTAAGTGTCTCATACAAATAGGTGTGTTCTGGTTAAAGTATTGCGGCGCTTCCAGATAAAATTATACCTGAGGAAGACTCTGCAATGAGTTGAAACCCGTTGTATCTCGCTATTCTATATTTTATATTCTTTTGAAAAATAAATTCTGGATGAAAAAACCTACTGGATCTTATCTGGAAGTGCCGCAATACTTTAACCAGAACACACCTATTTGATTAACTGCCTTAACAGGATCCTCCTATATGGAAGCCTGATTCTTCTGGTAAAGCTTGCTGCATGACAAATAAAGACTCCATAAGCCTCAAAAGTTCTATTGTTATGTGAATTTCAAGACTTTTGCAAGGATATTCCTATATGGAGGCCCGATTTTCCTGGCAAAGTGTGCTGCAAGCCAAATGAAGACTCTATAAATCACAGGAGTCATATCACTATTAAATGCTGAATCTCAAGACTTCTACAAGGTGAGCAGTATTCAGTTACCCCACCTTTTACTACTTTTTTGAGTAATATTGCACTTAGATCTGCGCCGTTCCTTTTTCCATTTTCTATTTCTAGAAGCTGAGACACAGCTATATTCACATAAGTGTCTCATACGTCAGCATTACGGGCCTCCTCACTTCTGGAGTCGACATCCTCCTGATGGGTTGATCCTCAGATACCACGGGTTCTTCGATTACAGGAGTTTCTTCTGCCGCACTCATTTCTCGTACTTTCTCAGATGATCTTGGAACTGCCTCCGTAAGTTCCTGTACTTCTTTTGAATCGTCCGTTTCCACCTGGTCTGGTAATTCTGCTACTCCTAAGTGTTGATCGGTCTTTTCAGTGACCGGTGTTCGATCATCAGATCTGAATTGGACTTTATCTGTACTCCTTGGTACAAACTCTGGAGCCTCGGGACTTGGTTCCCTCTTTTGAGGATGGTACTTCCCTCTCCTTTCCGGTCCGAGAAATACAACTGTGTGCTCTTCCTCATCGAAACTTTCAAAGTCACTATCCACCTCCGGAGCTTCAGTCTGTGGTGGTCCCTTAGTCGATCTCGGTCGATGTCGGTCTGCTTCTGGGAAGTCTTGTTATGGTGGGAGATAATCACAGGGTAGTAATAAATTCTGATGGACTATTCTGGTTTTCTTAACCCCCTTTCCAATCGAATTTCATACACTGGACTGGCATCGGCTTTCCTCTTTAGGACCACATACACCTTGTCTTCCCAGTACAAACAAAGTTTTCCTGGACCACCTTTCTCATGTACGTTCTTGACTAGCACCCGGCTTCCCGGTACCAATTCTACTCTATAACATTTTGGATCATAGTACTCCTTACTCTTGCTCTGTCCTTGCATAACCACTTTGGACGCTATGTTGTATGCCTCTCTGGGATCTCTGAATTCTACAGTACTTTCCTAGCTTGGCAAAGAGCTGGTTCTCAAATTCTCTTCCTTGGTCATGGTGTAACCTCATAGGGAACCCAAACCTCAAAGCAAAATTATTGAATATCTTCTCTGCCGCTGTTCGACCAGCTTTATTGGTGGTGGCATATGCTTGGGCAAATCGAGTAAAATGGTCCATCACCACCAATATGTATTCGTAACCACCCTTGCACGTCTCGAGATGTAGAAAGTCTATTGAGACTGTGGTGCCCTGCTGCGCATGGTGCCACAGAACCCAGAAGGGTGCATGGATGGATTTTTCCACAAGAGGCCCTCATTACATACAAACACCTTCACCTTCCATCTCATACCAGCAGAGGGATAGGGATATATAAAGGGAAGGTGGAGCCAGGCAGCTCAGTTTTAATTTGAGTTAGTCTTGAGTTGAGTTTGAGATTAGTCTAGTGTTTAGTTAGTGCTCAGAGTGAGAGCAGCACTCAGGCTGCTGTGTGAGGCAAGCTAGGCCTCCAGCAGCCCTGAAGCCTAGTGAGGGCCCCGGAGTGTGGCCGACGGCGAGGAGAAAAGGAGAGTGAAACCAAGGGGGCAGAGGAGCATAATAGGCTCACCCCATTATATTTACCGGACACAGGGTCCGTTCCTATAGGGATCCATTATACCCAGTAGGAACAACCGGAATCCCAGGAGGACTACAAGCCCCTGGCAAACCTGAAGCTAGACTCACAGGACCAGAAACCACGAAGGCCCCGACGTCCAGGGAAGGTGGTTACCAACCGGAGGTCCTACCTCAGAGCAACAGGTTAAGTAAAAGCAGGACACATAAGCTAGGCCCAGCTGCAGGCTGGCCAGGAACATGCGCAGAGAAAACACGGAACAGGAGGCCTTATACCCGCTCCCTGGGGAGAAGTCCAAAAGTGCGCCCTTCACCTGGAGTACCCTGGACCGTACCTAACAGCTGTACCAGTAAATGTAACGAAGCAAACCCCCCTGTCTCTGTCCATTACTGCTGCTGCGCCATCGTTCTCTCCCTGCACCACAACGCCCAGCACAGCCTGCATCGTTTCCACTGCCCTGAGGCCCGCTCCACCTGTGGGGAGCTGTACCATCTTTAGCTGCCTTGTCACCTGCCTCAGAGGACTGCTGCAGTGCTGGTGACCTTCACCAGACACCACAGGTGGTGTCACGAATTCTCCGAACTCTTTTCACTAATAATTGTTACCCCCCCTTTTGTGCACTGAGCCCCCTGGGCCATCCACCGTGATATACCCCCCAAACAGCAGGGCCCCGGGGGCGAGTCAAGACCATCTCAGATGGATACGTAGTTTGGATGTTGTCCATAGGTGCCCGGGTTGATGTGTTGGGGCGTTTATCTTTCAGACACCCACACTACCTGGTCACGTGCCTCTCGATATCTCTCTGCATGTACGGCCAGAAGAAATGTTCACGGATCAAGTTGGTTGTCCTTTCCACTCCCAGGTGTCCCATGTTTTCATGAATTTCTTTGAAGACCAACCTACGGAATACTCTAGGTAGTACCAACTGCCGGTTTCATCCTCTTTTATGATACAGGATACCGTCTTCACTGAGGTAGAGCTTTGTCCATTCTTTAACTAAAATAGATACTGCTGGTGACTCATTATCTCTCTCCCGTTTACTTGGAAACCGATTTTGGTCCACATAAAGTAGTATTCTACCAATTATCTGATCTTCCCGTTGTGCTCTATGCATTTTTCCTTTTGGTAGTTGTTGAATGGACAGGGGGTGATCTTGTTCTCTTGCTTTTATGGTGGTTTCCACTGTCAACGGACATCACAATGATGTGTCTTCCTCTTGATAAGCATGCACTGCTTGGGTAGTGCTCTCAATTGCTTCCAGACTGACTTCCTCCGATCATTCTTGCATGAACTCCTCAGGCTCAAGTGGCAATCTCGACAATCTGTCAACATCCGTATTGCATTTTCCTGGCCTTTACTCTAACCCGTTGCATTCAGTTTGGCTGTAGTGAGGACATAGGTCAAAGGGTTGTTGTCAGTGTATACCTCAAACTCTTTGCTGTAGTAGAGATAATCTCTAAATTGTTCACAGATAGCCAATTTCAATGCCAGGAACTCCAATTTTCTGGAATGTACAGTATATGGTAATTCTTCTCTGCGTCGGTCAAGGTTCTAGAACCGTAACCGATGACTCTCAATTTTCCATCTTGATGATGATACAGGGCAGCTCCCAGTATAACTTGAGAAGTGTCACAATGAAGAACAAATGGTAAATTGAACTCAGGATATCCCAAGATGGGTGGTTTTACGAGATAGTCTACTAGTTCTTCCAATACCTCCTGGTGGTCTGCTGTCCAGAGAATGGGATTTTGGGACAAAACGGCGTTGTTTCTTTTAAGCCCGGTCCTACTGTAATACCCGCGTTCTTCTTTTTCTCCGTGGGTGTTGTTGACTCTGTCGTCCCCCCCAAGAGGAGGTATAGTGGGGTGGCAATGCTGGAGAAGTTCCGAGCATACAATAGTAGGAGAGGAATCCTAATATCTGCCTCAACTCCCCGACGGTAGAAGGCCGCTTGTCTTTTAAGGCCAGCGATTTCTGCTGGGTCCATGGTATATTCTTCTCCGGACACAATTTTACCTAGAAATCAGACTTGTCTTTTGAACAATTCACACTTCTTTGGGGTCAACTTAACTCTGTGTTGTTGATGCTGTTGTAATAAGGTCCTCACGTGTTCAACATCCTCCCGGAAGGTTTTGCTGTGTACCACATTGTCATCCAAGTACGGCTGGCAGATATCGTCTCTCAATCCTTCTAAACTGGTTTCCATGCTCCTGAATTCTGCTGGAGCTGAACTGACCCCAAACGATATGCTGATCCACTCATATAATCCCCACGGTGTGATGAATGCTGACAAGGGTCTACTGGACTCTTCAACAAACCCCTGATGGTATGCTTTACCCTGATCGAGGACAGAGAACCAGGTACTTCCTGATAGGTTATTCAGCATATCTTGAAGCTTTGGTATCGTGAGTCAATCAGGTACTGACTTTCGGTTTAGTTGCTGGTAATCACAGCAGAGTTTCAACATACTGTCCTTCCTAACACAAACAATAGGAGAGGAATAAGACGACTTAAACTTGTGGACCCAACCTCTGTTGATTAGATCTTGCAAATACTCTTTAACTTCATGGTGTAATGGTTTCGGCACAGACATGTAACTTCTGGTTACTGGGGTCATGTCTTTCAAATTGATTTTCAACTGCAACGACGGGACACAGCCTATATCAGAGTCATCTTTGGAGAACGCATGACACTCTACTCTCAGCATCTGTTTTGCTATCACTAAATCTTCAGCACACAAGTGTTCCAGGGATACTGGGGGATCTCAGGACCCTGAGGTGGGTCATGCAATTTCCTCCACTGGGCAACTCCTGTTCCTTGGTGGGGAGACTGAATTCAAGGTAGACCCCTGGGCGGGTCTCATACTGGCTGGATATACCGTTTTTAACGGTTTCAATGTGACCTAACACAGTCTTTGGATCCGGTCTAATTTCGTGTTTCGTAGTATTCATCACCGCTACTGTCACTCGAGCAAACTCACCAGTAGGAATCGTCTCACCTTGAACTAGGCCTTCCAGAAGTTCTGAGGAGTCTTTTGGCATGAACAGTCTTTTCTGGACTTTTCTTCCCGGTTCTACTCGGACTCCACACCTCACCCCCACCATTTGGTTTGCAGTGATGATGGTTGGGCGCCAGCCTACCTTTACTTCTTTTAGGTTCATTGTATTCTGTGCTTTCTTTACTCTATGAATCACATTTTATGCCATGGCATTGGGTATGGCAAGTGATGTGGCAATTGCATCCACCACCAGCGTCCCTGACTTGTGTTTCGTGATGACCTCACTGATTACATTATAACCCAGGATAGGATCCTCTGCCACGTTCTGATCATTGGTCACGAGAAAAGGTACCAAAAACTCTATGGTGTTGCTATTCATCATGTCCCTGAGTTGGAAAGTCACTTCCACCCAGCCTATGAAAGGGATTTCGGTCTGGTTGACAGCTTTGCCGTGGAGTTCCACTGGTCCCAAGAGTCCTTTTAGTGACCGAAGGCAAGTGTCTGGCAGGTAGCGCCTTCTCCATTCTTCATTTAAAAGGCTCACTTGGGCTCCTGTGTCCCACAGTGCTTTTAATAGGAGTCCATCTCGCTGGCACTGTAGAAAGCAACTTTCACTGATTAGGCTGATGAGGCTATCTTTACTGACCGAGGAATCCTCCTCCCAGGAGTATATCATTTGACCTCTGCACTGGGCATTAAGTAACTGATGCCCCTGTCTCTCTTGCAGCTGTAGTACGGGAACACACTTGGGGATAGTACTGACAGTCTTTTTACCTCATGCGTCGTTCTGAGGTTTGGTGAGATTTGGATTTGCTTCTTGGGCCTCCTCCGTGTCGCGGTTACCAGTCGGCCCACACTGTTAACCTCCTGTCTTTTAACCCAAACGACCATTACCATTGGCATTCCTTGGCATAATGTCCTTCCTCACCACATCTTAGATAGTGGACACATACTGTACTCTGATTTGATGAACGGCATGCTTCACAAGCCGGGTATCTTCTGTTCTGGAACCCACTCCTGGGTCTGAGGGATACCGATTCAGGCCTGGAACGAATCAACTTTTTCACCTCAATCAACTCGGCTCGCAGTTCTCCTATTACTTCCTTCCAGTCAGCAGTCAGCACTGGTGGTTCTCTCTTTTCAGAGACTTTCTTTAACTTCTGTTCGCTCTCTGACTCCAAACTAGCTGCCTCATTCATTTTTTCAATTAGGACTTTGTCAAAAATGCCAGGATCTTCTAGGTACTGTTACAGCTGCAACTTGATATCTTTGCTGATTAATCCCATTCCTAATGATCTCAAAAACTGCTTCTGGACTAGTCCAGCATCAAACTTCTCTTCCGCTTCTACATCTCTGGACGCAAACAACAGTCTATCCTTCAGTTCAATTGCTCTGAACAAGAAATTTTGGGGTGATTCATTATTTTTTCTGTGAGAGGTTAATGAGTCAGTGGAACAATTCTGAAGTACTCTCTTCTTTATAGTGCCCTTTTAAAATCATCTTCAGCTGTTGCAAGGTCAATTGACTTTTCATTTCTAGCATACTACGGAGGTTCAGTCCTGGACTGATCGCTCTCACCACCCCCTCAACGATTACATCTGACTGGTAGCCTTTCTGTAAGCCTGCATCTATCTGGTGCAACAAGTTCCTATAAGATAGTCTCTCTTTCTGTTCACACTCTCCAACCTGTCCCAGGATTTTGAATTCTTTCCTTATGGTGATTTGTGGTGTTAGAGAGGACTGTCTCCCTGATTTTATCTAACCCTAGCACATTAAAGGTCCAGTCTGAGTCTATCACCCGTTCAGAGGTTTTGGTCAATTCCTGCAGGGCTGTTGTTGGGGCTTTGAATTGTTCTTTCAATTCCTGTAGTTCAGTCTGCGGACGGAGATTTCCGCTTTTGGTAATTGGTGCCGCCCCTCCATCCTCCAACTTCAACCTGGTTAGAAACTGTGTTAGTTCCTGGAGGAACGTCACCATGACGTCTTCAGCTTCTTTCTCCCCCAACTCATCCATTTTTGCATTAATGGCAGCTAACAGTTGTGTGCTTTAGAAATCTGTTCTACTGACATCTTTAAATGTTCTGCTACTGTTCTCAATTCTTCACAGGTTAACTGAAGAAACAGCTCACTAATTCTGTCCACTTGTATTTCCACATCCATTGCTGCTAGTGAGTTTTTCTTTAGAGCTGGTCCCCTTTAACTTGTGTAGCAGAGTTGAGTTGAGGTGCTGTGCTGCTGTGTTTTTCCAGACACTTTTCCTCTTCTCCCACTACACGCTAATTCCCGCTCAGGATTCCCCGTATGGGCCACCAATGTTACACGCACACCGCTAGGGGTGAGACAGGTTACATACATTTTTTGGAATCCTGGGGGAACCGTTACTCAGGGTGACCATAGACCATGTGCTGCAGCTTCTCTCAGGCACACAGTTGTATTGACCCTCAGGCACAGACAAGTAGGTTGTTTCACTTGCTGACCAGACACACTTGACAAGAGTCCACTCCTCATAAACAGTAGAACAGTAGCATTTAATAAGCAGCCGCACAGCCAGTACAAGTTAAGTCTTATGATCAACAGGCTCCAGTGACAAACAGTACAGTTTCCTTAGCAGCACATCAATTCACAGTCTTCCCAGTAGTACAGGACAGCACAGTTCTAATGCAAAGGCACATTAATGAACACAGCATTCTTTACAGCACAGTGAGATGGAGGAGGGCGGGGGAGTTTGCTGAGGGAGATAATCCCTGTGACACCATTTCTTGCATTCCTTATCTTTCTGCCTGAAAATACTTCGCACTGTTAGTTCAGGAACTCTACCTGACCTGTGCTTAGCTTCACTCCTGACTTGAATCCTTTTCACTTGCAGGGGCACTTCTGTGAGATACAGAACACACATACCACCTTTCTCTTCGGCTCCTTCCAGACAGTAAACAACTTCCCCACAATCCCCCTGGGGCTCTGCTAAAACACTCCCCTTCTCCTGTGACTGTGTTAACCCCTCTAGTTGCTGGATGCTTCTGGAGCACAACACTTCCTGTCTCATGTGCTTGTGTTACTTCTAATAGTTGCTGAATGCTTTTAAAGCAACAGCACTACTTTTGCATGTCCCACTCTGCAACAGCACTACTTCTGCATGTCACACGATATTACAAAAAGGGGTAGTCATTTCGGCTCTATATCCTATACTGGAGGGTGAGGTGTTGGAAGCTCAGGGGGACGCCCCTGCCTCCTGTACTTAAGGAAAGTTATTTGTACCATCTGATCTGCGTCGCAAAGTAATCAAGGAACATCATAGCTCTGTGCTTGCTGGGCATCCAGGTTGTAAGGCCTCCTCTCTCATTGCTTTTAGTGGCCGGGGTTGCATCAGGATGTAATTGAACATATAGCAGCTTGTAGTATTTGCACGCGTTCTAAGGTTTCGTATACCCATCCGTCTGGTACTCTTCTTCCGCTACCTATCCCTAGTAGGCCATGGATACACTTGTCCATGGATTTTATTACTGCCCTACTGGTTTCTGCAGGCAAAAAAGTGGTTTTGGTCATAGTAGATAGGTTCAGTAAAATTGTTCACTTAGTCTCATTACCTGCACTTCCCAATGCCAAGACACTTGCTCAGGTGTTCATAATTGAGATTGTGAAGCTTCACGAGGTTCCCTCCAATGTGGTGTCTGATCGGGGGACCTAGTTTGTTTCCAAGTTCTGGAAGGCATTCTGTTCTCGACTTGGGGTGCAGCTGTCCTTTTGCTCTGCCTTCCGCCCTCAGTCGAATGGTCAGACCGAGCATGTCAATCAGAACTTGGAGACATACCTCTGGTGTTTCGTCTCCGAAAATCAGGAGGATTGGGCATCCTACTTACCTTGGCAGAATTTGCCATCCATAATCATCGTCAAGAATCCACTGGCAGGTCACCGTTCTTCGGTGCATACGGTTATCATCCACAGGTTGGTACCTAGAGTGAGGGAGGAGCTTCAGGAGTTCCTGAGTAGTAACGGTTTGCTTCGTCGCTCTCCTCGGTATGGCAGGGTGTTCTGTGTAATTTAAAGACCGGTATAAACGTATGGCTGACAGAAAACGCTTGCTAGGTTCGGACCTGAATGTGAATGACTTTGTGTGATTGTCTACCAGGAATATAAGATGGAAAGTTCCTTCTTGAAGCTGTGAACTAGGTTTATTGGTCCCTATAAAATAACCGCTGTCATTAACCCAGCTGTGTTTTGTCTTGAACTTCCTCAAGCCCTTAAGGTTCACATTGTGCTTCACAGGTCTTTACTCAAAAGATATGTGGAACCTCTTGAGCCCTCACCTCTACCACCACCCCCAGTAATGGTTGATGGTAATCTGGAGTTCCAGATTTCGAGGACTGTAGATTCTCATCTCCAACGTTGTTCTCTACAATACTTGCTGCACTGTAAAGGCTATGGTACAGAGGAGAGGATGTGGGTTTCAGCATAAGAGGTCAACACTCCCAGATTGGTTCAATCATTCCACACCTCTTTTCCTGAGAAACCCGGTCCTGAGTGTCCGGAGGCCACTCGTAGAGAGGGGGGTACTGTCACGGGTGTGTCAGAGGTGACAGACAGTCACCCTGCAGTGGGTTGCAGGAGATCTCTACGTTTGGCATTGCAGACAGCTCTTTAGGTAAGAGGCTGTCTTTAGGACTGAGCGGCTACCTCTCTCTTGCTAATTAGCTCTCTGGCCTGGGTGTATATATACCTGGTGTGTCTGAGAGGGAGCCGCCGGTTACACTCATTTCTACTTGTGAAGCTTTGCAGGAGCAGTACTTCGTCCTCTCTGGAGCTGGAGGCCGTGTGCTTATTTGGAGTTCATCTAAACTAAGCCATTTTCTGCCTGTTTTGTCTCCCCTTGTTGTCTATAGAGTTTAGCGGAGGTTGACTAGTGCTCATCTCCTCCCATCCCTAGCAATATGTTGCATGCATGCCGCTAGGTTCAGATAGGGGCGAGACAGGTTACATGAATTCTTTGGAATCTTGGGGGAACCGTTACTCAGGGCGACCATACATCATATGCTGCAGCTTCTCTCAGGCACACAGGTGTATTGACCCTCAGGCACAGACAGGTTGTTTCACTTGCTGACCAGACACACTTGACAAGAGTCCTCATAAACGGTAGAACAGTAGCATTTAATAAGAAGCTGCACAGCCAGTGCAAGTTCAGTCTTATGAGCAACAGGCTCCAGTGACAAACAGTACAGTTTCCTTAGCAGCACAGCAATTCACAGTCTTCCCAGTAGTACAGGACAGCACAGTTCTAATGCAAAGGCACATTAATGAACACAGCATTCTTTACAGTCCTTATTTTTCTGCCTGACAATACTCTGCACTGCTAGTTCAGGATTAGTGATGAGCGAGCATGCTCGCTACTGCTCGGTGCTCACCCGAGCATCTCACTGCTCGAGATGCTCGGCGCTCGCTGAGTATTTCCGGGGTTGCTCGGCGGGAGCTCAGGTCCCCTCCCTGCATGTTTGGCGCTCTTTAGAGCGCCAATCAACATGCAGGGATTGCCTGCCACTCATTGTAAAACCACAGCCATGGAGGTTGTGGCATTACAGTGATTGGATGGCCACACAGCGTCATCAGGTCTATATCAGACCTGGCACCGCTGTGCTCGTCACAGTCACTCCGGAATCAGGCAGAGTAGGGAGAGGTGCTGCTGCGTCAGGGAGAGATTTGCTTGTGTATTAGGTAGTGTAGAGAGAAAAACCGTACATTACACACATCCATCTTAACAAACAGTCCTTTTGAGGGCATATAGGCAGGCAGTGTATATAGCAGACTGCAGTGTATATAGCACAAGAGGCTCCTTTACAATTCTGCCTTCTGCTGCTGTTAGAAATTTCTATACAAAGGCCCAGGTCTCAGGGGCCAGGAATACTTTTTTTGGATCTTAATCCTCATTATTTACTTAAAAAGCAATCCAGAGAACACCGTTTTTCTGCGCCATTTTCTTGTTGGCACTGCTGAATACAGCCAGGTCCTTTCCATATTACAGCGCTAGAAATCCAGCTATTTAAAACTGTGTTTTCTCTGTCACACAGATCACATATACTTTGTCAGAAAACACTGTCATTTCTGGCCTCCATTAAAAATTTCCTTCAGTGTGTCAGTGAAGCAATTCATACCAGTTTGCTGTTCAAACTACTTACCTACAGGTCAGGTATTTAAAACTCTGTTTTCTCCGTCACACGGATCACATATAAGTTCGCTCCAAACTCAGTCATTTGTAGTGAGCGTGGAAGATACTGTTCTCCATTTAAAATGGGCAAGGCACGTGGCAAGGGACGGGGAACTGGACGTGATGGTGATGGTGCATTCAGAGGCCGAGGACAAGGCCGTTGGTAAGCTGAAATTGTGCCACAACAAACACCCACATCTTCTCGCCCGACCTTCCTGTCCAAATTCCAAGGGGATCGCAGCACACCACTATTGAACCCAGAGCAGTGTCAAAAGGTTGTTGGTTGGATAGCGGATAATGCTTCCAGTCACTTAACCACCACCACCACCCTGTCTTCCACACGGTCAAGTCTCAGTAGCCGTGAGTCTGGACCGCATATTCCTCACCCTGATCCTCCTTCCTCCCACCATGCCGAGTGCTCGGAGACAACTGATTCCACACTTGGACACTCTGAAGAACTGTTCACTTTTCCATTTATAGATTCGGGCCTCTCGCCCGGTCCACTTGAAGCGGGGCAAGAGGAGATCGCGTGTAGCGATGCACAAATATTTGAGCAGCCACGATCACACGAAGGTGATAGTGGGAAAGTGTCACAAGAGGGGGACGATGATGAGACACAATTGCCAGAAAGTAAGAAGGAGGACCAGGGTGCAGAAATGAAGACGAGGTGGTGGATGATATAGTAACTTACCCAACCTGGCAGGAGGACATGCAGAGCGAGGACAGCAGCACACAGGGGATGGGAGGCAGAGCACCCCAACAGGCAGGAAGAAGCAGTGTGGTGGCCGCAGACAGAGGCAGGCAACAGTTCCCCGTAACACCAACACGAAGGAAGTTGCCAGTACAACTGTTAGGTCTTCCCGAGTCTGGTTGTTTTTTAAAGACTCTGCCGATAACCCCAACAAGGCCATTTGCACCACCTTCCAGGCCAGCATCAGCAGGGGTGGCAAAACGACCAGCCTGACCACCACCAGCATGATCAGGCACATGGCAGCAAAGCACCCGACTTTGTGGGCCGAACCCCAGGGTCCAGGAACAGTGTCTGCAGGTGGCACCATTGCTTCTTCCGCTGTTGTGCATGCAAGCCAATCCCCTGTCCATGGTGCATGCGAAGATGCCTCCTGCCTTGCACCTGTCGTTGCGCACTCTCAAGTAGTAGAATCAGGAAGCAAGTCCATGTCCTTGTCGTCCCAGCACAGCGTTCAGTTGTCCATACCCCAGTCCTTGGAACGCAAGCGCAAATATGCCGCCAATGCCCCACAGGCCACACTACTAAATTCTCACATTTCACGACTGCTTGCGCTCGAAATGTTACCTTTTAGGGTCGTGAAGACGGAAGCATTCTGCAACCTGATGGCGGTGGCCGTCCCTCGGTACTCGGTCCCCAGCTGCCACTATTTCTCCCGGTGTGCCGTCCCCGCATTACTCAAGCACGTGTCCCAAAACATTAGCCATGCCCTCAACAGCGCAGTTACCGGGAAAGTCCACCTAACCACGGATATGTGGACAAGTACGTGTGAGCAGAGACGATACATCTTGCTGATGGCACACTGGGTTAACATAGTGGAAGCCGGGACCCAGTCGGACCTTGGGACGGAACACGTCCTTCCGACACCAAGGATTGAGGGCCCTAGGTCAATCCGGGTTGCCCCCACGGTCTACAGCTCCTGCACCTCATCCTCCTCAGTCTCCTCCTCCTCTTCAGCCTCCATCTCTGAAATGACCACATCAGTCACAAGCTGGAAGCACTGCAGCACTGCCTCGGCCATGCGGCAACAGGCTGTGCTGAAGCTAATATGCTTAGGTGACAAACCGCACAATGCTGAAGAGTTGTGGACAGCTCTGAAAGAGCAGGCAGATCTGTGGCTCACACCGCTGAACCTACAGCTAGACATGGTCATGTGTGACAATGGCCGGAACCTGGTGGCGGCTCTGAGGCGAGGCGAGCTCACACACGTACCATGCCTGGCCCATGTGCTTAACCTCGTATTTCAGCAGTTTCTCAAATCCTACCTGGAGCTGCCGGATCTGCTTGTTAAAGTACGCCGCCTGTGTGCCCATTTTAGAAAGTCAGCTACAGCTTCCACCACCCTTGCCGTGTTTCAGCAGCGTTTGCAGCTTCTAGCTCACAGACTGGTGTGTGATGTCCCCACGCGTTGGAACTCTAGACTGCAGATGTTGAGAAGGATTTGTGAACAGAAAAGGGCAGTTGTTGAGTACCAGCATCAACAAGGCCGTCGGTATTCAGTTCAGACTCCACACATAAGACCTCAGGAGTGGACATGGATGTCAGACATATTTAACATCCTCCAAAACTTTGAGGACTCCGCCAAGATGGTGAGTGGTGATGTCGCCATAATTAGCGTCATCATCCCACTTCTCTGTCTTCTGAAACGCTCTCTGCTCACAATCAAAGAGGATGCATTGCAGGCGGAGCACGATGAGATGGAGCAAGGAACCATACAGGGTGATTACACACAGCCCAGCCTCATCTCATCCCAACGTGGATTGGGTGACAATGAGGAAGAGGAGGAGGAGGAGGAAGGACAGGAGCTAGTTTCATGCGCTATAGACGGTACTACCTGCACAGCTGTCATACCGTCTGTTCAGCGTGGATGGCCAGAGGACAGAGTGGAGGAGGAGGTGGAGGGGGAGGAGAGCATGGTCAGTCATCCTTTTGGTGAGGACACGGAAGTCTTGCCTGTTAGTAGTCTGGCACACATGGCTGAGTTTATGTTGCGCTGCCTTTCCCATGACCCTCGCGTTCTCAAAATTTTGGGTGACAGTTATTACTGGTTGGAAACACTTCTAGACCCACGCTACAAGGAGAACTTTTTATCTCTTATTACTGAGGTGGACAGGTCTACAGAAATGGGGCTGTATTAGAAGGCCCTTGTTGCGGAACTATTAAAAAAATTCCCATCTGAAAATGCTGGCGGCAGAGGGCACACTTCGTTGGACAACCAAGGAGTACAGGCGAGAGAGACACTACTTCAATCCAGCAGAGGCAGGGGAACACTGTCAAAGTTCTGGGAGAGTTTTCTCAGACCCTCCCATCGCACAGGCTCTGAGGCGCGGGGTACTCTCACAAGGAGTGCAAAGTTTGGGACGATGCTGAGGGAGTACCTTGCCGACCGTACCAACATCCTCCGTGATTCCTCTGTGCCTTATAATTATTGGGAATCCAAGCTGGATATGTGGAATTAACTGTCTCTCTACGCCTTGGAGGTCCTGGCCTGCTCTGGTGCCAGCGGTTTATCAGAGCGGGTTTTTAGTGCCGCTGGTGGAATTATAACTGATAAGCGCATCCGCCTGTCAACTGAAAATGCTGACAGGATGACTCTTACAAAAATGAACAAGAGCTTGATTGGGCCAGACTTCTCAACACCACCGAATGATAGCAGCATAACATAAACTCCAATCCAGTGTCTTTTCTTATGAGGTGTATTCCCATGCACGTTTTCACACCCACACATGGGTATATGCTTCCTGATTTTGGCTATTTGCTCTTGTCCTCCTCCTACTCCTCATCCTCCACCGCCATATCACCAGGGTGACCGTGGTCCGTGATGCAACACCCACATAATTTTTTTAAACGGTGTTTATGATGCCCGTAAAAAAAAAATTTCTCACAGTATGTTCATGTATACCCCCCAGGGGAAAATGTTTGTCAGCCCATACACTTAGTTCGTGGGCATTACAAGTATAGGAGGCCCGCTCCTTTCTAATTGGAACATTTTTCTATGAGGCCCTCCTCCACGTCTCTTCCAAGGGGCATTGGAGTGCTTCCAAATTTTTGGCAACCCTTGCATTCACTGCATAGGCCAACACTAGGGGAGACCCACTTCCTAATAATGGGAACATTGTTTTGAGGAGGCCCTCTGACCTCCATGTCTCTTCCAAGGGGCATTGAAGTGCCTCCAAATTTTTGGCAGCTCTTGCATTCACTGCATAGGCCAACACTGTGGGAGACTCTCTCCTTTCAAATGGGAATTTGTCATTACTGTCGCTCTGCTCTATGTGTCTTTAATTTCTTAGTGGGGTTTTTCCTAAATTTGGTCAGCCGTTGAACTCACTTCATACCCTATAACTGTATAGCAGACTCTCTCCTTTCTAATGGGAACATGTTGTACTCGTTACTGTGGCCCTGCTCTATGTGTCTTTCAGAATCCCTCCATCATCAATGAAACAGGATGTGTCTGATGATGTGTCACACACCACATTGCCAGATAAGGTTGTAAAATGTTAAAATGACATTTCCCGGTGAATGCATTTGCCTTAAAAAATATTGTAAAAAAAAAACAAACAGTAGGATCTTTCTTTAATATAAAAACAGACTCGCCAATGTAACCTCAATGTAATCACATTGTTCAGCTTCTGCACCTCCGCCTCCATCTTCGAAATGACCACATCAGTCACAAGCTGAAGGAACTGCAGCACTGCCTTGGCCAAGCGGCAACAGGCTGTGCTGAAGATAACATGCTTAAAGCTTAGGTGACAAACCGCCCAGCTACAGAGTTGTTGAAAGCTGTAACACAGCAGCTTGATCTGCGATCTCACTGCTAAACATACAGCCAGGCATGGTCGTGTGTGACAATGGGCGGAACCTGGTGATGGAGAAATAACAGCCGGAGTAGATACGGTTTCCCTCTATGCCAGTTGTGAAATACAACTCCCATTGAGAAGCCGATTTAGATTGAAAAACATTGTGCCCACCAGAGGATTTGATTCTGAGGGCTCACCTTTCTCCCCTGCCCCATAGCAGCTGCAAAGTTAGCGCTATCATGAACTCTCCTGATGTAGAAGTCAGGGCACGCCAGAGGATTCTCTGGTGGGACCGTTCAACCCTGCCGAGAAGCAGTACTGGCTAAGAAAAGTGTGTGGGATGGTTCCCGGACACTCTATGGCTGCTTTTTTACTGAGTTGGAAAGTCACGCAAACATGGGGAGAACATACAAAGTCCTTGCAGATGTTGTCCTTGCTGGGATTTGAACCCAGGATCCCAGCACTGCAATGCTTCAGTGCTAACCACTGATCCAATGTGCTGCCGTTCACCCTCTAATATCTAACAGGATGGAGAAAATTGCACCTACTGCCACTCTATCTTCAGCTCCTTTGTGAGAAACTAATGTATTTGGGCAGCCACTCAGTATACCAAATAAAATTCCTGAGAAGGAAATTGGGGATGGCTTCGCTACTGTTACTGGGGGCAGTGCTAATACGATGGCGTCGTACCATAATTTATTGGAAATATTCCAGGCTGGTAGGAGGCAAGCAAATTCCCACAGAAAAGCACCAGCAGTAATGTTCAGGGACCCGCTCTTGTAGAAGGCGGAGACAACACCAGGAGTAATAGTGACGGCTGGGGACCAAATATGCATATAGCATTTATGCATACTTTATCGAAGTGCCATAATTTAGCAAAGTGCCCTGGCAGTTAGAAAATGGCATTGCTAATATTCATCTTTCTTCTCTTCTTACAGGTATATATTTTTCACTGCTTGTGTGATCTGTCCTGAAAACTGCATTATATCTCCATGCAATGCTCTGCAGCCTATCAATTTCTGGTATATATTTTTCACTGCTTGTGTGATCTGTCCTGAAAACTGCATTATATCTCCATGCAATGCTCTGCAGCCTATCAATTTCTGGTATATATTTTTCACTGCTTGTGTGATCTGTCCTGAAAACTGCATTATATCTCCATGCAATGCTCTGCAGCCTATCAATTTCTGGTATATATTTTTCACTGCTTGTGTGATCTGTCCTGAAAACTGCATTATATCTCCATGCAATGCTCTGCAGCCTATCAATTTCTGGTATATATTTTTCACTGCTTGTGTGATCTGTCCTGAAAACTGCATTATATCTCCATGCAATGCTCTGCAGCCTATCAATTTCTGGTATATATTTTTCACTGCTTGTGTGATCTGTCCTGAAAACTGCATTATATCTCCATGCAATGCTCTGCAGCCTATCAATTTCTGGTATATATTTTTCACTGCTTGTGTGATCTGTCCTGAAAACTGCATTATATCTCCATGCAATGCTCTGCAGCCTATCAATTTCTGGTATATATTTTTCACTGCTTGTGTGATCTGTCCTGAAAACTGCATTATATCTCCATGCAATGCTCTGCAGCCTATCAATTTCTGGTATATATTTTTCACTGCTTGTGTGATCTGTCCTGAAAACTGCATTATATCTCCATGCAATGCTCTGCAGCCTATCAATTTCTGGTATATATTTTTCACTGCTTGTGTGATCTGTCCTGAAAACTGCATTATATCTCCATGCAATGCTCTGCAGCCTATCAATTTCTGGTATATATTTTTCACTGCTTGTGTGATCTGTCCTGAAAACTGCATTATATCTCCATGCAATGCTCTGCAGCCTATCAATTTCTGGTATATATTTTTTCACTCCTAGCTTTTTTATTCCATGATACTTAAAGGTCATCACACTTACTTTAAGAGTTTATGATCCATGCCGAGTTTACTAGTCTGTTTTTTTTTTTTTTTTCCCTGCACTTTATGGTCTCCTGTTGTCTTTTAAGCTAGTGATTGATTGTTAATGAGTTAAATCTGTGCAGATCTAAGCAGATACGTCCCTATATATTGAGACTTTGCTAAGGGGCAGCATTTATGCGGGGGCATTTATGCATATAGCATTTATGCATACTTTATCGAAGTGCCATAATTTAGCAAAGTGCCCTGGCAGTTAGAAAATGGCAGTTGGACAGGGCAGGAGACAGGTAAGACATGAAAGACAATTAAACAAACTTGCTTCCAGGTCATCTTTTTGGCAAACAGTATTCACCATTTGTATCTGTGCCATTTATACTCTGGTTGCTACAATCATCCACATTCACCGTTCACCCACAAATGCGGCACACTTCATCCATATTAATCCCTCACTCCTCTCTTCTCCTATGTACAGTTGTCATGCTCTCTTCACAATGTTATACCACGCAGATCCATTCATTCCCACCATACAACGCAGGAAACGCTCTCACAAATCACTCAATCATCTGCTCACTCTCTGTATCTTCCTTCTATTAGTCGCAGGTGATATTTCTCCCAACCCAGGACCCACCAGTAATAATAACACTAACTCTTTCCCTGTTACATTCAGAAACCCTGCTAATCTCATTAATATTCCCTGCATATCTTCTGTCTCATTCAACTGTGCCCTTTGGAATGCACGCTCAGCTTGTAATAAACTCTCTTACATCCATGACTTTTTCCTCTCTAATTCCCTCAACCTTCTGGCTCTCACTGAAACCTGGATCCAGCAGTCGGACACCACCGCCGCTGCAGCTCTCTCCTATGGTGGCCTACATTTCTCTCATACCCCGCGACCTGACAACAGATCAGGTGGAGGTGTTGGTCTGCTTCTTTCAACAAAATGTACTTTTCAGGTTATCCCCCCTGTACCCTCCCTTATCTTCCCGTCCTTTGAGGCCCACACAGTCAGACTCTACCGGCCCTTCTCCCTGCGAGTGGCGGTTGTCTATCGCCCCCCAGGTCCCCCCCGTCAATTCCTGGATCACTTTGCTGCCTGGCTTACAAATTTTCTATCCTGCGACATCCCCACGATAATCATGGGAGACTTTAACATCCCAATTGGCGATCCTCTTTCCCCATCTGCCACGCATCTTTTATCATTAACCTCCTCCTTCGGCCTTTCACAGCTTGCTAATTCTCCTACACATGAGGACGGGAACACATTGGACCTGATCTTCTCCCGGCTTTGCTCAGTACATGACTTTACTAACTCTCCCCTTCCACTCTCTGACCATAATCTTCTTTCATTCTCTGTCAAGAACTGTGACTCTACTCAAGACACTCCCACCGTCCACACTTATAGAAATTTACGCGCCATTAACACCCAGAAATTTATAAAAAGGTTGCAATCATCATTGGCCCCAATCTCCTCCCTCTCATGTCCCGACTCTGCATTGAAGCATTATAACAAAATAATGCTATGCGCCCTGGATGAAGCCGCACCTCCTACACAAAGAACAATTCGGCATAGACGGCGACAACCCTGGCACACGCCTCAAACACGTCTTCTCCAGAGGTACTCCAGGTGCGCTGAACGACTGTGGAGAAAATCAAATCTGCCCGAAGATTTCCTCCACTATAAATTTATGCTGAAAACATATAACTCTGCCCTTCACCTCTCCAAACAAACCTACTTTAACAACCTCATCATCTCACTTTCCAATAATCCTAAACGACTCTTTGACACGTTTCATTCTCTCCTCAATCAAACAGCACAGGCCCCGACCACCGACCTCAGCGCTGACGATCTGGCTAACTATTTCAAAGAAAAAATTGACCATATCCGACAGGAAATTTTCTCCCAATCCCCAAATGTTATGCATGCTCCCCCCCGCCACATTGTATCTTGCTCATTTTCTGACTTCGAACCAGTCACGGAAGATGAAGTGATCAGGCTCCTTGCATCTTCTCGCCCTACCACCTGCACCAGCGACCCTATTCCCTCACATCTCCTTCAGTCCCTTGCTCCAGCTGTCACCTCTCACCTAACTAAAATTTTCAACCTTTCCCTCTCATCTGGTATCTTTCCCTCTTCTTTTAAACACGCCAGCATACAACCATTACTTAAAAAACCATCCCTCGACCAGAACTGCACGGCCAACTACAGACCTGTTTCCAATCTTCCCTTTATCTCTAAACTCCTGGAACGCCTGGTCCACTCCCGTCTAATCCGCTATCTCTCAGACAATTCTCTTCTTGACCCTTTACAATCTGGTTTCCGCTCTTTACATTCTACTGAAACTGCCCTCACTAAAGTCTCTAATGATCTACTAACAGCTAAATCTAATGGTCATTACTCCCTGCTGATTCTCCTGGATCTCTCTGCAGCATTCGACACTGTGGATCACCAGCTCCTCCTCACTATGCTCCGCACTATTGGCCTCAAGGACACGGTTCTCTCCTGGTTCTCCTCTTATCTCTCTGACCGCTCCTTCTCTGTGTCTTTTGCCGGCTCCTCCTCCCTACTTCCTCTTACTGTCGGGGTTCCTCAAGGATCAGTCCTAGGCCCCCTTCTTTTCTCCTTATACACCGCTCCTATTGGACAAACAATCAGTAGATTCGGTTTTCAGTACCATCTCTATGCTGATGACACCCAATTATACACCTCTGCTCCGGACATCACCCCTGCATTACTACAAAAGACCAGTGATTGTCTTTCTGCTGTGTCTAACATTATGTCCTCCCTCTACCTAAAACTGAATCTGTCAAAAACTGAACTACTCATCTTTCCTCCCTCCACTAACCTACCTGTGCCCGATATTGCCATCTCCGTTTGTGGCTCAACCATTACTCCCCAGCTACAAGCCCGCTGTCTTGGGGTCATTTTTGATTCAGATCTTTCTTTCACTCCTCACATAAAATCACTCGCTCGTTCATGTCATCTACACCTCAAAAACATCTCAAGAATCAGGACTTTTCTCACCTTTGACTCGGCAAAAACTCTTACTGTCGCTCTTATTCATTCTCGTCTTGACTATTGCAACGCTCTACTAATCGGTCTCCCTCTTACTAAACTCTCCCCTCTCCAATCCGTCCTGAACGCAGCAGCCAGGATCATATTCCTCGCCAACCGCTACTCAGATGCCTCTTCCCTGTGCCAGTCATTGCATTGGTTGCCCATCCAATATAGAGTTCGTTTTAAACTTATCACGCTTACCCACAAAGCGCTCCATGCTTCAGTACCCCCCTACATCTCCTCCCTTGTCTCAGTCTACCACCCTACACGTGCCCTCCGTTCTGCAAATGACTTGAAACTAAAATCCTCCATAATCCGAACTTCCCACTCCCGTCTCCAAGATTTCTCGCGTGCTGCGCCAATTCTCTGGAATGCACTACCCAGGACAGTTCGATTAATTCCCAATACCCACAGTTTCAAGCGAACCCTAAAAACACATTTCTTTAGACTGGCGTATCACCTAAACACACTCTGTCCATCCCAGCTTTCCCCCATATTAAAATCTTCTTCAACTTCGGGTTCAAACCAACCATGCACATAAAAGCCTCTGTCAGGGCTGCACACATACTGGCTGGCGACCAGTCCATGTATTATTATTTATCCTATTCAGTATATCAAGGCTGCATTATACAATATATGTACTTTTTACCTTTTGTCTCCCCCACTTCCTCATAGACTGTAAGCTTGCGAGCAGGGCCCTCACTCCTTTCGATATGAGATATGCTTATTCTGTATTGTCTGTATATGTCCCCCCTAAAATTTGTAAAGTGCTGCGGAATATGTTGGCGCTATAAAAATAAACTATTATTATTATTATTATTATTAAATATGGACATGAGGCATGAGCTTGTGAAAAGCTTCCGCCTCCACGAGCCTAAAAAGCCACATTTCAAGTGCAAGCAGCTTCCCAGAAATCTGGCAGTTTAGTATTGCAGCCTGTGGGTGGGTGGCAGGCTGTATACTTGCGCTTGCATTCCAAGTAACAGAAAAGTAAGCAGATGATGGCCTCTATCATCACCATGGCCTCACCTCGGCACTATGAACTCTCCTGAAGGAGAAGCCAGGGCCCACCGGAGGAGTCTCCGGTTTTCTGGTGGGTCCGTCCAAACCTGCCGAGAAACAGCCCTGGCTAAAAAAAGTGTGGGGGAAGGTTCCCGGACACTCTATGGCTGATTTTTTACTGAGTTTGAAACTCACGCAAACATGGGGAGAACATACAAAGTCCTTGCAGATGTTGTCCTTGCTGGGATTTGAACCCAGGATCCCAGCGCTGCAATGCTTCAGTGCTAACCACTAGTGTTGAGCCACCCCCGTAGTGTTCGAGTTCGGTTCGGTTCGTCGAACACCCGTGTGTTCGCCGAACTGTTCGTCGAACTGTTCGTCGAACACCTTCGAACACCGTTAAAACCAATGGCAGGCAAACAAAAACACATAGAAACACATAGAAACACCTTCAAAGGTGTCCAAAAGCTGACAAACTGCTCAGAAGACACAACTAACACATGGAAAAGTGACAAGTACATATAGTCATGCGAAAAGAAAAGAGGTGGAGAAGTAAAAGGAGGGGGAGACACAGATATAGGCATGTCATGCCCTTCTAAAATCCAAAAAGTGAGAAGCCGACACGTTCAGTCCGCTCCTGCCCGTGCCACCTCCGTGTCGCCGGGTTTGTGCCAGAGCCGCGGTGAACCCTGACGGCCAGCCCCCCTCTCCCAATACTGGTGCCTGTCCGCTGGTGGGTCGAGCGAGCCCCCCTGTGGTGGAGGCAGCTCTAAGCTTTTTAATTTAAATTGTCTCTCTAATTTGAATGAATACACTTTAAATCCATTTACAAGGATCTATTGGAGGGCAAGTCTCATGCCAGCAGCCGCGTAATTCCAGCTCCAGTAGCGTCCACTAAAGCTGCTGCAGTTAAAAAGATTTTATAAGGATCGAGCTTGGCTGTCCACCGCAAGGCATCCTACTGCCAGTCCCAGCCCCTATGCCTTGGGGTGACTCCTGATGCTCTTCACTGAGTATCCCGTGGTCCCGAAGCATTTCCTTTGAAAAAATTAAGTGTCCAAACTATAGGTGGTGTAGCTTGCTTAACAGCCGGGATAATCCGCTGACTAGCAGACACTGCTACTAGGCACAAAGTATTTCCTGGGCTAGATGCAGTTAAAAATTTGTAATTAGATACTCTCGTTGGATGCTGAGAAAGCATTCCATAGAGTCTCCTGGCATGCCATATATGATTCTCTTAAAAAGCTTGGGGTAGGGGTCTAGGGGACCCTTTTATAGCCAAAATCACGGCCCTGTATCACAATACATCACCTAGGCTGAAGATAAATGGAACTATAGCACCCTGAGGGCTCGGTTGCTACAGAGGTATTGCACCTCACCCAGAGGTGTGATATCTCACTCTCAGGTAAGGATGGAGTGTGGATCAGGACCCGACACCTGCATGCATTACACCACATTGCCGTGGGGCAGGGCGACCAATATGCCCCTGAGATGGGCACGACAGTGCCTGTCCCTGGCTGGAGTGGGGGGAGGGAACACTAAGGAAGGGGAACCCTGTAGTGCAGGAGCAGGGAGGAAGCAGTTCCTGGGTGCATTGAGAAGGGAGTATAAAAGGTGGGCACCATCTTACTTCAGTGCAGAGAAGTCTGAGCAGAAGTGGCAGGGAGCAGGGGCTCTGCATGAGCTCTGCTCCGGAGGCGGGCCTAGTAACAGAGGCCCAGGCCTGGAAGAGGGAGAAGGAAGGAAGAGGAGCGGAGAAGGCTCCAGGAACGAGGAACGAAGGGATCCCAGGGGTGCGGACGGGCGAGTTGCCACCGCACGCCCGAATCCACCTGCGTGGAGGGGTCAGGCCAAAGGGGGAGACCGGTCCCCGAAACTAGTGGAGGCAGGAAACGACCCTCAGCTAGAAACCGGAGGCTGTGACATTTTATGTGGCGCAGCCCCTCGCTACACCCGCTAGGAGGGCAGCACATAGGGTCAGGGAAACTGGCGCCAAGTTTACCAAGAGGAGGCCCGAGGCAGCCGGACAAAAGGGTTGGTAAGAAAGGCCAGACAAAGGACACACAAAGGGGGTCCTGTGAAGCGCTCCAAAGTTATCTGGGAGTTGTCTGAGCCCCTCACCTGGTGAGCACAGTACGACGTGGGCAGCCGTTACCTGCAGACGTGGTCTGGATAATAAGAACTGTGAGTAAAGGCCCTGGACTGCATCACTGACTCCGTGTCGTTACTGCTGCTGCCCTGCACCATCACCCCCATCCTCCGCATACACTGCCCTGAGGCTATACTCCTCCCGTGGGGAGTTATGCTACGCTCTGCTGCACCCACAACACCAGCCTCAGCGGTCTGCCCTGCAGCAGCGGTTCACTCTGACCGCAATCCACAGGTGGCGTAGTCGGACATTTAAACATCAAAACCACATAAATAGTTCCGCCACTGGTTTGACCACCCTGAGCCACGGAACCGGGTCGCCGCCACGAAGACTACAACCACCAGCATCCACCAAAAAGGGTCCGGCTCCGGGTGTCCCAAGGCCCAGGGGGTGCATCAGAACATTTTCATCACCTTTCACAATCACCAATGGGACAAGGCAGGGATGTCCTCTGTCCCCTCTCTTATACATCCTAGTGATGGAGCACCTGCTCTCATCAATTCGCCATAGCCCCAATATTAGGTGGATTGAGGTGGGAGGCACCGAGTACAAGTGCTCTCTATTTGCTGATGATGTCCTAGTATATATCACTCAATCACATATATCCATCCATGCTGTTATGGCTGAAATATATCACTTTGTTACATGGTCAAATTTTAAAATCAATGCAGCGAAGTCTGAGGCCCTCGATGTCTCCCTCCCCAAATCCATATAGGATTCCATCCAGTCCAACTTTCCCTTTGCCTGGCCCTCACAGGGTATCAAATACTTAGGAATTCCTATTCATAGAGACCTCTCCCATCTATGTTATCTTAATTTTGGGCCCTTTATTGAACCACTCCATACAGACCATGGTTGGCAAGTTAGAACTGTAAGATTCACTACGTGAACCACTGGTGTTTTGTGGAAAAGCACATGTACACTGTGTTCCAAATTATTATGCAAAAGGTGTTTAGGAGTGATAAGGGAAGAATTTGTTTGCTTGTCAGTTAAACTCATTGATGGTGATGTGTGTCAGGGCTCTTTATATCACTGTAAGCAATTGCAGACACCTGTGCTAATTAGTTTGGCAGGTGTGTCCAATGAAAGGCAAGACTACTTAAGAAGGCTGTCTCACATTATTAAGCAGCCTACATTTTCTGCCAAAATGGGAAAGAAAAAGGATGTGTCGGCTGCTGAGAAGCAACAAATTGTGGAGTGTTTAGGTCAAGGCATGACTACAATCAACATTGTGCGATGATCAGGATGAAGTGTCTTGGCAATCAAGAAGTATGTAGCTGATTCACAGTACACACGTGTGCGTGCTGATAAGGGCAAATTGAGGACTCTTTCCTACAGGCAATTACGTCAGGTTAAAAGAGCAGCGGCAAAAAAACCTTGTCATAGCAGCAGACAAGTTTTTGAAGCTGCTTGTGCCTCCAACGTCCCCCGAACAACAAGATGCAGGGTCCTTCAGAGGTTTGCAGCTGTGCATACGCCATCCTGTCGACCTCCTCTATCCACTTCACACAAGCAGAAACGGCTCCAGTGGGCCAAACATTACATGAAGACTGATTTCAAAACTGTTTTGTTCACGGATGAGTGCCGTGCAGCGCTCGATGGTCCAGATGGATGGAGTGGAGGATGGCTGGTTGATGGACAGCCCACGCAAACACGGCAACAGCGCCAACAAGGAGGAGGTGGAGTAATGTTTTGGGCTGGAATCATGGGGAGAGATATTGTCGGCCCCTTTAGGATCCCTGAAGGCGCTAAAGATGAACTCCATAATGTATGTAGATTTTCTCAAACAGCACTTCCTGCCATGGTTCAAGAAGAAGAACCGTGTATTTCACAGCAAGATCATTTTTTTGCATGATAATGCACCATCTCATGCTGCACATAAAACATCTGCATCTCTGGCTGATATGGGCATAAAAGGGGACAAACTTATGGTGTGACCCCTATGCTCCCCTGACCTCTACCCCATTCAGAACCTCTGGAGCATCATCAAAAGGAGTGTCTATGATGGCGGGAGGCAGTTCACATCTAAGCAACAGCTCTGGGAGGGTATTCTGTCCTCATGCAAAACAATTGAAGCAGAAACCATCCAAAACCTGACAAATTCAATGGACGAGAGAGTTCAGAAGCTCCTTTCGAAAAAGGGGTCCTATGTGAAAATGTAACATCACCTAGAATAAAGTTTTGAGTTGAAAACTGTTTGATTTCAGTTTCTAATAACCTGCTAATGCTTATAATTTCAAAAATGACCATTTTTTTGGTCTTTATTAAAATGAAAAGGTTGATCGAAAAGTTTGGGGGATCTAAGAGTGTGGCAACCCAGTAGTCATGATTACTTCGAATTCTGACAATATGAGGGTCATGTTGCAGGTAGTGCAGCAAGAAGGCACTTATGTGTCTTGCGCATCTCGGAGCCCCAAAATTATTTTCCGGGCTAGATGCAGCTAAAAATTATTATTAATTTTAAATCTGGTGGAGCTTAGTATAGATGGCCTAATAGGATCAGTGCTGCACACTGCTACAAAGCCCAAATTATTTTCCAGTCAAGATACAGATAAACATGATTAGTAATTTTAAATCTGGCAGAGCTTATTATAGATGGCCTAATAGAATCAGTGCTGCACACAGGTACAAAGCCCAAATTATTTTCCAGTCAAGATACAGATGAACATGATTAGTAATTTTAAATCTGGTGGAGCTTATTATAGATGGCCTAATAGAATCAGTGCTGCACACTGCTACAAAGCCCAAATTATTTTCCAGCCAAGATACAGATAAACATGATTAGTAATTTGAAAGCTTAAAACGGTTGGTAGGGTGATTTTAACCAATCATCAAGCTTTTACTCTCCCCAGGATGACACAGGGGTAGAAAAGTCGTTTCGGATCCATGATTTGTTCATCTTTATGAACGTGAGTCTGTCTACATTATCAGTGGAGAGCCGCGTGCGCTTATCTGTCAGCACACCACCAGCAGCGCTGAACACACGTTCAGACAGAACGCTGGCTGCGGGGCATGACAAGATCTCCAAGGCGTAAGTGGCTAGCTCTGGCCATTTATCCAGATTGGAAGCCCAAAATGAGCAAGGGTCCAGTGACACAGTCATGGCTTCAATGTTTACTTGGAGATACTCCTGTACCATCGTCTCTAGGCGTTGACTATGTGTCAGACTTCTTGTCTCCTGTGGCCTTGCAAAGGATGGGCTAAAAAAGTGGTGAAATGATTCCGCAAAATTGATGTTACCAGCAGATACTGTGGTTCTGTTACGGTTTGAGTGCTGAACACTTGACGGTCCCATGGTTGGCAAGTTGGAACTGTGAGATTCACTACGTGCACCACTGGTGTTTTGTGGAAAAGCACATGTAAGATTCTGCAACAGTCTCTGCTGATACTCCTGCATGCGTGCATCCCTTTCTATGGCAGGAATAATTTCTGCAAATTTACTTTTGTACCGGGGATCTAACAGTGTGGCAACCCAGTAGTCAGGATTATTTCTAATTCTCACAATTCGAGGGTCATGTTGCAGGTAGTGCAGCAAGAAGGCACTCATGTGTGTTGCGCATCCAGGAGCACCAAGTCCCTGTTGTGTTGGTGGCGAGGTAACAATCATGCTTCCTTCCTCTGTCCTCTCCCCCCAACCTCGCACAACAGAAATGTGATCAAGGTCTCCCTCATCTGATGAGTCTTCCATCAGTTCGTCCTCCACTTCTTCCTGGGCTCCTGCACCTTCCTCACTAGTTTGGCTGCTACCATGCGCCCTGGTAAAACCATCTCCCCCACCCTCACATGCCTGTCGCCTTGGTGCTGCCGACCGTCTGGACCTTGCAGATGTTAGCCCTTCCGCATACAACTCCTCCTCCTCTACTTCCTCCACCTCCTCTTGTGCCACCACCTGACTCCGAATTCTGTTTAACATGTGCTCCAGCATGTAAATCACCGGAATAGTCATGCTGATAATGGCATCGTCAGCACTAAACATCTTCGTCGCCATTTCAAAACTGTGCAGAAGGGTGCATAGGTCCCTGATCTGAGACCACTCCTCCAGCGTGATTTGCCCCACCTCTGGATCTCGTTGGCCCAGGCTATACGTCAGAACGTATTGCACCAGGGCTTGTCGGTGCTGCCACAGTCGCTGCAACATGTGCAGAGTTGAATTTCACCGGGTAGGCACATCGCATTTTAGCCGGTGAAGTGGCAGGCCCAACGACTTCTGTAGAGATGTAAGTCGCTGAGCTGCGGGATGCGAACGGCGGAAGTGAGCACACAGCGACCGTGCCCTCTGCAGAAGGACATCTAGTCTGGGATAGTGGGCTAAAAATTGCTGGACAACCAGGTTCAACACGTGAGCCATACAAGGCACGTGTGTGACATTGCTCCGGCGAAGGGCCACACCCAGGTTTGCAGCATTGTCGCACACGGCCTTCCCTGGTTTCAGGTCCAGTGGAGACAACCATTCATGAAATTGGTTCTCCAGAGCTGACCACAACTCCTCAGCTGTGTGACTCACATTTCCCAGACATTTCAAAGTAAAAACCGCCTGATGACGTTGAGCCCTACTGCCAGCATAGTAAGGAGGTGTGCAGGATCCCTTCTGCACAGTTACAAAGCTTGTGGCATGACCAGACAGGCTTTGGGTGCAGGTGGAAGACCGAGAGGAGGTTGAGGAGGCAGAAGCAGTGGAGGAACTTTGACATAAAGAGGATTGACGCACAACTCGTGGGGACGGCAAGACTTGGACAGCAGCCCCTTGTCCTGCTGTCACCATAGTTACCCAGTGCCCAGTCAGCGACATGTAACGCCCCTGTCCATGCCTACTCGTCCAAGTGTCTGTGGTGAAATGCACCCTGACACACACAGAGTTTCTCAAAGAAGCGGTGATGTTGTGTGCGACATGCTGGTGGAGCACAGGCACACCTTTCTTTGAGAAGTAGTGCTGACTGGGCATCTGGTACTGGGGCACTGCGATGGACATAAGGTCTCGAAAATCCTCTGTGTCCACCAGGCGGAAAGGCAGCATTTCTGTAGCCAAGAGCTTGCAGATGGTGAAATTCAACCTCTTAGCTTTCTCATGGCTAGGAGGAAATGGTCTTTTACTTGTCCACATCTGAGGGACCGAAGGCTGGCTATTGTGCTTAGACGGGGTTGATAAGGGTGTCCCCGGCAAACTGCGGGTCTGTGAGGAAGATGCAGGCGGACATGTTAGGTTGCCTTGATCCAAAGGTGGTGCTATCGATGTCGGACAGCGCTCAACACCAGCTGGTGTTACCACCTCCAAAGAAAATGATGACCTGGCAATCACGCTGGCTGTTGCGGGTAAAGAGGTGGCAGGTCTGCGCCCCAAAACAGGTGTGAACGCTGTCCCCCCAGTCACAGAGGATGAAGAGGCCGCGGATGCTCAAGATATGGCAGACGGTTGTTGGCCCGGCCGGCTAGGCCGCATTGTAGCACACTGAGCTTCCCACTGCAACTTATGCTTCATGTTCATGTGCCGGTTCATGCATGAAGTACTCAAACTATGTATTTTTTGGCCTCTACTTAGCTTTTGCTGACAAATGTTACAGATAACACGAATTGGGTCATCTTTATCGATCTGAAAAAATGCCAAGGCTATGCAAGGCTTAGCACCCATGCGACCTGAAGAGCCACCACGACTTGTGGTGAGAGGCAGAGTTGTATTTGAGGATGCAGTTGTTGACGTGCTTCCAGTACTACGTCTCTGTCCAGGAAGGCGCAACCTGACCTCGTCGTCACTAGCATCTTCCTCCACCTCCTCTGCTGACCTCATCTCTTGGCTGACTGTGGGTTGACAGTAAGTGGGATCTCCAACCTCATCATCATCACCCTGTGCGTTATCACACCCGTCGTCCTCAGAGCCAACCTGTTCCTGCCCTGACAAAAAACTAAAGTTGTCGCTCCAATCAGGTATTTGAGTCTCATCATCGTCTTCCTCATTGTCTCCACCAACAGGAGTTACAGTTTGGGAATGAGGGTCTACATTATGGTCATAACCTTCTGCGTCTGGTCCTGGATCCGACTCATAAAGATTCTGGGCATCAGTGCAGATCATTTCCTCGTCTGGATTCAGAGAAGCGCTGGAGTCGACCTCTGATTCCCAGGCTATAGTATGAGTAAACAGCTCTGCAGACTCAACCATCTGTTCTACCTCATACTCAGACGGGCAGCTGGAGATTTGGGAGCTGTGAGGAAGCAAGTGCGATTGGGGTGACACCTTTGAGGACTGGAGTATTTGTGATGTTGAAGTTGATGTGGAGGAGAGCCCACTTAAAGGAGCACTTGATATCCGTCGAAGCACCTGCTGTTTTTGTGCCTCATCTGGAATTTGTAGCGATTGGCGTGGCCGTAAGAAAGGAATCTTATCACATTGTCCGCTAAAAGAAGTAGACATTTTAGTTTGGCTGGAAGATGGTCTTTCTTCTGCAGATGTTACTGTTGCTTTAACACCTACCCCACGGACACAACCTTTTTTCCCCTTCCCAACACGCCTATTCCCCTTTCCACCAGCAGCAGGCCTTTTTCCACTCATTTTGGTGGTTAACTAATTCACAACTCTGGAGTTGTTTGCACAAAAAACCAATGGATGGGAACCGAGCAGAGCTCAGTGGCCAAACTGTGGTATTAGGCCAAAACTATTGGCTGGGTTAGATGCAGAAAAAAATTATATTCAATTTGCAACCTGATGGAGGTCAGTATAGATGGACTAATAGAACAAGTCCCACACACAGCTAGAAGGCCAAATATTTTTTCAGAGCTAGATGTAGAAAAAAATTATATTCAGTTTGCAACCTGATGAAGGTCAGTATAGATGGACTAATAGAACAAGTCCCACACACAGCTAGAAGCCCAAATATTTTTTCAGAGGTAGATGCAGAAAAAAATTATATTCAGTTTGCAACCTGATGGAGGTCAGTATAGATGGACTAATAGAACAAGTCCCACACACAGCTAGAAGCCCAAATATTTTTTCAGAGGTAGATGCAGAAAAAAATTATATTCAGTTTGCAACCTGATGGTGGTCTGTATAGATGGATTAATAGAACAAGTCCCACACACAGCTAGAAGCCCAATATTTTTTCAGAGGTAGATGCAGAAAAAAAATATATTCAGTTTGCAACCTGATGGAGGTCAGTATAGATGGACTAATAGAGAAAGTCCCACACACTGCTAGAAGGCCAAATATGTTTTCAGAGCTAGATGCAGACAAAAAATTATTTTGAATTTGCAACCTGATGGAGGTCAGTATAGATGGACTAATAGAGAAAGTCCCACACACTGCTAGAAGGCCAAATATTTTTTTCAGAGCTAGATGCAGACAAAAAATTATTTTTAATTTGCAACCTGATGGAGGTCAGTATAGATGGACTAATAGAGAAAGTCCCACACACTGCTAAAAGGCCAAATATTTTTTCAGAGCTAGATGCAGAAAAAAATTATATTCAGTTTGCAACCTGATGGAGGTCAGTATAGATGGACTAATAGAACAAGTCCCACACACTGCTAGAAGCCCAAATATTTTTTCAGAGCTAGATGCAGAAAAAAATTATATTCAATTTGCAACCTGATGGAGGTCAGTATAGATGGACTAATAGAATGATGCTATGCCCAAAAGATTTTACTTCACTCCGTGCAGTAAAAAAATTGGTATTCTATACACAGGTGGTATATCTTGCAACACAGATAGGCTACTCCACTGACTAACACACTCTGCAATAGGCCAAAAAGGATTAGCTTTGCTAGATTCAGCCAAATGCTGTGAAAAAAACTTGCACAGCACTGGCACAGACCTGCCTGGCAAAAACTGATAGGAACTGATGTAACCTAGTCCTGAAAAGGACTGCAATTACAATTAGTCTTTACTCCCACAATCTATCTATTTAAGAGCACAGACCTGCCTGATAAAAGTCGTAGGAAATGCTGTAACCTAGTCCTTAAAAGGACTGCAATCACAACTATTCCCTACTCCCAAGCTATCTGTAGATTTGTGCGAAAATTGGCTTGAAATTAACAAGGTATAGCGCATACAGCAACAGCGGTGCCGTCTAACACGCAGCTGCAGCAATGAGAAAATGGTGGCGACGGGGAAAATGGCTTGGTCTTATAGGGCAAGGACATGTGACATACACTGCCAATGACCCATGCCCTTGCTTGTGTGAAAAAAAGCACTTCGCTCCGTGTGTGCGCTGCTGATAGGCTGACAGATTGCACCTCCCCACTGTAAATGCGGGAAAGAGAAAAAAAAATGGAGATCTTCATTATTCCTGCAGAGATCCATCCCCTGCCCCTCCCCCCACCCCGCTGTACATTCAAACTGCGTATTAACATTAATTTTCATCATTACTGAGAAAAAATCCAGTTATGATTTTGGTGCACGAACAGTTATCGAACATAACCTCAAACAGCCGAATTTTTCTCAAATCGTTCGTGTTCGCCGAACGGCTCGAACACCGCCCAAAACAGCTCGAATTTGAGATTGGCGAACAGTTCGAGTAGAACAACGCTCATCTCTACTAACCACTGATCCAATGTGCTGCCGTTCACCCTCTAATATCTAACAGGATGGAGAAAATTGCACCTACTGCCACTCTATCTTCAGCTCCTTTGTGAGAAACTAATGTATTTGGGCAGCCACTCAGTCTACCAAATAAAATTCCTGAGAAGGAAATTGGGAATGGCTTCGCTACTGTTACTGGGGGCAGTGCTAATACCATGGCGTCGTACCATAATTTATTGGAAATATTCCAGGCTGGTAGGAGGCAAGCAAATTCCCACAGAAAAGCACCAGCAGTAATGTTCAGGGACCCGCGCTTGTAGAAGGCGGAGACAACACCAGGAGTAATAGTGACGGCTGGGGACCAAATATGGACATGAGGCATGAGCTTGTGAAAAGCTTCCGCCTCCACGAGCCTAAAAGGCCACATTTCAAGTGCAAGCAGCTTCCCAGAAATCTGGCAGTTTAGTATTGCAGCCTGTGGGTGGGTGGCTGGCTGTATACGTGCGCTTGCATTCCAAGTAACAGAAAAGTAAGCAGATGATGGCCTCTATCATCACCGTGGCCTCACCTCAGCACTATGAACTCTCCTGAAGGAGAAGCCAGGGCCCACCAGAGGAGTCTCCGGTTTTCTGGTGGGTCCGTCCAACCCTGCCGAGAAGCAGCCCTGGCTAAAAAAAGTGTGGGGGAAGGTTCCCGGACACTCTATGGCTGATTTTTTTTAATGTGGATCGGACATGCTTATGCGTGTTATTTCTCAAACCGGATTGCAGATCAGGCCATTGCCCATCTCTGTAGTCATGAAATTAAATGTTTGTGTGTCAAAGCACCACCGATAAGTGCGAGTTGATGTTGGACCGGCTGCCATTGCTTCTGCAAAAGCCGCTTTAGAGGACTTCCTGGGAGAAATGACACCCAGAGTAGATATGGTTTCCCTCTATGCTAGTCCTTTCACCGAGCTAAAGAATATGGCTGTGGTGAAATACAACTTTCAGCAAAAAAAAGCTGTGGACTGGCTCCGTACCGTTCCTGGCTGCATTCACCTGTCCACGTGTTTGTGGTTAGGCGATCATTCCCAGTAAGTGCACTGGGGAGGGCACGGGTAATGTTGTGGGACCCGTGCTTGTGGAAGGCGGAGACGATACCGGGAGAAACAGTGGCGGCTGGGGACCGAATATGGACACCCTGCCGCTGCCGACATGAGGTTATGAAAAGCTTCCGCCTCCACGAGCCTAAAAGGCCACATTTCAAGTGAAAGCAGCTTTAGAGGACTTCGTGGGAGAAATGACAGCTGGGTAGATATGGTTTCCCAAGTCCTTTCACCAAGCTAAAGAATATGGCTGTGGTGAAATACAACTCAGCAAAAAAAGCTGTGGACTGGCTCCGTACTTGCCCTGGCCACATTCACCTGTCCACGTGTTTGTGGTTAGGCGGTCCTTCCCAGTAAGTGCACTGGGGAGGGCACGGGTAATGTTGTGGGACCCGTGCTGGTGGAAGACGGAGACGACACCGGGACAAATAGTGGGAGTAGAGTATGGATACCCTGTCGCCGCCGCCATAAGATTGTGGACAGCTTCCACCTCCATGAGCTTAAAAGGCCACATTTCAAGTGAAAGCAACTGTCAAAAATTTGGCAGTATAGTATTGCAGCCTGTGGGTTGGTGGGTGGCTGGCTGCATACTTGCGCTTGCATTCCAAGAAATGGGGTAGGGACAACTGAACGCTGCACTGGGACAAGGACATGGACGGTGATTGTTGCAAGTCTACAATGACAGGTGCATGGCAGGAGGCATCTTCGCATGCGCCATGGATCACTTATGATGGGCACACTTTTAGGCAGTATCCTGGGAGTCAGAGATGCTTCCAGAGGTCTTCCCCATGCTGTTCACATGTCTTTTCAGCACTGTATGCATGTGTCTGATGATGTGTCACACACCACATGGCCAGATAAGGTTGTAAAATGTTAAAATGACATTTCCCAGTGAATGCATTTGTCACAGTTGAAAGCAATGCAAAAGTGCAAAAATGCATCAAAAATGCTACATGTGAACATAGCCCAAGGTGTGGAGGAGTATTTTTGTTTTTGGTTATTTATTTTGCCTTATATACAAGTCATTACCCTGGAAAGGATGTTCCTTAACATACTTCCCAGGAAAATCCATTTTGGTTTCGTTTTTGTATGTTTTATTGTGAGTCCGTAAAAATGGCGTAATACTCTGACAACGTTGTTGACAGTAGTGATCTGGGAGGCAGAGATGCTTCCAGGGGTCTTTACCATGCTGTTTCCATGTCATTTGAGCACTGTTCCCATCGATTTGGGCAATTTTTAGGCCCTCTGCAGACCGCCGGGGGGAGCCGCCTGAAAAATGCTCGAGTTTCCCAAAGATTTACATTGGGCTCGTTGCTCAGGTCGAGCACCCAAGTATTCCAATGTGCTCGACCCGAGCAACGAGTACCTGAGCATTTTAGTGCTCGCTCATCACTAATGGAGACCCAATAAGGATTCCCCACATTTCCAAAAATTACTGGCAGACACCAACAAAGTGGCATCAATTTCAGTACAGTTGAAATTGTACAATTAGTAATGACACCTCTTCCCCAGTAGATGAAGACCCATTCAGGACAGTTCCCATTTGAAAACATTTGGGCCTAAAACCACCAAATTGGCGTCAATTTCACTAGAGTAGAAGTAGTATAATTGGGATTGACACCTCTTCCACTACAGCCAACTCAATGGATTGAGAGACCAAATCTGTATTCTCCACATTTCAAAAAATTAGGGCCTAAAACCTGTAGCCACAGCAAGAGCACGCACACAAGCCATATCACAGACTGCAAATCCCCAAGATCAATACAGCACACTAAAAACAGCAACATCGCCTACTCTGTACAGTCTGCAATTGAGGTGCAAAAGTCCTTTGTCTTGATGACAGTTAGGCGGTCAACACTTTCATGGGACAGCCGGGTGCGATTATCCATCAAGACACCACCAGGAGCACTGAACACACGTTCTGAGAGAGCGCTGGCTGCCGAGCATGATAAAACCTCCAAGGCGTGACAGGCAAGCTCAGGCCATTCATCCATTTTTGAAGACCAAAATGTAAATGGGTCAAAATCCTCACTGATGGTATTCGTATTGAGCTCTAGATAGTCCTCCACCATCCTCTCCAGTCGTTTTCCATGTGTCAGACTTGTACTCTGTTGTGCTGGTGCACGAGTTGGTCTAAAAAATGTGTGAAAGGACTCACAGAAATTGCTTCTGCCACTTACTCTGCTGCTGCTAATGTTTTGGCGTTGATGAACTGACATGCCGGAGGTTGAAAGACTACAGCTGCGAAGCACACTGTGTGCCTCACTTCTATCTTGGGGAAAAGCTCTATTAAGGTTGCTTAAAAGCTTGCTTCGATACTCCAACATTAGCATGTCCTTTTCCAGGGCGGGAAGCATCTGGCAAAATTTACTCTTATAATGTGGATCTAACAGAGTGGCAACCCAGTAGTGAGCATTATTTCGAATCCTAACTATACGGGGATCATGTTGCAGAAAATGCAGAAAGAAGGCACTCATATGTCGGGCTCTTCCAGGTGGTCCAAAGCCAGACTCTATTGTTGGCTGCGTAACACTGATACATGTTTCCTCTATCCCATCCTGCCAACCACATTCAACATAGAGTGGATGATTATCCTCTTCATCTTCTGACTGTTGCTCGCCCATCACCTCTTCCTCCTCCATTTGTTCCTTGGCTCTTGCACCTTCACTAACAGTATGTCTGGTATCACCAAACCCTCTCGATCGCAGTAATCCACCGTCACTTGGTATCAGCCTGTGTGACAACAGTCTGGAACTTTGAGACATTCTTATCCCTTCCGCATCCTCCTCTTCTTCTGGGACAATCACTTCCTGCCGCATGCTATTCAAAGTCTTCTCCAGCATGTAGATGACCACAATAGTGATGCTGATGACGGCATTGTCAGTGCTAACTAGTTTAGTAGCCATTTCAAAACTGTGCAGAAGGGTGCAGAGGCCCTTAATCTGTTCCCACTCCGTAAACGTGATATGCTCCACGACAGTACTGCGTTGGCTTAGGCTATACGACATGACATACTGCGTCAGGGCTCATTGCTGCTGCTACAGTCACTGCAACATATGCAGAGTGGAATTCCACCATGCTGCCACATGGCATATCAACTGGCATTGACAAAGACCTTTGTATCAATGCAAGTCGATGACATGAGGGATGCGAACGGTGGAAAGGAGCACAGAGCTTCCATACTTTCTGAAGCAGCTCATCCAGGACGGAATTCTGGAGGAGAAATTGCTGTACCACCAGGTTGAGGACGTGAGCTATGCAAGACACGTGTGTGAGTTCGCCTCGGTGTAGGGCCGCCAACAGGTTCCCACCGTTATCGCACACAGCCTTCAGTGGTGACATCCATTGCTGAAACTGAGCCTGGAGAGCTGTCCACAACTCTTCAGCTGAATGACTGCGATCTCCAAGGCATATTAATTTGAAGACTACCTGATTGCGGTGAGCCCTGGCTGCGCTGTACGGAGGTGGTGTGGATTCGCTCTGCACTGTTGTAACGCGTGCCTCGTTAAGGCAGAGGTTGATTGCGCAGGTGGAGGCCCTAGAGGAGGTGAAGGATGCAAAAGCAGTGGAGAAAGTGTGAAATACAGAGGTTTCTTCTGCAAGCCTTGGGAATTCCAAGATTTGTGGAGCAGCCCCTTCCCCACCTGTCCTCACAGCCACTAGAGTCACCCAGTGCCCAGTCAGCGAGATGTAACCCCCTTGGCCATGCTTACTCATCCAGGTGTCTGTGGTGAAATGCACCGTGGCAGATATAGATTTAGTCAAGGAACAGGTGATGCTGTCTGCGACATAGGTATAGCGCAGGCACAGCTTTCTTAGAGAAGTAATGGCAACTGGGCAACTGGTACTGGGGGACTGCGACAGCCATCAGCTTTCGGACACCGTCTGTATCTACCAGGCGGACAGGCAGCATTTCTATGGTCAATAGATTGGAGATGGTGGAGTTCAACCTCTTAGCTTTGTCATTTGTAGGATGAAACAATCTTTTACGTGACCACAACTGCGGGACCGAGGGCTGGCTGCAGTGATTAGAGAGGGCGGAGTATGGTGAAATTGACAAACTGTTGGACTGTGAGTGAGGTGCAGGCGCAGATGTTACGGTGGATTGAGAAACATGTGGTGTGCTCGGTGAAACAAACACAACAGGCGTGTCCGCTTCTGTTACAGCTGTCGGGCTCTCACTCAGCCTGACTGGAGCGGGTAGAGAACTAGAAGTTTTGCGGTGAGAAACCTGCATGCTAATACTTGGCACGGTAAAAGAGGAGGAGGAAGAAGCAGCGCATGCGGTTGATGGATCAGCTGATGGTTGTTGAGGTCCGCGGGTCCGCATTTCAGCGTGGTGAGATTCCCAGCGTAACACATGTTGTTTGAGCATGTGAAGGTTCATGCATGTAGTAGTCAAATTACTGCACTTTTTCCCTCTACCGAGTTTTTTCTTGCAAAGTTTGCAGCTAACGTGAGTTGGCTCATCCTTTGCGGTCTCAAAAAAGGCCCAGGCTAGGCAACCCTTGCCACAGCTGCGAGCTGCAGACCCGCGACCGCTGCTGGCCACAATTGTGGCTAAGGATGCAGTGCTCCTCGTGCTTGCATCACTCCATGTCTGCGCTGTAAGACGGAAGGTACCCTCCTCGTCTTCCTCCTCCACCTCTTCAGATGAGCTACTTGGCTGCGTGACTCTGGGTTCCAACCAAGTAGGATCTTCAACCTCATCATCATCCAATATGTTATCCCATTCCTCGCCCTCAGAGTGACCCTTCTCCTCTTGTTGCCCTGACAGCACAGTACAGTCCGCATGAGCCTCAGGTATCTGAGTCTCATCAGGATCACCTCCCTCCCCAGTGGTTAACGTCTGGTGATGAGGGTCTGGAACCTGCTCGGATCCTACTCCGTCCTGTCCCGAATCTAACGATAAAAACTATAGGCATCGGTGCACATGCTTTCCTTCTCTTCTTGACTGTGTGAATGTTTGGAGTACACTTCTGATGCCCATGGAATAGAAAGGGTGAACAGTTCTACAGACTAGCCCATCTATGGTTCGCTACAGTCGGTTGGGCACTTGGACAGTTGTGACACGGGGGGAAGCATGGGTAATTGGGGTGCCATCTCTGTGGACTGTACTGGGTGATGTTGAGGTGGAGGAAGAAGATGAGAGGCCACTTGAAGCAGCGCTTGCCATCCACTGAAGCACCTGCTCTTTCTGGCCCTTATCAACAAGGCGTATTGCTGTGCCGCGCCAAAGAAAGGGAGTGGAGTAGCACGTCCAGTAACAGAAGTTGTCAGTTGTCTTTGGATAGGACAAGTTGGTTCACTAGTGCTTTCACTAACATTACCACCTACCCCATGTATACCTTGAACATCAAGCCTATTCCCCCTTCCACCATGACCTTTCTTTTTCCCATTCATGTTGCTCAGATACTGTAGTAGGAGCACGCTATTAGCAAAACAAAATTAGATTTTTTCCTCTGCCACAGCTCTGCACACATCTGAATTTCAGCGGCACTAAATGACAAGGTAAGATATGACTTGCTGTATAACGTTACTAACCGAACAAAGTATTTATTTCTTTTACTGTGGATGAGGCCTGTATAACATACGAGATATTCTCCAAACTATTTCAAACTAAGATGTCCCTGCTGTATAATGTTAGGAACCGAACAAAGTATTTTTTTTACTGTGGATGAGGCCTGTATAACATAGGAGATATTCTCCAAACTATTTCAAATGTTCCCGCTGTGTAGTTTTAGGAACCGAACAAAGTATTTTTTTTTTACTGGGGATGATGCCTGTATAACATAGGAGATATTCTCCAAGCTATTTCAAACTGAGATGTTCCTGCTGTATAACGTTAGGAACCAAAGTATTTTTTTTACTGTGGATAAGGCCTGTATAACATACGAGATATTCTCCAAACTATTTCAAACTGATCTCCAAACTATTTCAAACTGAGATGTTCCTGCTGTATAGTGTTAGGAACCGAACAAAGTATTTTTTTTTACTGTGGATGACGCCTATATAACATAGGAAATTTTCACCAAAGTTTTTCAAACTGAGATGTTCCTGCTGTATAGTGTTAGGAACAGAAAAAAAGTATTTTTTTTTACTGTGGATTAGGCCTGTATAACATAAGAGAACGTCTCCAAACTTTTTCAAACTGAGATGTTCCTGCTATATATTGTTAGGAACTGAACAAAGTATTTTTTATTACTGTGGATGAGGCCTGTATAACATAGGAGATATTCTCCAAACTATTTCAAACTCAGATCTAGCCTGCTGTAAAACATTAGCCACGGCAAAAATCGATTTTTTGACTCTGCACAAGGTCTGAATACAGCTGAATTTCACTGCTACTAAAAGGACTAGTTTGCTTATAGCAGAGTGTAACACGTTTGCGACAGAAATTTTTTTTTTTTTAGAGTCTGTCTAGCAACAGAAAAAAATAAATTTTTTACTATGAAAACAGCTGAAGTTTACCACCACTAACGTAGTAGCTGACGTATAGTAGAGTGTATGATGTTTGCCACACAAAAAAAATCAAGAGGAATGTATCCAGCCGATAATGGCAGCGCTTCCCAGGTCTCACATCCAAAGATGGTATTTTGAATTTTTTTAATTTTTTATTTAGTAAGTGAAAATAAAAGAGATACAACGCATTTCAGATACAATCTATATCCTTCTTTAGGTATCATAAACACACAGTACAAATCCTACTAGTATAAAAGATATAAATTGGTTGAATTTTATACTAGTAGGATTTGAACTGTGTGTCTATGATACCTGAAGAATGATATATATTGTATCCGAAATGTGTTGTATCTAGTGATGGGCGAGCACTAAAATGCTCGGGTGCTTGATGCTCAGGTTGAGCACATTGGAAAACTTGGGTGCTCGACCCGAGCAACGAGTCCAATGTACAGTACAGACCAAAAGTTTGGACACACCTTCTCATTTAAAGATTTTTCTGTATTTTCATGACTATGAAAATTGTACATTCACACTGAAGGCACCTCTTGAAGCTCATCAAGAGAATGGCAAGAGTGTGCAAAGCAGTCATCAAAGCAAAAGGTGGCTACTTTGAAGAACCTAGAATATAAGACATATTTTCAGTTGTTACACACTTTTTTGTTAAGTATATAATTCCACATGTGTTAATTCATAGTTTTGATGCCTTCAGTGTGAATGTACAATTTTCATAGTCATGAAAATACAGAAAAATCTTTAAATGAGGTGTGTCCAAACTTTTGGTCTGTACTGTAAGTCTATGGGAAACTCAAGCATTTTTCAGGCGGCTCTCCCCGGCGGTCTGCAGAGGGGCTAAAAATTGCCAAAATCGATGGGAACAGTGCTCAAATGGCATGGGAACAGCATGGGGAAGATCCCTGGAAGAATTTCTGACTCCCAGGTCACTGCTGTCAACAATGTTGTCAGAGTATTACGCCACTTTTACGGAATCACAATAAAACATACAAAAACAAAAACAAAATGGATTTTCCTGGGAAATATATTAAGGAACATCCTTTCCAGGGTAATGACTTGTATATAAGGCAAAATAAATAACCCAAAATAAAAATACTCCTCCACACCTTGGGCTATGTTCACACGTAGCATTTTTGATGTTTTTTTTCACTTTTGCATTGCTTTCAACCGTGACAAATGCATTCACTGGGAAATGTCATTTTAACATTTTACAACCTTATCTGGCCATGTGGTGTGTGACACATCATCAGACACATCGTGTTTCATTTATGAAGTAGGGAGTCTGAAAGTCACAAAGCCTATTTTTATAGGGCTATCAGGTGGCCTTTACTATTCTTAAAGGGCCAGCAGTCAGCCCTCACTATTCTTAGAGAGCCATCAGCTGGCTATGCTTTGTTGTTCCCATTACTAAAGAGTGGGTCTCCTATACTGTTATTGCGTATGCAGTGAGTGGCAGGGCTGCCCAAAATTTGGACGCACCCCAATACACCTTTGAAAATTTGGACACACCCCAATACCCCTTTGAAGAGACTTAGAGGAGGGCCTCCTGAAATAAAATGTTCCCATTATTAGGAAGTGGGTCTCCCATTGTGTTTGCCTATGCAGTGAATGCAAGGGTTGCCAAACATTTGGAGGCATTCCAGTGCCCCTTGGAAGAGATGTGGAGGTCAGAGGGTCTCCTGAAAACAATGTTCCCATTATTAGGAAGTGGGTCTTCCATTGTGTTTGCCTATGCAGTGAATGCAAGGGTTGCCAAAAATTTGGAGGCACTCCAATGCCCCTTGGAAGAAACGTGGAGGTCAGAGGGCCTCCTGAAAACAATGTTCCCATTATTAGGAAGTGGGTCTTTCATTGTGTTTGCCTATGCAGTGAATGCAAGGGTTGCCAAAAATTTGGAGGCACTCCAATGCCCCTTGGAAGAGACGTGGAGGTCAGAGGGCCTCCTGAAAACAATGTTCCCATTATTAGGAAGTGGGTCGTTCATTGTGTTTGCCTATGCAGTGAATGCAAGGGTTGCCAAAAATTTGGAGGCACTCCAATGCCCCTTGGAAGAGACGTGGAGGTCAGAGGGCCTCCTGAAAACAATGTTCCCATTATTAGAAATAGGGTCTCCCATTGTGTTTGCCTATGCAGTGAACGCAAGAGCTGCCAAAAATTGGGAGGCACCCCAATGCCCCTTGGAAGAGACGTAGAGGGCCTCATAAAAAAAATGTTCCCATTATCAGAACGTGGGTCTCCCATAGTGTTGACCTATGCAGTGAATGCAAGGGTGGCCAAAAATTGGGAGGCACTCCAATGCCCCTTGGAAGAGATGTGGAGGAGGGCCTCATAAAAAAATGTTCCCATTAGAAAGGAGAGGGCCTCATATACTTGTAATGCCCACGCACTAAGTGTATGGGCTGACAAACATTTACCACTGGGGGGTATACATGAACATACTGTATATATTTTTTTTTTTACGGGCATCATAAACACCCTTTAAAAAGATTACGTGGGTGTTGCATCACAGACCATGGTCACCCTGGTGATATGGTGGTGGAGGATGAGGATGAGGAGAAGGAGGAGGACAAGAGCCAATAGCTAAAATTGGGACGCGTATACCCATGTCTGGGTGTGAAAATGTGCATGGGAATACACCTCCCAAAAACAGACACTGGATTTGAGTTTAGGTTGCGCTGCTATCATTCGGTGGTGTTGAGAAGTCTGGCCCAATCCAGCCCTTGTTCATTTTTATAAGAGTCAGCCTGTCAGCATTTTCAGTTGACAGGCGGATGTGCTTATCAGTTAAAATTCATTTCACGTATCCAGCTTGGATGCCCAATAATTATAAGGCACAGAGGAATCACAGAGGACGTTAGTACGGTCGGCAAGGTACTCCCTCAGCATCTTCTCAAACTTTGCACTCCTTGTGAGAGTACCCCGCGCCTCAGGGCCTGTGCGATGGGAGGGGCTGAGAAAATTCTCTCAGACCTTTGACAGTGTTCCCCTGCCTCTGCTGGATTGGAGTTGTGTCTCTCTTGCCTGTACTCCTTGGTTGTCCAACGAACTGTGACCTCTGCCACCTGTGTTTTCAGATGGGAATTTTTTTAATAGTTCTGCATCAAGGCCCTTCTGGTACTGCCCCATTTTTGTAGACCTGTCCGCCTCAGGAATAAGAGATATAAAGTTCTCCTTGTAGCATGGGTCTAGAAGTGTCACCAACCAGTAATGACTGTCAGCCAAAATTTTGAGAATTTGGAGTCCTCAAGGTTTGGAGGATGGTGCATCTGTCTGACATCCATGTCCTCTCTTGAGGTCTTATGTGTGGAGTCTGAACTGAATACCGATGGCCTTGTTGATGCTGGTACTCAACAACTGCCCTATTCTGCTCACAAATCCTTCCTAACATCTGCACTGTAGAGTTCCAAAAAGTGGGGACATCACACACCAGTCTGTAAGCCGGAAGCTGCAAACGCTGCTGAAACACAGCAAGGGCGGCAGAGGCTGTAGGTGACTTTCTAAAATGGGCACACAGGCGGCGTACTTTAACAAGCAGATCCGGCAGCTCCGGGTAGGATTTGAGAAACCGCTGAAACACGAGGTTATGCACATGGGCCAGGCATGGTACGTGTGTGAGCTCGCCTCGCCTCAGAGCTGCCACCAGGTTCCGGCCATTGTCACACACGACCATGCCTAGCTGTAGGTTCAGCAGTATGAGCCACAGATCTGCCTGCTCTTTCAGAGCTGTCCACAACTCTTCAGCATTGTGCGGTTTGTCACCTAAGCATATTAGCTTCAGCACAGCCTATTGCCGCTTGGTCGAGGCAGTGCTGCAGTGCTTCCAGCTTGTGACTGATGTGGTCATTTTGGAGTTGGAGGCTGAAGAGGAGGAGGAGGCTGAGGAGGTTGAGGTGCAGGAGCTGTAGACTGTGGGGGAAACCCTGATTGACCTAGGGCCCGCAATCCTTGGTGTCGAGAGGACCTGTTCCGTCTCAAGGTCCGACTGGGTCCCGACTTCCACTGTGTTAACCCAGTGTGCTGTCAGCGAGATGTACCGTCCCTGCCCACATGCACTTGTCCACGTTTCCGAGGTTAGGTGGACTTTCCCGGTAACTGCGTTGTTGAGGGCGTGGCTAATGTTTTGGGACACGTACTTGTGTAATGCGGGGATGGCACACCGGGAGAAATAGTGGCGGATGGGGACTGAGTCCCGAGGGACAACCGCCGCCATAAAGTTGCGGAATGATTCCATCTCCATGATCCTAAAAGGCAACATTTCGAGTGCAAGCAGTCGTGAAATGTGAGAATTTAGTAGTGTGGCCTGTTTGGCGTTGACTGTGTATTTGCGCCTACGTTCCAAGTACTGGGGTATGGACAACTGAACGCTGTGTTGGGACAAGGACGTGGACGTGCTTCCTGATGCTGTCACTTGAGAGTGTGCAACGACAGGTGCAGGGCAGAGGAAGAAGTAGTGGTGCCACCTGCAGACACTGTTCCTGGACAATGGGGTTCGGCCCACAAAGTCGGTTGCTTTGCTGCCACGTGCCTGATCATGCTGGTGGTGGTCAGGCTGGTAGTTTTGCCACCCCTGCTGATGCTGGCCTGGCAGGTGGGGCAAATGGCCTTTTTGGGGTTATTGGCACAGTCTTTAAAGAACAACCAGACTCAGGAAGATCTAACAGTTGTACTGGCAACTTCCTTTGTGTTAGTGTAATGGGGAACGGTTGCCTGCCTTCTGTCTGCGGCCACCACACTGCTTCTTGCCTGTTGGGGTGCTCTGCCTCCCTCCCTCTGTGTGCTGCTGTCGTCGCTCTGCATGTCCTTCTGCCAGGTTGAGTCAATTACTGTTAGTGTTGAGCGAGCACTAAAATGCTCGGGTGCTCGAAGCTCGGGCCGAGCTCACCGTGATACTCGGGTGCTCGACCCGAGCAACGAGCCCAATGTTAGTCTATGGTAGACCCGAGCATTTTTGCGGCGGCACCCCCGGCAGTCTTTTAAAAGCCTTGCAAGTTCCCAAAACGATCGTGACAGTGCTCAAATGACATGGGGACAGCATCGGGATTGCCCCAGGAAGCATTTCTGACCCCCAGGTCATTGCTGTCAACAACGTGGTCAGAGGTATTAAGCCACATTTAAGGGCTCACAATAAAATGTTCAAAAACAAAACTGAAACTGCTTTCCTGTGAAATATGTTAAGGAAGTTCCTTTCCAGGGTAAAGACTTGTGTATAAGGTAAAATAAATAACCCCCAAAAAATATACTCCTCCACACCTTGGGCTATGTTCACAAGTAGCATTTTTTATGCGTTTTTGTACTTTTGTATTGCTTTCAACCGTGACAAATGCATTCACCCGGAAATGTCATTTTAACATTTTACAACCTTATCTGACCATGTGCTGTGTGACACATGCATACATGCATACAGTGCTGAAAAGACATAGGAACAGCATGGGGAAGACCCCTGGAAGCATCTCTGACACCGAGGTCACTGCCTAAAAGTGTGCCCATCAGAAGTCATCCCATCAGAAGATGCAGACTTGCAACTATCCCCGTACAAGTTCTTGTCCCAGGGCAGTGTTCAATTGTACCTCCCCGATTCCTTGCAATGCAAGCGAAAATATGCAGCCAACCACCCACCCACCCCCAGGCTGTAATACCATACTGCTTGCTTGCACTTGAAATTGGGACTTTTAGGAACGTGGAGGCGGAATCTGGCCACCACGTCATGGCTGCGTTGGCGGCCTGGTATCCATACTCAGTCCCCAGCCACCCGGCGGCCGGGTGTTCACACTCGGTCCCCAGCCGCCAGGGGGTGGCCGGGTGTCCATACTCGGTCCCCAGCCGCCCCGCGGCCGGGTGTCCACACACGGTCCCCAGCCGCCTGGGGGCAGCCGGGTGTCCATAAACGGTCCCCAGCCGCCCCTATTTCTCCTGTCAACTTCCCCCCACACACTTTTCTTAGCCCGGCCTGCTTTACGGCAGCATTGGACGAGCCCATCAGAGAACCAGACTCCTCCGGTGGTCCCTGGCTTCTCCATCAGGGGAGTTGAGAGTGCCAAGGTGAGGAGCATGATGATGATGATAGAAGTTAGCATCTGCTTTGTTTTCTTTTAATGCAAGCGTAAGTGTGCAGCCTGCCACCCACCCACCCGCAGGCTGCAATGCCATACTGCTAGCTTGCATTTCAAATGGGGCCTTTTAGTTTGGAGGAGGCCGAAGCTGGCCACTACCTCATGGCTGCTTCGGCAGCGAGATATCCATACTCAGTCCTCAGCCACCCCTATTTGTCCCGGTGTGCCTTATACATAAGATTAAGCGTGCTTACCAAAACATTACCTGTGCCCTCCCCAGTGCATTTAGTGGGAAGGACAGCCTATTCCGCTGTAGTGTGTGCATGCCAAACCTCTGTTCATGGTACATGCAAAGATGCCTCCCACTCTGCGCCTGTCGTTGCAGACTTGCAACTATCCCCGTTCAAGTCCTTGTCCCAGGGCAGTGTTCAATTGTACCTCTCCCATTCCTTGCAATGCAAGCGAAAGTATGCAGCCTTCCACCCACCCACCCCCAGGCTGCAATACCATACTGCTTGCTTGCACTTGAAATTGGGCCTTTTAGGCATGTGGAGGTGGAATCTGGCCACCACGTCATGGCTGCGTTGGCGGCCGGGTATCCATACTCAGTCCCCAGCCGCCCGGCGGCCGGGTGTCCACACACGGTCCCCATCCGCCTGGGGGCAGCCGGGTGTCCATAAAAAATTCCCAGCCACCCCTATTTCTCCTGTCAACTTCCCCCCACACACTTTTCTTAGCCCGGCCTGCTTTAGGGCAGCATTGGACGAGCCCACCAGAGAACCCGACTCCTCCCATGGGCCCTGGCTTCTCCATCAGGGGAGTTGAGAGTGCCAAGGTGAGGAGCATGATGATGATGATAGAAGTTAGCATCTGCTTTGTTTTCTTGGAATGCAAGCGCATGTATGTAGTATCAGCTAGGCCTGAGGTGGTCAGCGTTTTGGCGTATATCCTACCTCCTCCGAGGATTGCTGGATGTTTTCCTGCTACTATCCCAGTTCTATGACTCCCGTTAAAACAAAGCTTCAGGTGATAAATGATGGATGATGTAGTGGCAAACGAGAAAGAGCAGGAGGAACAGGGAGCATTCACATCAATATCAGGCCAGTCAACGACATATGTATTGTAGGATATGTTTCTGTAACAAAAGGATCAATTCGGCTACACAGTTAAAGGGCATACAGTGAGTGCAATGCATACCAAAAATTTTGAGGCACTCCAATGCCCCCTGGAAATGACATGGAGGTCAGAGGTCCTTAACTAAACAGTTTTTTTCATTTATAGCAACTGGGTCTCCTGTGTGCTGTTGGCCTAAGCAGTGAATGGAAGGCTTTCCAAAATTTATGAGGAACTGCAATGCCCCTTGAAACAGACGTGGATTACAGCATACTAAAAAACCTTCTACCCATTATTGGGGAGTGGGTCTCCCTTAGTTTTCGCCTTTGCATTGAAAAGCAAAATCTGACTAAAATTAGGAGGAAATGCAATGCCCGTTGGAAGAGTCGTGGAGGTTAGAGGCAGTTAAAACCAACATTTAAATGCCCCTTGGAAGAGCTGTGGAGTTCAGAGTGGCTTAAGAAGACGCTTTTAATGCCCCTTTGAAGAGACATGGAGGTCACAGTAGCTTAACAAGATGGTTTTAATGCCACTCGGAAGAGACGTGGAGGTCCCAGTAGCTTAACAAGATGGTTTGAATGTCCCTTGGAAGAGACATGGAGGTCACAGTAGCTTAACAAGACGGTTTTAATGCCCCTTGGAAGAGACGTGGAGGTCCCAGTAGCTTAACAAGACGGTTTTAATGCCCCTCGGAAAAGTGGTGGAGGTTACAGTAGCTTAACAAGACGCATTTAATGCCCCTCAGAAGAGATGTGGAGGTCCCAGTAGCTTAACAAGACGGTTTTAATGCCCCTTACAAGAGCCATACAGTACTGCATCTTAAAAATATTATTCCCATTATTGGGGAGTGGGTCTCCCACAATCTTTGCTTATGCCTTCCAAGCAAAAGCTGACAAAAATAAAGACGGAGGAACTTTTAATAATGGCAACACGGACCATGGTCACCCTGGTGGTATAGTGGTGGTGGAGGCTGAGGATAAGGAGAAGAACATAAAATAGCCGAAATGAGGAAGCATATACCCATGTGTGGGTGTGAAGCGGTGTATGGGAATACACCTCCCGAAAAAACACAGTGGATTTGACTTTATGTTACTCTGCTGTCATTTGGTGGTGATGAGAAGTCTGGCCCAAACCAGCCCTTGTTCATTTTGATAAGGGTCAGCTTGTCAGCATTGTCAGTTGACAGGCGAGTGCGCTTATCAGTTATAAGTCCCCCAGCGGCGCTAAAAACACGCTCCGATAACACGCTAGCGGCAGGGCAGGCGATGAACTCCAAGGCGTACAGAGCGAGTTCATTCCAAGTGTCCAGCTTGGATACCCAATAATTAAAAGGCACAGAGGAATCACGGAGGATGCTGGTACGGTCGGCAAGGTACTCCCTCACCATCTTTTGAAACTTTCCACTCCTTGTGAGAGTACCCCGTACCTCAGGGCCTGTAAGCTGGGCGGGTCTCAGAAAACTGTCCCAGAACATTGACAGTGTTCCCCTGCCTCTGCTGGATTGGAGTTGCCTCTCTCTCGCTTGTTGGTCAACGAACTGTGACCTCTGCCGCTAGCGTGTTCAGATGGGAATTTTTTTAACAGTTCAGCAGCAAGGGCCTTCTGGTACTGCCCCATTTTTGTAGACCTCTCCACCTCAGGAATAAGAGAGTGAAAGTTCTTCTTGTAGCGGGGGTCTAAAAGTGTCACCAACCAGTAATGACTGTCACCCAACATTTTGACAAAGCGAGGGTCACGGTTAAGGCAGCGTAACATAAAGTCAGCCATGCGTGCCAGACTGGTAATGGGCAAGACTTCCGTGTCCTCACCAAGATGACGACTGACCATGCTCTCCTCCTCCTCCCCCCAGTCCTCAGGCCACCCACGCTGAACCAACGGTATGACAGTTGTACAGGTACTACTGTCTACAGCGCATGATACAAGCTCCTGTTCTTCCTCCTCCTCCTCATTGTCCCCCAATGCACGTTGGGATGAGATGAGGCTGGGCTGTGTGTAATCGACCGCTATGGCTTCTTGGTCCATCTCATCATACTCTGGCTGCAATGCCTCCTCTTTAATTCTCTGCAGAGAGCGTTGCAAAAGACAGACAAGTGAAATGCTGACTCTAATGATGGCATCATCGTCACTCACCATCTTGGTGGACTCCTCAAAGTTTGTCAAGATGATACATATGTCAGACATCCAGGTCCACTCCTGAGGTCTTATGTGTGGAGTCTGACCTGAATATCGACGGCCTTGCTGCAGCTGGTACTCTACAACTGCTCTCTTCTGCTCACAAATCCTTTGCAACATGTGGAGGGTAGAGTTCCAACGTGTGGGGACATCACACACCAGTCGGTGTGACGGAAACTGCAAACGCTGCTGCAACACAGCAAGGGCGGCAGAAGCTGTAGCCAACTTGCGAAACTGAGCTGACAGGCGGCGTACTTTGACGAGCAGATCTGGCAACTCGGGGTACGATTTAAGAAACAGCTGAACCACGAGGTTAAGCACATGAGCCAGGCATGGTACGTGTGTGATCTCGCCTCGCCTCAGAGCCACCACCAGGTTACGGCCATTGTCACACATGACCATGCCTGGATGTAGGTTCAGCGGTCTCAGCCACAGATCTGCCTGCTCTTTCACAGCTGTCCACAACTCACAAGCAGTGTGAGGTTTGTCACCTAAGCTTATGAGTTTCAGCACAGCCTGTTGCCGCTTGGCGGAGGCAGTACTGCAGTGCTTCCAGCTTGTGACTGATGTGGTGATATCTGAGATGGAGGCTAAACATGAGGAGGAGGAGGAGGATGATGCGCAGGAGCTGTACACTGTGGGTGCAACTCTGACTGACCTAGGGCCCACAATCCTCGGTGTGGGGAGGATGTTTTCCGTCCCAAGGTCCGACTGGGTCCCGGCTTCCACTATGTTTACCCAGTGTGCCGTCAGGGAGATGTACCGTCCCTGGCCACAAGCACTGGTCCACGTGTCCGTTGTCAGGTGGACTCTCCCAGTAACTGCGTTGTTGAGGGCACGGCAGATGTTTTGGGATACGTGCTTGTGTAGTGCGGGGATGGCACACCGGGCAAAATAGTGTCGGCAGGGGACCGGGTACCGAGGGATGGCCACCGCCATAAGGTTGCGGAAGGATTCCGTCTCCACCAGCCTAAAAGGCAGCATTTCCAACACAAGCAGTCATGAAATGTGCGAATTTAGGACTGTGGCCTGTGGGGCGTTAGCTGCGAATTTGGGCTTTCATTCAAAGATCTGGGATATGTACAATTGAACGCTGTGGTGGGACGTGGACGTTGATGCTGTCTCTTGAGAAACTGCCATAACAAGTGAAGACTGAGAGGAGGGGGCATCTTTGCATGCAGTATGGACAGGGGATTGCCTTGCACACACAACAGGGGGTTCTATTGCATGCACAACAGCGGAAGAAGCAGTGGTGACACCTGCTGACACTGGTCGTGGACCTTGGGGTTCGCCCCACAAAGTCGGGTGCTTTGCTGCCATGTGCCTGATCATGCTGTTGGTGGTCAGGCTGGTAGTTTTGTCACCCCTGTTGATGCTGGCATGGCAGGTGGTACAATTGGCCTTTTTGGGGTTATCAGCAGAGTCTTTAAAAAAATTCCAGACTCTGGAAGACCTACAGGTTGTACTGGCAACTTTCCTTGTGTTGGTGTTACGGGGAACTGTTGCCCGCCTTCTGTGTGCGGCCACCACACTGCTTCTTCCTGCCTGTTGGGGTACTCTGCCTCCCTCACCCTGTGTGCTGCTGGCCTCGCTCTGAATGTCCTCCTGCCACGTTGGGTCAGTTACTAGATCATCCACCACCTCCTTCTCTTCCACTTACGCACCACGATCCTCCTCCTCACTTCCTGGCAATTGTGTCTCGTCATCGTCCACCTCTTGTGACAAATTGCCAGCGTCGACTTCCTGTGGCCGTGGCTGTTCAAATATTTGGACATCGCTACATGGGATCTCCTCTTCCACCACTTCAAGCGGAGCAGGCGAGGGGCACAAATCTGGAAATGGACCAGTGAACAGCTCTTCAGAGTGTAAAAGTGTGGGATCAGTTGCTGTCTGACGACACTCGGCATGGTGGGAGGAAGGAGCATCAGGGTGAGGAGGAGTATGCAGTCGAGACTCACAGCTACTAAGAGTTGACCGTGTGGAAGACAGACCAGAGGTGGTGGTGCCCAGGTAACAGGAAGTATTATCTGCTATCCAATTAATAACCTGTTCACACTGATCAGTTCGCAATACTGGTGTTGTTCTGTGCCTTCCTAGTAATTCGGTCAAGAAGTGGGAGCGAGAAGATGTGGCTGTTGGTCGTGGCACATTTTCACCTTGGCCACGGCCCCGTCCTCTGCACGCACCATCACCAGAACGTCCACTTCCACGTCCCTTGCCACGCACCTTGCCCATTGTAAAGGAAGTAAAATAGCTTACACTCGCACTATCAATGGAAAAAGGGTAATAAAAAGTAGATTAGAACCATGGAAGAGGAAAACCACAGTTCTATTTCTCTGGCCTACACCCGACTCTTTTAAACAATCAGAACAATCAGGGAGAAACTATTACTGTTTTTCTTTACGGAAAAAATACCAAAAGCTGAATAGTAGAGATTTTTTACCGTGGAATGGCAAAACCACAGTTATTGTTTACTGGGGTATACCAGACAATTTTAAATAGATATATTTGCTGCTGAACAGTGAGCGACACACTCAAACTGTTTTTTTTTAGGTAAAAATGGCCCAAAAGTGGATAATACAGAGGTTTGAACCATGGAACTGCAAAACCACACTTGCATTTCTCGGGCCTACATGTCACGGGTGTGTTGCCACGAAGATCGTCACGAGTACACAGCCTGACTTCTCGCAGCTGACTTGTTGGTGCTTTGTGTTTTCTCGGCAGTGTAGGAGTTAATTCTCTCTCTCTCTGGGCTAGCTGAGGTCCAGCCTCGCCCAGCTGCAATCAATGCTTCTTTAGTGAGACTCCTTTATATTCCTGCAGGTCTGTTTGGGAGGTGTCGGTGAAAGCTTTTCATTCAGACTTACAGAGCGGATCGTGGTGTTTGGAGTTGCTGAGATAAGTGTATTTGGAAGTGTGTTTTCCCTTTCCTCGCTTTATCATTTATCTCCTTTCCCGTTGGTGTTCCCTCTGTTGTAGTTGTTTAGAAGTTGTATGCAAGGTGGTTTTGGTTTTTCCCTTGTACTGTCTCGTTCGTCTATATACTGTGTGTGGGCATATTATTTCTGGTTCCCTATTGTTGTGATCGGGGTCCTTCTCAGGACTAGATTACTTAGGTGCAGGGATCCTCAGAAGGTAGGGGTTACGCTGGCGGCCTGGACCTCTGTACCTTTAACAGTACCTCCAGGATGAGGGATTAGTCAGGGCCCCAGCTTAGGGTCAGCTTAGGCCCCCTACCTCCAGTATTCTGTGACAGTGTGACATTTTCACCGACCATCTTAGTTTTTCTCCAGCTACCATGGATCCAGTAGCCGGTCTAGCTCGGCAGTTGCAGAGTTTGTCCATGGGGCTGGCGGACGTTAGGTCCAAGGTTTTGCATCCTCTGGAGCAAGCCGGACCAGAACCTAAAGTAGCTCTCCCTGACAGGTTCACTGGGGGGCGGGACAAGTTTTTTGTTTTCCGGGAGGCATGCAAATTGTACTTTCGGCTGCGGCCTCGGTCATCGGGCAGTGAAGAACAAAGGGTGGGAATTGTCATCTCGCTCCTACAAGGGGACCCACAATCTTGGGCGTTCTCTCTTCCCCCAAGCTCCCCGGTTCTCCAGTCAGTGGATAGGTTTTTCGCTGCTCTGGGACTCGTATATGATGACTAGAGATGAGCGGTGTTCGACTAGAACTGTTCGCCAATCTCAAATTCGAGCTGTTTTGGGCGGTGTTCGAGTTGTTCGACGAACCCGAACGATTTGCAAAAAATTCGGCTGTTCGAGGTTATGTTCGATAACTGTTCGTACACCAAAAGCGTGTCCTGCATGGATTGTCTGCCACTCACTGTAATGCCACAGCCATGGTGGTTGTGGCATTACAGTGATTGCCCAAATCGATGGGAACAGTGCCAACAGTGAAACATGAAAAGCCGGCAATTCAGCAGCGGCATACACCTGTACCCGACAATTTAGAACCGAAAGAATAGAGCTTCACACATAGATTAGATAGATATAAACATGTCAGCCACATATATACGAAGTACAGTGAAAGTGTTGATTACTGTACTTGTCATTTAGCGTAAAGGATTTATCAAAAAAAATATTAGTGTTTTCATGCACTGTCTCTTTAAGAAAGCCGGCCGGCAATTCAGCATCTGTACCCGACAATTTATAACAGACAGAATAGAGCTTCACACATAGATTAGATAGATAGAAACATGTCAGTCACATATATATGAAGTACAGTGATAGTGTTGGTTACTGTACTTGTCATTTAGTATTAAAATAAAGGATTTATTATTAAAAAAATTGGCGTGGGGTTCCCCTTAATTTTAGGCTCTAGCGGAGGTTAAGCAGACGGCTGGGGCAGATGTTTGAAGCCTGGGAAGGGGGTAATACCCACGGAGCTTCCCAGGCTACTAATATCAGCCCCCAGCTGAATACATAGCCTTTACTAGCTATTAAAATGGGGGACCCCCCAAAAAAAATGACGTGGGGTCCCCCCTAATTTAATAGCTAGCAAAGGCTAGGCAGACAGCTGGGGGCTGATATTAATAGCCCAGGAAGGGAGCCATGAATATTGGCCCCCTCCCAGGCTAGAAACACCAGCCGTCAGCCGCCCCAGAAATGGCGCATTCATAGGATGCGCCAATTCTGGCACTTAGCCTCGCTCTTCCACGCTGCCCTGGTGCGGTGGCAGGGGGTAATAGGGTTGGGGTTGATGTCAGCTTATAATGCCAGCTGACATCAAGCCCAGGTTAGTAATGGAGAGGCGTCTATAAGACACCCCCATTACTAACCCCATAGTCAAAGTTAAAAAAAACACAAACACCCAGAATAAAGTCCTTTAATTGAAATAAAGACACAGTCCTTTATTGTTCTAAATTAAACCATACTTACCGTCACGCCCATTCCAGCTGAAGCCAACGATCTCCTGCAATAAAAGAAAAATAATAAAGCAACCTCATCCTTACCTTTCCATGGTTCCCACGACAGCTTCAGCTCTGCTACATCGAGATGACAGGCTGGACCGCAGCAGAACGCTGCCATCCAGCCTCTCATCCCGCAGACACTGAGAAGCGCAGGCTTGCTTGCGCTGCTCAGCGTCTCTCTGTGACGACATCCAGATGAGCCGAGTTCATGTCCAATGAACTCGGCTCACCTCATGCACGTCACTGACAGCGTGGGAAAATTCTCAAGCTGAAGCGCTGAGTGCAGGAGAATTTTCCCACGCTGTCAGTGACGTGCATAAGGTGAGCTCATGTCCAATGAACTCAGCTCACCTCCTGCACGTCACTGACAGCGTGGGAGAATTCTCCTGCACTCAGCGCTTCAGTGTGAGAATTCTCCCACGCTGAAGCGCTGAGTGCAGGAGAATTTTCCCACGCTGTCAGTGACGTGCATGAGGTGAGCCGAGTTCATTGGACATTAACTCGGCTCATCTGGATGCCCTCACAGAGAGACACTGTGGAGCGCAAGCAAGCCTGCGCTTCTCAGTGTCTGCGGGATGACAGGCTGGATGGCAGCGTTCTGCTGCGGTCCAGCCTGTCATCTCGATGTAGCAGAGCTGAAGCTGTCATGGGAACCATGGAAAGGTAAGGATGATGTTGCTTTATTATTTTTCTTTTATTTCAGGAGATCGTTGGCTTCAGCTGGAATGGGCGTGATGGTAAGTATGGTTTAATTTAGAACAATAAAGAATTGTGTGTTTATTTCAATTAAAGGACTTTTTTCTGGGTGTTGTGTTTTTTTTAAATTCTTTACTAGAAATTCATGGTGGTCATGTCTAATATTGGCGTGACCCCATGAATTTCGGGCTTAGGGCCAGCTGATAATGCCAAGCTGGCCCTAACCCCTTTATTACCCAGTGAGCCACCGCATCAGGGCCCTGGATGAGTTGGGTACAGCGCCAGAAGATGGCGCTTCTATGAACGCGCCATTTTCCGGGGTGGCTGCGGACTGCAATTTGCAGCGGGGGTGGCCCAGAAAGCTTGGGCCTCCCTGCGCTGCGGATTCCAGCCCCCAGCTGCCTAGTTGTACCTGGCTGGACACAAAAACAGGGCGAAGCCCCACGTCAATTTTCTTTAAATTATTTCATGAAATAATTAAGAAAAAAGGGCTTCCCTATATTGTTGTGTCCGGCCAGGTACAAATAGGCAGCTGGTGGTTGGGGGCAGCCCGTTCCTGCCTGCTGTACCTGGCTGGACACAAATATAGTGCGAAGCCCCACATCAATTTTTTTAAAATTATTTCATGAATTTCCTGAAATAATTTAAAAAAATTTAAGTGGGGCTTCGCACTATATTTGTGTCCAGCCAGGTACAGCAGGCAGGAACGGGCTGCCCCCATCCACCAGCTGCCTATTTGTACCTGGCCGGACACAACAATATAGGGAAGCCCTTTTTTTCTTAATTATTTCATGAATTTCATGAAATAATTAAAAAAAATTGAAGTGGGGCTTCGCACAATATTTGTGTCCAGCCAGGTACAGCAGGCAGGAACGGGCTGCCCCCAACCACCAGCTGCCTATTTGTACCTGGCCGGACACAACAATATAGGGAAGGCCTTTTTTTCTTAATTATTTCATGAATTTCATGAAATAATTAAAAAAAAAGTACGTGGGGCTTCGCCCTATTTTTGTGTCCAGCCAGGTACAACTAGGCAGCTGGGGGCTGGAATCTGCAGCGCAGGGAGGCCCAAGCTTTCTGGGCCCCCCCCCGCTACAAATTGCAGTCCGCAGCCACCCCGGAAAATGGCGCGTTCATAGAAGCGCCATCTTCTGGCGCTGTACCCAACTCATCCAGGGCCCTGGTGCGGTGGCTCACTGGGTAATAAAGGGGTTAGGGCCAGCTTGGTATTATCAGCTGGCCCCAAGCCCAAAATTCATGGGGTCACGCCAGTATTAGACATGACCGCCATGAATTTCTAGTAAAGTATTTAAAAAAAACACAACACCCAGAATAAAGTCCTTTAATTGAAATAAAGACACAATTCTTTATTGTTCTAAATTAAACCATACTTACCATCACACCCATTCCAGCTGAAGCCAACGATCTCCTGCAATAAAAGAAAAATAATAAACCAACCTCATCCTTACCTTTCCATGGTTCCCACGACAGCTTCAGCTCTGCTACATCGAGATGACTGGCTGGACCGCAGCAGAACGCTGCCATCCAGTCTGTCATCCCGCAGACACTGAGAAGCGCAGGCATGCTTGCGCTCCTCACTGTCTCGCTGTGACGGCATCCAGATGAGCCGAGGTCATGTCCAATGAACTCGGCTCACCTCATGCACGTCACTGACAGCGTGGGAAAATTCTCACGCTGAAGTGCTGAATGCAGGAGAATTCTCCCACGCTGTCAGTGATGTGCATGAGGTGAGCTCATGTCCAATGAACTCAGCTCACCTCCTGCACGTCACTGACAGCGTGGGAAAATTCTCCTGCAATCAGTGCTTCAGCGTGAGAATTTTCCCACGCTGTCAGTGACGTGAATGAGGTGAGCCGAGTTCATTGGACATGAACTCGGCTCATCTGGATGTCGTCACAGAGAGACGCTGAGCAGCGCAAGCAAGCCTGCGCTTCTCAGTGTCTGCGGGATGACAGGCTGGATGGCAGCGTTCTGCTGCGGTCCAGCCTGTCATCTCGATGTAGCAGAGCTGAAGCTGTCGTGGGAACCATGGAAAGGTAAGGATGAGGTTGCTTTATTATTTTTCTTTTATTGCAGGAGATCGTTGGCTTCAGCTGGAATGGGCGTGACGGTAAGTATGGTTTAATTTAGAACAATAAAGGACTGTGTCTTTATTTCAATTAAAGGACTTTATTCTGGGTGTTTGTGTTTTTTTTAACTTTGACTATGGGGTTAGTAATGGGGGTGTCTTATAGACGCCTCTCCATTACTAACCTGGGCTTGATGTCAGCTGGCATTATAAGCTGACATCAACCCCAACCCTATTACCCCCTGCCACCGCACCAGGGCAGCGTGGAAGAGCGAGGCTAAGTGCCAGAATTGGCGCATCCTATGAATGCGCCATTTCTGGGGCGGCTGACGGCTGGTGTTTCTAGCCTGGGAGGGGGCCAATATTCATGGCTCCCTTCCTGGGCTATTAATATCAGCCCCCAGCTGTCTGCCTAGCCTTTGCTAGCTATTAAATTAGGGGGGACCCCACGTCATTTTTTTTGGGGGGTCCCCCATTTTAATAGCTAGTAAAGGCTATGTATTCAGCTGGGGGCTGATATTAGTAGCCTGGGAAGCTCCGTGGGTATTACCCCCTTCCCAGGCTTCAAACATCTGCCCCAGCCGTCTGCTTAACCTCCGCTAGAGCCTAAAATTAAGGGGAACCCCACGCCAATTTTTTTAATAATAAATCCTTTATTTTAATACTAAATGACAAGTACAGTAACCAACACTATCACTGTACTTCATATATATGTGACTGACATGTTTCTATCTATCTAATCTATGTGTGATGCTCTATCTTTCTGTTCTAAATTGTCGGGTACCGCTGCTGAATTGCCGGCCGGCTTTTTTAAAGAGACAGTGCATGAAAACACTATTATTTTTTTAAATAAATCCTTTACACTAAATGACAAGTACAGTAAGCAACACTGTCACTGTACTTATTATATATGTGACTGACATGTTTCTATCTATCTAATCTATGTGTGAAGCTCTATTCTTTCTGTTCTAAATTGTCGGGTACAGATGCTGAATTGCCGGCCGGCTTTTTTAAAGAGACGGTGCATGAAAACACTAATATTTTTTTTAATAAATCCTTTACACTAAATGACAAGTGCAGTAACCAACACTGTCACTGTGCTTCTTATATGTGTGACTGACATGTTTCTATCTATCTAATCTATGTGTGATGCTCTATTCCTTCTTGTCTAAATTGTCGGGTACCGGTGTATGCCGCTGCTGAATTTGCCGGCCGGCTTTTTTAAAGAGAGTGTCTTCTGAGCAGTTTGTCAGCTTTTGGACACCTTTGCAGGTGTTTTCTATGTGTTTCTATGTGTTTTTGTTTGCCTGCCATTGGTTTTAACGGTGTTCGACGGTGTTCTAAGGTGTTCGACGAACAGTTCGACGAACAGTTCCTCGAACATCCCGGTGTTCGACGAACCGAACCGAACCCGAACACTACGGGGGTGGCTCAACACTAATGATGACCCAGATCGGATCTCCCTTGCTGAGTCTAAGTTACGTAGGATTCAGCAGGGAGATCGTCCGGCGGAGGAATTCTGTTCGGAGTTCCGTAGGTGGGCCACGGACACCCAGTGGAATGACCCGGCTCTTAGGAGCCAGTTTTGTCATGGTTTATCCGACAAATTACAGGATGTGTTGGCACAGTATGACTCTCCCGCGTCACTGGAAGCCGCTATGGCCCTTGCTATTCGCGTTGACAGACGGCTTCGGGAGAGGTGCGGGATAACTCTACCCCCTGTAATGTCTCCACCTCCTACAAGGCCCCCTCATATGGTGGTTCCCCTGGTCAGTCCGGAGGAGCCTATGCAATTAGGAGGGACATCATTTCGGGGAAGGGGACCGGTGGTGCGCCATAAGACAGGAAGGTGTTTTCTCTGCGGGAAAAAGGGACATTTTATTGGGGGGTGTCCATCCCGTCCCTTGCAGAGTAAAGAGTCGTCGAAAAAACTGTTGATCCCAGGTTGTGTGGTGGACGGCAATCTGGGAGTAGGTATTTCGTCCCTAGGTTCGTCTCAGTTTCTCGTACCGGCGGAGGTGGTGGTGGGTACGAGAACTGAGAGGATATCTGTTCTTCTGGATAGTGGGGCCGGGGCTAATCTGGTTGATGCTCGGTTTGCCCGGGTTCAAGGTATGCGATTGAGTGAGTTGGCTAAACCCATCCCCATATTCTCGATCGATGCCAGACCTCTCGGTCAGGGAAGTTTTTTGCAAGCTGTGCATGGCGTAAAACTTCAAGTGGGGGCAATACATAAAGAACTGTTGTCTTGCTACGTGTTGGAGGGTCTTCCCACTCCTATAGTGTTGGGCCTTCCTTGGTTAGCTAAGCATAACCCGGTTATTAATTGGCAAACCAGAGAGATAAGCCAATGGAGTAAATTCTGTAATAAAAACTGCATGAACACGGTCATCGGTGCGGTTACTCCTTGGGTCTTACCTCCATTTCTGGCGGACTTTGAGGATGTATTCTCGGAGAATGGGTGTCAGGAACTACCTCCTCATCGCGTGTATGACTGTTCTGTTAAACTGCTCCCTGAGGCCAAGTTACCTAAAGCTAGGTTGTATAACCTTTCTGGTCCTGAGAGGCAGGCCATGAAGGATTATATTTCTGAAAGTCTGGCTAAGGGGCATATTAGACCTTCATCTTCTCCGGTGGCCGCGGGGTTCTTCTTTGTTAAGAAGAAAGATGGAGGCCTACGCCCTTGCCTGGATTTCCGTGAACTTAATCGGATTACGGTCCGAGATCCGTATCCGCTCCCACTTATTCCCGATCTCTTTAATCAGATCGTGGGCGCCAAATGGTTCTCTAAGTTGGATCTCAGGGGGGCGTACAATCTGATTAGGATGAAGGAGGGGGATGAGTGGAAGACGGCTTTTAACACTCCGGAGGGGCATTATGAGAACCTTGTCATGCCATTCGGTCTGACTAATGCCCCGGCGGTGTTTCAACACTTTGTTAATGATATTTTTCGCCACCTGGTGGGACAGTTTGTTGTCATATATCTGGATGATATCTTAATTTACTCGCCGGATCTGGTGTCTCATCAGGAGCACGTTAGACAGGTGTTACAGATCTTGCGGGATAATAAACTGTATGCCAAGTGGGAAAAGTGTGTGTTCGCCGTACAGGAACTCCAGTTTTTAGGCTTCCTGGTTTCAGCGTCCGGTTTTCGTATGGACCCTGGGAAAGTGCGGGCAGTTCTTGAGTGGGATCGGCCGGAGAATCTTAAGGCACTACAACGTTTCCTGGGGTTTGCTAACTATTACCGGAAGTTCATTCGTAATTTCTCGTCCATGGTTAAGCCTCTCACAGACATGACTAAAAAGGGGACGGATTTTTCTAGGTGGTCTGACAAGGCTTGTCAAGCATTCTCCTCCTTGAAAAAATGTTTTGCCTCGGCACCCATACTCATTCAACCTGATGCGTCTCAGCCATTCTTTGTAGAGGTAGACGCTTCCGAGGTAGGGGTGGGAGCAGTATTGTCACAGGGTTCGTCCCCTGGTAAGTGGCATCCGTGCGCCTTTTTCTCTAAAAAATTGTCGTCCGCTGAGAGGAATTACGATGTCGGCAATAGGGAACTCTTGGCCATTAAGTTAGCTTTTGAGGAGTGGCGCCATTTTTTGGAGGGGGCAGTTCATCCGGTCACCGTCATCACCGATCACAGGAACCTGCTATATCTGGAGTCCGCTAAACGTCTGAATCCCAGACAAGCTAGGTGGTCATTGTTTTTTACCAGGTTTAATTTCGTCGTTACATATCGTCCTGGGTCTAAAAATGTAAAGGCGGATGCCTTATCTCGTAGTTTCCCTGGGGCCGGGAATACGGACGACCCGATTCCTATTCTTCAGGAGGGGGTGGTGGTTTCGGCAGTATGCTCTGAGCTGGAGGAGGAGATATTGGAGGCTCAGGGAGACGCCCCTGTTGGACCTCCGGGGAGACTGTTCGTTCCAGATCAGTTGCGACAAAAGGTGATCGAGGCACACCATAACTCAGTTTTTGCAGGACACCCGGGGAGTAAAGCAACTGTGGATCTCCTCTCGCGTCGGTTTTGGTGGCCTAACTTACATAAAGAGGTGGTAACTTTTGTCGCGTCCTGTGGGGTTTGTGCGCGCTCTAAGACCTCACATACCCGTCCGTCTGGGGCCCTCTTACCTTTGAAGATCCCGGAGCGTCCTTGGACTCATCTGTCTATGGACTTTATTACTGACCTCCCTCCGTCTTCGGGTAAAACGGTCATACTCGTTGTAGTGGACAGGTTCAGCAAGATGGCACATTTTATCGCTCTTCCAGCTCTCCCTAATGCTAAAACTCTTGCGCAGGTGTTCATTGGGGAGATTGTGAGGCTTCACGGGGTACCCTCCGAGGTGGTGTCTGATCGGGGGTCTCAGTTTGTGTCCAAGTTCTGGAAGGCGTTTTGTGCACGGCGGGGGATGCATTTGTCATTCTCGTCGGCTTTTCACCCTCAGACCAATGGTCAGACGGAACGTATGAACCAGAGCTTGGAGACATATCTTCGGTGTTTTGTGTCAGAGAACCAGGAGGACTGGGCTTCTTTCCTACCTCTGGCAGAGTTTGCTCTCAATAATAGGCGGAGCGAGTCCACTGGTAAGTCCCCGTTTTTTGGGGCATATGGTTTTCACCCCCAGTTTTGTACTTTCAGTAGGGGGGGCTCTTCGGGGGTTCCGGAGGAGGAACGATTTTCCTCATCTCTCGCTTCAGTATGGAGAGGGGTGCTGAAGAATCTGAATACTATGGGGAACCGATACAAACGTATGGCTGATAGGAGGAGAATGTCTGGTCCGGACCTAAGTGTGAACGATCAGGTATGGTTGTCTACCAGGAATATTAAACTTAAGGTTCCCTCCTGGAAACTGGGTCCCAGGTTCATCGGGCCGTACAGAATCAGTTCTGTTATTAATCCGGTGGCATTCCGTCTTGACCTCCCCCCTACGTTTAAAATTCACAACGTGTTTCACAGATCATTGCTTAAGAGGTATGTGGCGCCGGTGGTACCGTCACCTTTACCTCCCCCTCCTGTGGTTGTCAATGGTAACTTGGAGTTCCAGGTATCGAGGGTCATTGATTCACGCTTTAATCGCCGGTCCCTTCAGTACTTGGTTCATTGGAAGGGGTATGGTCCTGAGGAGAGGATGTGGGTTCCTGCGTCGGATATTAACGCAGACCGATTAGTTCGGGCCTTCCACACGACTCACCCGGATAAACCTGGCCCTGAGGGTCCAGAGGCCCCTCGTAGAAGGGGGGGTACTGTCACGGGTGTGTTGCCACGAAGATCGTCACGAGTACACAGCCTGACTTCTCGCAGCTGACTTGTTGGTGCTTTGTGTTTTCTCGGCAGTGTAGGAGTTAATTCTCTCTCTCTCTGGGCTAGCTGAGGTCCAGCCTCGCCCAGCTGCAATCAATGCTTCTTTAGTGAGACTCCTTTATATTCCTGCAGGTCTGTTTGGGAGGTGTCGGTGAAAGCTTTTCATTCAGACTTACAGAGCGGATCGTGGTGTTTGGAGTTGCTGAGATAAGTGTATTTGGAAGTGTGTTTTCCCTTTCCTCGCTTTATCATTTATCTCCTTTCCCGTTGGTGTTCCCTCTGTTGTAGTTGTTTAGAAGTTGTATGCAAGGTGGTTTTGGTTTTTCCCTTGTACTGTCTCGTTCGTCTATATACTGTGTGTGGGCATATTATTTCTGGTTCCCTATTGTTGTGATCGGGGTCCTTCTCAGGACTAGATTACTTAGGTGCAGGGATCCTCAGAAGGTAGGGGTTACGCTGGCGGCCTGGACCTCTGTACCTTTAACAGTACCTCCAGGATGAGGGATTAGTCAGGGCCCCAGCTTAGGGTCAGCTTAGGCCCCCTACCTCCAGTATTCTGTGACAGTGTGACACTACACCAGACTATTTTCAATAGATATATTTGTGTCTGAACAATCAGGAGACACTATTAGTTTTTTTTTACGGCAAAAAATGCCAAAAGCAGGATAATAGAGATTTTTTACCGTGGAACAGCAAAACCACAGTTATAATTTACTGGTGTATACCAGACTTTTTTAAATATATATATTTGCGGCTGATCAGTGAGCGACACACTCAAACTGTTTTTTATGTAAATACAAATGGCCCAAAAGTGGATAATACAGAGGTTTGACCGGTGGAACTGCAAAACCACACTTCTATTTCTCTAGCCTACACCAGACTATTTTCAACAGATATACTTGTGTCTGAAAAATCAGAGACACACTTCTTTTTTCTTTTTTTTCTTTGGGGGGGGGGCACCAAAAGGTTAATAAGACGGGTATTTGTACAGTGTGAAGGAGGAAAAAAAAAAGGAGGATTTAGATGAAAAAAAAGGATTTTTCCTGGCCCCCGAGACCTGGAGTTAAGTCCAGCAATTTCAGCAACAGGAGCACACAGGACTGTAATGCAGCGTTTGCTGGTATAACCACTGCGTCTCCTATACAGCCTGCCTGCCTGCCTGCCTGATATCTGGGATGGATATTAGTCCTGAGAAGGACTGTTTGTTTGTTCTGGCAGGTTTTACAGACCCTACACTAACTATTTCGCAGGATATATCTCTCCCTAAATCAGCAGCGCTGTCCCTACACTGTCTGATCCCAGCCGTCTGTGTCCAAGATGGCGGCGCCCAGTTTTAAATACTCAAGGTGATGCTGTGCGGTCAGCCAATCACTGTAATGCCCACAAACAACATGGCTGCGGCATTACAGTGACTGGCTGGCAATCCCTGCATGTTCATTGGCTCTGTAAAGAGCGCCAAACATGCAGGGCGGAGACCCGAGCTCCCGCCCGAGTAACCCGGAAATGCTCGGTGCTCGCCGAACATCCCGAGTAGCGTGATGCTCGGGTGAGTACCGAGAAGTGTCGAGCATGCTCGCTCAACACTAATCATAACCATGAAAGAGGGTTATTTATTTTGGGAAGACTCTAACACTACAAATTGTTGCTTTATGGGTAAATAAATATGTTACCTTTATATTTTCTCCTATCCAACAAGCATATTTCAATATATCTTTTACATTGATCCTTATCTAGTTAGTATTAAAATAAGATGGTCACTGAAGTGTACCATTAGATGCTGTTTGTTGTATGACCATTATTGTATCTGAGCAGGATCTCTCTGGGTAAATTTTCCTGCATTGAGTATAGGTGGGGTAACCATTTATACATGTGAAAGGTCATGTGAACCCCTGATGTTATTGGGTGTGATAACTGGAGAAAAGGAGTGGATGAGTGGATCACTCTTTTATTGTGTATATGACTACCCCAGGGGATGGGGATGACTCGGTACCCGGGCCATTGCCTTGGGGATGTCGCGGTGGTCGGCTCCCGGGCCTGTACCCTGGGGTCTCTCTTTAAAAGGGTGAATATTTATTAACTTTAACAAAGAGTTCGTGACGCCACCTGTGGCTTCTGGTGGGGATCACCAGCGCTGCGCAGTCCACTGAGGCCGGTGATAAGGCAGCTTGATGGTATAGCTCCCCACAGGTGGAGCTAGGCCTCAGGGCAGTGTATGACGGGGTATGCAGGACAGGCGAGACCCAGCCGGGTCAGAGCAAGAACAGGGACAGACACGATAGTCACTTCAGTACCTTTTACTGATGGAAATTCAGGCACGTCCCGGAGCACTGTAGGGTGAAGGGTGCATGTCAGGATCCTCCCCAATGAGCGGGTGTAGGGCCTCCTGTTCCTTGCCTCTGCGTAGTAAGTTTCTGACCGACCTAAAGCTAGGCCTAACTTTGTCTCTGTCCTGCGCTGGCTGACCTTGTGGTAGGGCCTTTTCTTTTGGAGTACACGCACCTTAGCTGCGGGCCTATGTGTCTCCTGGCTCTGTTACGTATCAGCACTTTAGCGATCCTGGAACTTGTAGTTCTCCAGGGATTCCGGTTATATCTTACTGGGTCATAGAGATCCCGGTAAACTTCGGACCCGGTGTCCGGTAAATTCTTATTCGGGGTGAGCTAGTTAAGCTCCTCTGCCCCCTATGTACTAACTCTCCACTTACCTTCGGCCTACTCGGGCCCTCACTAGGCTGTACACACTAACGGCAGCTGGCCGCGCTTCACCGATCTTATGGCGCCGGCACACCTAAAGCTCACTACTCTGAGCTACAACTGAGTCTGGACTGTGCTCCACTGCAGACTAACCTCACTCAGGCTTCTTTACTGTAGGAACTCTCTCAACAGGTTTGCTCTCTGTCGACTCCAGTCTAGATTAACTGCTGCCTGGCTCCACCTTCCCTATTTATCTAACCCTATCGGGCTCCCTCTGGTGGTCTGAGGTGGAAGGTGGAGATGTGTGAATGGTTGTGGGGGCCTCTTGTGGAGGAATCCATCAATGCACTCTTTCAGAATCTGTGATACCAAGTGCAGCTGGGCGTCACATTCCCCCCTAGCTAAGCTCAGCACTCCCGGGCTAAAGTACATTTTTATAAAACAATAGGAAACATGACCAATACAGGAACAATCTTCCCTTTATGGGAGGCACCAATCTTAAACGTTACATAACAAAACATAAACAGATACAAAGTGTCCTCAGAGTTCAAGTCTCTTGTGGTGAGGTTCCCATACAGGATGTCCATCTCACAGGGTAGAGTACTTGGTGGTTTTTGAGGGACCTGTCCTAAACCCTCAACGTAGGCCCTGGGGTGGCTACAGGGCATGAAGATCCCGAGTTGGACCTCCAATAGAGCCACTCCGACAGGTTTTTCTTCTGAGGTCACCTAAAGGGGTACTCCTGGGAGCGCAATTATATACAGAAGCAGTTTTTTGGGATGCACACAGTCCTCAGCCACGAAGTTCTTAGGTAAATAATAAAGGAATTAGTAAGGTAGAACACAAATTAATAAAGACATACATTTAAGAAAGTACACAATATTACAGTAATTTCAATTTAAATACACAATACCCCAGGGGTAACTATCTACACTTGTCAGCAGTTTAAATTTTATTCAGTGTACCTGACAGGGGTTTTACCTCTCGTGCTACGTGCTGATCTGCGTAGTACCGGTATGCGTGAAGTACTTGTAGGTGCACTACTTCCCAATGTGTCAGTACTAGGTGTGGAGAGGCTACATGACTGTATTGACCTCACTACTTGGGCCTTCTTGCTCTGTTCCTACCGGGGATCCTTCTTCCAGGGATTCTGCTTGAGCAGGCACTTCTGCAGCACTTATAGGTTCCTCTTGCTGTGGGTAGAAGGTAATTACAGGGATGACTACTGCTCCTCCTAGTTGGGGCCAATCTGCTGTGAAGTCTCCTAAGTCAGTGTGGATCACTGCTTCTTTAGGTTCTTCCTGGATTGTGAGAGGCACTTTTTCTTGGGGTTTCAGTAAGTCTGGACACAACTTTAGGTGGTCCCTGGACACTGTTGTAGATGTTTTTCCTCCATCTCGACTGATTATACAAGTCTTCTTGTTATCAAATCTTGACGGTAACACAGTGTAGGGTTCTTTTTCCCACTGGTCATCAAGTTTATGGCTGCGTCTTTTCCTTTTCACTACTGTTTCACCAGGTGTGAAGGGTTCTGCGGGAGCGTTTTTGTTGTAGTGTGCTTCCTGCTTTTCTCTCACCCGAGTGAGACTGTCCTTGACACAAGCTTGTACTCTTCTGTATTGCTCTTGTCTGGTCATGTCCCAGTCTTCAGTGGTCATATCAGCTTCAGGCTCGACAACACCAAGCTCCAGATCCATGGGCAGCTTTCCTGGCCTTGTCCGCATGAGGTATGCCGGAGTGCAATTGGTGGAACTTACTGGTATATGATTGTATAGATCCACTAGTTCTGGTAGTAGGTCTGGCCACTGATTTCTCTCCTCAAGTGGTATAGTCTTTAGCAGGTCGATGATGATGGTGTTCATATTTTCGCAGAGACCGTTAGTTTGTGGGTGGTACGGTGTAGTTCTTGTCTTTTTACAACCGTACAAATGGCAGAACTCCTTGAACAACTCAGCCTCAAAGGCCGGGCCTTGGTCCATCAGCACCTGCTCAGGGTAACCATGGGGTCTACAGAAATATGCTTGGAACGTCTTTGCTGCTGTCTCTGCCGCCAGGTCTTTGACGGGGGCGACCACCAGGAAATGTGAGTAGTGATCCACCATTGTCAAAGCATAGGAGTACCCTGACCTGCTGGGGGACAGCTTGACATGGTCCAGGGCCACGATCTCCAGGGGTCGAGTCATCTTGATGGGTTGCAGGGGTGCCTTCTGGCTGCTGAAGTCTTTTCTTCTTAGGCCACAGGGTCCACAGTCTCGGCACCACCTCTCAATGGAGCTGCGCATTCCTACCCAGTAGAATAGACACTTCAGCAGGGTCTCTAGCTTTTTCCAGCCAAAGTGCCCCGCCTGATCGTGGTAAGCTTCTAATACCATCTGGATGTCTGTTTTCGGGACCACTATCTGCCATACCATCTCATGAGTTTTTGGATTGACGTACCTCCGGCACAGGTTCTCACGGTAGATAAACAGCCGGCTTCTCTCGTTCCACAGCTGCTTTGCTTGCAGAGATGCATCTTTCTCCAGGGAGACACCTTCTTGGGTTATCAGCTCCTTGCCTTGATACGGCTGACAACCTGGTCGCTGTCCTGGGTCTCTTTCCAGCTGTGGTGAGGCAGGGGGTTTAACGTCTTTCCACGCTGCTTCCTGTAGACTCGTTGCTCGTGGATCATCCCATTCCGGTGAAAGGCAGGTAGCTCTATCTCTTCCAGGTCATCCACTTCTTCTTCTGTATCTGACTGAGGCATCCTAGACAGGGCATCGGCGTTGGCGTTCTTGCGGCCCGCCCGGTATTTAATTGTAAATTGGTAGTTTGACAGCCGAGCCATCCATCATTGTTCCAGTGCTCCCAACTTAGCTGTTTAAAGATGGGTCAAGGGGTTGTTATCAGTGAAGGCAGTGAACTTACTGGAGGCCAGATAGTGCTTGAACCTTTCAGTGATGGCCCAGACCAAGGCCAGGAACTCCAACTTAAAGCTGCTATAGTTCTCTGGATTCCTCTCAGTCGGGCAGAGCTTCCTGCTTGCGTATGCGATCACCTTCTCTTGGCCATTCTGATTCTGACTTAAGACAGCGCCCAGTCCTTCGTTGCTGGCATCTGTATACAGCAGGAATGGTTGGCTGTAATCAGGGTAGGCTAGGATCTCATCACCTGTCAGGATCTCCTTCATCTCCTGAAATGACTCGGCTTGCTCCTTACCCCAGTGGAATGGGGGGTTTTTGCCTTTAGGGGACTGCCCTACCAGGAGGTCTTGCAGAGGAGCTGCTTTCTTAGTGAAAACCTTTACGAACCTCCGGTAGTATCCGACTAGTCCCAAAAACTGACGCACCTCCTTGAGGTTCTTCGGCTCCGGCCACTTCTGGATGGCTGTGACTTTCTCCGGGTCTGGTGAGACCCCTTCCGGACTGACAATGTGCCCCAGGTACTGTACCTTTCTCTTGAGCAGATGGCACTTTGAGCGCTTCAACTTCATCCTGTACCGGGACAGTGACTCAAATACCTCTGCCAGGTGTTTCAAGTGGTCCTCGTACATTCTGGAGTACACTATTACATCGTCCAGGTAAAGTAACACAGTCTCGAAGTTGCAGTGTCCCAGGCAGCACTCCATCAATCTCTGGAACGTTCCGGGGGCATTGCAGAGTCCAAACGGCATACTGTTGAACTCGCAGAGTCCCATCAGGGTGGTGAAGGCCGTTTTCTTCCGATCCTCCTCAGCCACAGCTACTTGCCAGTACCCACTAGTAAGGTCAAGGGTGGAAAAGTAATTTTCAGACTTTAAGGCAGCTAGGGACTCCTCTATGCGTGGTAAAGGGTATGCATCCTGTTAGGAGGGCGGTTGCAGACAACTTTATTTTAATGGAACGCAACCGACCCCGGGGTCCGCGATGCAGCCTGGTGGACTGCTGCCGAACACTTTCCAGGTGGAAAGGAAAGCGACAACTTAAATGTTAAACCCTTCCGTGTTTCTTCACATAGGACCGGGTAAAGCGGTACGCTCTATCTCCGTTAACTGCACGGAGGGAGAGCGACCGACGACACACCTACAAGCTATCTTAAGCCCTTCGTGTTAATGCACACGGAAGGGTAAGATGGTTCGCACAATCTCCAAGAACCGCAGGGAGACGTGCGACCGTGGGAGAAGCAGTAGCCCTGTCTTCGATACAGGCGCTACGCTATAGGAGTTGGCGCTAGTATAACGGTTCACACAATCTCCAAGAACCGCAGGGAGACGTGTGACCGTGGGAGAAGCAGTAGCCCTGCTTCGATACAGGCGCTACGCTATAGGAGTTGGCACTAGCGTGCGGGTGTGATTCCCGCCGGGTATTCGTGCACTCAGCCGGCGTGCTACCGGACTGAGCAGACCCACTCAATATGGCTCACAGGCGGTACTGAGAGAACGGCTACTGCAGACTGCTCGGGGTGTAAGGCGAACCCCCTGGTCAGAGCCAGTCTGCAAGGCGAAGCTACCTGCCTACTTTTTCTAGCCTGCCTCTATGAAGCTAGCCTGCCTGCATAAAGCTATGGCTCTTCAAGGAGCCCAAGAGTAAGCGTGCACACCACAAACAGCCAGCTCAAATGATCTGAGCACGTCGCCATCTTTGTGGGCGGGCCATTTAAAGACTAAGCCCTGCCCACCGATGCGCCATTGGTGACGTTACCCGTGGACCAATCAGGCGGTGCCAGGTCACCGGGTCAGGTGGGTGCCAACCCACCAATCATGATACGCCAGGTCACGGACATGCTCAGTGCGGCAAATCCTGGACTTAGCTTCCACAAGCCCTGTCTCCCTCTGCAACCCAGGCTTAACATTTCTAGGCACAGCTACCTGGGAGACAAATAGTGCTCGCGGACCAGCTAGGCGTTGAGGCTGATGGTGATGCTGAGCAGCATCAGCCCTGGCTTGACTGAAATGGGAGACCACAGAAGGTCCTGGACAATTTTGAATCCAGCACCAGACCGATGCCTAACAGTATCCCCCCCTTTAACATCCCCCTTCACTTGACGCTCATTTTCCTCCATGAGCCGGGGGACAAGGATGTGGTCCAACGGGTCACAGAGAGGATTCACAAAACAGTGACCCCTCCGGTGTACAGGGTACCCTCTTTTAGGACGGGAAGCAGGATGGCTAGAAGTGACAACTGGTTCGCTATGTGTAGAATCCTTCACGGGTGACAGGGAGGAAGAACCCGCCGGTCTCTGGCGAAAAGATTTATCTCTCGCACAGACGGGACACGCGAGAACAAAGTCCTTGACGTCCTGGCGCCACCGGGGCTACCAATAGGACCGTAGAAGGGACTTAGTGGTACGTTTGACCCCCAGGTGAGCTCCGATCTTAGGGGTATGAGCCCATTAGAGCACCATACTCTGTAGATTAGTGGAAACAAACGTCCTCTCCGACGGAACCGGGTTGGAAGACACTGCAGTCACCCTCTCTTCCTGAGAGTTCTTTGCGACATGATCTGACAAGGGCCGGGTCATGGAAACAGACAAGGAATCTGTACCGTATGTCGCAATGATAGAAGGATCAGAGACTACCCTCCAGGTGACTTTGCCCAAACACTGAGATGCACAATTCCCACTCCAGGAAGAAATTCTCCCCGAATTCCAGTCAATGTGTGGAGAATGACAACGTAACCAGGGGAGACCCAACAACACCTCGTCTAATCCACCGGGAATAATAAGAAAAGAGATAACCTCCCGGTGACCCTGAGGAAATGACATGGTGAGAGGGATCGACTGATGGGTGATTTGCACATCCAGGAGTGAACCATTGGCAACACTAATGTTCATTGGACTAGAGCAGGGGCCCTCAAACTACGGCCCGCGGGCCACATGCGGCCCGCGGAGGATTTTTATCCGGCCCGCCGAGCTGTGGGCAGAGGAGAGCTGTGCCAGCGCCCGCTCTTCCCCCCGCTTGCTCATGGCCCCGGCAGCTGGATACTTACCTCTCCCCGTGCCTCCGCAGATCCGCTGTCTTCCTGGTGCGCGCTCCCTGTGACATGTCAGGTCAGAGGGTGCAGTGACGTCTTAACACCATGCCCTCCCCTGAGCCATCACAGGCAGCGCAGAGCGGGGTGACGCTGGAGTACAGACCTGAGCAGCGGTAGCAGGTGAGGAGGAGGGAGGTGAGTATTGCATTTTTTTTTTAATGGGACATAATATTAGGGGTGACATCCTGCATGGGGCATTATATGGGGGGGTGACATGCTGCATGGGGCATTATATGGGGGGGGGTGAAATCCTTAATGGGGCATTATAACGACAGGGGGGTGATATCCTGCATGGGGCATTATATAGGGGGGTGACATGCTGCATGGGGCATTATATGGGGGGGGGGTGACAGCCTGCATGTGGCATTATATGGGGGAGTGACATGCTGCATGGGGCATTATATGGGGGGGTGACATCCTGAAGGGGGCATTATAACGACAGGGGAGTGATATCCCGCGCGGCGCATTATATGGGGGGGTGACATCCTGAAAGGGGCATTATAACGACAGAGGAATGATATCCTGCATGGGGCATTATATGAGGGGGGAGTGACATCCTGCATGGGGCATTATATGGGGGGGTGACATCCTGCATGGGGCATTATATGGGGGGGTGACATTCTGCATGGGGCATTATATGGGGGAGTGACATGCTGCATGGGGTACTATATGGGGGGTGACATCCTGAAAGGGGCATTATAATGACAGGGGAGTGATATCCTGCGTGGCGCATTACATGGGGGGGTGACATCCTGAATGGGGCATTATAACGACAGGGGAGTGACATCCTTCATGGGGCATTATATGGGGGGGTGACATCCTGCATGGGGCATTATATGGGGGGGTGACATGCTGCATGGGGCATTATATGGGGGGGGTGACATCCTGAATGGGGCATTATAACGACAGGGGAGTGATATCCTCCATGGGGCATTATATGGGGGGGGAGTGACATCCTGCATGGGGCATTATATGGGGGGGGTGACATCCTGCATGGGGCATTATATGGGGGAGTGACATGCTGCATGGGGTATTATATGGGGGGGTGACATCCTGAAAGGGGCATTATAATGACAGGGGAGTGATATCCTGCGTGGCGCATTATATGGAGGGGTGACATCCTGAATGGGGCATTATAACGACAGGGGAGTGACATCCTGCATGGGGTATTATATGGGGGGGGTGACATCCTGCATGGGGCATTATATGGGGGGGTGACATGCTGCATGGGGCATTATATGGGGGGGTGACATCCTGAATGGGGCATTATAACGACAGGGGAGTGATATCCTGCATGGGGCATTATATGGGGGGGTGACATGCTGCATGGGGCATTATATGGGGGGGTGACAGCCTGCATGGGGCATTATATGGGGGAGTGATATGCTGCATGGGGCATTATATGGGGGGGGAGTGACATCCTGCATGGGGCATTATATGGGGGAGTGACATGCTGCATGGGGTATTATATGGGGGGGTGACATCCTGAAAGGGGCATTATAATGACAGGGGAGTGATATCCTGCGTGGCACATTATATGGGAGGGTGACATCCTGAATGGGGCATTATAACGACAGGGGAGTGACATCCTGCATGGGGCATTATATGGGGGGGGGTGACATCCTGCATGGGGCATTATAAAGACAGGGGAGTGATATCTTGCATGGGGCATTATATGGTGGGAGGAAGGGACATCCTGCATGGGGCATTATATGGGGGGTGACATCCTGCATGGGGCATTATAAAGGGGGGTGACATCCTGAATGGGGCATTATAACGACAGGGGAGGGATATCCTGCATGGGGCATTATATGGGGGGGGTGATATGCTGCTTGGGGCATTATATGGGGGGGTGACAGCTTGCATGGGGCATTATATGGGGGAGTTACATGCTGCATGGGGTATTATATGGGGGGGTGACATCCTGAAACGGGCATTATAACGACAGGGGAGTGATATCCTGCATGGCGCATTATATGGGGGGGTGACATCCTGAATGGGGCATTATAACGACAGGGGAGTGACATCCTCCATGGGGCATTATATGGGGGGGTGACATCCTGCATGGGGCATTATAAAGACAGGGGAGTGATATCTTGCATGGGGCATTATATGGTGGGAGGAAGGGACATCCTGCATGGGGCATTATATGGGGGGTGACATCCTGCATGGGGCATTATAAGGGGGGAACAGCCTGCATGGGGCATTATAAGGGGGAAATAGCCTGCCTATTGAGGACCTATGCTGCTTATTGGGGACATTTACCTGCCCATTGAGGACCTATGCTGCCTAATGGGGACATTTACCTCCCCATTGAGGACCTAAGCTGCCTATTGGGGACATTTACCTGCCTATTGGGGACATTTACCTGCCTATTGGGGACCTATGCTGCCTATTGGGGACATTTACCTGCCTATTGGGGACATTTACCTGCCTATTGGGGACCTATGCTGCCTATTGGGGATATTTACCTGCTTATTGGGGACATTTGCTGCCTATTGGGGATATTTACCTGCCTATTGAAATACCGGTTTATCTAATTTTACTTGTTCTTCATTTTAAATATTGTATTTGTTCCTGTATTGTTTTATTTACGTCAAAATAAGATATGTGCAGTGTGCATAGGAATTTGTTCATAGTTTTTTTTTAAAAAACTATATTCCGGCCCTCCAATGGTCTGAGGGACAGTGAACTGGCCCCGTGTTTAAAAAGTTTGAGGACCCCTGGACTAGAGAGTAGCTCAGTAGGGATGGCATTCCTCTGGGCAAACGAAGATGATAAAAAATTGCCATCAGCACCAGAATCCACCCACGCCTTGGCAGTGACTGCAGCTTTACCAAAGGACAAAGTCACATTATGTAATAATTTGGAGGAAGAAGTCCAGGAATTTAATACCCCTCCTCCAACGATGGTAAGACCTACTCGTTTTACCGACTGCTTGGAACCCTTATTTACGGGGTGCTCCAAGATACTGTATGTGCAGAATGGGAATGAGAGGAACTAGACTTAGAGCGGGGTACATCCGTAGCCTTAGGCTCCGGGTCGAGTATCTTGGGTTTGAAAATGGGTCTAAAGGCAGATGGTGCCAACAGATACTGAGGTCTGGCAACCTCCAGCTCTAAATTGTGTTTCGCATGACGCAAGTCAATATGGTCAGCGAGAGATATTAACTCCTCCAGAGAGGTTGGGATTTCTCTGGTAGATAAAGCATCTTTAATATGCCCAGCCAGACCCCTACAGAATACCGGGATAAGCGACCGCTCAGACCAATCCAGTTCAGCCACTAGGGTTCTGAACTGGACGGCATAGTGGCTGGCGGTGGCTGAACCCTGGACCAACGCAAGAAGCTTGAGAGCCGTATTATGCGTGACCTGAAGACCCAGAAAAACACTTTTTAGAGTCTTAAGGAAAAGACCCGCATTTACTACAACTGGGTCGTTCCGCTCCCATAGAGGAGTAGCCCACTTCAGAGCCCTGTGAGAGAGTAATGAAATGATATATCCCACTTTGGCTCTTTCGGAGGGGAACCGTGCCTCCATCATCTCCAAATGAATGGAGCATACATTAATAAAAACCCTGCAAAGTTTACTATCTCCAGAAAATTTTTCCGGGAGAGCAAAATGGGGTAATGGGGCACTTGCAGTGGTGGCTGCTAGAGAAGCCGCCTGGGTAGCTACTGCAGTGGTATCAGCAACCGGGGCAGCTTGTTCCAGAGACCTGAGTCTGGTCTCCAGTTGCTATATATAGCGCTGCAGCTGCTGATTGTCGGCCATGTTCGGCAAGACCCTGGCGCTCAGATACTGTTAGGAGGGCGGTTGCAGACAACTTTATTTTAATGGAACGCAACTGACCCCGGGGTCCGCGATGCAGCCTGGTGGACTGCTGCCGAACACTTTCCGGGTGGAAAGGAAAGCGACAACTTAAATGTTAAACCCTTCCGTGTTTCTTCACACAGGACCGGGTAAAGCGGTACGCTCTATCTCCGTTAACTGCACGGAGGGAGAGCGACCGACGACACACCTACAAGCTATCTTAAGCCCTTCGTGTTAATGCACACGGAAGGGTAAGACGGTTCGCACAATCTCCAAGAACCGCAGGGAGACGTGCGACCATGGGAGAAGCAGTAGCCCTGTCTTTGATACAGGCGCTACGCTATAGGAGTTGGCGCTAGTATAACGGTTCACACAATCTCCAAGAACCGCAGGGAGACGTGTGACCGTGGGAGAATGAGTAGCCCTGTCTTCGATACAGGCGCTACGCTATAGGAGTTGGCGCTAGCGTGCGGGTGTGATTCCCGCCGGGTATTCGTGCACTCAGCCGGCGTGCTACCAGACTGAGCAGACCCGCTCAATATGGCTCACAGGCGGTACTGAGAGAACGGCTACTGCAGACGGCTTGGGGTGTAAGGCGCACCCCCTGGTCAGAGCCAGTCTGCAAGACGAAGCTACCTGCCTACTTTTTCTAGCCTGCCTCTATGGAGCTAACCTGCCTGCATAAAGCTATGGCTCTTCGAGGAGCCCAAGAGTAAGCGTGCACACCACAATCAGCCAGCTCAAATGATCTGAGCGCGTCGCCATCTTTTTGGGCGGGCCATTTAAAGACTAAGCCCTGCCCACCGACGCGCCATTGGTGACGTTACCAGTGGACCAATCAGGCGGTGCCAGGTAACCGGATCAGGTGGGTGCCAACCCACCAATCATGATCCACTGTAACGGGTCTGGGAGGCGGAACCTCTGAGCTACTATACAAGGGGGCGGTCCTTGTAAGGGAGCGGGTGGCGACCAGGGAAGATGGGCAGGCAGTCACCGCAGGTGACCGGGACAGTCTCTGGGTGAACGGGCTGGAGGTCACGGCAAGTGACCGGGGTAGTCTCTGGATGAACGGGCAGGAGGTCACGGCAAGTGACCGGGGCAGTCTCTGGATGAACGGGCAGGAGGTCACGGCAAGTGACCGGGGCAGTCTCTGGGTAAAGGGTAGGTACGACCTGTGATGGCTGAGCCTCCAGGTAGGCTAGCAGGCAGATGGTAGATGTGTGCTCCCAGGTGAGCAAGCGAGAGTCTCTGGATAAACGGGTGGTCACAGCATGTGACGGCGGAGCCTCCAGGTAGGCCAACAGACAGGCAGCAGATGAGCGCTCCCAGGTGAGCGGGCAGGAGTCTCTGGAATGGCAGGTGGTCACAGCACGTGACGGCGGAGCCTTCAGGTAGGCCAACAGACAGGCAGCAGATGAGCGCTCTCAGGTGAGCGGGCAGGAGTCTCTGGAATGGCAGGTGGTCACAGCACGTGACGGCGGAGCCTCCAGGTAGGCTAGCAGGCAGGTAGCAGATGTGCGCTCCCAGGTGAGCGGGCAGGAGTCTCTGGAATGGCAGGTGGTCACAGCACGTGACGGCGGAGCCTCCAGGTAGGCTAGCAGGCAGGTAGCAGATGTGCGCTTGACGCGCCCCCTGGGCCAGTGTTGTTTGGGGGATACCCGGAGCCGGATCAGATGGGGGTTGTAGTCTCCGAGTGGCGGTGACCCGGTCCGTGCCCAGGGTGTCAAGCTCAGTGTGTGGCAGTCCTTACAGATGTTATTAGTGTTCTTTGTGTCGACTACGCCACCCGTTGATTTGCGGTCAATGCGGCCGCCGCTGCAGCAGGGTCCGCTGAGGCTGGTGGTGCTTGTGCAGCTCTGGTAGTATAACCCCCAACGGGAGGGGTATAGCCTCAGGGGGTCAGTTGTAGAGGATGGTGGTTGTGGAGGTGCACTGAGGATGGTAATGAGACTCAGAGTCGGGCTGTGCAGTTCAGGGTTTTTACTTACTGCTGTTGTGCTGGTCACTCCGGCCTTGAGTGACCACCCGAGCCGTGCTGCGTCCACCAGGTCCTGGACTCGGCCAACCCCCAAGTAATTCTGGAGCGTGATCCTGAGCTCCCTTTCTGTCGTTCCTTCTCTCTGGCCTTCCCCACCAGGGATCCACCTATGTCCGGCTCCCTCGGGCCTTTGGTGGCGAAACCTGTCCCGGCTTCCCTGACCCTATTCGTGGTTTGCCTTCCGGGTGGATTTAGTGGGGGGTCGTGGCAGATCCTGCCCACAACCTCCGGTCTCTGGCTGAGGATTAGTGCCCTCCACCAGCTTGGGATCCGGTACCCTTGTGCCAACCCTTCACCCTTCTGGTTGTATTTGGGCTCTTGGGGTTCCCTCTTCTCCCCCTCTGGGTCCTTCTTTCTCCTCTCTCTCTCTTGGCCTGGGGTTGCTCTTCTCCTCTGCTTTCTTCCTCTCTCTCTACAGAAGACTGCCTGACTGACAGGCTGACTGACAGGCTGACTGACCCTGATCTAAGATGGTTCCCACCTTATATACTCCCTCTATGTGTGAGCTCAGGTGACCAGCATCCAATGAGCTCCTAGCATTACCCAGACTGCTCCCCCTATCTGCCCCTACACTACTGGGATGTTCCACCCCCCTCTCACTCCAGCCAGGGACAGACACTGTCGTACCTGCACATTTCTCTAGTGGGAGTACCATTGGTCTGTCCCTCGGAAATGGGATGTATGTAGTGCATGCAGCCTACTGAGCTCAGTTCCACACTCCATCCTTACCCGGGAGTGGAATATTACACCTCTGGGTTGAGGTGCAATACCCCTGTAGCAGCCGAATCCTCAGGGTGCTACATTCCCCCCTGGTAAATCACAGCACGTCCTCGGGCTGTAAGATAACAAAACATCAAAACATACAATTTTTGCATAACAACATCAACATATAAAACTTCACATATATTATCAGCAATCAAACTTTTTCAGATTAAATTTTTATAAATAACATTCTTGTTCCTCTGGCCACGGTGCAACTTGTGACCGGGTAAAGTGCGACAGTCTCTTGTAGAAACATGGTTTTCCTATAAAACCAGTAGGGGGCGCTTTAAGAAGCGCAACTATATACAAGGGAAATATGGCCGCTCTCAGTCCTCGACCAGTGGGGTTAAGGGACACATGGGTTAACAGTTCACTCTTGTCCCAACGGGGACATATTTAAAGCAGCAACAGTTCACTGTACCCCGACGGGTAACTATTTACAGTCTCTCTCTACCGTACTTCAACGACGGCGTCCTCCTGCTCCTTCTTTAGATTCTTCAGACCCGTCCGGGTCCTCTTGCTCCTCCTCACACCGCAGCTCCTCCTCCGTCAGGCGATGCACATGGAGGGCGTAGGGTCCTTTGGCACACTTGTGCCGGGTGAACGTGACCTCGTCCCCTACGTACAGGTCACGACCTCTGTGTCCCTCCGGCAGATGGCTTTCTACGTCTCTGCGGGTTACAAAGACGTCGCCGGGGGTATGATGGTCTCTAATAAATCTCCATCCGTGCTGCATATTGAATTTTATCACAGTCCCGGTGGCACGGGGACCATGAGCTGCACGGGGGTTCCTCCTGGTCCGGCTCTTCTGCTCCGCGCTCCTTATCTGCATTTGCTGTTCCCGGACCCGCCTCTTTTTCCGCTCCCTCTCGAAGTCCTCGAGCTGCTGCCGGCAGCACTCTGCACGCTCCGCTGCGGCCGCCCGAGTCTCCTGAGTGAACCCCATGAGGTCTTCTCCGGTGGGGTCCCACTCGAACTGGATCTCCTCCAGTGGGGGCGAGGTCCTCTTTACGGGCTTCGGAGCCGGAATCAGGGGCTCGCACATGGGCCTTGCTCTCTGGAGTTCCAGCTGAATATACTCCTGGGGCCATACAAAGGGCTGCCCATCCGGGCACGTATGCTGGGCGAACAGGTCTTCACCCAGGTGCGGCACTCTAGATGTTGAGGGCGCGTTGATGGTAGCGGCGCCCGGGTTGACCAGGCCTTGCGACCAGGCTTGGGGCACCCTAAAGGCAAAGGGCACCGTAAGAACGGCGGCGCCCTGGGTTACTCGGCCCTGCGACCAGGCCGGTGGCTCCGCGGAGGTAGGGGGCGCTATTGGTATTTCGGCGCCCGGGTGTACTAGGCCTTGCGACCAGGCCGATGGTATTTCCTGCTTTGCCGCGCTCGGAGTCGAAGCGCGTGACGTCACAGGGGTCGCGGCCACGGTTTCCGGTTGAGGCCTAGTCTGCGGCGGTGACGATGCAGCGACGGGCACGGCAGGGGGAACTTCGGGCTCTGCGACGGGGAGCTGGGGCAGGCACGCGGTTTCCCGGCTCGGGGTAGAGACGTCCCCTTTACCTGCCTCCGTCCGTTCAGCTCCCTTCTCTGCGCCGTCTCCGGACTTGAGTCCTCCTGCACCATCCTCAGAGGCGGTCTGTCTCCTCGTCTCGGGTGGCGTGCTCCGCTGACGGGTTTCGGTCTGCTGGGCCATCTCTCGGCTCCACTCCGCCAACGTCTCCCGCTGCACCCGGGCCATCCTCCGTGCGAGGCCCTCCAGCGCGATCTGCGCACACTCCCGGTCTCGGGGGAGCTGTGCCAGGACCTCCACTAAGCCTAGTGGGGTTGTTGCTTGCAGCAGGCTCCTGACCACTGGGTCGGTGCTGCCTGTCTCTCCCTCCATCTCCGGGTGCGTTTTCTCTGGACTCTTCTCCAGACGTCTTGTCTCCGGGTGCGCTCTCTCCAGACTCCTCCAGGCGGCACCCATCTTTGCTCTTTTGTTCTGTCTCCGCCCACATTGAGGGTGGTCCCGGGGCAACTTAGCGATTGCCAGTTCCAGGGGCAGTTCTCTCACGCTGATGGACACTTCCAGCATCACAGTCTCTGTTGGTGGGCGCGGTTTCCGCTTTTGGCGCCATTCTTCGACCTGGCCCACGATGGGAGGTGGCCTTTTGCCACCCTCTGGCACGCCCATAATGGCGTCCGCTCTTCCAAGGCGGGAAATCGTTGGAAATGGCGGGAATCGTCTCCCAGTGGCGGGAAACTCCATGGATGGCGGGAAAAAGCTGCAAATGGCGGACAACCGGCGGGAAACGACCTGTGATGGGGTCCGTTGGCGGGGACCCTCCGGAACCGGCGGGAGACTTCTTTTTGAGGTAACGGTGAGCTTTTCTTCAGGCACCAGTACCCGGTTGTTGCGGGCACGTTATCCTGCCGACTACGCCAAAGTTGACGCGCCCCCTGGGCCAGTGTTGTTTGGGGGATACCCGGAGCCGGATCAGATGGGGGTTGTAGTCTCCGAGTGGCGGTGACCCGGTCCGTGCCCAGGGTGTCAAGCTCAGTGTGTGGCAGTCCTTACAGATGTTATTAGTGTTCTTTGTGTCGACTACGCCACCCGTTGATTTGCGGTCAATGCGGCCGCCGCTGCAGCAGGGTCCGCTGAGGCTGGTGGTGCTTGTGCAGCTCTGGTAGTATAACCCCCAACGGGAGGGGTATAGCCTCAGGGGGTCAGTTGTAGAGGATGGTGGTTGTGGAGGTGCAGTGAGGATGGTAATGAGACTCAGAGTCGGGCTGTGCAGTTCAGGGTTTTTACTTACTGCTGTTGTGCTGGTCACTCCGGCCTTGAGTGACCACCCGAGCCGTGCTGCGTCCACCAGGTCCTGGACTCGGCCAACCCCCAAGTAATTCTGGAGCATGATCCTGAGCTCCCTTTCTGTCGTTCCTTCTCTCTGGCCTTCCCCACCAGGGATCCACCTATGTCCGGCTCCCTCGGGCCTTTTGGTGGCGAAACCTGTCCCGGCTTCCCTGACCCTATTCGTGGTTTGCCTTCCGGGTGGATTTAGTGGGGGGTCGTGGCAGATCCTGCCCACAACCTCCGGTCTCTGGCTGAGGATTAGTGCCCTCCACCAGCTTGGGATCCGGTACCCTTGTGCCAACCCTTCACCCTTCTGGTTGTATTTGGGCTCTTGGGGTTCCCTCTTCTCCCCCTCTGGGTCCTTCTTTCTCCTCTCTCTCTCTTGGCCTGGGGTTGCTCTTCTCCTCTGCTTTCTTCCTCTCTCTCTACAGAAGACTGCCTGACTGACAGGCTGACTGACAGGCTGACTGACCCTGATCTAAGATGGTTCCCACCTTATATACTCCCTCTATGTGTGAGCTCAGGTGACCAGCACCCAATGAGCTCCTAGCATTACCCAGACTGCTCCCCCTATCTGCCCCTACACTACTGGGATGTTCCACCCCCCTCCCACTCCAGCCAGGGACAGACACTGTCGTACCTGCACATTTCTCTAGTGGGAGTACCATTGGTCTGTCCCTCGGAAATGGGATGTATGTAGTGCATGCAGCCTACTGAGCTCAGTTCCACACTCCATCCTTACCCGGGAGTGGAATATTACACCTCTGGGTTGAGGTGCAATACCCCTGTAGCAGCCGAATCCTCAGGGTGCTACACGCTCCCAGGTGAGCGGGCAAGCTGGTCCATAGACAGACTGACAGGAGTAGGAAGGCAGACCGTCGGACCTCAGGCTAGCAAGCAGGTAGGAGGAATGTCAGGCAGGAAACAGACAGCAAACTGGCAGGTTTCCGGCAGGTAACTGGCAGGTAACTGGCAACGGGACCTGAGGGCTGAAGCAGAGTAGTGAACAGTGCAACAACATTGCTCGGGCACCTCCATTTTGGAGTAGGTGCCTTATATATGGTGAAGTCCTCCGGCCATTGGCCAGGGACTCCTTAGGACGGCGCGCGCGGCCCCTTTAAGAGGGAGGGAGCGCGCGCGCGCGCGTCCTAAGCACAGTGGCCGGGAAGGAGCACGCGCTGCCAGCAGAGCGGGAGGAGGACGCCGGGCTCGGAGCAGAGGGGTGAGGGGAACAGCGTCCCTGCCTAGCAGAGGGCAGGGACGCCGGCGCTACAGTACCCCCCCCTTTAGGCCCCCCCTTTTTTAGGCCAGAGAGAAATTTAGCTAGGATGAGAGGGGCATGGATGTTCTCCCGGGGCTCCCACGTTCTCTCTTCAGGACCAAACCCCTTCCAATCTACTAGAAAAAAGGTCTTCCCTCTTACCCTTTTGGTGGCCAGAATGTTCTCTACCTCAAATTCGTTTTCAGCGGAAACCGGAGCAGGAGGCGTACCTGTAGACTTGGAAAAAGAGTTAAGTACCACAGGTTTGAGGAGAGATACATGGAAGGAGTTAGGGATCCGCAAGTTGGCCGGGAGTTTCAATTTATAGGCCACCGGGTTGATCTGACTGATGACCTCCAGAGGACCGATGAACCGAGGCCCTAACTTATAGGAAGGAATCTTGAGCCGGACATACCTGGACGAGAGCCAGACCTTATCCCCTGGACGGAATTGAGGAGGATCCAGACGTTTTTTGTCAGCATGTCTTTTCATACGCTCGGATGACAGAAGGAGTGCGGACCGGGTACTCTCCCATATGGAGGAAAATTTGTTAACAAGAGATTCCGCAGCCGGATTGTCCACCGAGGTGGAGACGGGAAATGGGATCCGAGGATGCTGACCGAAGACAACAAAAAACGGGGATTTGGAGGAAGATTCGCTCTCGTGATTGTTGTAAGAAAATTCGGCCCATGGCAGGAGATCCACCCAGTCTGAATGGTGGGCATTAACGAAGTGCCGGAGGTAACTGGTCAGGTTCTGATTGATCCGCTCCACTTGACCATTAGACTGTGGGTGGTAAGCGGAGGAGAAGTCCAGGGTGACGTCTAGCAGTTTACAAGTGGCTCTCCAGAAGCGTGAGGTGAACTGTACCCCACGATCCGACACTATGTGGAGGGGCAGTCCATGAAGACGGAAAATGTGGCGGATAAAGTCTTTAGCCAGCTCGGGTGCAGACGGGAGGCCTGGCAGGGGAACGAAATGAGCCATCTTGGAAAAGCGGTCAGCGACCACCCAAATGACCGTACAACCAGCAGAGACGGGGAGATCAGTTATAAAGTCCATTGCTATATGCTGCCAGGGGGCAGCAGGTACTGGGAGCGGAAGGAGGCGACCGGCTGGCAGATGTCTCGGAACCTTGTTGCGGGCGCAGGACACACAGGCAGAAACAAAGTCTATTACGTCCTTGTGCAGGGTAGGCCACCAGTAGTGCCGAGTAATAAGCTGGAGGGTCTTTTTCTGACCGGCGTGGCCAGCTAGTTTAGACGAGTGACCCCAGTGTAGGATCTTCTCCCGATCAGGTACTGATACGAACGTCTTACCGGGAGGGAGATGATTTAGACTCACGGGAGCCACCTGCATTACTCTGGCGGGATCGATGATGTGTTTCGGTTCCTCCCCGAGATCAGACACCAGAAAGGATCGGGACAAGGCGTCCGCCTTGATGTTTTTGTCAGCCGGGCGAAAATGAAGAATAAAATTAAAGCGAGCAAAAAACAAGGACCACCGGGCTTGGCGCGGGTTAAGTCTCTGGGCATGCTGGAGGTAAGCCAAGTTCTTGTGGTCAGTGTAAATTATTACCGGGTGAAGAGCCCCTTCGAGCAGGTAACGCCACTCCTCCAATGCCAGCTTGATGGCCAATAACTCTCGATCTCCTATGGAATAGTTGCGCTCAGAAGAGGAGAAGAGTTTGGAGAAGAAGCCACAAGTTACCATTCTCCCGGAAGATGATTTTTGGGTAAGTACCGCTCCGGCTCCAGAGGAGGAGGCGTCAACCTCCAGGAAGAACTGCTTGTTGCCATCTGGGCGATGCAGCACCGGGGCGGAAGAGAAGGCCTGTTTTAAGGAAAGAAAGGCCTCCTCTGCTTCGGGCGGCCACTCTCTGGGATTAGTGCCCTTACGGGTGAGCGCGGAAATTGGGGCAGTCCGGGAAGAGAAGTGCAGTATGAAGAGGCGGTAGTAGTTGGCGAAGCCCAGGAACCGCTGAATGGCCTTCAACCCCTCCGGTCGGGGCCATTTCTCGATGGCAGACAGTTTCTCTGGATCCATTCGTAGGCCGGTCTGAGAAATAATGTAGCCCAGAAATGGAAGCGAGGTCTGCTCAAAGAGGCACTTCTCATATTTAGCGAAGAGGTGATTCTGCCTGAGCCTGAGCAGGACCTGACGAACGTCTCTCCGGTGAGTCTGGAGATCCGGAGAGAAGACCAAGATGTCGTCCAGGTACACCACTACGCAGGAGTAGAGAAGGTCCCGGAAGATGTCATTGACCAACTCTTGAAAGACGGCAGGAGCGTTACAGAGACCAAAGGGCATTACCAGATATTCATAGTGGTCGTCCCGGGTGTTGAATGCAGTCTTCCATTCATCCCCTTGACAGATACGGACCAGGTTGTACGCCCCACGGAGGTCCAGTTTGGTGAAGATTCTAGCCCCCCTCAGACGATCAAATAATTCTGGAATGAGCGGAAGGGGGTACTTATTCTTCACCGTGATCTGGTTAAGGCCTCTATAGTCTATACAGGGACGGAGAGAGCCGTCCTTCTTTTTTACGAAAAAGAAGCCTGCTCCCGCCGGGGAGGTAGATTTCCGGATGAATCCCCTGGCCAAATTCTCCTCAATATATTCGGACATCGACCGGGTCTCAGCAGCGGACAATGGGTAAATACGCCCACGGGGAGGCGTAGTACTGGGTAACAGGTCGATAGGACAGTCGTATGGTCTATGAGGGGGTAATGTCTCTGCCTCCTTTTTATTAAAGACATCAGCAAAAGACCAATAGGGAATCGGAAGTCCAGGTAGATTAGTTGGGGTAGGAGAAGGACGGGCGGGATGAACAGGAACCAAACAAGTCTTATGACAGTCCTGTCCCCAGCGAAGGACCTCTCCGGTCTGCCAGTCAAGCACGGGTGCATGTCTCTGGAGCCAAGGTAGACCTAGTAAGAGGGCGTGAGAGAGTCCAGGCAGAACGTGAAAAGAGATGCTCTCAGAATGCAGCATTCCCACCTGCAGAGTTATGGATTCGGTGATGAGTTGGATGGGACGTGGTAAGAGGCCCCCATCCACAGCAGCGACAGATAATGGTATAGCCAGAGGTTTGGTGGGAATGCGGTATTTTTCTACCAGGGCCTGTGAAATAAGATTCCCGGCCGCTCCAGAGTCAAGTTGGGCTAGTTCGAAATAACGATTCTCCCCGCAGATAATTGAGACTGACAGCAGCAGAGATGGAGAGGATTTATTCTTGTCTAGGTCGACCTCTCTGAGCGAACCTAGACACAGGCGTTTCCCGACCTCTTCGGGCAGGTACGGATCCGGTGCTCCTTACTGCCACAGTAGAAGCAGCTCCCCTCGGCACGGCGTAAGTCCTGACGGGTTTTGACCATCTTGGTCTGGTCGACCTGCATAGGCTCAGGAGAGTGTACCTGGGGAGAAACGGAGGGAGTGACGGGTTTCTGAAAAGTAGGAGCTAGACGTGGAAACCTCCTCTCACGGGTGACTTCTTTGGCACTCTCCTGGAACCGTAGGTCAATCCGGGTGGCAAGAGTTATTAGGTCATCGAGAGTGGTAGGAATGTCTCGAGCGGCGAGTTCATCTTTAATACGGCCGGACAGACCCTCCCAGAAGACAGATACCAGAGCGTCGTTATCCCAGGCCAGCTCCGAGGCAAGGGTACGGAACCGTATGGCATATTGGCCCACGGTGAGACTTCTCTGATGGAGGCGTAGCAGAGATGATGCGGATGAGGTCTTCCGTCCGGGTTCGTCGAAGACTTTCCGGAAAGCCGTGAGAAAGGCAGGCAAGTCGGACACCAGGGGGTCTCCTCTCTCCCATAGAGGATTTAGCCAGGCCAGGGCCTCCCCGGTGAGATGGGACATGATGAAGGCAATTTTGGCCCGGTCGGAGTTAAACTGGTGGGACAGGAGTTCAAAGTGCAGGGTGCACTGATTTATAAAGCCCCGAGCCTGAGCGGAGTCGCCTCCGAAGCGAGGAGGTGCAGAAAGCCGGGGTCCGGGGTAGGATACCATAGTATTGGTGGGCAACGGAGCTGCCGGATTGCGAGTCATGGCACTGGCGGTGGTTGCTGGTGGAGCAGTCAGAGTGTCCAGGCGAGAATTGACATTCCGCAGGTGACCCAGGATGGACTCCTGTTGGGACCTCTGACGGGACAGTTCATGACACAGGTCTGAGAGTGAGGGAGCTTGGGTGCCCCCGGGTTCCATGGCCCGAGCAAACTGTAACGGGTCTGGGAGGCGGAACCTCTGAGCTACTATACAAGGGGGCGGTCCTTGTAAGGGAGCGGGTGGCGACCAGGGAAGACGGGCAGGCAGTCACAGCAGGTGACCGGGACAGTCTCTGGGTGAACGGGCTGGAGGTCACGGCAAGTGACCGGGGTAGTCTCTGGATGAACGGGCAGGAGGTCACGGCAAGTGACCGGGGCAGTCTCTGGATGAACGGGCAGGAGGTCACGGCAAGTGACCGGGGCAGTCTCTGGGTAAAGGGTAGGTACGACCTGTGATGGCTGAGCCTCCAGGTAGGCTAGCAGGCAGATGGTAGATGTGTGCTCCCAGGTGAGCAAGCGAGAGTCTCTGGATAAACGGGTGGTCACAGCATGTGACGGCGGAGCCTCCAGGTAGGCCAACAGACAGGCAGCAGATGAGCGCTCCCAGGTGAGCGGGCAGGAGTCTCTGGAATGGCAGGAGGTCACAGCACGTGACGGTGGAGCCTCCAGGTAGGCCAACAGACAGGCAGCAGATGAGCGCTCCCAGGTGAGCGGGCAGGAGTCTCTGGAATGGCAGGTGGTCACAGCACGTGACGGCGGAGCCTCCAGGTAGGCTAGCAGGCAGGTAGCAGATGTGCGCTCCCAGGTGAGCGGGCAAGCTGGTCCATAGACAGACTGACAGGAGTAGGAAGGCAGACCGTCGGACCTCAGGCTAGCAAGCAGGTAGGAGGAATGTCAGGCAGGAAACAGACAGCAAACTGGCAGGTTTCCGGCAGGTAACTGGCAGGTAACTGGCAACGGGACCTGAGGGCTGAAGCAGAGTAGTGAACAGTGCAACAACATTGCTCGGGCACCTCCATTTTGGAGGAGGTGCCTTATATATGGTGAAGTCCTCCGCCCATTGGCCGGGGACTCCTTAGGACGGCGCGCGCGGCCTCTTTAAGAGGGAGGGAGCGCGCGCGCGCCCTAAGCACAGTGGCCGGGAAGGAGCGCGCGCTGCCAGCAGAGCGGGAGGAGGACGCCGGGCTCGGAGCAGAGGGGTGAGGGGAACAGCGTCCCTGCCTAGCAGAGGGCAGGGTCGCCGGCGCTACATCCGCCAAGTCACGGACATGCTCAGTGCGGCAAATCCTGGAATTAGCTTCCACAAGCCCTGTCTCCCTCTGCAACCCAGGCTTAACATTGCTAGGCACAACTACCTGGGAGACAAACAGTGCTCGCGGACCAGCTAGGCGTTGGGGCTGATGGCAATGCTGAGCAGCATCAGCCCTGCTGGACTGAAATGAGAGACCACATAAGGTCCTGGACAATTTCGAATCCAGCACCAGACCAATGCCTAACACATCCTTATGTGTAATGCGATTTACTTGATGGTAATCTACACACATTCTCATGCTCCTGTCCTTTTTCCTAACCAGCACTAGGGGAGCTGCCCAGGGACTACAACTATCCCTTATTACTCCCGCCTTCCTCATGTCATGCAGCATTTCTTTTGCCTTCTGGTAGTGAGCTGGGGGTATAGGCCTATAACGTTCTTTGATTGGGGAATGGTTGCCTGTGGGGATATGATGTTGAACCCCCTTAACCCTCCCAAAGTCTAGTGGATGTTTACTGAACACCTGCGAGTATTCTTGAACCACTCGGTGTACACCCTGTTTTTGATGGGCAGGACTGGTGTCTGTCCCAACATGGAGCTGTTGACACCAATCCTCCACCTGGGTTGCAGGGTCATTATCCTCCACTTCATCTGGTGAGGTTAAGGACTCCGCCTCATGGATGCAGTTGTTATTGACAGCATGTAATTTGGCAACAGTGGCATAACATGGCAGTCTGACCTCATCTTCCCCTAAGTTGAGAAGACGGACGGGCACCCTCCCATTACGTACATCTACCACTCCCCTGGCGGTTAAGAGCGTGGGTCTATGCTCGGAGCAAAGGGGTTCTACTACCGCCTGATAGCTCTGTCCTCTAAGATCTATGGCGGCTCTACACCAGATGAGCATTTCACTCATTGGGGGGATGACAATGGGTATTGGGTCCATCACCCGCACGTTACCGATTTCACCGTCTGTTAACCTTACTTGCTGTTGATACATCAGGACTCGGATTTCCTTCTGCAGTGCCCTCCTCTGTCTTGGTCTGGCAGTGTCAGCTATCTGTTGGAGCAAGAACACAACCTCTCCCAAACAGTTACCAACAATGTTAGTGCCAAGTACCATATACGGGTTGGTGTCATCAGGATTAGTCTCTACTACAATTAGTCCCTGGTCCTTCAGCTCCACTCTCCCCACCTTTACAGTCACATTCTTAACCCCAAGTAGGTTAAGGGGGAGTCCATTTGAGGCATATACAGTCAAATTTGGAGCTGGCAGACGTAGGTCATCCATGGACCAGAACCTCTTGTAGAGGACATCAGGCATGATGGTTACCTGAGATCCTGTGTTCAGCAGGGCATGCGTCGGGATCCCGTCCAGTACAATGGACAGGAAAGGTCTTCCTCCGACGAACCTGTTGTACCAGTCTGATGGGCCTGGTGAGTTTACTCCTGGGTGTCGGCCCTCGGACCCAGGGTTTTCTCGTTTAAAGGACAATTCTGGGTGATGTGTCCGGTCTTGCGGCAGTGGTAGCGGGTAGGGTCCTTCTGTGGACGGTGCTGGTCACTGGTCCTCGTAGAGGGTGGTGTTGGCCTCCTCCTCCTGCGCATCCAGGGGACATCCTCAGGGCTATCGGCTAACAGGATTTTCCCTCCTTCCTCGGGCTCCGTCCGCAGCTGCAGAGCACTCAGCACGGTGGTCAGGGTTTTGCTCAACTGACGCACCTCAGAGCGCAGACTGTTCAGTTCTTTATGGGACGTTGCTGGAACCTTGGCTTCAGCAGCCACTGGGGAAAAGGTGGGTGTAGCAGGCACTGGGGTTGCCCCACCCTGGTAACATTGGATGGCATTTGTTTCCAGGGGCTGCAGTCCTTTTATAGCCATGTCCTTAAGATTGTCAAAGGTGGCATCTGGATGATCCAGGGACGACCAACGCACAGTCCTGCTCTCCTCTGGAGACCTCAGCCCCCGGACAAACTGTTCCTTCAGCATTTTGTTCTCATTTTCGATGCTTGTTGGACTAACCTGGTTCAGAGCCCTCAGGGCCCCTTGTAGATGCCAGGCGTAGTCCCGAACATTGTCCTCTGGTTGTTGGGAACAGCTGTAGAACCTCATCAAGAGGTCCGCCTCAGTAAGGTCCTCAAAAACAGTCTGTAGTTTTTGGAATATTGCGGACACTGACTCCTGGTCTGCGGCCGACCATGTTTCCACTTCCCGTTCCGCAGCACCAGTCAGTTGTCCTAATACAACGGCGGCTCTTTGTTTGCAGGTCATAGAGTACACGTCTAAGATACCACATATCTTCCGTTTGAATCCAGACAGGGTATCTGGTTTACCATTGTACTGGGGGAGCCATTTTGCTCCAGGAATGTACTGTAAAGTCATAGGAATGACAGGTGTTACAGGCGCTGCTGGTGGAGCGGCGGCTTCAGCCTGCTCATCATCGGGCGCGGGTTGAACCTCAGGGACGTTGACCGGCATGTCGGCGTCCTGCTGTTCGTCGGACATCTTGGCGCCCCCCTAGTTAACTGTGGCCTACCTTCTAGTTTTTCTTCCGGTAGGCCGCAGCTCCACAGGTGACGGTCGTCTTCAGGACCTTGCGTCACTTGCGTCCTACGTCAGAGCGTTCAGCGACGCTCCTTACAGGACTTGGCCATTCCCGATTTGACGTTGAGGCGTGGGGCATGTCCGAAGCTTCGCGCTCTTTGGCAGGTACGCCCCTAATTTTCCCGCAGTTACGCCATTCTTCTCGCTCGGCGGCCCAACAATGGCGGCAATCTTCACCACAACTTTACGTACACAGTTCAGAATAAAGGCGCACAATACCCGGTGGCAACAGGAATAACACTCTGTTGTTGCAGCGGGCACGTGATCCTGTTCGTGACGCCAGAAGAAGATGACTCGTCCAGGGGATGGTGATGACTCGGTACCCGGGCCTTTGCCTTGGGGATGTTGCGGTGGTCGGCTCCCGGGCCCGTACCCTGGGGTCTCTCTTTAAAAGGGTGAATATTTATTAATTTTAATAAAGAGTTTGTGACGCCACCTGTGGCTGCGCAGTCCATTGAGGCCGGTGATAAGGCAGCTTGATGGTATAGCTCCCCACAGGTGGAGCTAGGCCTCAGGGCAGTGTATGACGGGGTATGCAGGACAGGCGAGACCCAGCCGGGTCAGAGCAAGAACAGGGACAGACACGATAGTCACTTCAGTACCTTTTACTGATGGAAATTCAGGCACGTTTTTGGGCCTCCTGATTCTTGCCTCTGCGTAGTAAGTTTCTGACCTGCCTGAAGCTAGGCCTAACTTTGTCTCCGTACTGCGCTGGCTGACCTTGTGGTAGGGACTTTTCTTGGAGTACACGCACCTTAGCTGCGGGCTTATGTGTCTCCTGGCTCTGTTATGTATCAGCACTTTAGCGATCCTGGAACTTGTAGTTCTCCAGGGATTCCGGTTATATCTTACTGGGTCATAGAGATCCCAGTAAACTTCGGAACCGGTGTCCGGTAAATTCTTCTTCGGGGTGAGCTAGTTAAGCTCCTCTGCCCCCTATGTACTAACTCTCCACTCGCCTTCGGCCTACTCGGGCCCTCACTAGGCTGTACACACTAACGGCAGCTGGCCGCGCTTCACCGATCTTATGGCGCTGGCACACCTAAAGCTCACTACTCTGAGCTACAACTGAGTCTGGATTGTGCTCCACTGCAGACTAACCTTACTCAGGCTTCTTTACTGCAGGAACTCTCTCAACAGGTTTTCTCTCTGTCGACTCCAGTCTAGACTAACTGCTGCCTGGCTCCACCTTCCCTATTTATCTATCCCTATCGGGCTCCCTCTGGTGGTCTGAGGTGGAAGGTGGAGATGTGTGAATGGTTGTGGGGGCCTCTTGTGGAGGAATCCATCAATGCACTCTTCCAGGATCTGTGATATCAAGCGCAGCTGGGCGTCACATATATGTCAGTCTGTGAGCACCTGCACCTTATTTTAAAAGTCTTTGATTAAAAGTTAAATTTTAAATTGATACACAGCTATTTCAGTTATTATATACTGTATCATTTCATAATTAAGCCCAATAGCTATACCGAACAATCTCTGATCACCCTGACTCGCCCAGGGGGATATGGGGGACTCGCTACCGGGCCTTTACCTTCTTGGGATGTCACGGCTGTCGGCTCCCGGGACCGTACCGTGGGGTCACTCTTTAAAAGGGGTTTGTTACTTCAAGGGATGAATAACAGTTTTGTCTTGTGACGCCACCTGTGGTTCCAGGTAATGGGTACCGGCGCTGCTGCAGACCTCTGGAGCAGATGTTAGGGCAGCTGGGTTGGTGCGGCTCCCCACAGGCAGAGCACAGCTCCAGGGCAGTGTAGGTGCAGATGGTGATGCTGGGCGTTGTAGTGCAGGAGCGATAGCGTGGTAGAAATAACTGACAGAAACAGTGGGGTGCAGTCATCTGAGTTTACTCACAGTTCTTTAGGTTCCTCACATGGCAATATACAGGTGACTGTCTCCCACGTCACGCTGCGTTTTCCAGGCAGGGGTTCAGCACTCCCTCAAGTATATCAGAAGCACTTAACGGGACCCCCTCTCTGTATGTTCCTTTCGACTTCCCGTGCTGGGTCTCTCCCCCCTGCCCTGCGCCCCGCCACACAAAATCCCGATCAGGTACCTTGAGATCCCTCTGGGCAACTTGAAGTTCCCGGACCTGACTTGGTGACCTTTTCGGCGGCTTAGGTGCATAAAAGTGCAGAAGCCTCCGGTTTTCTAGCTGAGACTTGAAGTAACTCGGCTAGTCCAGGGACCGGTTCCCTTCTTGCAGCCTGATCCCTCTGACGCCTGGCAGATTCGGGCATACGGGTGCCGTCCTGCACTCACCGTACCCCCTGGGATCCCTTCTGTTACTGGAGCCTTCCTCCCTGACTCCCCTCTCACTCCTCTCTCAGCTTTGGGCGTGACAGGCCGAGCCTGCCTGCAGAGCCTCTGCTCCTCACGTCCTCTCACTCTCTCTCCCTCCGTACGACTTTTTTAAAAGATGGCTTCCCTATATATATATGTATCTTCTTTAAGTGCTCCCCTGTTCTGCGTCCTCCACCCACACCCACTACTTGGTTCCCCCTCACTTTGGTTTCCCCCCACTCCAGCCAGGGACGGGGCAGCAGAAAGCAGTGCATATTGCCCTTCCAGCCGGCCTGAAGTAGTGTAGTGTTGAGTGCAGGTGTTGGGGTCCCGGGCAGTGCTCCATCCTCACCTCAGAGAAGGAGATGCCACACCTCTGGGTGAGGTGCACTACCTCTGTGTGCGACTGAACCCTCAGGGGCGCCATAACCCCAGTCTCCTTCATTTCCCGTAACATTCCCTTGGCACACTGATAGTGAGCTGGGGGTACAGGCCGGTACAGGCCGGTACCTCTCTTTAATGGGCGGATGATCTCCTGTGGGGATATGATGTTGGACCCCTTTTACCTGCCCAAAGTCTAGTGGGTGTTTGCTAAAGACGCGCTCATATTCTTGGACCACCCGGTATACTCCGTGCTTTTGGTGCAAAGGGGTGGAGTCAGTGCCCACTTGTAGCTTCTGACACCAATCCTCCATCTGCCCCTTGGAGCCATTATCCTCCGCCGGTTTGGATGGAGGAAAGGGTTCCACTGCCTTTATTGCATTGTTACTGACAGTGAACTGCTAAGCAAGGGTGGCATACCGGGGTAAATGGACCTCTCTCTCCCCACAATTCAGGATGCGGATCGGCACTCTCCCCTTGCGGACATCGACCACCCCCCTGGCTGTCAAGATGGTGGGCCAATGTCAGAGTACACGGGTTCTAGCAGGGCCTGATAATCTTGACCCCTGAGACCTATTGCTGCCCGACACCGTATTAACATTTCACTCCTAGGGGGCATTGCAATGGGGAATGGATCACTCATCCTGACACTGCCGACTTCTCCACCAGACAGCTCTACCTGTTGTCTCTGCATCAGGGCTCTGATCTCCTTCTGCAGAACTTGCTGCTGACTGGAACTGGCAGTCTCTGCGACCTGCTGCAACAAAACAATAATTTCCCCAAGACAATTCTCTATCACATTGGTGCCTATAGTTATCATAGGATGACTTTCTCAGAGATCGATATCAACAATAATCATTCCTTGTGATGGTAATTCTACTCGGCCAACCTTTATGGTCACTTCTTTATACCCCACCTGAGGCAAGGGCTGACCATTGCTGGCATAGATGCTAAGATGTTCATCTGGACGGCGGGTAATGTCTGAATCAGTCCAGTATTGTTTATAAAGGATATATGGCATCGTGGTCACCTGGGAACCAGTGTCCAGTAACGCGTTCATCGGGATGCCATCAAGCACGACGGGTAGGACCGGTCGTCCTCCTACGTACTTGTCTCGCCAGCTTTGTGGGTCTGGTCGTCTTACTCCTGGGGGTTGGCCCTCTACCCCAGGGGTTGCTCGTTTAAATCGCATAATCTTGCGAGGTGCCCCACCTTTTGACAGCAGCAGCAGATGGGTTGTCCATTCTGGTCATAGCGATCGCTGTTTCTCCCTCTGGTCGGTGGGATTCTTCTCTGCCATCGCCACGGGACGTCATCTGGACTGGAAGTCAGCTGGATCCTTTACTTTGGAGACACTTGCATGGACGGCACGGTTTTGGTTAGTGTAGCCACACTTTTGGTCAGCTCCTGGACCTGAAGAGGGTCTGCAGAGGGGTCATTATCTAGGGTTTGTGCGTCAGCCTCCACAGGTGCCGGGGAAAAGGACGCCGCCTCCTGGCGGTATGTGATAGCTGGGTGCCAGAGGGGTGCAGTGCCACTTGGGATTGGTTCTCGCAGCACCCGGATGGCCCGGTCTTTAAATTGCGCAAAGTCCAGATCAGGGTTTTGCAGAGCCATAATGCGCAGCTATGTCCAGTGAGCGTTAGACAGGAGCCCCTCAATAAACTGCTCAGTTAGCAATCTGTCCTCGTCTCGCACACTGTCGGGGTCTACCTGTTTAATGACCCGCAGCGTTTAGAACATAGTCCCGTACACTGTCCTGCACCCTCTGTTTACACCTGTAGTACTTCATTTTAATTTCCGCTGCTGTGCAGGTGTCAAAGGTATCCTTCAACCGGGCCAGTATTAACAGTGCTTTTGTCCCTGTCCGGCCAGTACTTCACCTCTCTCTGGGTTGCACCGATTAGCTGGCCTATGAGGATGCTGACTTTTTGCTCCTCAGACTGGGGGTACACTTGGAACAAACTTCGCAGTCTCTCCTCAAATTCACTCAGGGTGTGCGACTCCCCTGAGTACTGAGGCAACAACGCCGCCCCTGGAATATACGGCATGGATAAACGCATTACAGTGGCGGTGGCCGCGCCCACAGCTGGATCCTCTACCAGGTTGGGCACCTTCCCTCCGCCCCCCAGTGAACCTCAGCCAGGTCCTGGGTTCCTGCTGGCGTACCAATATCGTGCTCTGCAGAGGGATCGCTTACCCGGCGGTTCCGGATTGAGGCCTCCTGCTTCCCCTCCGCTGACATCAAATCATGAGATTATACAGCTCAGCAAAGTCTATGGCACTCAGTACCCGGTTATACCGGGCTTCGAATCCTGTTCGTGAAGCCAAGTTGACACGCCCCCTGAGGCCATGGGGTAGTCGGTAGCCGGGCCAGTCCTTTTCTGGGGTAGTCACGATGGCAGTGACCGGGCGGTCAAATGAAGGAAAAGTGTAAAAGTCACTTTTGGGGAATGTATTTGTGATGGCACTTGTGGTATGCGGCTATATGGGGCCGCCGCTGCGGTGCAGATCCACTGGAGCTGATGGTGACGCAGCAGAGTTGGTTCAGCTCTCCACAGGCAGAGCTTAGCTCCAGGGCAGTATATGATGAATAGTGGAGGTAGATGTTGTTGGTGCAGTATAATGCAGGGCTGAGGGCGCAGATAATGACCAGGCAACAAATTAATGGCAGTTTCCTCTATCTTTACTTGCGGTTTGTCAGAGCAGACATAGGCACGGGTACTAGCTGGTGGTGGAGATCCGGGTGGCCTAGAAGCAGTTTGGGAATCCACCTCGACCAGGTGGAGCTGTAGGCCTTCCCTCTGCGCTATTCTCTTTGGCCCTGCCGCTTAAGCTATGCTCCGGCCCTCGTTCCTTAGCAAAACGTCTATTCCTCACCGGTATGGCAGGCAGCTCAAGCCTTCTTCAAGTGTCGTTCTTTCTTGGCGGCGCTGGGCCCTAGTATGCTGCTGAGCCGCCGGGCGTCTGGTGGGGCCAGGAAACCTGCAGTCTCCTGCCCTCCGGATTTAGCTGCCGGGCCTTCAGTGCCCCACAACCAGGGACTCCTGTGTCCGATTCCTTGCGCTTCTCTCTGGGGCAAGCTTGTTCACAGCTCCCTTCCCCAGGTCCTTCCTCGTCGCTCTCCTGTCTCCAACTCTCCTTCAACTAACCTTTTCTTACCCCGCCTTCAGGTTACAATTTAAAGGGGAGGAGCTCCCCTGTCTGGTCTGGAGCCAGGAAAGTGTTGAATGCTGGTACACCTGATCAGGGGACCCCTCCTTGCTTTTAGGCATGGCATCACCCCCTGTGAGGGAGGCAATGCCAATGTGGCAACCGGACCCCTGGGGTGCCACACATACACCGAAATGTATCTCTCTACAGGAACCCAGATCTTAATTCGGCTTGATCTGTTCCACCCACACACACCCCTCTTCATGATGACCTCACATGGGCTGGGTTGTGGGCTGTCCTCAGCCCTTCAGAATTTTATGAAATCCCAACTTATGCGATAACTACTCCACTATCAGTATTTGGTCAGTATTCGGTCAGTATTTTTTCTCAGGGTTCCGGTGTCCTTGAGCACAACAGTAACGGTGTTGCCCACAGTAACCGGTTGCAAATTCTCACGAGCCCTGCCGACTGCCCCACCCACAAAAAGAATGGCTGCCGTAGGACCTGGGACCTCAGGAGTGGAGTTCATCTTCTGCCACTCCGGGCAGACGAGGCTGATGTGACCAGTTCGGTCACAGATATAGCACAGCCGGGAGTCAAATGCAGGCCGGTGCTGGAAGATGGGGCAGGACTCCTCGAGGATCGGATGGCAGGGTCACTGGGGGGTGGATGTTGGCTTATCCGTTTTCCAGCTGGCGATGGCTGACTTCCACACCTCAGGCGTATGACTGGCCACATACGCGTCAGCGATCTGTGCTGCTTTGGTGGCCTCCTTTGACTCTCGGTCCAACACAAACTGTCGCACCTCCATGGAGCAAAGATGAAGAAATTGGTCTTTTACCATAATATCCTTCAGCTCCTTGAAAGTGGTGACTGCCAGTTCTTGGACCCACTGCTCAAAGTTAGTTCTGAGCTTATCGCCACATCACTATAGCTGCCTTGTGTTCCATGCTGGAGGGCTCGAAACTTTTTGCTTTATACCTCAGGAGTAAGCTGGTACTTTTTTTTATCATGGTGGACCATTGGGAGTGCATTATATGATATGGAGGACCATGGGGAGTGCAGTATATGGTATGGAGGACCTTGGGGGGGTGAATTATATAGCATGGAGGACCATGGGAGATGCATTATATTGTATGGAAGACCATGGGGAGTGCATTAGATTATATGGAAGACCATGGGGGATGTGCATTATACTGTATGGAGGACCATGGGGGGGTGCATAATTCAGTATGGAAGACTTGGGGGTGCATTATACTGCATGGAGGACCATGGGGAGTGCATTATATTGTATGGAGGACCATGGCAAGTGCATTATATTCTATGGAGGACCATGGGGAGTGCATTATATTGTATGGAGGACCATGGCGAGTGCATTATATTCTATGAAGGACCATGGGGAGTGCATCATATTCTATGGAGGACCATGGCGAGTGCATTATATTGTATGGAGGACCATGACAAGTGCATTATATTCTATGGAGGACCATGGCGAGTGCATTATATTCTATGGAGGACCATGGCGAGTGAATTATTGTCAGTGGAATTTTCTTCCTTACCAATTAGAAATCGTCCACACCTGTATTCGTAAGTAGTTTTCCTTTGACAGATTTCACAGAAGCTCTTCATATAACAGAGTATTAGTAATCTCGAGGGAGAGTATTATTTTCGGGATCATTATCATTGAGTTGCAAACGTCCTATTCCTTCATTGGATTTCAAAGTTTTTGTTATGGCAGAGTCAATCAGTCTCTTCATGGAAACAGCTACAGTTGAAAGCCTCATATGGGGTTGGGGCACTGCGAGATATGGCATAGTATCAGAGGATATTGGGCTATGGGTGCATATCTAGCAACTTTTAGGAATGTCTTTAGAAACTATGTCTCACAGCAGGACTTCCTGATACTTATCAGTTTGTTGTCCCAGTCCTCTCCTCCTTTAGTACATCATTGAGAGTTAGGGAAAGGAATGCAATTGCCATCAACATGGTCCAAAAGGGCTGGGTCATCATCTGTGCTTCTGCCGGGGATCAGGACCTTTTTCCAGTGGCTGGCATTGATCCAAGTATCTTTGCCTTGGAGGCTGACAGAAATGGCATTGGTCAGTAGTTAAAATGGCTCACTGTATCTGGGCTCAGTGGTCTCCTCATATGTCTCTTGACCACGACCCAGTCTCCTGGTACCAGTGTGTGTGTGTTGCTTGGGGTCTGGGATGGAGGAAAGAACACAGTTATGAGTAACAGTCAGATATTTGTGCAACTCCAAGACATATTCAGTGAAGGAACGGTAGGAGGCTGCAGCTGCTGCAAGAAATACAACCCTGTCTTGGGGACACTACCAAACAGTATTTCATCGGGGACAGCTTCTCTCTAGACCTTGGGGTGGTCCTCACTGAATACAATGCAATGGGCAAGCAATCTACCCAGGACAAGTGTGTTTCCTCCATTCACTTCTGGATTTTTAACTTCAGATACAGTTAAGGTGTTCCACCTTCCCACTACTTTGTGAGTGATAGGGAACACGGAAAACCTCTTCTATCCGCAGAGAGCCATGATCTGTTTCATCAGTTCTCCAGTGAAGTGTGTGCCTCTGTCACTCTCTATGGTTTCGGTTACCCCATATATACAAATCACCTCACTTATCAAAATTTTGTTTTGAACTTTGGTCACGGCCCAAGCTTCAGGCAACCAAGGGAATAGATCAATGCATACCAGGACGTATTCATAAGTACCCACCTTAGGTAGCTGCAAGTAGTCCACCTGCAGTCTCTGAAATGGGTAATCTGGTTTTGGAGTGCATTTTGTGGGACTCAAAACTAGACATACTTTGAAGCTGCATTCGGGAATCCTGGGGCGCACCACTTTTGTAGCACCACTGCACACATAACACCCTTGAGTTGTGCACCAGGGGAACGTGCTAGGGTAGCCATCATGGGGAACAGGCAGCGTGGGAGGAAAATCCTAGTGTTTACTTGCCATACCCCTGACTCTGACCGTACAGCACCCGCTTTGGCCTATGCGTTCTGTTTGTGTGGGGGAGCCTGGATCTGGAAGACCTGCAGTTGTTCACGATCAATGGCCATTGGGGTCGGTGCAGTGACAGTCTCCTCTGTGAAAAGGGGCTTCCTGCACTCGTGGTCACTGAGTCCCCTAGCGGGGCCGTGTCTGCTATGGCCAGTATACCAGTCAGAGGTACTCATGCTGCTTCCTTAGCCACCTGGTTGGCCAAGGCAATCTCTACTGCAAGGGGAATTTGTTCCATGTATGCCGATAGCTGCCCTTCAGGGAAGGGTGAGTGCTGTGAGTAGCTGCTATACCGCCTCATAGGTTTGCCAGCAGAGGTCAGAAAACTACGGATCCGCCAAATGGCGCCAAAGTCATGTGTGACCCTGTAAAACATATCTCGAGTCCGAAAATACATGAATCTCTTTACCTTTTCCCAGATTGCCAGCTGCAGCGAGCACGGTCAGCTCAGTCTCTGGCGCAGAGCCGCTGGAGGAGAGTGGTTTATGTATTACTGCCTTACCATTGTGGACTACTGCACACCCGGTGATGAACCGTCCTTGATCGCTGTCCCGAGCTCTGGAACCATCTACAAAATACTCAGCAGAGGGGTTAGTGAGGGGACATCAGTGATATCTAACAACCCCTATGTGTCTGCCTCCAGTCATGTTCATGTGTCAATGTCACACCGAGCTTCCTCATCTGCCAGTCTGAAAAGCAGGAGCAGGTTTTGGCTCACAGTCCTTCCCTCTTCCTCATCCTGATATTCTCCTCCCTTCTCTAAATCCGCTGGTAATAACGTAGCTGGTTGCAATTATCCTAATTTGTGCAAGAGGAAGTTTTTTTTTCTAATGGAGAGTCGGGCTTTTAAGTCTGTGTAGCCATAAGGCTATGTGCCCACGATGCAGAAATGCTCAGGATTTTTCCCTGAGCGTTTCTGCATCTCCCTGGCAGAAAAAAACGCATGCGGATTGTACATGCAGATTGTACATGCGGATTGTACATGCAGATTGTACATGCGGATTGTACATGCGGATTGTACATGCGTTTTCCTGCCAGGGACATGCGGAAATAGAGCGTTATTCACTGACATTTACGCATGTGGATTGACAAGCGCTTTCCAAGCGATTAGCATCACTTGGAAAGTGCTTGTGACTACTAGGTCACACTATATAAATCCATGCAAAAGGCATGGATTTATATAGTGTGACCCGAGAGAGTGGTAAAAATAAAAAAATAAATATATACTTCACCCTCCGATGGCCCGCGCTGGCTTGTTTCGCTCGGTCCCGGCTGCCGGCAGCAGTGGATTGAAAGACCTGCCAATGTCAGCGTGGTGTGACCCGTCACATGACTCTGACGTCAGCGCAGGTCCTTCAATCCACTGCAAAGTGCCAGGAAGCAAGGAGGAGCGCTGCGTGGGCCGCCAGAGGGTAAATATACATTTATTTTTTATTTTATTCTTTTTTTACAGATTTTTTAATGGTACCTGGGTGTGGATGAGACTCTCCTCTCCTCTACACCCGGGTACCATCCGCACATTAGAACGCATGGATTACGCATCTACATATACAGTCATGCGTAATCCATGCGTTCTAATGCAAGTCAATGGCGGCGAAGACGCAGCACTTCCGCAAAATAATTGGTAGTGCTGCGTTTTTTTCCGCAATGATAATCCGCAGCAGAAATTTCCACATCATGTGCACAGCACATACGGATCATCATTGGGGAACATGGCAGGCCTTCTACCAAGCGTTTTTAATGCGTTTCCACAGCTGCAAAAACGCATTAAAAACGCATCGTGGGCACACAGCCTAAGGCTTATACCCATAACCTCGGGCTACTGTTGTCCATGCTGCTTTATGCCAGTCAACACACATTCGGTCCCCCCTGCTATTTGAACTTATGATACAAACATGCTTATCGGACTCTGCTAGTTCCTTATCTCTGCATCCTTTATATAACAGGCAGAAGTCCACTAGTATAGCAGCCTCCTGTCCGATTTCAAAAGTAAGATTTAAGGTCTTAAATTAGAAACCATTTCACCACCCTGGACTTTCCTTTCCTTCTGGATCCATTCTTCTCCAATCTCCCATTACCATGGACATAAAAATAAACATGTAACTAACCCTGATATACACATACTAGATCTGACCGTTCTATCCGGGAAGGGAATGGGAGACTTCACCAGTTTGAGACAAGCTTCCCCTTGTGGAAAACCTCCCTTTGTAGCTGGACTTTTACAGGCAAGTCAGATCCTACTCTGTCCCTACCTGTCTGACAAGTCTACAGTGTGAGAGATGGATCCAAGAGGAGCGCTCAGCAATCTTGACCGCAGTAGGAGTAGTCAACAGTGCCACTAGTGCCAGTATTTCTTCTTTATAACCCTCACAAAGACCCAATCTGCAGGTTTCACAATCTCAGGTTTTGTTAATGGGTCTCTTGGAACAAAATTAGGGATAGAAACTTCTTTGTGAGTTAATATCTTAGTCATGTATTCTGCTAATGTACAGTCAACTTCCTCTATTCTTTTAAAGGGTTTTAGCTGAGGTAACAGAAAAGGTCTCCCGTATATGATTTCAAAGGCCGTCAGCCCTACAGATGTTGGCGTGACATGCATGTTTAGTACAACCAGTGGGAGACAATACAGCCAATTTTTCCCTGTTTCGTGCATGGTTTTTCCATTAATGCAACAGGGTGGACTGTTGGAAAACTTCAATGCACCTGCTGAAAACATCTATAATGACAAGACAGTACTTTTTTCCTTCGCACTTGTTCAGTTCAATAAAATCCATACAAATGTGTTGTAATGGATATTCAGGGTGTGGAAATTGTCCTTTCTTTGGTCTCAGGTTCCCTTGGGAATTATTTTTTGCACAAGTAATACAGGTTAAACAAATGTTTTGAATAGTTGGTAAAGCCGTACGTTGTAAATACCTTCGATATGATCTCTTCCATCCCTCCTATTGAGACATGGCTAATGCCATGACTCAATACAGCGGCATATCTGAAGAGGTTACTGGGCAGTATATATGTATTTTCTGTAGATACATCTAGGTCATCTTTTAAGATGGCCCCTTTTGATACCCATTTAGTTTGTTCAGATTTTGGTGATGCTTGTTGCATTTCTTTGAGGATTTGTAAGTCAATGATTTTGCCTCATGTAACGTCAGTATATTTGTGGTAGCCACTTGCTTTGCCGTCCTGTCTGCCTTTTCGTTGCACTTGGAAATGGTTTAATCTTTACGTGTATGTGCTGCACATTTACATATTGCTATTTTCTTGGGAAGCTGTATTGCCTCAAACGGGTTTAATGAGATTTTTGTGATTTATTTCTTTACCTGTGGAAGCAACCATATCCCTATTTTTCCACTGTTGTGCAAACACGTGTGGTAGAAAAGGCGTATTGCCTGTCAGTGTATATAGTCACCATTTTGTCTTTAGCGAGTTTACAAGCTTCTGTGAGTGCTACAAGTTCAGCTGCTTGTGCTGCTAGGTGTTTTGGGAGCGCTTTATCCTGTGTCATCACTGCGTACCCTGCAGCATTTGTACCATCTGGGTTCTCTCTGCAGGATCCATCTACAAACAGTACTAAGTCACTGTCTGGAATCGGCGTATCTTTAAGATCGGCTCTGGCAGCACTCTTTCTGAGATGGAGTCTAAGCAGTTATGTGGTTCCCCATCTAGAGGTATCGGCATAAGTGTGGATGGGTTCAGCGTGGTGCATCCTTCTATCATCAGGTGTCGCTGTGATAGTAACAAGGTCATACAAGAAAGATATCTGGAGGGAGAAAGATAGGAGATCTTACTCAGTGGAAGTATTATGGCTCCAGCATGTGGCACCCTGAGAGTGAGAGGGTGAAACAGTACTAGTGAGGCTGAAGACTTCACAGCCTCAGCTGCTGCAGCTGCTGCATGTACACATGGGGACAGGGCTCTCGCTACTGCATCCAGCTTGGAGGGATAGTAGGCCAGTGGCCGGCTCTTGCCTCCATATTCCTGCAGAAGCACAGAAGTCATGTACCCATCCTTAAGGCCCCGTCACACTTAGCGACGCTGCAACGATCCCGATAACGATACGACCTGTCAGGGATCGTTGCTGCGTCGCTATGTGGTCGCTGGTGAGCTGTCAAACAGGCAGTCCAGGGTCTTTTCCTGCAGATCTTATCACAGACCCACCAGGAGTACAGGGTAGGAATGGACCTGGGTGTCTGAGGGCATTCGGGCGAGCTCCGCTGGTCAGGGTGAGTGGGTAGGCCTACCGTTCTCTCTCTGCCCTTGCTGACTATCTCCCCCTTTAGTGGTATGATAGCCCACATCCCTGAGCTGGCCGTGTACTACGCCTGTATGGCTTGCGACTCGGGCCTTAGGTACCTGTAGCTTCTCTGTGCTGTACCGGTCCCTCTGTGTGGCGGAGCCTCCAGGCTTCTTAGGTCAAGGGACCTGAAATCCCTTGCGGGTTGGTTATCTGCTGCAGGGCTTGCAACCCTGACAGCCTCGGACCCCAGTGTCCGGCTGTGTAGTTCTCTCTTTCAACCAGGACCGGCTCTCGTCGCCTCTGTCCCTGGCTTTCTGTTCCTCCTTTTCCTCCTGGACTCCTCAGCTGCGGCTGACCTGTCCCTCTCCTCTGGGAACCCTTCTGGATGCTTCAGAAGTGAGTGGGTCCTGGTCTCCCTAACCCTGCCCTCAGTACCTGCTTTTATAGGGGCAGCCTGCTCCCCCTACTGGCCTGGGACAGGAGGTGCTGCATGCAAATGGTCCATGACCAGAGAACCTTCCTCCTGCTCTCAGACACAGCCTTACAAGTTTGTGGCATCCAGGCCTGGGGTGACACATTCCCCCCTAGTAAAGCTTAGTACTCCGGGACTAACAAGAAACACGAATACAGGGTATAAATTATAACATAAACACAACAGAGAAAGAAATAACAAACAACACCACATATTGAGTTCTTTAGGTCACAGTATGGTCTGTGACCGGGTGTCCATTTCACCCAATAAGGTGAAGTCTCAACCGGTGCGGGGACCTGTCCAAAGCAAACCCCAAACGTTGGCCCTGGGCGTGGCTGCAAGGCGAAGCTATCCACTTTAGACAACACGGGGCCACGCCAGACAGGTTTTTTTTCCGTGGCCATCTTCGCAAAAGGCACCAAGTGCAACTATTTACAATGTAGTTCCGGTTATCCAAAGTTCATAACCAGTCAGTCCATATATCTAGAAAAACTGGAGAAAACACTATTAGTTACAGGTAACAAACATATTAAATATATACATGGTACATTTAGATCTTGTACCTATATCCTCCAGCGAGCTGGTGTTTGACCCCTAGTGCTCCTGGTTGACCTCCTTAACCCACTGTCTGATGGTGGACCAACCTGGCTTTCCCCACTATCATTGAGGGTACAGCTACTAGCTAGGTTCATAGGCAGGGCAGGCAGCTGTCCGCAGGTTCTTTGGCTTACCGCAGGCATGGCAGGCTCACTGTCAGCAGAGGGTTGACTCTCCTGGGCTGCTGGCGTGGGTTCTTCTGCCTCTGGGGCTGCTTGCTCTTCTTGTTCTTCCTGCCCTCCTGTAGGCTCCTGCTGGGTAGGCTGAAGGAAGTGTACGACGGGTACCACTATTGCGCCATTTATCTGAGTCCAGGTCCGGGGGAATTCTCCGAGAACTGTGCTGATCATCTCTTCCTAGTCCTCTGCGGGTTCAAGGTCATCTTGATCTTCACTTGGACTCTGTAGTTGCTCGGGGCACCGTTTTAGGTGGTCTCTGGAGACGGTGCTAGTGGTTTCTCCTACATCCTTGGTAATCACACATACCTTCGGGTTGTTGTGGTCAGACTTCAGTACTGTGTACGGGTCTCTCTCCCACTGGTCATCCAGCTTGTGTAGCCTTCTCTTCCACTTCCGGACCTGCTCACCAGGTTCCAGGGGACCAGCAGGGGCGTGTTGGTTGAAGAGCCTCTCTTGCTTTTCTCTCGCTTGAGCCAGACTCCTCTGCACACTCTCCTGTACCTTCTTGTACTGTAGCCGCCATTCCGTATCCCAGTCCGCATCTGGTGAGGTGTCCTCAGGTGTCAGGACTCCCATCTCCAGGTCAATCGGCAGCTTACCTGGCCTTGCTCGCATTAGGTAAGCCGGGGTGCAATTTGTAGCATTCACCGGGATATGGTTGTACAAGTCAATCAGATCTGGCAGCTTCTCCGGCCACAGGCTGCGTTCTTCCAGGGGTAACGTCTTGAGGAGATCAATGACGATATTGTTCGTTTTCTCACACAGCCCGTTGGTTTGCGGTTGGTAAGGCGTTGTCCGAATCTTCCTAAGCCGTAGAGGTTGCAGAACTCCTGGAATACTTCAGCCTCAAACGCTGGACCTTGATCTGTCAAGACCTGTTCCGAATACCCATGTGGACGGCAGAAGTGTTGCTGGAAGGCTCTGGCCGCTGTTTGGGCTGTCAGGTCTTTAACAGGAACCACTACCAGGAACCGGGAGTAATGGTCCACAATTGTCAGGGCATAGACATAGCCCGACCGGCTTGGAGCCAATTTCACATGGTCCAGAGCTACCAGCTCAAGAGGCTGCCTGGTGACGATGGGCCTCAGGGGTGTTTGCTGGCTGGTACGGTCCTTCCTTCTGAGGTGACGTGGGCCGCAGTCCCTGCTCCATTTCTCGATGGCCCTTCTCATGCCGACCCGGTAGAACCACTCTCTAAGTAGGAACTCCAGTTTCTTCCACCTGAAGTGTCCCGCTCTGTCATGGTAGGCCTCCAGGATCATTGCTGCATCTCGCCTTGGGACCACTATCTGCCAGGTCAGCTTGTGGTCCGGTGGTTGACAAGCCTTCTGCACAGCTTACCCTCGTAGAGGAATAGCCTGCTTTTCTCCTTCCATATCTGCTTGTCTTCCTCTGGAGCGTCCGGGCCAGGGCTAGCGTCTTCCTGGGCTAACATGTCTTTCACCAGGCGTATTGCAGGGTCGCTATCTTGCGTTTCGGCCCAGCCGTGGTGGGGTAAGGGGTTGAACATGACAGTGGTTAAGTCTTTGTCTCTTACCCGGTGAGAATACTGAGTGGCCCCATACCGGTGGAACGCAGGGAGCTCTATTTCCTCCAGCTCTTCCGAGTCGTCTTCTCCTTCAGTTGGTGGGGCATTCTTGATAGGGTGTCTGCGTTGGCATTGGTTCTGCCTGCCCGGTATTTAATTGTGAAGTCATAATTGGATAGCCGGGCCATCCACCGCTGTTCTAGGGCACCTAATCTTGCACGTACACGGTGAACTTTGCGGAGGCCAGGTAATGCTTAAACCACTCTGTGACGGCCCATACCACTGCCAAGAATTCTAGCTTGAAGGAGCTGTAGTTCTCCGGGTTTCTTTCAGTGGGCCTCAGTTTCCGGCTGGCATACGCGATCACCCTTTCTCTGCCCTGTTGGTTCTGTGACAGTACGGCTCCCAGCCCCACATTACTGGCATCTGTGTGGAGGATAAAAGGCTGGCCATAATCTGGGTAGGCCAGGATCTCATCACCCGTGAGGGCCATCTTCAACTGGCGGAAGGACTCCTCTTCCGGCTTGTCCCACTTGAAGGGTGGCTTTTGGCTTCTGGACTTAGATTGTCCTATCAGGAGGTCCTGCATAGGGGCTGCCATCTTAGTGAACCCGGGGATGAACCTTCGGTAGTAGCCTACCAACCCGAGGAATTGTCTCACTTCCTTGATGTTAGAGGGGCTTGGCCAGCTCTTGATGGCTGTAACTTTGTCGGGGTCGGGGGCTACTCCCTCTGCACTCACCACGTGTCCTAGGTATTGTACCTTTGGTTTTAACAGGTGGCACTTTGAAGGTTTCACTTTCAGGCCATAGCCTGCTAGGGCTTCGAACACTTCGGCCAGGTGCTTTAGATGGTCCTCGTAAGTCTTCGAATAGACGATCACGTCATCCAGGTAAAGGAGGACCGTTTTGAAGTTTCGGTGCCCTAGACAGCATTCCATCAGCCTCTGGAAGGTCCCTGGTGCTTTGCAGAGCCCTAAGGGCATACAGTTGAACTCGCTCAATCCCATCGGGGTGGTGAAGGCGGTCTTCTCCTTGTCAGCCTCTGCCACAGGAACCTGCCAGTACCCGCTAGTAAGGTCCAAAGTAGAGAAGAAATTAGCTGATTTTAGAGCTGCTAAAGACTCCTCTATTCTAGGCAGCGGATATGCGTCTTTGTGGGTGATACGATTGATTTGTCTATAGTCCACGCACATTCTCATGGTACCATCTTTCTTTTTTACCAAAACTAAGGGAGCTGCCCAGGGGCTACAGCTATCTCTAATGACCCCAGCTTCTTTCATTTCTCTCAGTATACCCTTGGCGTTCTGATAATGTGCAGGGGGTACAGGCCTGTGTCTCTCTTTTATTGGTGGGTGGCTCCCCGTGGGGATATGGTGTTCTATCCCTTTTACTCTGCCGAAGTCTAGCGGGTGCTTATTAAAGATTCTCTCGTACTCCTGTACCACCCGGTAGACTCCTTGTTTTTGGTGCAGGGGAGTGAAGTCAGCACCCACATGGAGTTTCTGGCACCAGTCCTCCTTTTGTTTCTGGGAGCCATTACCCTACGCCTGTGGAGATGGAGGCAACGGTTCCAAGGCCCTGATAGCTTTGTGCTCAACATCAAACAGTTTGGCAAGTGTAGCGTACCTGGGTAAGTGTACCTCCCTCTCCCCAATGTTGAGAATGCGAATGGGCACCCTCCCATGACGGACATCAACCACCCGCCGGGCTGTCAAAATGGTGGGCCTACTGTCTGAGTACACGGGTTCTACCATGGCTTGGTAGTCTCTGCCTCTCAACCCAGTCCGACACCAGATCATCATTTCACTTTTGGGAGGCATGGAAATGGGGAATGGGTCACTCATTCTTATGCTACCGATCTCACCACCAGACAGTTCTACCTGTTGCCGTCTCATCACGGCTCTTATCTCTTTCTGGAGGACCCTCTGTTGGCTGGAGCTCGCATTCATCGCCACCTGCTGTAAAATCACAATTACTTCTGAAAGACAGTTTTCAATCACATTAGTAGCCAAGGTTATTTTAGGGTGACTTTCACGACGGTCAATGTCCACAATGATCACTCCCTGTGCCGGCAGTTACACCTTACCAATCTTGATGGTCATCTCTCTGAACCCCACCTGCGGCACGGGTTGGCCATTGCTGGCGATGATGCTTAAGTCATCGCCTGGATAGCGGGTTATGTCAGCGTCACTCCAGTACCGCTTGAAAAGAACGTAGGGGATGGTAGTCACTTGAGACCAGGTGTCCAGCAGTGCACTCATGGGGATACCGTCCAGCACTACGGGTAAGACCGGGTATCCCCCCACGTACTTATCACGCCAATTAGATGGGCCTGATGACCTTATGCCTGGGGGTTGGCCCTCTGCCCCAGGTCGGACCCATTTAAAGTACAGTACCTTGCTATGTGTCCTGGCTGACTGCAACGGCGGCAAATCGTCTGTCCATCCTCAGTGTAGCGGTCGGCGGGCCTCCCTCTGAACGGCGGGATCCTCCTCTGTCGACGCCACGGGACATCCTCCGGACTGGAAGCCAGCTTGATGGGTCCTGACGGGTCCTCCTGTAACGACTGCACGGTCCTGGTCAATGCAGCCACACTCTTTGTTAGCTTCTGGACCTGATGGTGCAGGTCTGCAGGTTGGGATGGGTTTAGGGCCTGTGCATCAGCCCCCACAAGGTCTGCGGGGTAGGGCGCTGCCCCCTGGTGGTAAGTGATGGCAGGGCGCCAGGAAGCTACAGCGCCACCTGGTGCGGGTTCTCTGAGCACCCGGATGGCCCTATCCTTGAACTATGCAAAAGTCAAATCAGGGTTTTGTAGAGCCATGAGGCGCAGCTGGGTTTTGTGGGCGCTGGACAGCAGACCTTCTATGAACTGGTCAGTCAACAGTTTATCAGTGTCCTGCTTGCTACCAGGGTCAGCTTGTTTGATAGCTCTCAGGGCTTCTTGCAGGTTCAAGGCATAGTCTCTGATACTATTCTGGGCCCGCTGCTTACAGCCATAGAACCGCATTTTGATTTCTGCTGAGGTGCGGGTATCAAAGGTACTAAGCAGCCGGGTCAGAATGTCCTTTACTGTCCTTTTCTCCTCATCTGACCATGATTTCACTTCCCGCTGGGCTGCACCGGTGAGCTGCCCCGTCAGAATGCTCACTTTCTGTTCTTCTGTCAGGGGATAACCTTTGAATAAACTGTGCAGTCTTTCCCTAAAGTCAGTTAAGGTATGGGAGTCCCCTGAGTATTGGGGCAGCCAGGCTGCTCCGGGAATGTAGGGCATAGAGAACGGCATCACCACTGTTGCAGCCCCGCCGGTTGTAGAGGGCCACTCCGTGTCCGTCATCTTCCTCCCCCGTAGTTAAGCGTGGCCTACCTTCCGACGATCCTCTTCTGTAGGCCGCGGTTCCGCTGGTGCTGCTCCGGACGAGGACTTTGCGTCGCGCCTTGGTGACTTCAGCGTCGCTCTCTCCCCCCTCCAGGACCTTGCGCAGCGTCGGTGCGTAGGGCGGGACTTCAAGTCTTGCGCGCTTTGGACGTCCACGCCCCTCTTCTTCCCACACAGTGTCCTGAAGATGGCGTCCGATGGCGGGAAAACGGCTGAAGATGGCGGGAAGACGGCTGAAGATGGTGGGAAAACGGCTGAAAATGGTGGGAAAACGGCTCTGGATGGTGGGAAACCTCCTTTTTAAGGTACACGTACAGTCTTTTTCAGGCACGCAATACCCGTTTGTGGCGGGTTGGTCACAATCCTGCCGACTACGCCAAAGTTGACTCGCCCCCTGGGCCGTGGGGCACTTGGGACCGGTCTTCAGGGCAATGCTGGGAGTAGTAGTGGCGACCCGGTCCCGTGGCTCAGGGTGGTCAGACCATATGCTGTGGCAGTGTATTTGTAGGTTTTGAAAGTCCGACTACGCCACCCGGAGGACCGCCGCTGCAAGGCAGACCGCTGAGGCTGGAGTTGGGGGTGCAGCAGGGAATAGTACAACTCCCCACGGGAGGAGTGTAGCCTCAGGGCAGTGTAACAGGATGCTGGGGGTGATGGTGCAGGCGCAGCAGTAACCACACAGAGTCCAATAATGTAGTCCAGGGTCTTTTACTGAAGATGTTATCACAGACCCACCAGGAGTACAGGGTAGGAATGGACCTGGGTGTCTGAGGGCATTCGGGTGAGCTCCGCTGGTCAGGGTGAGTGGGTAGGCCTACCGTTCTCTCTCTGCCCTTGCTGACTATCTCCCCCTTTAGTGGTATGATAGTCCATGTCCCTGAGCTGGCCGTGTACTACGCCTGTATGGCTTGCGACTCGGGTCTTAGGTACCTGTAGCTTCTCTGTGCTGTACCGGTCCCTCTGTGTGGCGGAGCCTCCAGGCTTCTTAGGCCAAGGGACCTGAAATCCCTTGCGTGTTGGTTATCTGCTGCAGGGCTTGCAACCCTGACAGCCTCGGACCCCAGTGTCCGGCTGTGTAGTTCTCTCTTTCAACCAGGACCGGCTCTCGTCGCCTCTGTCCCTGGCTTTCTGTTCCTCCTTTGCCTCCTGGACTCCTCAGCTGCGGCTGACCTGTCCCTCTCCTCTGGGAACCCTTCTGGATGCTTCAGAAGTGGGTCCTGGTCTCCCTAACCCTGCCCTCAGTACCAGCTTTTATAGTGGCAGCCTGCTCCCCCTACTGGCCTGGGACAGGAGGTGCTGCATGCAAATGGTCTATGACAAGAGAACCTCCCTCCTGCTCTCAGACACAGCCTTACAAGTTTGTGGCATCCAGGCCTGGCGTGACACAATCCTAACACTGAGGAACTGACTAAAATCTGTTTTAGCTCACAGAAGGCTTTCTCGTCCACTGGTGTCCAGGATATATGGTCTTGTGCTGCCAACGGCTCATCAAAGATGAGTGCACTGAGGGGGCCGGTAATAGCAGCATAGTTGGCTATCCAGCGCCTGCAAAAGTTACTCATTCCTAAAAAGGACATCATTTGTCTTTTTGAGACTGGTTTAGGTATCTGGTGCTGTGGGGGCTCTTGGAATCACAGCCTTGTTTACAGCTTGAAGGTCCTGCAACAAGTGCCATCCAACAGATGGGGGCGCTTATTTTTTACTGGAAACAAGGGTGTGTTACAAGGTGAGCTGGGGCAGGGTACAATCACCCCTGCTTGGAGGAGGCGCTGTATAATGGGTTCTATACCCTGCTCATCTTCTGGCTTAAGAGGATACTGCCTTTGATGGGGCCTGAAAGTGGATTTTGGTGTTATACAGACAGGTTCTACCCCTTTTATCAATGCCACCCCAGAGGCTGACTCACCCACAGAGGTGTCATCCCCACGTGTGCATGTCACCTGCAGCGGTGCTCAGTAAGGATCTTCACAGAGGCTGACTCACCCACAGAGGTGTCATCCCCATGGGTTCATGTCACCTGCAGCGGTGCTCAGTAAGGATCACCCCAGAAGCTGACTCACCCACAGAGGTGTCATCCCCATGGGTGCATGTCACCTGCAGTGGTGCTCAGTAAGGATCACCCAGAGGTTGAATCACCCACAGTGGTGTAATCCCCACGGGTGCATGTCACCTGCAGCGGAGCTCAGCAAGGATCACCCAAGAGGCTGACTCACCCACAGGGGTGTCATCCCAATGGGTGCATGTCACCTGCAGCAGTGCTCAGTAAGGATCATCCCTGAGGCTGTCTCACTCACAGGGGTGTCATCCCCATGGGTGCATATCACCTGCAGCGGTAGTCAGTAAGGATCATCCCAGAGGCTGTCTCACTCACAGGTGTGTAATCCACATGGGTGCTTATCACCTGCAGCGGTGCTCAATAACGATAACCCCAGAGGATGACTCACTCACAGAGGTGTCATCCCCATGGGAGCATGTCACCTGCAGCGGTGCTCAGTAAGGATCATCCCTGAGGCTGTCTCACTCACAGGGGTGTCATCCCCATGGGTTCATGTCACCTGCAGCGGTGCTCAGTAAGGATCACCCCAGAAGCTGACTCACCCACAGAGGTGTCATCCCCATGGGTGCATGTCACCTGCAGCGGTGCTCAGTAAAGATCACCCCAGAGGCTGGCTCACCCACAGGGGTGTCATCAAATCGGTACATGTCACCTGCAGCGGTGCTCAGTAAGAATCACCCCAGAGGATGACTCACTCACAGAGGTGTCATCCCCATGGGAGCATGTCACCTGCAGCAGTGCTCAGGATCATCCCTGAGGCTGTCTCACTCACAGGGGTGTAATCCACATGGGTGCTTATCACCTGCAGCGGTGCTCAGTAACGATAACCCCAGAGGATGACTCACTCACAGAGGTGTCATCCCCATGGGAGCATGTCACCTGCAGCGATGCTCGGTAAGGATCATCCCTGAGGCTGTCTCACTCACAGGGGTGTCATCCCCATGGGTGGATGTCACCTGCAGCGGTGCTCAGTAAGGATCAACCCAGAGGCTTACTCACCCACAGGGGTGTCATCCCCATGGGTGCATGTCACCTGCAGAGGTGCTTATTAAGGATCACCCCAGAGGCTGACTCACTCACAGGGGTGTCACCCCATGCGTGCATGTCACCTGCAGTGGTGCTCAGCAAGAATCACCCCAGAGGCTGACTAACCCGCAAGGGTGTCATCCCCATGGGTGCATGTCAACTGCAGCGGTGCTCAGCAAGGATCACCCCACAGGCTGACTCACCCACAGAGGTGTCATCCCCATGGGTGCATGTCACCTGCAGCAGTGCTCAGTAAGGATCACCCTAGAGACTGACTCACAGGGGTGTCATCCCCAAGGGTGCATGTCACCTGCAGCTGTGCTCAGTAAGGATCACCCCAGAGGCTGACTCACCCACAAGGGTTTGATCCCCATGGGTGCATGTCACCCTCAGCAGTGCTCAGTAAGGATCACCCCAGAGGCTGACTCACCCACAGGGGTGTCATCCCCATGGGTGCATGTCACCTGCAGCATTGCTCAGTAAGGATCACCCCAGAGGCTGACTCACCCACAGGGTTGTCATCCCCATGGGTGCATGTCACTAGCAGCGGAGCTCAGTAAGGATCACCCCAGAGGCTGACTCACTCAGAGGGGTGTCGTCCACATGGGTGCATGTTCCCTGCAGCGGAGCTCAGTAAGGATCACCCCAGAGGCTGACTCACTCACAAGGGTGTCATCCCCAAGGGTGCATGTCACCTGCAGCAGTGCTCAGTAAGGATCACCCCAGAGGCAGACTCACTCACAGAGGTGTCATCCCCACCGCTGCATGTCACCTGCAGCGGTGCTCAGTAAGGATCACCCCAGAGGCTGACTCACTCACAGGGGTGTCATCCCCACGGGTGCATGTCACCTGCAGCGGAGCTCAGTAAGGATCACCCCAGAGGCTGACTCATTCACAGAGGTGTCATCCTCATGGGTGCATGTCACCTGCAGCAGAGCTCAGAAAGGATCACCCCAGAGGCTGACTCACCCACAAGGGTTTGATCCCCATGAGTGCATGTCACCCTCAGCAGTGCTCAGTAAGGATCACCCCAGAGGCTGACTCACCCACAGTGGTGTCATCCCCATGGGTGCATGGCACCTGCAGCAGTGCTCAGTAAGGATCACCCCAGAGGCTGACTCACCCACAAGGGTGTCATCCCCATGGGTGCATGTCACCCTCAGCAGTGCTCAGTAAGGATCACCCCAGAGGCTGACTCACGCACAGGGGTGTCATCCCCATGGGTGCATGTCACCTGCAGCGGAGCTCAGTAAGGATCACCCCAGAGGCTGACTCACTCACAGGGGTGTCATCCCCAAGAGTGCATGTCACCTGCAGCAGTGCTCAGTAAGGATCACCCCAGAGGCTGACTCACTCACAGGGGTGTCATCCCCACGGGTGCATGTCACCTGCAGCGGAGCTCAGTAAGGATCACCCCAGAGGCTGACTCATTCACAGAGGTGTCATCCCCATGGGTGCATGTCAACTGCAGCGGTGCTCAGCAAGGATCACCCCACAGGCTGACTCACCCACAGAGGTGTCATCCCCATGGGTGCATGTCACCTGCAGCAGTGCTCAGTAAGGATCACCGGAGAGACTGACTCACTCACAGGGGTGTCATCCCCATGGGTGCATGTCACCTGCAGCTGTGCTCAGTAAGGATCACCCCAGAGGCTGACTCACCCACAAGGGTTTGATCCCCATGGGTGCATGTCACCCTCAGCAGTGCTCAGTAAGGATCACCCCAGAGGCTGACTCACCCACAAGGGTGTCATCCCCATGGGTGCATGTCAACTGCAGCGGTGCTCAGCAAGGATCACCCCACAGGCTGACTCACCCACAGAGGTGTCATCCCCATGGGTGCATGTCACCTGCAGCAGTGCTCAGTAAGGATCATCCCAGAGACTGACTCACTCACAGGGGTGTCATCCCCAAGGGTGCATGTCACCTGCAGCTGTGCTCAGTAAGGATCACCCCAGAGGCTGACTCACCCACAAGGGTTTGATCCCCATGGGTGCATATCACCCTCAGCAGTGCTCAGTAAGGATCACCCCAGAGGCTGACTCACCCACAGGGGTGTTATCCCCATGGGTGCATGTCACCTGCAGCGGTGCTCAGTAAGGATCACCCCAGAGGCTGACTCACTCACAGGGGTGTCATCCCCATGGGTGTATGTCACCTGCAGTGATGCTCAGTAAGGATCATCCCAGAGGCTGACCGACCCACAGGGGTGTCATCCCCATGGGTGCATGTCACCTGCAGCGGCAGAGCTCAGTAAGGATCACCCCAAAGGCTGACTCACCTACAGTGGTTTCATCCCCACGGTTGCATGTCACCTGCAGCGGCAGTGCTCAGTAAGGATCACCCCAGATGCTGACTCACTCACAGGAGTGTCATCCCCATGGGAGCATGTCACCTTCAGAAGTGCTCAGTAAGGATCATCCCTGAGGCTGTCTCACTCACAGGGGTGTAATACACATGGGTGCTTGTCACCTGCAGCGGTGCTCAGTAACGATAATCCCAGAGGATGACTCACTCACAGAGGTGTCATCCCCATGGGAGCATGTCACCTGCAGCGGTGCTCAGTAAGGATCATCCCTGAGGCTGTCTCACTCACAGGGGTGTCATCCCCATGGGTAGATGTCACCTGCAGCGGTGCTCAGTAAGGATCAACCCAGAGGCTTACTCACCCACAGGGTTGTCATCCCCATGGGTGCATGTCACCTGCAGAGGTGCTTATTAAGGATCACCCCAGAGGCTGGCTCACTCACAGGTGTGTCACCCCATGGGTGCATGTCACCTGCAGCAGTGCTCAGTGAGGATCACCCCAGAGACTGACTCACAGGGGTGTCATCCCCAAGGGTGCATGTCACCTGCAGCTGTGCTCAGTAAGGATCACCCCAGAGGCTGACTCACCCACAAGGGTTTGATCCCCATGGGTGCATGTCACTCTCAGCAGTGTTCAGTAAGGATCACTCCAGAGGCTGACTCACCCACAGGGGTGTCATCCCCATGGGTGCATGTCACCTGCAGCAGTGCTCAGTAAGGATCACCCCAGAGGCTGACTCACCCACAGGGGTGTCATCCCCATGGGTGCATGTCACTAGCAGCGGAGCTCAGTAAGGATCACCCCAGAGGCTGACTCACTCAGAGGGGTGTCGTCCCCATGGGTGCATGTTCCCTGCAGCGGAGCTCAGTAAGGATCACCCCAGAGGCTGACTCACTCACAGGGGTGTCATCCCCAAGTGTGCATGTCACCTGCAGCGGTGCTCAGTAAGGATCACCCCAGAGGCTGACTCACTCACAGAGGTGTCATCCCCACCGCTGCATGTCACCTGCAGCGCTGCTCAGTAAGGATCACCCCAGAGGCTGACTCATTCACAGAGGTGTCATCCCCATGGGTGCATGTCACCTGCAGCAGTGCTCAGTAAGGATCACCCCAGAGGCTGACTCACCCACAGTGGTGTCATCCCCATGGGTGCATGTCACCTGCAGCAGTGCTCAGTAAGGATCACCCCAGAGGCTGACTCACCCACAAGGGTGTCATCCCCATGGGTGCATGTCACCCTCAGCAGTGCTCAGTAAGGATCACCCCAGAGGCTGACTCATGCACAGGGGTGTCATCCCCATGGGTGCATGTCACCTGCAGCGGAGCTCAGTAAGCATCACCCCAGATTCTGACTCACTCACAGGGGTGTCATCCCCAAGAGTGCATGTCACCTGCAGCAGTGCTCAGTAAGGATCACCCCAGAGGCTGACTCACTCACAGGGGTGTCATCCCCACGGGTGCATGTTGTAACGGGTCTGGGAGGCGGAACCTCTGATCAACTTATACAAGCGGGCGGTCCTTGTAAGGAAGCGGGTGGCGACCAGGGAAGACAGGCAGGCAGTCACAGCAGGTGACCGGGACAGTCTCTGGGTAAACGGGCAGGAGGTCACGGCAAGTGACCGGGACAGTCTCTGGGTAAACGGCAGGAGGTCACAGCAAGTGACCGGGACAGTCTCTGGGTAAACGGGCAGGAGGTCACAGCAAGTGACCGGGACAGTCTCTGGGTAAACGGGCAGGAGGTCACAGCAAGTGACTGGGACAGTCTCTGGGTAAACGGGCAGGAGGTCACAGCAAGTGACCGGGACAGTCTCTGGGTAAACGGGCAGGAGGTCACAGCAAGTGACCGGGACAGTCTCTGGGTAAACGGGCAGGAGGTCACAGCAAGTGACCGGGACAGTCTCTGGGTAAACGGGCAGGAGGTCACAGCAAGTGACCGGGACAGTCTCTGGGTAAACGGGCAGGTACGACCTGTGACGGCTGAGCCTCCAGGTAGGCTAGCAGGCAGATGGCAGATGAGTGCTCCCAGGTGAGCAGGCGAGAGTCTCTGGATAGGCAGGTGGTCACAGCATGTGACGGCAGAGCCTCCAGGTAGGCTAACAGGCAGGTAGCAGATGAGCGCTCCCAGGTGAGCGGGCAAGAGTCTCTGGACTGGCAGGTGGTCACGGCACGTGACGGCGGAGCCTCCAGGTAGGCTAACAGGCAGGTAGCAGATGAGCGCTCCCAGGTGAGCGGGCAAGAGTCTCTGGACTGGCAGGTGGTCACAGCACGTGACGGCAGAGCCTCCAGGTAGGCTAACAGACAGGTAGCAGGTGAGCGCTCCCAGGTGAGCGGGCAAGCTGGTCCATAGACAGACTGACAGGTGTCGGAAGGCAGACCGTCGGACCTCAGTCTAGCAAGCAGGAAAGCGGATGACAGGCAGGAATCAGGCAGCAAACTGGCAGGAGACTGGCAGGTAATTGGCAGGTAACTGGCAGGTAACAGGCAACGGGACCTGAGGGCTGAAGCAGAGTAGTGAACAGTGCAACAACATTGCTCGGGCACCTCCATTTTGGAGGAGGTGCCTTATATATGGAGGGATCCTCCGGCCATTGGCCGGGGACTCCTTAGGGCGACGCGCGCGGCCCCTTTAAGAGAGGGGGAGTGCGCGCGCCCTAAGCACAGTGACCGGGGGAGAGCGGGCGCTGCAAGCAGAGTGGGAGGAAGCCGCCGGGCACGGAGCAGAGAGGTGAGGGGAACAGCGTCCCTGCCTAGCAGGAGGCAGGGACGCCAACGCTACAGTATCCCCCCCTTTAGGCCCCCCCTTTTTTAGGCCAGACAGAAATTTAGCAAGGATGAGAGGGACATGGATGTTCTCCCGGGGCTCCCATGTTCTCTCCTCAGGACCAAACCCCTTCCAATCCACTAGAAAAAAGGTCTTTCCTCTTACCCTTTTGGTGGCCAGAATGTTCTCTACCTCAAACTCGTCTTCAGCAGAAACCAGAGCAGGAGGCGTACCTGTAGACTTGGAAAAGGAGTTAAGTACCACGGGTTTGAGAAGAGATACATGGAAGGAGTTTGGGATCCGTAAGTTGGCCGGGAGTTTCAATTTATAGGCCACCGGGTTGATCTGTTTGATAACCTCCAGAGGACCGATGAACCGAGGCCCTAACTTATAGGAAGGAATCTTGAGCCGGACGTATTTGGATGAGAGCCAGACTTTATCTCCGGGACGAAATTGTGGGGAATCCAGGCGTTTTTTGTCGGCGTGTCTCTTCATCCGCTCGGACGACTGAAGGAGTGCGGATCGGGTACTCCCCCAAATGGAGGAGAATTTGCTAAGGAGAGATTCCGCGGCCGGGTTGTCCACAGAGGTGGAGACAGGAAAAGGGATCCGAGGATGCTGACCGAAGACTACAAAAAACGGGGATTTAGAAGAAGATTCGCTCTCGTGATTGTTGTAAGAGAACTCGGCCCATGGTAGGAGATCCACCCAGTCTGAATGGTGGGCATTAACGAAGTGCCGGAGGTAACTGGTCAAATTCTGATTGATCCGCTCCACTTGACCATTGGACTGTGGGTGGTAAGCGGAGGAGAAGTCCAGGGTGACGTCGAGCAGTTTACATGTGGCTCTCCATAAGCGTGAGGTGAACTGAACCCCACGATCCGATACGATGTGGAGAGGCAGACCATGGAGACGGAAGATGTGGCGGATAAAGTCTTTAGCTAGCTCGGGAGCAGACGGGAGACCTGGCAGGGGAATAAAATGAGCCATTTTGGAAAAGCGGTCAGCGACCACCCAAATGACCGTACAACCGGCAGAGACGGGGAGATCTGTTATGAAGTTCATAGCTATATGTTGCCACGGGGCAGCAGGCACAGGCAGAGGAAGAAGGCGGCCGGCAGGCAGGTGTCTCGGAACTTTGTTGCGGGCGCAGGACACACAGGCAGAAACAAAGTCAATTACATCCTTGTGCAGGGTAGGCCACCAGTAGTGCCGGGTAATAAGCTGGAGGGTCTTTTTCTGACCGGCGTGCCCAGCTAGCTTAGACGAGTGACCCCAGTGTAGAATCTTCTCCCGATCGGACTCCGTTACGAACGTCTTACCGGGAGGGAGACGATTTAGGCCCACGGGGGCTACCTGCATTACTCTGGTGGGATCGATGATGTGTTTAGGCTCCTCCTCAAGATCAGACACCAGAAAGGATCGGGACAGGGCGTCAGCTTTGATGTTTTTGTCAGCCGGACGAAAATGAAGAATGAAATCAAAGCGGGCAAAAAACAAGGACCACCGGGCTTGGCGCGGGTTAAGTCTCTGGGCGCTCTGGAGATATGCCAAGTTCTTGTGGTCAGTGTAAATTATTACCGGGTGGAGAGCCCCCTCGAGCAGGTAACGCCACTCCTCCAGTGCCATCTTAATGGCCAACAATTCTCGGTCTCCTATAGAATAATTGCGCTCAGAAGAGGAGAAAAGTTTGGAGAAAAAGCCGCAGGTTACCTTTCTTCCGGAAGAAGATTTTTGGGTAAGTACCGCCCCAGCTCCGGAGGAGGAGGCGTCAACTTCTAGGAAGAATTGTTTGTTGCCGTCCGGACGATGCAGCACCGAGGCGGAGAGGAAGGCCTGTTTTAAGGAAAGAAATGCCTCCTCTGCTTCGGGCGGCCATTCTCTGGGGTTCGTACCTTTACGGGTGAGAGCAGAGATAGGGGCGGTCTGGGAAGAGAAGTGCGGTATGAACAGGCGGTAATAGTTGGCGAAGCCCAGGAACCGCTGAATAGCCTTCAACCCCTCTGGTCGGGGCCACTTCTGGATGGCAGACAGTTTCTCAGGATCCATTTGTAGACCTGTCTGAGAGATTATGTAGCCCAGAAATGGAAGAGAGGTCTGCTCAAAGATGCACTTCTCATATTTAGCGTAGAGGTGGTTCTGCCTGAGCCTGAGCAGGACCTGATGAACGTCCCTCCGGTGAGTAGGAAGATCCGGAGAGAAGACCAAGATATCGTCCAGGTACACCACCACGCAGGAGTAGAGAAGATCACGGAAGATGTCATTGACCAACTCTTGAAAGACGGCAGGAGCGTTACAGAGACCGAAGGGCATCACAAGGTACTCATAGTGGCCGTCCCGGGTATTGAATGCCGTCTTCCACTCATCCCCCTGACGGATACGGACCAAGTTATACGCCCCACGGAGATCCAGTTTGGTGAAGATTCTAGCCCCCCTCAGACGGTCAAATAATTCAGGAATAAGCGGAAGGGGGTATTTATTCTTCACAGTAATCTGGTTTAGGCCTCTATAGTCTATACATGGACGGAGTGAGCCGTCCTTCTTTTTGACAAAGAAGAAGCCTGCTCCTGCCGGGGAGGTAGATTTCCGGATAAATCCCCGGGCCAGGTTCTCCTCAATATATTCAGACATGGACCGGGTTTCAGCAGCGGACAAAGGGTAGATTCGCCCACGGGGAGGAGTAGAGCCGGGCATCAGGTCGATTGGGCAGTCGTATGGTCTATGAGGAGGTAAAGTCTCTGCCTCTTTTTTATTGAAGACATCCGCATAAGACCAATAGGGAACCGGAAGACCGGGCAGATTGGCTGGAGTAGGAGAAGGACGGGCAGGATGAACGGGAAATAGACAAGTTTTATGGCAGTCCTGTCCCCAGCGAAGGACCTCTCCGGTCTGCCAGTCAAGCACGGGTGCATGTTTCTGGAGCCAAGGCAGGCCAAGCAATAGTGCGTGAGAGAGTCCAGGCAGAACATGAAAGGAGATGCTCTCAGAATGCAGCATTCCCACCTGTAGAGTCAGAGATTCGGTGATGAGTTGGATGGAATGTGGTAAGATACCCCCATCCACGGCGGTGACAGATAAAGGTACGGCCAGAGGTTTGGTGGTAATGCGGTATTTTTCTACCAGGGATTGAGAGATGAGATTTCCAGCAGCTCCAGAGTCAAGTTGAGCCAGTTCAAAATAGCGGTTCTCTCCGCAGAAGATAGAAACAGACAGCATCAGGGATGGAGAGGATTTACTTTTGTCTAGGGCGACCTCTCTGAGCGATCCTAGACACAGGCGTTTCCCGACCTCTCAGGGCAGGATCGGATCTGGTACTCCTTACTGCCATAGTACAAACAGCTCCCCTCGGCACGACGTAAGTCTTGACGGTGAGAGATAAAGGTACGGCCAGAGGTTTGGTGGTAATGCGGTATTTTTCTACCAGGGATTGAGAGATGAGATTTCCAGCAGCTCCAGAGTCAAGTTGAGCCAGTTCAAAATAGCGGTTCTCTCCGCAGAAGATAGAAACAGACAGCATCAGGGATGGAGAGGATTTACTTTTGTCTAGGGCGACCTCTCTGAGCGATCCTAGACACAGGCGTTTCCCGACCTCTCAGGGCAGGAATGGATCCGGTACTCCTTACTGCCACAGTAGAAACAGCTCCCCTCGGCACGACGTAAGTCTTGACGAGTCTTGACCATCTTGGTCTGGTCGACCTGCATAGGCTCAGGTGAGTGTGCCTGGGGAGAAACAGAGGGAGTGACGGGTCTCTGGAAGGTAGGGACTAGACGTGGAATCCTCCTCTCACGGGTGACCTCCCTAGCGCGCTCCTGGAACCGGATGTCAATCCGGGAGGAAAGTGTAATCAAGTCGTCGAGAGTGGTAGGAATGTCCCGACCGGCGAGTTCATCTTTAATACGGCCGGACAGACCCTCCCAGAAGATGGACACCAGGGCGTCGTTATCCCAGGCCAGCTCCGAAGCAAGGGTACGGAACCGTATGACATATTGGCCCACGGTGAGACTCCCTTGACGGAGGCGTAGCAGAGATGAGGCGGATGAGGTCTTCCGTCCGGGTTCGTCGAAGACCTTCCGGAAAGCCGTGAGAAAGGCTGGCAGGTCGGACACCAGAGGGTCTCCTCTCTCCCATAGAGGATTTAGCCAAGCCAGTGCCTCTCCCGTGAGATGGGACATGATGAAGGCTACTTTGGCCCGGTCGGAATTAAACTGGTGGGACTGGTGTTCAAAGTGCAGGGTGCACTGGTTAATGAAGCCCCGAGCTTGAGCGGAGTCGCCTCCAAAGCGAGGAGGTGCAGAAAGCCGGATTCCAGAGCAAGATACTATGGTATTGGTAGGCAACGGAGCAGCCGGGCTGCGAGTCATGACACTAGCAGTGGTTGCTGGTGGGGCAGTCAAAGTGTCCAGGCGAGTATTGACATTCCGCAGATGACCAGGATGGACTCCTGTTGGAACCTCTGTCGGGACACTTCATGACAAAGGTCCGAGAGCGAGGGAGCTTGGGTGCCACCGGGTTCCATGGCCCGAGCAAACTGTAACGGGTCTGGGAGGCGGAACCTCTGAGCAAATTATACAAGGGGGCGGTCCTTGTAAGGAAGCGGGTGGCGACCAGGGAAGACAGGCAGGCAGTCACAGCAGGTGACCGGGACAGTCTCTGGGTAAACGGGCAGGAGGTCACGGCAAGTGACCGGGACAGTCTCTGGGTGAACGGGCAGGAGGTCACAGCAAGTGACCGGGACAATCTCTGGGTAAACGGGCAGGAGGTCACAGCAAGTGACCGGGACAGTCTCTGGGTAAACGGGCAGGAGGTCACAGCAAGTGACCGGGACAGTCTCTGGGTAAATGGGCAGGAGGTCACAGCAAGTGACCGGGACAGTCTCTGGGTAAACGGGCAGGAGGTCACAGCAAGTGACTGGGACAGTCTCTGGGTAAACGGGCAGGTACGACCTGTGACGGCTGAGCCTCCAGGTAGGCTAGCAGGCAGATGGCAGATGAGTGCTCCCAGGTGAGCAGGCGAGAGTCTCTGGATAGGCAGGTGGTCACAGCATGTGACGGCGGAGCCTCCAGGTAGGCTAACAGGCAGGTAGCAGATGAGCGCTCCCAGGTGAGCGGGCAAGAGTCTCTGGACTGGCAGGTGGTCACGGCACGTGACGGCGGAGCCTCCAGGTAGGCTAACAGGCAGATAGCAGATGAGCGCTCCCAGGCGAGCGGGCAAGAGTCTCTGGACTGGTAGGTGATCACAGCACGTGACGGCGGAGCCTCCAGGTAGGCTAACAGACAGGTAGCAGGTGAGCGCTCCCAGGTGAGTGGGCAAGCTGGTCCATAGACAGACTGACAGGTGTCGGAAGGCAGACCGTCGGACCTCAGGCTAGCAAGCAGGAAAGCGGATGACAGGCAGGAATCAGGCAGCAAACTGGCAGGAGACTGGCAGGTAACTGGCAGGTAACAGGCAACGGGACCTGAGGGCTGAAGCAGAGTAGTGAACAGTGCAACAACATTGCTCGGGCACCTCCATTTTGGAGTAGGTGACTTATATATGGAGGGATCCTCCGGACATTGGCCGGGGACTCCTTAGGGCGACGCGCGCGGCCCCTTTAAGAGAGGGGGAGCGCGCGCGCGCGCCCTAAGCACATTTACTGGGGGAGAGCGGGCGCTGCAAGCAGAGCGGGAGGAAGCCGCCGGGCACGGAGCAGAGAGGTGAGGGGAACAGCGTCCCTGCCTAGCAGGAGGCAGGGACGCCGACGCTACACATGTCACCTGCAGCGGAGCTCAGTAAAGATCACCCCAGAGGCTGACTCATTCACAGAGGTGTCATCCCCATGGGTGCATGTAAACTGCAGCGGTGCTCAGCAAGGATCACCCCACAGGCTGACTCACCCACAGGGGTGTCATCCCCATGGGTGCATGTCACCTGCAGCAGTGCTCAGTAAGGATCACCGGAGAGACTGACTCACTCACAGGGGTGTCATAACCATGGGTGCATGTCACCTGCAGCTGTGCTCAGTAAGGATCACCCCAGAGGCTGACTCACCCACAAGGGTTTGATCCCCATGGTTGCATGTCACCCTCAGCAGTGCTCAGTAAGGATCAACCCAGAGGCTGACTCACCCACAAGGGTGTCATCCCCATGGGTGCATGTCAACTGCAGCAGTGCTCAGCAAGGATCACCCCACAGGCTGACTCACCCACAGAGGTGTCATCCCCATGGGTGCATGTCACCTGCAGCAGTGCTCAGTAAGGATCATCCCAGAGACTGACTCACTCACAGGGGTGTCATCCCCAAGGGTGCATGTCACCTGCAGCTGTGCTCAGTAAGGATCACCCCAGAGGCTGACTCACCCACAAGGGTTTGATCCCCATGGGTGCATATCACCCTCAGCAGTGCTCAGTAAGGATCACCCCAGAGGCTGACTCACCCACAGGGGTGTCATCCCCATGGGTGCATGTCACCTGCAGCAGTGCTCAGTAAGGATCACCCCAGAGGCTGACTCACCCACAAGGGTTTGATCCCCATGAGTGCATGTCACCCTCAGCAGTGCTCAGTAAGGATCACCCCAGAGGCTGACTCACCCACAGTAGTGTCATCCCCATGGGTGCATGTCACCTGCAGCAGTGCTCAGTAAGAATCACCCCAGAGGCTGACTCACCCACAAGGGTGTCATCCCCATGGGTGCATGTCACCCTCAGCAGTGCTCAGTAAGGATCACCCCAGAGGCTGACTCACTCACAGGGGTGTCATCCCCAGGGGTGCATGTCACCTGCAGAGGAGCTCAGTAAGGATCACCCCAGAGGCTGACTCACTCACAGGGGTGTCATCCCCAAGAGTGCATGTCACCTGCAGCAGTGCTCAGTAAGGATCACCCCAGAGGCTGACTCACTCACAGGGGTGCCATCCCCACGGGTGCATGTCACCTGCAGCGGAGCTCAGAAAGGATCACCCCAGAGGCTGACTCATTCACAGAGGTGTCATCCCCATGGGTGCATGTCAACTGCTGCGGTGCTCAGCAAGGATCACCCCACAGGCTGACTCACCCACAGAGGTGTCATCCCCATGGGTGCATGTCACCTGCAGCAGTGCTCAGTAAGGATCACCCCAGAGACTGATTCACTCAAAGTGGTGTCATCCCCAAGGGTGCATGTCACCTGCAGCTGTGCTCAGTAAGGATCACCCCAGAGGCTGACTCACCCACAAGGGTTTGATCCCCATGGGTGCATATCACCCTCAGCAGTGCTCAGTAAGGATCACCCCAGAGGCTGACTCACCCACAGGGGTGTCATCCCCATGGGTGCATGTCACCTGCAGCAGTGCTCAGTAAGGATCACCCCAGAGGCTGACTCACTCACAGGGGTGTCATCCCCATGGGTGCATGTCACTAGCAGCGGACCTCAGTAAGGATCACCCCAGAGGTTGACTCACTCAGAGGGGTGTCGTCCCCATGGGTGCATGTTCCCTGCAGCGGAGCTCAGTAAGGATCACCCCAGAGGCTGACTCACTCACAGGGGTGTCATCCCCAAGGGTGCATGTCACCTGCAGCAGTGCTCAGTAAGGATCACCCCAGAGGCAGAATCACTCACAGAGGTGTCATCCCCACGCTGCATGTCACCTGCAGCGGTGCTCAGTGAGGATCACCCCAGAGGCTGACTCACTCACAGGGGTGTCATCCCCAAGGGTGCATGTCACTTGCAGCAGTGCTCAGTAAGGATCACCCCAGAGGCTGACTCACTCACAGGGGTGTCATCCCCACGGGTGCATGTCACCTGCAGCGGAGCTCAGTAAGGATCACCCCAGAGGCCGACTCCTTCACAGAGGTGTCATCCCCATGGGTGCATATCACCTGCAGCAGTGCTCAGTAAGGATCACCCCAGAGGCTGACTCACCCACAACGGTGTAATCCCCATGGGTGCATGTCACCCTCAGCAGTGCTCAGTAAGGATCACCCCAGAGGCTGACTCACTCACAGGGGTGTCATCCCCATGGGTGCATGTCACCTGCAGCGGAGCTCAGTAAGGATCACCCCAGAGGCTGACTCACTGACAGGGGTGTCATCCCCAAGAGTGCATGTCACCTGCAGCAGTGCTCAGTAAGGATCACCCCATAGGCTGACTCATTCACAGAGGTGTCATCCCCATGGGTGCATGTCACCTGCAGCAGTGCTCAGTAAGGATCACCCCAGAGGCTGACTCACCCACAAGGGTTTGATCCCCATGGGTGCATGTCACCCTCAGCACTGCTCAGTAAGGATCACCCCAAAGGCTGACTCACCCACAGTGGTGTCATCCCCATGGGTGCATGTCACCTGCAGCAGTGCTCAGTAAGTATCACCCCAGAGGCTGACTCACCCACAACGGTGTCATCCCCATGGGTGCATGTCACCCTCAGCAGTGCTCAGTAAGGATCACCCCAGAGGCTGACTCACTCACAGGGGTGTCATCTCCATGGGTGCATGTGACCTGCAGCGGAGCTCAGTACAGGATCACCCCAGAGGCTGACTCATTCACAGGGGTGTCATCCCCAAGAGTGCATGTCACCTGCAGCGTTGCTCAGTAAGGATCACCCCAGAGGCTGACTCACTCACAGGGGTGTCATCCCCATGGGTGCATGTCACCCTCAGCAGTGCTCAGTAAGGATCACCCCAGAGGCTGACTCACCCACAGGGGTGTCATCCCCATGGGTGCATGTCACCTGCAGCAGTGCTCAGTAAGGATCACCCCAGAGGCTGACTCACCCACAAGGGTATCATCCCCATGGGTGCATGTCACCCTCAGCAGTGCTCAGTAAGGATCACCCCAGAGGCTGACTCACTCACAGAGGTGTCATCCCCACCGCTGCATGTCACCTGCAGCGGTGCTCAGTAAGGATCACCCCAGAGGCTGACTCACTCACAGGGGTGTCATCCCCACGGGTGCATGTCTCCTGCAGCAGTGCTCAGTAAGGATCACCCCAGAGGCAGACTCACTCACAGAGGTGTCATCCCCACCGCTGCATGTCACCTGCAGCGGTGCTCAGTAAGGATCACCCCAGAGGCTGACTCACTCACAGGGGTGTCATCCCCACGGGTGCATGTCACCTGCAGCGGAGCTCAGAAAGGATCACCCCAGAGGCTGACTCATTCACAGAGGTGTCATCCCCATGGGTGCATGTCAACTGCAGCGGTGCTCAGCAAGGATCACCCCACAGGCTGACTCACCCACAGAGGTGTCATCCCCATGGGTGCATGTCACCTGCAGCAGTGCTCAGTAAGGATCACCGGAGAGACTGACTCACTCACAGAGGTGTCATCCCCATGGGTGCATGTCACCTGCAGCAGTGCTCAGTAAGGATCATCCCAGAGACTAACTCACTCACAGGGGTGTCATCCCCAAGGGTGCATGTCACCTGCAGCTGTGCTCAGTAAGGATCACCCCAGAGGCTGACTCACCCACAAGGGTTTGATCCCCATGGGTGCATATCACCCTCAGCAGTGCTCAGTAAGGGTCACCCCAGAGGCTGACTCACCCACAGGGGTGTTATCCCCATGGGTGCATGTCACCTGCAGCGGTGCTCAGTAAGGATCACCCCAGAGGCTGACTCACTCACAAGGGTGTCATCCCCATGGGTGTATGTCACCTGCAGTGATACTCAGTAAGGATCATCCCAGAGGCTGACCGACCCACAGGGGTGTCATCCCCATGGGTGCATGTCACCTGCAGCGGCAGAGCTCAGTAAGGATCACCCCAAAGGCTGACTCACCTACAGTGGTTTCATCCCCACGGTTGCATGTCACCTGCAGCGGCAGTGCTCAGTAAGGATCACCCCAGATGCTGACTCACTCACAGGAGTGTCATCCCCATGGGAGCATGTCACCTTCAGCAGTGCTCAGTAAGGATCATCCCTGAGGCTGTCTCACTCACAGGGGTGTAATACACATGGGTGCTTGTCACCTGCAGCGGTGCTCAGTAACGATAACCCCAGAGGATGACTCACTCACAGAGGTGTCATCCCCATGGGAGCATGTCACCTGCAGCGGTGCTCAGTAAGGATCATCCCTGAGGCTGTCTCACTCACAGGGGTGTCATCCCCATGGGTAGATGTCACCTGCAGCGGTGCTCAGTAAGGATCAACCCAGAGGCTTACTCACCCACAGGGTTGTCATCCCCATGGGTGCATGTCACCTGCAGAGGTGCTTATTAAGGATCACCCCAGAGGCTGGCTCACTCACAGGTGTGTCACCCCATGGGTGCATGTCACCTGCAGCAGTGCTCAGTGAGGATCACCCCAGAGACTGAATCACAGGGGTGTCATCCCCAAGGGTGCATGTCACCTGCAGCTGTGCTCAGTAAGGATCACCCCAGAGGCTGACTCACCCACAAGGGTTTGATCCCCATGGGTGCATGTCACTCTCAGCAGTGTTCAGTAAGGATCACCCCAGAGGCTGACTCACCCACAGGGGTGTCATCCCCATGGGTGCATGTCACCTGCAGCCGTGCTCAGTAAGGATCACCCCAGAGGCTGACTCACCCACAGGGGTGTCATCCCCATGGGTGCATGTCACTAGCAGCGGAGCTCAGTAAGGATCACCCCAGAGGCTGACTCACTCAGAGGGGTGTCGTCCCCATGGGTGCATGTTCCCTGCAGCGGAGCTCAGTAAGGATCACCCCAGAGGCTGACTCACTCACAGGGGTGTCATCCCCAAGTGTGTATGTCACCTGCAGCGGTGCTTAGTAAGGATCACCCGAGAGGCTGACTCACTCACAGAGGTGTCATCCCCACCGCTGCATGTCACCTGCAGCGGTGCTCAGTAAGGATCACCCCAGAGGCTGACTCATTCACAGAGGTGTCATCCCCATGGGTGCATGTCACCTGCAGCAGTGCTCAGTAAGGATCACCCCAGAGGCTGACTCACCCACAAGGGTTTGATCACCATGAGTGCATGTCACCCTCAGCAGTGCTCAGTAAGGATCACCCCAGAGGCTGACTCACCCACAGTGATGTCATCCCCATGGGTGCATGTCACCTGCAGCAGTGCTCAGTAAGGATCACCCCAGAGGCTGACTCACCCACAAGGGTGTCATCCCCATGGGTGCATGTCACCCTCAGCAGTGCTCAGTAAGGATCACCCCAGAGGCTGACTCACGCACAGGGGTGTCATCCCCATGGGTGCATGTCACCTGCAGCGGAGCTCAGTAAGGATCACCCCAGATTCTGACTCACTCACAGGGGTGTCATCCCCAAGAGTGCATGTCACCTGCAGCAGTGCTCAGTAAGGATCACCCCAGAGGCTGACTCACTCACAGGGGTGTCATCCCCACGGGTGCATGTTGTAACGGGTCTGGGAGGCGGAACCTCTGATCAACTTATACAAGGGGGCGGTCCTTGTAAGGAAGCGGGTGGCGACCAGGGAAGACAGGCAGGCAGTCACAGCAGGTGACCGGGACAGTCTCTGGGTAAACGGGCAGGAGGTCACGGCAAGTGACCGGGACAGTCTCTGGGTAAACGGGCAGGAGGTCACAGCAAGTGACCGGGACAGTCTCTGGGTAAACGGGCAGGAGGTCACAGCAAGTGACCGGGACAGTCTCTGGGTAAACGGGCAGGAGGTCACAGCAAGTGACCGGGACAGTCTCTGGGTAAATGGGCAGGAGGTCACAGCAAGTGACCGGGACAGTCTCTGGGTAAACGGGCAGGTACGACCTGTGACGGCTGAGCCTCCAGGTAGGCTAGCAGGCAGATGGCAGATGAGTGCTCCCAGGTGAGCAGGCGAGAGTCTCTGGATAGGCAGGTGGTCACAGCATGTGACGGCAGAGCCTCCAGGTAGGCTAACAGGCAGGTAGCAGATGAGCGCTCCCAGGTGAGCGGGCAAGAGTCTCTGGACTGGCAGGTGGTCACGGCACGTGACGGCGGAGCCTCCAGGTAGGCTAACAGGCAGGTAGCAGATGAGCGCTCCCAGGTGAGCGGGCAAGAGTCTCTGGACTGGCAGGTGGTCACAGCACGTGACGGCAGAGCCTCCAGGTAGGCTAACAGACAGGTAGCAGGTGAGCGCTCCCAGGTGAGCGGGCAAGCTGGTCCATAGACAGACTGACAGGTGTCGGAAGGCAGACCGTCGGACCTCAGGCTAGCAAGCAGGAAAGCGGATGACAGGCAGGAATCAGGCAGCAAACTGGCAGGAGACTGGCAGGTAATTGGCAGGTAACTGGCAGGTAACAGGCAACGGGACCTGAGGGCTGAAGCAGAGTAGTGAACAGTGCAACAACATTGCTCGGGCACCTCCAATTTGGAGGAGGTGCCTTATATATGGAGGGATCCTCCGGCCATTGGCCGGGGACTCCTTAGGGCGACGCGCGCGGCCCCTTTAAGAGAGGGGGAGCGCGCGCGCCCTAAGCACAGTGACCGGGGGAGAGCGGGCGCTGCAAGCAGAGTGGGAGGAAGCCGCCGGGCACGGAGCAGAGAGGTGAGGGGAACAGCGTCCCTGCCTAGCAGGAGGCAGGGACACCGACGCTACAGTATCCCCCCCTTTAGGCCCCCCCTTTTTTAGGCCAGACAGAAATTTAGCAAGGATGAGAGGGGCATGGATGTTCTCCCGGGGCTCCCATGTTCTCTCCTCAGGACCAAACCCCTTCCAATCCACTAGAAAAAAGGTCTTTCCTCTTACCCTTTTGGTGGCCAGAATGTTCTCTACCTCAAACTCGTCTTCAGCAGAAACCAGAGCAGGAGGCGTACCTGTAGACTTGGAAAAGGAGTTAAGTACCACGGGTTTGAGAAGAGATACATGGAAGGAGTTTGGGATCCGTAAGTTGGCCGGGAGTTTCAATTTATAGGCCACCGGGTTGATCTGTTTGATAACCTCCAGAGGACCGATGAACCGAGGCCCTAACTTATAGGAAGGAATCTTGAGCCGGACGTATTTGGATGAGAGCCAGACTTTATCTCCGGGACGAAATTGTGGGGAATCCAGGCGTTTTTTGTCGGTGTGTCTCTTCATCCGCTCGGACGACTGAAGGAGTGCGGATCGGGTACTCCCCCAAATGGAGGAGAATTTGCTAAGGAGAGATTCCGCGGCCGGGTTGTCCACAGAGGTGGAGACAGGAAAAGGGATCCGAGGATGCTGACCGAAGACTACAAAAAATGGGGATTTAGAAGAAGATTCGCTCTCGTGATTGTTGTAAGAGAACTCGGCCCATGGTAGGAGATCCAGCCAGTCTGAATGGTGGGCATTAACGAAGTGCCGGAGGTAACTGGTCAAATTCTGATTGATCCGCTCCACTTGACCATTGGACTGTGGGTGGTAAGCGGAGGAGAAGTCCAGGGTGACGTCGAGCAGCTTACATGTGGCTCTCCAGAAGCGTGAGGTGAACTGAACTCCACGATCCGATACGATGTGGAGAAGCAGACCATGGAGACGGAAGATGTGGCGGATAAAGTCTTTAGCTAGCTCGGGAGCAGACGGGAGACCTGGCAGGGGAATAAAATGAGCCATTTTGGAAAAGCGGTCAGCGACCACCCAAATGACCGTACAACCGGCAGAGACGGGGAGATCTGTTATGAAGTCCATAGCTATATGTTGCCACAGGGCAGCAGGCACAGGCAGAGGAAGAAGGCGGCCGGCAGGCAGGTGTCTCGGAACTTTGTTGCGGGCGCAGGACACACAGGCAGAAACAAAGTCAATTACATCCTTGTGCAGGGTAGGCCACCAGTAGTGCCGGGTAATAAGCTGGAGGGTCTTTTTCTGACCGGCGTGCCCAGCTAGCTTAGACGAGTGACCCCAGTGTAGAATCTTCTCCCGATCGGACTCCGTTACGAACGTCTTACCGGGAGGGAGACGATTTAGGCCCACGGGGGCTACCTGCATTACTCTGGTGGGATCGATGATGTGTTTAGGCTCCTCCTCAAGATCAGACACCAGAAAGGATCGGGACAGGGTGTCAGCTTTGATGTTTTTGTCAGCCGGACGAAAATGAAGAATGAAATCAAAGCGGGCAAAAAACAAGGACCACCGGGCTTGGCGCGGGTTAAGTCTCTGGGCGCTCTGGAGATATGCCAAGTTCTTGTGGTCAGTGTAAATTATTACCGGGTGGAGAGCCCCCTCAAGCAGGTAACGCCACTCCTCCAGTGCCATCTTAATGGCCAACAATTCTCGGTCTCCTATAGAATAATTGCGCTCAGAAGAGGAGAAAAGTTTGGAGAAAAAGCCGCAGGTTACCTTTCTTCCGGAAGAAGATTTTTGGGTAAGTACCGCCCCAGCTCCGGAGCAGGAGGCGTCAACTTCTAGGAAGAATTGTTTGTTGCCGTCCGGACGATGCAGCACCGAGGCGGAGAGGAAGGCCTGTTTTAAGGAAAGAAATGCCTCCTCTGCTTCGGGCGGCCATTCTCTGGGGTTCGTACCTTTACGGGTGAGAGCAGAGATAGGGGCGGTCCGGGAAGAGAAGTGCGGTATGAACAGGCGGTAATAGTTGGCGAAGCCCAGGAACCGCTGAATAGCCTTCAACCCCTCTGGTCGGGGCCACTTCTGGATGGCAGACAGTTTCTCAGGATCCATTTGTAGACCTGTCTGAGAGATTATGTAGCCCAGACATGGAAGAGAGGTCTGCTCAAAGATGCACTTCTCATATTTAGCGTAGAGGTGGTTCTGCCTGAGCCTGAGCAGGACCTGACGAACGTCCCTCCGGTGAGTAGGAAGATCCGGAGAGAAGACCAAGATATCGTCCAGGTACACCACCACGCAGGAGTAGAGAATATCACGGAAGATGTCATTGACCAACTCTTGAAAGACGGCAGGAGCGTTACAGAGACCGAAGGGCATCACAAGGTACTCATAGTGGCCGTCCCGGGTATTGAATGCCGTCTTCCACTCATCCCCCTGACGGATACGGACCAGGTTATACGCCCCACGGAGATCCAGTTTGGTGAAGATTCTAGCCCCCCTCAGACGGTCAAATAATTCAGGAATAAGCGGAAGGGGGTATTTATTCTTCACAGTAATCTGGTTTAGGCCTCTATAGTCTATACATGGACGGAGTGAGCCGTCCTTCTTTTTGACAAAGAAGAAGCCTGCTCCTGCCGGGGAGGTAGATTTCCGGATAAATCCCCGGGCCAGGTTCTCCTCAATATATTCAGACATGGACCGGGTTTCAGCAGCGGACAAAGGGTAGATTCGCCCACGGGGAGGAGTAGAGCCGGGCATCAGGTCGATTGGGCAGTCGTATGGTCTATGAGGAGGTAAAGTCTCTACCTCTTTTTTATTGAAGACATCCGCATAAGACCAATAGGGAACCGGAAGACCGGGCAGATTGGCTGGGGTAGGAGAAGGACGGGCAGGACGAACGGGAACTAGACAAGTTTTATGGCAGTCCTGTCCCCAGCGAAGGACCTCTCCGGTCTGCCAGTCAAGCACGGGTGCATGTTTCTGGAGCCAAGGCAGGCCAAGCAATAGTGCGTGAGAGAGTCCAGGCAGAACATGAAAGGAGATGCTCTCAGAATGCAGCATTCCCACCTGTAGAGTCAGAGATTCGGTGATGAGTTGGATGGGATGTGGTAAGATACCCCCATCCACGGCGGTGACAGATAAAGGTACGGCCAGAGGTTTGGTGGTAATGCGGTATTTTTCTACCAGGGATTGAGAGATGAGATTTCCAGCAGCTCCAGAGTCAAGTTGAGCCAGTTCAAAATAGCGGTTCTCTCCGCAGAAGATAGAAACAGACAGCATCAGGGATGGAGAGGATTTACTTTTGTCTAGGGCGACCTCTCTGAGCGATCCTAGACACAGGCGTTTCCCGACCTCTCAGGGCAGGATCGGATACGGTACTCCTTACTGCCACAGTAGAAACAGCTCCCCTCGGCACGACGTAAGTCTTGACGGTGACAGATAAAGGTACGGCCAGAGGTTTGGTGGTAATGCGGTATTTTTCTACCAGGGATTGAGAGATGAGATTTCCAGCAGCTCCAGAGTCAAGTTGAGCCAGTTCAAAATAGCGGTTCTCTCCGCAGAAGATAGAAACAGACAGCATCAGGGATGGAGAGGATTTACTTTTGTCTAGGGCGACCTCTCTGAGCGATCCTAGACACAGGCGTTTCCCGACCTCTCAGGGCAGGAATGGATCCGGTACTCCTTACTGCCACAGTAGAAACAGCTCCCCTCGGCACGACGTAAGTCTTGACGGGTCTTGACCATCTTGGTCTGGTCGACCTGCATAGGCTCAGGTGAGTGTGCCTGGGGAGAAACAGAGGGAGTGACGGGTCTCTGGAAGGTAGGGACTAGACGTGGAATCCTCCTCTCACGGGTGACCTCCCTAGCGCGCTCCTGGAACCGGATGTCAATCCGGGAGGAAAGTGTAATCAAGTCGTCGAGAGTGGTAGGAATGTCCCGACCGGCGAGTTCATCTTTAATACGGCCGGACAGACCCTCCCAGAAGACGGACACCAGGGCGTCGTTATCCCAGGCCAGCTCCGAAGCAAGGGTACGGAACCGTATGGCATATTGGCCCACGGTGAGACTCCCTTGACGGAGGCGTAGCAGAGATGAGGCGGATGAGGTCTTCCGTCCGGGTTCGTCGAAGACCTTCCGGAAAGCCGTGAGAAAGGCTGGCAGGTCGGACACCAGAGGGTCTCCTCTCTCCCATAGAGGATTTAGCCAAGCCAGTGCCTCTCCCGTGAGATGGGACATGATGAAGGCTACTTTGGCCCGGTCGGAATTAAACTGGTGGGACTGGTGTTCAAAGTGCAGGGTGCACTGGTTAATGAAGCCCCGAGCTTGAGCGGAGTCGCCTCCGAAGCGAGGAGGTGCAGAAAGCCGGATTCCAGAGCAGAATACTATGGTATTGGTGGGCAGCGGAGCAGCCGGGCTGCGAGTCATGACACTAGCAGTGGTTGCTGGTGGGGCAGTCAAAGTGTCCAGGCGAGTATTGACATTCCGCAGATGACCAGGATGGACTCCTGTTGGGACCTCTGTCGGGACACTTCATGACAAAGGTCCGAGAGCGAGGGAGCTTGGGTGCCACCGGGTTCCATGGCCCGAGCAAACTGTAACGGGTCTGGGAGGCGGAACCTCTGAGCAACTTATACAAGGGGGCGGTCCTTGTAAGGAAGCGGGTGGCGACCAGGGAAGACAGGCAGGCAGTCACAGCAGGTGACCGGGACAGTCTCTGGGTAAACGGGCAGGAGGTCACGGCAAGTGACCGGGACAGTCTCTGGGTAAACGGGCAGGAGGTCACAGCAAGTGACCGGGACAATCTCTGGGTAAACGGGCAGGAGGTCACAGCAAGTGACCGGGACAGTCTCTGGGTAAACGGGCAGGAGGTCACAGCAAGTGACCGGGACAGTCTCTGGGTAAATGGGCAGGAGGTCACAGCAAGTGACCGGGACAGTCTCTGGGTAAACGGGCAGGAGGTCACAGCAAGTGACTGGGACAGTCTCTGGGTAAACGGGCAGGTACGACCTGTGACGGCTGAGCCTCCAGGTAGGCTAGCAGGCAGATGGCAGATGAGTGCTCCCAGGTGAGCAGGCGAGAGTCTCTGGATAGGCAGGTGGTCACAGCATGTGACGGCGGAGCCTCCAGGTAGGCTAACAGGCAGGTAGCAGATGAGCGCTCCCAGGTGAGCGGGCAAGAGTCTCTGGACTGGCAGGTGGTCACGGCACGTGACGGCGGAGCCTCCAGGTAGGCTAACAGGCAGATAGCAGATGAGCGCTCCCAGGCGAGCGGGCAAGAGTCTCTGGACTGGTAGGTGATCACAGCACGTGACGGCGGAGCCTCCAGGTAGGCTAACAGACAGGTAGCAGGTGAGCGCTCCCAGGTGAGTGGGCAAGCTGGTCCATAGACAGACTGACAGGTGTCGGAAGGCAGACCGTCGGACCTCAGGCTAGCAAGCAGGAAAGCGGATGACAGGCAGGAATCAGGCAGCAAACTGGCAGGAGACTGGCAGGTAACTGGCAGGTAACAGGCAACGGGACCTGAGGGCTGAAGCAGAGTAGTGAACAGTGCAACAACATTGCTCGGGCACCTCCATTTTGGAGGAGGTGACTTATATATGGAGGGATCCTCCGGACATTGGCCGGGGACTCCTTAGGGCGACGCGCGGCCCCTTTAAGAGAGGGGGAGCACGCGCGCCCTAAGCACATTGACTGGGGGAGAGCGGGCGCTGCAAGCAGAGCGGGAGGAAGCCGCCGGGCACGGAGCAGAGAGGTGAGGGGAACAGCGTCCCTGCCTAGCAGGAGGCAGGGACGCCGACGCTACACATGTCACCTGCAGCGGAGCTCAGTAAGGATCACCCCAGAGGCTGACTCATTCACAGAGGTGTCATCCCCATGGGTGCATGTCAACTGCAGCGGTGCTCAGCAAGGATCACCCCACAGGCTGACTCACCCACAGAGGTGTCATCCCCATGGGTGCATGTCACCTGCAGCAGTGCTCAGTAAGGATCACCGGAGAGACTGACTCACTCACAGGGGTGTCATAACCATGGGTGCATGTCACCTGCAGCTGTACTCAGTAAGGATCACCCCAGAGGCTGACTCACCCACAAGGGTTTGATCCCCATGGTTGCATGTCACCCTCAGCAGTGCTCAGTAAGGATCAACCCAGAGGCTGACTCACCCACAAGGGTGTCATCCCCATGGGTGCATGTCACCTGCAGCAGTGCTCAGTAAGGATCACCCCAGAGGCTGACTCATTCACAGAGGTGTCATCCCCATGGGTGCATGTCACCCTCAGCACTGCTCAGTAAGGATCACCCCGAAGGCTGACTCACCCACAGTGGTGTCATCCCCATGGGTGCATGTCACCTGCAGCAGTGCTCAGTAAGGATCACCCCAGAGGCTGACTCACCCACAACGGTGTCATCCCCATGGGTGCATGTCACCCTCAGCAGTGCTCAGTAAGGATCACCCCAGAGGCTGACTCACTCACAGGGGTGTCATCCCCACGGGTGCATGTCACCTGCAGCGGAGCTCAGTAAGGATCACCTCAGAGGCTGACTCATTCACAGAGGTGTCATCCCCATGGGTGCATGTCACCCTCAGCAGTGCTCAGTAAGGATCACCCCAGAGGCTGACTCACCCACAGGGGTGTCATCCCCATGGGTGCATGTCACTTGCAGCAGTGCTCAGTAAGGATCACCCCAGAGGCTGACTCACCCACAAGGGTATCATCCCCATGGGTGCATGTCACCCTCAGCAGTGCTCAGTAAGGATCACCCCAGAGGCTGACTCACTCACAGGGGTGTCATCCCCATGGGTGCATGTCACCTGTAGCGGAGCTCAGTAAGGATCACCCCAGAGGCTGACTCACTCACAAGGGTGTCATCCCCAAGGGTGCATGTCACCTGCAGCAGTGCTCAGTAAGGATCACCCCAGAGGCAGACTCACTCACAGAGGTGTCATCCCCACCGCTGCATGTCACCTGAAGCGGAGCTCAGTAAGGATCACCTCAGAGGCTGACTCATTCACAGAGGTGTCATCCCCATGGGTGCATGTCACCATCAGCAGTGCTCAGTAAGGATCACCCCAGAGGCTGGCTCACCCACAGGGGTGTCATCACATCGGTGCATGTCACCTGCAGCGGTGCTCAGTAAGAATCACCCCAGAGGATGACTCACTCACAGAGGTGTCATCCCCATGGGAGCATGTCACCTGCAGCAGTGCTCAGTAAGGATCACCCCAGAGGTTGACTCACTCACAGGGGTGTCATCCCCACGGGTGCATGTCACCTGCAGCGGAGCTCAGTACGGATCACCCCAGAGGCTGACTCATTCACAGAGGTGTCGTCCCCATGGGTGCATGTCAACTGCAGCGGTGCTCAGCAAGGATCACCCCACAGGCTGACTCACCCACAGAGGTGTCATCCCCATGGGTGCATGTCACCTGCAGCAGTGCTCAGTAAGGATCACCGGAGAGACTGACTCACTCACAGGGGTGTCATCCCACACAGAGTCCAATAATGTAGTCCAGGGTCTTTTACTGAAGATGTTATCACAGGCCCACCAGGAGTACAGGGTAGGAATGGACCTGGGTGTCTGAGGGCATTCGGGTGAGCTCCGCTGGTCAGGGTGAGTGGGTAGGCCTACCGTTCTCTCTCTGCCCTTGCTGACTATCTCCCCCTTTAGTGGTATGATAGTCCATGTCCCTGAGCTGGCCGTGTACTACGCCTGTATGGCTTGCGACTCGGGTCTTAGGTACCTGTAGCTTCTCTGTGCTGTACCGGTCCCTCTGTGTGGCGGAGCCTCCAGGCTTCTTAGGCCAAGGGACCTGAAATCCCTTGCGTGTTGGTTATCTGCTGCAGGGCTTGCTACCCTGACAGCCTCGGACCCCAGTGTCCGGCTGTGTAGTTCTCTCTTTCAACCAGGACCGGCTCTCGTCGCCTCTGTCCCTGGCTTTCTGTTCCTCCTTTGCCTCCTGGACTCCTCAGCTGCGGCTGACCTGTCCCTCTCCTCTGGGAACCCTTCTGGATGCTTCAGAAGTGGGTCCTGGTCTCCCTAACCCTGCCCTCAGTACCAGCTTTTATAGTGGCAGCCTGCTCCCCCTACTGGCCTGGGACAGGAGGTGCTGCATGCAAATGGTCTATGACAAGAGAACCTCCCTCCTGCTCTCAGACACAGCCTTACAAGTTTGTGGCATCCAGGCCTGGCGTGACACAATCCTAACACTGAGGAACTGACTAAAATCTGTTTTAGCTCACAGAAGGCTTTCTCGTCCACTGGTGTCCAGGATATATGGTCTTGTGCTGCCAACGGCTCATCAAAGATGAGTGCACTGAGGGGGCCGGTAATAGCAGCATAGTTGGCTATCCAGCGCCTGCAAAAGTTACTCATTCCTAAAAAGGACATCATTTGTCTTTTTGAGACTGGTTTAGGTATCTGGTGCTGTGGGGGCTCTTGGAATCACAGCCTTGTTTACAGCTTGAAGGTCCTGCAACAAGTGCCATCCAACAGATGGGGGCGCTTATTTTTTACTGGAAACAAGGGTGTGTTACAAGGTGAGCTGGGGCAGGGTACAATCACCCCTGCTTGGAGGAGGCGCTGTATAATGGGTTCTATACCCTGCTCATCTTCTGGCTTAAGAGGATACTGCCTTTGATGGGGCCTGAAAGTGGATTTTGGTGTTATACAGACAGGTTCTACCCCTTTTATCAATGCCACCCCAGAGGCTGACTCACCCACAGAGGTGTCATCCCCACGTGTGCATGTCACCTGCAGCGGTGCTCAGTAAGGATCTTCACAGAGGCTGACTCACCCACAGGGGTGTCATCCCCATGGGTTCATGTCACCTGCAGCGGTGCTCAGTAAGGATCACCCCAGAAGCTGACTCACCCACAGAGGTGTCATCCCCATGGGTGCATGTCACCTGCAGTGGTGCTCAGTAAGGATCACCCAGAGGTTGAATCACCCACAGTGGTGTAATCCCCACGGGTGCATGTCACCTGCAGCGGAGCTCAGCAAGGATCACCCAAGAGGCTGACTCACCCACAGGGGTGTCATCCCAATGGGTGCATGTCACCTGCAGCAGTGCTCAGTAAGGATCATCCCTGAGGCTGTCTCACTCACAGGGGTGTCATCCCCATGGGTGCATATCACCTGCAGCGGTAGTCAGTAAGGATCATCCCAGAGGCTGTCTCACTCACAGGTGTGTAATCCACATGGGTGCTTATCACCTGCAGCGGTGCTCAATAACGATAACCCCAGAGGATGACTCACTCACAGAGGTGTCATCCCCATGGGAGCATGTCACCTGCAGCGGTGCTCAGTAAGGATCATCCCTGAGGCTGTCTCACTCACAGGGGTGTCATCCCCATGGGTTCATGTCACCTGCAGCGGTGCTCAGTAAGGATCACCCCAGAAGCTGACTCACCCACAGAGGTGTCATTCCCATGGGTGCATGTCACCTGCAGCGGTGCTCAGTAAAGATCACCCCAGAGGCTGGCTCACCCACAGGGGTGTCATCAAATCGGTACATGTCACCTGCAGCGGTGCTCAGTAAGAATCACCCCAGAGGATGACTCACTCACAGAGGTGTCATCTCCATGGGAGCATGTCACCTGCAGCAGTGCTCAGGATCATCCCTGAGGCTGTCTCACTCACAGGGGTGTAATCCACATGGGTGCTTATCACCTGCAGCGGTGCTCAGTAACGATAACCCCAGAGGATGACTCACTCACAGAGGTGTCATCCCCATGGGAGCATGTCACCTGCAGCGATGCTCAGTAAGGATCATCCCTGAGGCTGTCTCACTCACAGGGGTGTCATCCCCATGGGTGGATGTCACCTGCAGCAGTGCTCAGTAAGGATCAACCCAGAGGCTTACTCACCCACAGGGGTGTCATCCCCATGGGTGCATGTCACCTGCAGAGGTGCTTATTAAGGATCACCCCAGAGGCTGACTCACTCACAGGGGTGTCACCCCATGCGTGCATGTCACCTGCAGTGGTGCTCAGCAAGAATCACCCCAGAGGCTGACTAACCCGCAAGGGTGTCATCCCCATGGGTGCATGTCAACTGCAGCGGTGCTCAGCAAGGATCACCCCACAGGCTGACTCACCCACAGAGGTGTCATCCCCATGGGTGCATGTCACCTGCAGCAGTGCTCAGTAAGGATCACCCTAGAGACTGACTCACAGGGGTGTCATCCCCAAGGGTGCATGTCACCTGCAGCTGTGCTCAGTAAGGATCACCCCAGAGGCTGACTCACCCACAAGGGTTTGATCCCCATGGGTGCATGTCACCCTCAGCAGTGCTCAGTAAGGATCACCCCAGAGGCTGACTCACCCACAGGGTTGTCATCCCCATGGGTGCATGTCACTAGCAGCGGAGCTCAGTAAGGATCACCCCAGAGGCTGACTCACTCAGAGGGGTGTCGTCCACATGGGTGCATGTTCCCTGCAGCGGAGCTCAGTAAGGATCACCCCAGAGGCTGACTCACTCACAAGGGTGTCATCCCCAAGGGTGCATGTCACCTGCAGCAGTGCTCAGTAAGGATCACCCCAGAGGCAGACTCACTCACAGAGGTGTCATCCCCACCGCTGCATGTCACCTGCAGCGGTGCTCAGTAAGGATCACCCCAGAGGCTGACTCACTCACAGGGGTGTCATCCCCACGGGTGCATGTCACCTGCAGCGGAGCTCAGTAAGGATCACCCCAGAGGCTGACTCATTCACAGAGGTGTCATCCCCATGGGTGCATGTCACCTGCAGCAGAGCTCAGAAAGGATCACCCCAGAGGCTGACTCACCCACAAGGGTTTGATCCCCATGAGTGCATGTCACCCTCAGCAGTGCTCAGTAAGGATCACCCCAGAGGCTGACTCACCCACAGTGGTGTCATCCCCATGGGTGCATGTCACCTGCAGCAGTGCTCAGTAAGGATCACCCCAGAGGCTGACTCACCCACAAGGGTGTCATCCCCATGGGTGCATGTCACCCTCAGCAGTGCTCAGTAAGGATCACCCCAGAGGCTGACTCACGCACAGGGGTGTCATCCCCATGGGTGCATGTCACCTGCAGCGGAGCTCAGTAAGGATCACCCCAGAGGCTGACTCACTCACAGGGGTGTCATCCCCAAGAGTGCATGTCACCTGCAGCAGTGCTCAGTAAGGATCACCCCAGAGGCTGACTCACTCACAGGGGTGTCATCCCCACGGGTGCATGTCACCTGCAGCGGAGCTCAGTAAGGATCACCCCAGAGGCTGACTCATTCACAGAGGTGTCATCCCCATGGGTGCATGTCAACTGCAGCGGTGCTCAGCAAGGATCACCCCACAGGCTGACTCACCCACAGAGGTGTCATCCCCATGGGTGCATGTCACCTGCAGCAGTGCTCAGTAAGGATCACCGGAGAGACTGACTCACTCACAGGGGTGTCATCCCCATGGGTGCATGTCACCTGCAGCTGTGCTCAGTAAGGATCACCCCAGAGGCTGACTCACCCACAAGGGTTTGATCCCCATGGGTGCATGTCACCCTCAGCAGTGCTCAGTAAGGATCACCCCAGAGGCTGACTCACCCACAAGGGTGTCATCCCCATGGGTGCATGTCAACTGCAGCGGTGCTCAGCAAGGATCACCCCACAGGCTGACTCACCCACAGAGGTGTCATCCCCATGGGTGCATGTCACCTGCAGCAGTGCTCAGTAAGGATCATCCCAGAGACTGACTCACTCACAGGGGTGTCATCCCCAAGGGTGCATGTCACCTGCAGCTGTGCTCAGTAAGGATCACCCCAGAGGCTGACTCACCCACAAGGGTTTGATCCCCATGGGTGCATATCACCCTCAGCAGTGCTCAGTAAGGATCACCCCAGAGGCTGACTCACCCACAGGGGTGTTATCCCCATGGGTGCATGTCACCTGCAGCGGTGCTCAGTAAGGATCACCCCAGAGGCTGACTCACTCACAGGGGTGTCATCCCCATGGGTGTATGTCACCTGCAGTGATGCTCAGTAAGGATCATCCCAGAGGCTGACCGACCCACAGGGGTGTCATCCCCATGGGTGCATGTCACCTGCAGCGGCAGAGCTCAGTAAGGATCACCCCAAAGGCTGACTCACCTACAGTGGTTTCATCCCCACGGTTGCATGTCACCTGCAGCGGCAGTGCTCAGTAAGGATCACCCCAGATGCTGACTCACTCACAGGAGTGTCATCCCCATGGGAACATGTCACCTTCAGAAGTGCTCAGTAAGGATCATCCCTGAGGCTGTCTCACTCACAGGGGTGTAATACACATGGGTGCTTGTCACCTGCAGCGGTGCTCAGTAACGATAATCCCAGAGGATGACTCACTCACAGAGGTGTCATCCCCATGGGAGCATGTCACCTGCAGCGGTGCTCAGTAAGGATCATCCCTGAGGCTGTCTCACTCACAGGGGTGTCATCCCCATGGGTAGATGTCACCTGCAGCGGTGCTCAGTAAGGATCAACCCAGAGGCTTACTCACCCACAGGGTTGTCATCCCCATGGGTGCATGTCACCTGCAGAGGTGCTTATTAAGGATCACCCCAGAGGCTGGCTCACTCACAGGTGTGTCACCCCATGGGTGCATGTCACCTGCAGCAGTGCTCAGTGAGGATCACCCCAGAGACTGACTCACAGGGGTGTCATCCCCAAGGGTGCATGTCACCTGCAGCTGTGCTCAGTAAGGATCACCCCAGAGGCTGACTCACCCACAAGGGTTTGATCCCCATGGGTGCATGTCACTCTCAGCAGTGTTCAGTAAGGATCACATCAGAGGCTGACTCACCCACAGGGGTGTCATCCCCATGGGTGCATGTCACCTGCAGCAGTGCTCAGTAAGGATCACCCCAGAGGCTGACTCACCCACAGGGGTGTCATCCCCATGGGTGCATGTCACTAGCAGCGGAGCTCAGTAAGGATCACCCCAGAGGCTGACTCACTCAGAGGGGTGTCGTCCCCATGGGTGCATGTTCCCTGCAGCGGAGCTCAGTAAGGATCACCCCAGAGGCTGACTCACTCACAGGGGTGTCATCCCCAAGTGTGCATGTCACCTGCAGCGGTGCTCTGTAAGGATCACCCCAGAGGCTGACTCACTCACAGAGGTGTCATCCCCACCGCTGCATGTCACCTGCAGCGGTGCTCAGTAAGGATCACCCCAGAGGCTGACTCATTCACAGAGGTGTCATCCCCATGGGTGCATGTCACCTGCAGATGTGCTCAGTAAGGATCACCCCAGAGGCTGACTCACCCACAAGGGTTTGATCACCATGAGTGCATGTCACCCTCAGCAGTGCTCAGTAAGGATCACCCCAGAGGCTGACTCACCCACAGTGGTGTCATCCCCATGGGTGCATGTCACCTGCAGCAGTGCTCAGTAAGGATCACCCCAGAGGCTGACTCACCCACAAGGGTGTCATCCCCATGGGTGCATGTCACCCTCAGCAGTGCTCAGTAAGGATCACCCCAGAGGCTGACTCATGCACAGGGGTGTCATCCCCATGGGTGCATGTCACCTGCAGCGGAGCTCAGTAAGCATCACCCCAGATTCTGACTCACTCACAGGGGTGTCATCCCCAAGAGTGCATGTCACCTGCAGCAGTGCTCAGTAAGAATCACCCCAGAGGCTGACTCACTCACAGGGGTGTCATCCCCACGGGTGCATGTTGTAACGGGTCTGGGAGGCGGAACCTCTGATCAACTTATACAAGCGAGCGGTCCTTGTAAGGAAGCGGGTGGCGACCAGGGAAGACAGGCAGGCAGTCACAGCAGGTGACCGGGACAGTCTCTGGGTAAACGGGCAGGAGGTCACGGCAAGTGACCGGGACAGTCTCTGGGTAAACGGCAGGAGGTCACAGCAAGTGACCGGGACAGTCTCTGGGTAAACGGGCAGGAGGTCACAGCAAGTGACCGGGACAGTCTCTGGGTAAACGGGCAGGAGGTCACAGCAAGTGACTGGGACAGTCTCTGGGTAAACGGGCAGGAGGTCACAGCAAGTGACCGGGACAGTCTCTGGGTAAACGGGAAGGAGGTCACAGCAAGTGACCGGGACAGTCTCTGGGTAAACGGGCAGGTACGACCTGTGACGGCTGAGCCTCCAGGTAGGCTAGCAGGCAGATGGCAGATGAGTGCTCCCAGGTGAGCAGGCGAGAGTCTCTGGATAGGCAGGTGGTCACAGCATGTGACGGCAGAGCCTCCAGGTAGGCTAACAGGCAGGTAGCAGATGAGCGCTCCCAGGTGAGCGGGCAAGAGTCTCTGGACTGGCAGGTGGTCACGGCACGTGACGGCGGAGCCTCCAGGTAGGCTAACAGGCAGGTAGCAGATGAGCGCTCCCAGGTGAGCGGGCAAGAGTCTCTGGACTGGCAGGTGGTCACAGCACGTGACGGCAGAGCCTCCAGGTAGGCTAACAGACAGGTAGCAGGTGAGCGCTCCCAGGTGAGCGGGCAAGCTGGTCCATAGACAGACTGACAGGTGTCGGAAGGCAGACCGTCGGACCTCAGTCTAGCAAGCAGGAAAGCGGATGACAGGCAGGAATCAGGCAGCAAACTGGCAGGAGACTGGCAGGTAATTGGCAGGTAACTGGCAGGTAACAGGCAACGGGACCTGAGGGCTGAAGCAGAGTAGTGAACAGTGCAACAACATTGCTCGGGCACCTCCATTTTGGAGGAGGTGCCTTATATATGGAGGGATCCTCCGGCCATTGGCCGGGGACTCCTTAGGGCGACGCGCGCGGCCCCTTTAAGAGAGGGGGAGCGCGCGCGCCCTAAGCACAGTGACCGGGGTAGAGCGGGCGCTGCAAGCAGAGTGGGAGGAAGCCGCCGGGCACGGAGCAGAGAGGTGAGGGGAACAGCGTCCCTGCCTAGCAGGAGGCAGGGACGCCGACGCTACAGTATCCCCCCCTTTAGGCCCCCCCTTTTTTAGGCCAGACAGAAATTTAGCAAGGATGAGAGGGACATGGATGTTCTCCCGGGGCTCCCATGTTCTCTCCTCAGGACCAAACCCCTTCCAATCCACTAGAAAAAAGGTCTTTCCTCTTACCCTTTTGGTGGCCAGAATGTTCTCTACCTCAAACTCGTCTTCAGCAGAAACCAGAGCAGGAGGCGTACCTGTAGACTTGTAAAAGGAGTTAAGTACCACGGGTTTGAGAAGAGATACATGGAAGGAGTTTGGGATCCGTAAGTTGGCCGGGAGTTTCAATTTATAGGCCACCGGGTTGATCTGTTTGATAACCTCCAGAGGACCGATGAACCGAGGCCCTAACTTATAGGAAGGAATCTTGAGCCGGACGTATTTGGATGAGAGCCAGACTTTATCTCCGGGACGAAATTGTGGGGAATCCAGGCGTTTTTTGTCGGCGTGTCTCTTCATCCGCTCGGACGACTGAAGGAGTGCGGATCGGGTACTCCCCCAAATGGAGGAGAATTTGCTAAGGAGAGATTCCGCGGCCGGGTTGTCCACAGAGGTGGAGACAGGAAAAGGGATCCGAGGATGCTGACCGAAGACTACAAAAAACGGGGATTTAGAAGAAGATTCGCTCTCGTGATTGTTGTAAGAGAACTCGGCCCATGGTAGGAGATCCACCCAGTCTGAATGGTGGGCATTAACGAAGTGCCGGAGGTAACTGGTCAAATTCTGATTGATCCGCTCCACTTGACCATTGGACTGTGGGTGGTAAGCGGAGGAGAAGTCCAGGGTGACGTCGAGCAGTTTACATGTGGCTCTCCATAAGCGTGAGGTGAACTGAACCCCACGATCCGATACGATGTGGAGAGGCAGACCATGGAGACGGAAGATGTGGCGGATAAAGTCTTTAGCTAGCTCGGGAGCAGACGGGAGACCTGGCAGGGGAATAAAATGAGCCATTTTGGAAAAGCGGTCAGCGACCACCCAAATGACCGTACAACCGGCAGAGACGGGGAGATCTGTTATGAAGTTCATAGCTATATGTTGCCACGGGGCAGCAGGCACAGGCAGAGGAAGAAGGCGGCCGGCAGGCAGGTGTCTCGGAACTTTGTTGCGGGCGCAGGACACACAGGCAGAAACAAAGTCAATTACATCCTTGTGCAGGGTAGGCCACCAGTAGTGCCGGGTAATAAGCTGGAGGGTCTTTTTCTGACCGGCGTGCCCAGCTAGCTTAGACGAGTGACCCCAGTGTAGAATCTTCTCCCGATCGGACTCCGTTACGAACGTCTTACCGGGAGGGAGACAATTTAGGCCCACGGGGGCTACCTGCATTACTCTGGTGGGATCGATGATGTGTTTAGGCTCCTCCTCAAGATCAGACACCAGAAAGGATCGGGACAGGGCGTCAGCTTTGATGTTTTTGTCAGCCGGACGAAAATGAAGAATGAAATCAAAGCGGGCAAAAAACAAGGACCACCGGGCTTGGCGCGGGTTAAGTCTCTGGGCGCTCTGGAGATATGCCAAGTTCTTGTGGTCAGTGTAAATTATTACCGGGTGGAGAGCCCCCTCGAGCAGGTAACGCCACTCCTCCAGTGCCATCTTAATTGCCAACAATTCTCGGTCTCCTATAGAATAATTGCGCTCAGAAGAGGAGAAAAGTTTGGAGAAAAAGCCGCAGGTTACCTTTCTTCCGGAAGAAGATTTTTGGGTAAGTACCGCCCCAGCTCCGGAGGAGGAGGCGTCAACTTCTAGGAAGAATTGTTTGTTGCCGTCCGGACGATGCAGCACCGAGGCGGAGAGGAAGGCCTGTTTTAAGGAAAGAAATGCCTCCTCTGCTTCGGGCGGCCATTCTCTGGGGTTCGTACCTTTACGGGTGAGAGCAGAGATAGGGGCGGTCCGGGAAGAGAAGTGCGGTATGAACAGGCGGTAATAGTTGGCGAAGCCCAGGAACCGCTGAATAGCCTTCAACCCCTCTGGTCGGGGCCACTTCTGGATGGCAGACAGTTTCTCAGGATCCATTTGTAGACCTGTCTGAGAGATTATGTAGCCCAGAAATGGAAGAGAGGTCTGCTCAAAGATGCACTTCTCATATTTAGCGTAGAGGTGGTTCTGCCTGAGCCTGAGCAGGACCTGATGAACGTCCCTCCGGTGAGTAGGAAGATCCGGAGAGAAGACCAAGATATCGTCCAGGTACACCACCACGCAGGAGTAGAGAAGATCACGGAAGATGTCATTGACCAACTCTTGAAAGACGGCAGGAGCGTTACAGAGACCGAAGGGCATCACAAGGTACTCATAGTGGCCGTCCCGGGTATTGAATGCCGTCTTCCACTCATCCCCCTGACGGATACGGACCAGGTTATACGCCCCACGGAGATCCAGTTTGGTGAAGATTCTAGCCCCCCTCAGACGGTCAAATAATTCAGGAATAAGCGGAAGGGGGTATTTATTCTTCACAGTAATCTGGTTTAGGCCTCTATAGTCTATACATGGACGGAGTGAGCCGTCCTTCTTTTTGACAAAGGAGAAGCCTGCTCCTGCCGGGGAGGTAGATTTCCGGATAAATCCCCGGGCCAGGTTCTCCTCAATATATTCAGACATGGACCGGGTTTCAGCAGCGGACAAAGGGTAGATTCGCCCACGGGGAGGAGTAGAGCCGGGCATCAGGTCGATTGGGCAGTCGTATGGTCTATGAGGAGGTAAAGTCTCTGCCTCTTTTTTATTGAAGACATCCGCATAAGACCAATAGGGAACCGGAAGACCGGGCAGATTGGCTGGAGTAGGAGAAGGACGGGCAGGATGAACGGGAAATAGACAAGTTTTATGGCAGTCCTGTCCCCAGCGAAGGACCTCTCCGGTCTGCCAGTCAAGCACGGGTGCATGTTTCTGGAGCCAAGGCAGGCCAAGCAATAGTGCGTGAGAGAGTCCAGGCAGAACATGAAAGGAGATGCTCTCAGAATGCAGCATTCCCACCTGTAGAGTCAGAGATTCGGTGATGAGTTGGATGGGATGTGGTAAGATACCCCCATCCACGGCGGTGACAGATAAAGGTACGGCCAGAGGTTTGGTGGTAATGCGGTATTTTTCTACCAGGGATTGAGAGATGAGATTTCCAGCAGCTCCAGAGTCAAGTTGAGCCAGTTCAAAATAGCGGTTCTCTCCGCAGAAGATAGAAACAGACAGCATCAGGGATGGAGAGGATTTACTTTTGTCTAGGGCGACCTCTCTGAGCGATCCTAGACACAGGCGTTTCCCGACCTCTCAGGGCAGGATCGGATCTGGTACTCCTTACTGCCACAGTACAAACAGCTCCCCTCGGCACGACGTAAGTCTTGACGGTGAGAGATAAAGGTACGGCCAGAGGTTTGGTGGTAATGCGGTATTTTTCTACCAGGGATTGAGAGATGAGATTTCCAGCAGCTCCAGAGTCAAGTTGAGCCAGTTCAAAATAGCGGTTCTCTCCGCAGAAGATAGAAACAGACAGCATCAGGGATGGAGAGGATTTACTTTTGTCTAGGGCGACCTCTCTGAGCGATCCTAGACACAGGCGTTTCCCGACCTCTCAGGGCAGGAATGGATCCGGTACTCCTTACTGCCACAGTAGAAACAGCTCCCCTCGGCACGACGTAAGTCTTGACGAGTCTTGACCATCTTGGTCTGGTCGACCTGCATAGGCTCAGGTGAGTGTGCCTGGGGAGAAACAGAGGGAGTGACGGGTCTCTGGAAGGTAGGGACTAGACGTGGAATCCTCCTCTCACGGGTGACCTCCCTAGCGCGCTCCTGGAACCGGATGTCAATCCGGGAGGAAAGTGTAATCAAGTCGTCGAGAGTGGTAGGAATGTCCCGACCGGCGAGTTCATCTTTAATACGGCCGGACAGACCCTCCCAGAAGACGGACACCAGGGCGTCGTTATCCCAGGCCAGCTCCAAAGCAAGGGTACGGAACCGTATGGCATATTGGCCCACGGTGAGACTCCCTTGACGGAGGCGTAGCAGAGATGAGGCGGATGAGGTCTTCCGTCCGGGTTCGTCGAAGACCTTCCGGAAAGCCGTGAGAAAGGCTGGCAGGTCGGACACCAGAGGGTCTCCTCTCTCCCATAGAGGATTTAGCCAAGCCAGTGCCTCTCCCGTGAGATGGGACATGATGAAGGCTACTTTGGCCCGGTTGGAATTAAACTGGTGGGACTGGTGTTCAAAGTGCAGGGTGCACTGGTTAATGAAGCCCCGAGCTTGAGCGGAGTCGCCTCCAAAGCGAGGAGGTGCAGAAAGCCGGATTCCAGAGCAAGATACTATGGTATTGGTGGGCAACGGAGCAGCCGGGCTGCGAGTCATGACACTAGCAGTGGTTGCTGGTGGGGCAGTCAAAGTGTCCAGGCGAGTATTGACATTCCGCAGATGACCAGGATGGACTCCTGTTGGAACCTCTGTCGGGACACTTCATGACAAAGGTCCGAGAGCGAGGGAGCTTGGGTGCCACCGGGTTCCATGGACCGAGCAAACTGTAACGGGTCTGGGAGGCGGAACCTCTGAGCAAATTATACAAGGGGGCGGTCCTTGTAAGGAAGCGGGTGGCGACCAGGGAAGACAGGCAGGCAGTCACAGCAGGTGACCGGGACAGTCTCTGGGTAAACGGGCAGGAGGTCACGGCAAGTGACCGGGACAGTCTCTGGGTGAACGGGCAGGAGGTCACAGCAAGTGACCGGGACAATCTCTGGGTAAACGGGCAGGAGGTCACAGCAAGTGACCGGGACAGTCTCTGGGTAAACGGGCAGGAGGTCACAGCAAGTGACCGGGACAGTCTCTGGGTAAATGGGCAGGAGGTCACAGCAAGTGACCGGGACAGTCTCTGGGTAAACGGGCAGGAGGTCACAGCAAGTGACTGGGACAGTCTCTGGGTAAACGGGCAGGTACGACCTGTGACGGCTGAGCCTCCAGGTAGGCTAGCAGGCAGATGGCAGATGAGTGCTCCCAGGTGAGCAGGCGAGAGTCTCTGGATAGGCAGGTGGTCACAGCATGTGACGGCGGAGCCTCCAGGTAGGCTAACAGGCAGGTAGCAGATGAGCGCTCCCAGGTGAGCGGGCAAGAGTCTCTGGACTGGCAGGTGGTCACGGCACGTGACGGCGGAGCCTCCAGGTAGGCTAACAGGCAGATATCAGATGAGCGCTCCCAGGCGAGCGGGCAAGAGTCTCTGGACTGGTAGGTGATCACAGCACGTGACGGCGGAGCCTCCAGGTAGGCTAACAGGCAGGTAGCAGATGAGCGCTCCCAGGTGAGCGGGCAAGAGTCTCTGGACTGGCAGGTGGTCACAGCACGTGACGGCGGAGCCTCCAGGTAGGCTAACAGACAGGTAGCAGGTGAACGCTCCCAGGTGAGTGGGCAAGCTGGTCCATAGACAGACTGACAGGTGTCGGAAGGCAGACCGTCGGACCTCAGGCTAGCAAGCAGGAAAGCGGATGACAGGCAGGAATCAGGCAGCAAACTGGCAGGAGACTGGCAGGTAACTGGCAGGTAACAGGCAACGGGACCTGAGGGCTGAAGCAGAGTAGTGAACAGTGCAACAACATTGCTCGGGCACCTCCATTTTGGAGTAGGTGACTTATATATGGAGGGATCCTCCGGACATTGGCCGGGGACTCCTTAGGGCGACGCGCGCGGCCCCTTTAAGAGAGGGGGAGCGCGCGCGCGCGCCCTAAGCACACTGACTGGGGGAGAGCGGGCGCTGCAAGCAGAGCGGGAGGAAGCCGCCGGGCACGGAGCAGAGAGGTGAGGGGAACAGCGTCCCTGCCTAGCAGGAGGCAGGGACGCCGACGCTACACATGTCACCTGCAGCAGAGCTCAGTAAGGATCACCCCAGAGGCTGACTCATTCACAGAGGTGTCATCCCCATGGGTGCATGTAAACTGCAGCGGTGCTCAGCAAGGATCACCCCACAGGCTGACTCACCCACAGGGGTGTCATCCCCATGGGTGCATGTCACCTGCAGCAGTGCTCAGTAAGGATCACCGGAGAGACTGACTCACTCACAGGGGTGTCATAACCATGGGTACATGTCACCTGCAGCTGTGCTCAGTAAGGATCACCCCAGAGGCTGACTCACCCACAAGGGTTTGATCCCCATGGTTGCATGTTATCCTCAGCAGTGCTCAGTAAGGATCAACCCAGAGGCTGACTCACCCACAAGGGTGTCATCCCCATGGGTGCATGTCAACTGCAGCAGTGCTCAGCAAGGATCACCCCACAGGCTGACTCACCCACAGAGGTGTCGTCCCCATGGGTGCATGTCACCTGCAGCAGTGCTCAGTAAGGATCATCCCAGAGACTGACTCACTCACAGGGGTGTCATCCCCAAGGGTGCATGTCACCTGCAGCTGTGCTCAGTAAGGATCACCCCAGAGGCTGACTCACCCACAAGGGTTTGATCCCCATGGGTGCATATCACCCTCAGCAGTGCTCAGTAAGGATCACCCCAGAGGCTGACTCACCCACAGGGGTGTCATCCCCATGGGTGCATGTCACCTGCAGCAGTGCTCAGTAAGGATCACCCCAGAGGCTGACTCACCCACAAGGGTTTGATCCCCATGAGTGCATGTCACCCTCAGCAGTGCTCTGTAAGGATCACCCCAGAGGCTGACTCACCCACAGTAGTGTCATCCCCATGGGTGCATGTCACCTGCAGCAGTGCTCAGTAAGAATCACCCCAGAGGCTGACTCACCCACAAGGGTGTCATCCCCATGGGTGCATGTCACCCTCAGCAGTGCTCAGTAAGGATCACCCCAGAGGCTGACTCACTCACAGGGGTGTCATCCCCAGGGGTGCATGTCACCTGCAGCGGAGCTCAGTAAGGATCACCCCAGAGGCTGACTCACTCACAGGGGTGTCATCCCCAAGAGTGCATGTCACCTGCAGCAGTGCTCAGTAAGGATCACCCCAGAGGCTGACTCACTCACAGGGGTGCCATCCCCACGGGTGCATGTCACCTGCAGCGGAGCTCAGAAAGGATCACCCCAGAGGCTGACTCATTCACAGAGGTGTCATCCCCATGGGTGCATGTCAACTGCTGCGGTGCTCAGCAAGGATCACCCCACAGGCTGACTCACCCACAGAGGTGTCATCCCCATGGGTGCATGTCACCTGCAGCAGTGCTCAGTAAGGATCACCCCAGAGACTGATTCACTCAAAGGGGTGTCATCCCCAAGGGTGCATGTCACCTGCAGCTGTGCTCAGTAAGGATCACCCCAGAGGCTGACTCACCCACAAGGGTTTGATCCCCATGGGTGCATATCACCCTCAGCAGTGCTCAGTAAGGATCACCCCAGAGGCTGACTCACCCACAGGGGTGTCATCCCCATGGGTGCATGTCACCTGCAGCAGTGCTCAGTAAGGATCACCCCAGAGGCTGACTCACTCACAGGGGTGTCATCCCCATGGGTGCATGTCACTAGCAGCGGACCTCAGTAAGGATCACCCCAGAGGTTGACTCACTCAGAGGGGTGTCGTCCCCATGGGTGCATGTTCCCTGCAGCGGAGCTCAGTAAGGATCACCCCAGAGGCTGACTCACTCACAGGGGTGTCATCCCCAAGGGTGCATGTCACCTGCAGCAGTGCTCAGTAAGGATCACCCCAGAGGCAGAATCACTCACAGAGGTGTCATCCCCACGCTGCATGTCACCTGCAGCGGTGCTCAGTGAGGATCACCCCAGAGGCTGACTTACTCACAGGGTGTCATCCCCAAGGGTGCATGTCACTTGCAGCAGTGCTCAGTAAGGATCACCCCAGAGGCTAACTCACTCAAAGGGGTGTCATCCCCACGGGTGCATGTCACCTGCAGCGGAGCTCAGTAAGGATCACCCCAGAGGCCGACTCATTCACAGAGGTGTCATCCCCATGGGTGCATATCACCTGCAGCAGTGCTCAGTAAGGATCACCCCAGAGGCTGACTCACCCACAACGGTGTAATCCCCATGGGTGCATGTCACCCTCAGCAGTGCTCAGTAAGGATCACCCCAGAGGCTGACTCACTCACAGGGGTGTCATCCCCATGGGTGCATGTCACCTGCAGCGGAGCTCAGTAAGGATCACCCCAGAGGCTGACTCACTCACAGGGGTGTCATCCCCAAGAGTGCATGTCACCTGCAGCAGTGCTCAGTAAGGATCACCCCATAGGCTGACTCATTCACAGAGGTGTCATCCCCATGGGTGCATGTCACCTGCAGCAGTGCTCAGTAAGGATCACCCCAGAGGCTGACTCACCCACAAGGGTTTGATCCCCATGGGTGCATGTCACCCTCAGCACTGCTCACTAAGGATCACCCCAAAGGCTGACTCACCCACAGTGGTGTCATCCCCATGGGTGCATGTCACCTGCAGCAGTGCTCAGTAAGTATCACCCCAGAGGCTGACTCACCCACAACGGTGTCATCCCCATGGGTGCATGTCACCCTCAGCAGTGCTCAGTAAGGATCACCCCAGAGGCTGACTCACTCACAGGGGTGTCATCTCCATGGGTGCATGTGACCTGCAGCGGAGCTCAGTAAGGATCACCCCAGAGGCTGACTCATTCACAGGGGTGTCATCCCCAAGAGTGCATGTCACCTGCAGCGTTGCTCAGTAAGGATCACCCCAGAGGCTGACTCACTCACAGGGGTGTCATCCCCACGGGTGCATGTCACCTGCAGCGGAGCTCAGTAAGGATCACCTCAGAGGCTGACTCATTCACAGAGGTGTCATCCCCATGGGTGCATGTCACCCTCAGCAGTGCTCAGTAAGGATCACCCCAGAGGCTGACTCACCCACAGGGGTGTCATCCCCATGGGTGCATGTCACCTGCAGCAGTGCTCAGTAAGGATCACCCCAGAGGCTGACTCACCCACAAGGGTATCATCCCCATGGGTGCATGTCACCCTCAGCAGTGCTCAGTAAGGATCACCCCAGAGGCTGACTCACTCACAGGGGTGTCATCCCCAAGGGTGCATGTCACCTGCAGCAGTGCTCAGTAAGGATCACCCCAGAGGCAGACTCACTCACAGAGGTGTCATCCCCACCGCTGCATGTCACCTGCAGCGGTGCTCAGTAAGGATCACCCCAGAGGCTGACTCACTCACAGGGGTGTCATCCCCACGGGTGCATGTCTCCTGCAGCGGAGCTCAGTAAGGATCACCCCAGAGGCTGACTCATTCACAGAGGTGTCATCCCCATGGGTGCATGTCACCTGCAGCAGAGCTCAGAAAGGATCACCCCAGAGGCTGACTCACCCACAAGGGTTTGATCCCCATGAGTGCATGTCACCCTCAGCAGTGCTCAGTAAGGATCACCCCAGAGGCTGACTCACCCACAGTGGTGTCATCCCCATGGGTGCATGTCACCTGCAGCAGTGCTCAGTAAGGATCACCCCAGAGGCTGACTCACCCACAAGGGTGTCATCCCCATGGGTGCATGTCACCCTCAGCAGTGCTCAGTAAGGATCACCCCATAGTCTGACTCACGCACAGGGGTGTCATCCCCATGGGTGCATGTCACCTGCAGCGGAGCTCAGTAAGGATCACCCCAGAGGCTGACTCACTCACAAGGGTGTCATCCCCAAGAGTGCATGTCACCTGCAGCAGTGCTCAGTAAGGATCACCCCAGAGGCTGACTCACTCACAGGGGTGTCATCCCCACGGGTGCATGTCACCTGCAGCGGAGCTCAGTAAGGATCACCCCAGATGCTGACTCATTCACAGAGGTGTCATCCCCATGGGTGCATGTCAACTGCAGCGGTGCTCAGCAAGGATCACCCCACAGGCTGACTCACCCACAGAGGTGTCATCCCCATGGGTGCATGTCACCTGCAGCAGTGGTCAGTAAGGATCACCGGAGAGACTGACTCACTCACAGGGGTGTCATCCCCATGGGTGCATGTCACCTGCATCTGTGCTCAGTAAGGATCACCCCAGAGGCAGAATCACTCACAGAGGTGTCATCCCCACGCTGCATGTCACCTGCAGCGGTGCTCAGTGAGGATCACCCCAGAGGCTGACTCACTCACAGGGGTGTCATCCCCAAGGGTGCATGTCACTTGCAGCAGTGCTCAGTAAGGATCACCCCAGAGGCTGACTCACTCAAAGGGGTGTCATCCCCACGGGTGCATGTCACCTGCAGCGGAGCTCAGTAAGGATCACCCCAGAGGCCGACTCATTCACAGAGGTGTCATCCCCATGGGTGCATATCACCTGCAGCAGTGCTCAGTAAGGATCACCCCAGAGGCTGACTCACCCACAACGGTGTAATCCCCATGGGTGCATGTCACCCTCAGCAGTGCTCAGTAAGGATCACCCCAGAGGCTGACTCACTCACAGGGGTGTCATCCCCATGGGTGCATGTCACCTGCAGCGGAGCTCAGTAAGGATCACCCCAGAGGCTGACTCACTCACAGGGGTGTCATCCCCAAGAGTGCATGTCACCTGCAGCAGTGCTCAGTAAGGATCACCCCATAGGCTGACTCATTCACAGAGGTGTCATCCCCATGGGTGCATGTCACCTGCAGCAGTGCTCAGTAAGGATCACCCCAGAGGCTGACTCACCCACAAGGTTTTGATCCCCATGGGTGCATGTCACCCTCAGCACTGCTCAGTAAGGATCACCCCAAAGGCTGACTCACCCACAGTGGTGTCATCCCCATGGGTGCATGTCACCTGCAGCAGTGCTCAGTAAGTATCACCCCAGAGGCTGACTCACCCACAACGGTGTCATCCCCATGGGTGCATGTCACCCTCAGCAGTGCTCAGTAAGGATCACCCCAGAGGCTGACTCACTCACAGGGGTGTCATCTCCATGGGTGCATGTGACCTGCAGCGGAGCTCAGTAAGGATCACCCCAGAGGCTGACTCATTCACAGGGGTGTCATCCCCAAGAGTGCATGTCACCTGCAGCGTTGCTCAGTAAGGATCACCCCAGAGGCTGACTCACTCACAGGGGTGTCATCCCCACGGGTGCATGTCACCTGCAGCGGAGCTCAGTAAGGATCACCTCAGAGGCTGACTCATTCACAGAGGTGTCATCCCCATGGGTGCATGTCACCCTCAGCAGTGCTCAGTAAGGATCACCCCAGAGGCTGACTCACCCACAGGGGTGTCATCCCCATGGGTGCATGTCACCTGCAGCAGTGCTCAGTAAGGATCACCCCAGAGGCTGACTCACCCACAAGGGTATCATCCCCATGGGTGCATGTCACCCTCAGCAGTGCTCAGTAAGGATCACCCCAGAGGCTGACTCACTCACAGGGGTGTCATCCCCAAGGGTGCATGTCACCTGCAGCAGTGCTCAGTAAGGATCACCCCAGAGGCAGACTCACTCACAGAGGTGTCATCCCCACCGCTGCATGTCACCTGCAGCGGTGCTCAGTAAGGATCACCCCAGAGGCTGACTCACTCACAGGGGTGTCATCCCCACGGGTGCATGTCTCCTGCAGCGGAGCTCAGTAAGGATCACCCCAGAGGCTGACTCATTCACAGAGGTGTCATCCCCATGGGTGCATGTCACCTGCAGCAGAGCTCAGAAAGGATCACCCCAGAGGCTGACTCACCCACAAGGGTTTGATCCCCATGAGTGCATGTCACCCTCAGCAGTGCTCAGTAAGGATCACCCCAGAGGCTGACTCACCCACAGTGGTGTCATCCCCATGGGTGCATGTCACCTGCAGCAGTGCTCAGTAAGGATCACCCCAGAGGCTGACTCACCCACAAGGGTGTCATCCCCATGGGTGCATGTCACCCTCAGCAGTGCTCAGTAAGGATCACCCCATAGTCTGACTCACGCACAGGGGTGTCATCCCCATGGGTGCATGTCACCTGCAGCGGAGCTCAGTAAGGATCACCCCAGAGGCTGACTCACTCACAGGGGTGTCATCCCCAAGAGTGCATGTCACCTGCAGCAGTGCTCAGTAAGGATCACCCCAGAGGCTGACTCACTCACAGGGGTGTCATCCCCACGGGTGCATGTCACCTGCAGCGGAGCTCAGTAAGGATCACCCCAGAGGCTGACTCATTCACAGAGGTGTCATCCCCATGGGTGCATGTCAACTGCAGCGGTGCTCAGCAAGGATCACCCCACAGGCTGACTCACCCACAGAGGTGTCATCCCCATGGGTGCATGTCACCTGCAGCAGTGGTCAGTAAGGATCACCGGAGAGACTGACTCACTCACAGGGGTGTCATCCCCATGGGTGCATGTCACCTGCATCTGTGCTCAGTAAGGATCACCCCAGAGGCAGAATCACTCACAGAGGTGTCATCCCCACGCTGCATGTCACCTGCAGCGGTGCTCAGTGAGGATCACCCCAGAGGCTGACTCACTCACAGGGGTGTCATCCCCAAGGGTGCATGTCACTTGCAGCAGTGCTCAGTAAGGATCACCCCAGAGGCTGACTCACTCAAAGGGGTGTCATCCCCACGGGTGCATGTCACCTGCAGCGGAGCTCAGTAAGGATCACCCCAGAGGCCGACTCATTCACAGAGGTGTCATCCCCATGGGTGCATATCACCTGCAGCAGTGCTCAGTAAGGATCACCCCAGAGGCTGACTCACCCACAACGGTGTAATCCCCATGGGTGCATGTCACCCTCAGCAGTGCTCAGTAAGGATCACCCCAGAGGCTGACTCACTCACAGGGGTGTCATCCCCATGGGTGCATGTCACCTGCAGCGGAGCTCAGTAAGGATCACCCCAGAGGCTGACTCACTCACAGGGGTGTCATCCCCAAGAGTGCATGTCACCTGCAGCAGTGCTCAGTAAGGATCACCCCATAGGCTGACTCATTCACAGAGGTGTCATCCCCATGGGTGCATGTCACCTGCAGCAGTGCTCAGTAAGGATCACCCCAGAGGCTGACTCACCCACAAGGTTTTGATCCCCATGGGTGCATGTCACCCTCAGCACTGCTCAGTAAGGATCACCCCAAAGGCTGACTCACCCACAGTGGTGTCATCCCCATGGGTGCATGTCACCTGCAGCAGTGCTCAGTAAGTATCACCCCAGAGGCTGACTCACCCACAACGGTGTCATCCCCATGGGTGCATGTCACCCTCAGCAGTGCTCAGTAAGGATCACCCCAGAGGCTGACTCACTCACAGGGGTGTCATCTCCATGGGTGCATGTGACCTGCAGCGGAGCTCAGTAAGGATCACCCCAGAGGCTGACTCATTCACAGGGGTGTCATCCCCAAGAGTGCATGTCACCTGCAGCGTTGCTCAGTAAGGATCACCCCAGAGGCTGACTCACTCACAGGGGTGTCATCCCCACGGGTGCATGTCACCTGCAGCGGAGCTCAGTAAGGATCACCTCAGAGGCTGACTCATTCACAGAGGTGTCATCCCCATGGGTGCATGTCACCCTCAGCAGTGCTCAGTAAGGATCACCCCAGAGGCTGACTCACCCACAGGGGTGTCATCCCCATGGGTGCATGTCACCTGCAGCAGTGCTCAGTAAGGATCACCCCAGAGGCTGACTCACCCACAAGGGTATCATCCCCATGGGTGCATGTCACCCTCAGCAGTGCTCAGTAAGGATCACCCCAGAGGCTGACTCACTCACAGGGGTGTCATCCCCAAGGGTGCATGTCACCTGCAGCAGTGCTCAGTAAGGATCACCCCAGAGGCAGACTCACTCACAGAGGTGTCATCCCCACCGCTGCATGTCACCTGCAGCGGTGCTCAGTAAGGATCACCCCAGAGGCTGACTCACTCACAGGGGTGTCATCCCCACGGGTGCATGTCTCCTGCAGCGGAGCTCAGTAAGGATCACCCCAGAGGCTGACTCATTCACAGAGGTGTCATCCCCATGGGTGCATGTCACCTGCAGCAGAGCTCAGAAAGGATCACCCCAGAGGCTGACTCACCCACAAGGGTTTGATCCCCATGAGTGCATGTCACCCTCAGCAGTGCTCAGTAAGGATCACCCCAGAGGCTGACTCACCCACAGTGGTGTCATCCCCATGGGTGCATGTCACCTGCAGCAGTGCTCAGTAAGGATCACCCCAGAGGCTGACTCACCCACAAGGGTGTCATCCCCATGGGTGCATGTCACCCTCAGCAGTGCTCAGTAAGGATCACCCCATAGTCTGACTCACGCACAGGGGTGTCATCCCCATGGGTGCATGTCACCTGCAGCGGAGCTCAGTAAGGATCACCCCAGAGGCTGACTCACTCACAGGGGTGTCATCCCCAAGAGTGCATGTCACCTGCAGCAGTGCTCAGTAAGGATCACCCCAGAGGCTGACTCACTCACAGGGGTGTCATCCCCACGGGTGCATGTCACCTGCAGCGGAGCTCAGTAAGGATCACCCCAGAGGCTGACTCATTCACAGAGGTGTCATCCCCATGGGTGCATGTCACCTGCAGCAGAGCTCAGAAAGGATCACCCCAGAGGCTGACTCACCCACAAGGGTTTGATCCCCATGAGTGCATGTCACCCTCAGCAGTGCTCAGTAAGGATCACCCCAGAGGCTGACTCACCCACAGTGGTGTCATCCCCATGGGTGCATGTCACCTGCAGCAGTGCTCAGTAAGGATCACCCCAGAGGCTGACTCACCCACAAGGGTGTCATCCCCATGGGTGCATGTCACCCTCAGCAGTGCTCAGTAAGGATCACCCCATAGTCTGACTCACGCACAGGGGTGTCATCCCCATGGGTGCATGTCACCTGCAGCGGAGCTCAGTAAGGATCACCCCAGAGGCTGACTCACTCACAGGGGTGTCATCCCCAAGAGTGCATGTCACCTGCAGCAGTGCTCAGTAAGGATCACCCCAGAGGCTGACTCACTCACAGGGGTGTCATCCCCACGGGTGCATGTCACCTGCAGCGGAGCTCAGTAAGGATCACCCCAGAGGCTGACTCATTCACAGAGGTGTCATCCCCATGGGTGCATGTCAACTGCAGCGGTGCTCAGCAAGGATCACCCCACAGGCTGACTCACCCACAGAGGTGTCATCCCCATGGGTGCATGTCACCTGCAGCAGTGGTCAGTAAGGATCACCGGAGAGACTGACTCACTCACAGGGGTGTCATCCCCATGGGTGCATGTCACCTGCATCTGTGCTCAGTAAGGATCACCCCAGAGGCTGACTCACCCACAAGGGTTTGATCCCCATGGGTGCATGTCACCCTCAGAAGTGCTCAGTAAGTATCACCCCAGAGGCTGACTCACCCACAAGGGTGTCATCCCCATGGGTACATGTCAACTGCAGCGGTGCTCAGCAAGGATCACCCCACAGGCTGAATCACCCACAGAGGTGTCATCCCCATGGGTGCATGTCACCTGCAGCAGTGCTCAGTAAGGATCATCCCAGAGACTGACTCACTCACAGGGGTGTCATCCCCAAGGGTGCATGTCACCTGCAGCTGTGCTCAGTAAGGATCACCCCAGAGGCTGACTCACCCACAAGGGTTTGATCCCCATGGGTGCATATCACCCTCAGCAGTGCTCAGTAAGGGTCACCCCAGAGGCTGACTCACCCACAGGGGTGTTATCCCCATGGGTGCATGTCACCTGCAGCGGTGCTCAGTAAGGATCACCCCAGAGGCTGACTCACTCACAAGGGTGTCATCCCCATGGGTGTATGTCACCTGCAGTGATGCTCAGTAAGGATCATCCCAGAGGCTGACCGACCCACAGGGGTGTCATCCCCATGGGTGCATGTCACCTGCAGCGGCAGAGCTCAGTAAGGATCACCCCAAAGGCTGACTCACCTACAGTGGTTTCATTCCCACGGTTGCATGTCACCTGCAGCGGCAGTGCTCAGTAAGGATCACCCCAGATGCTGACTCACTCACAGGAGTGTCATCCCCATGGGAGCATGTCACCTTCAGCAGTGCTCAGTAAGGATCATCCCTGAGGCTGTCTCACTCACAGGGGTGTAATACACATGGGTGCTTGTCACCTGCAGCGGTGCTCAGTAACGATAACCCCAGAGGATGACTCACTCACAGAGGTGTCATCCCCATGGGAGCATGTCACCTGCAGCGGTGCTCAGTAAGGATCATCCCTGAGGCTGTCTCACTCACAGGGGTGTCATCCCCATGGGTAGATGTCACCTGCAGCGGTGCTCAGTAAGGATCAACCCAGAGGCTTACTCACCCACAGGGTTGTCATCCCCATGGGTGCATGTCACCTGCAGAGGTGCTTATTAAGGATCACCCCAGAGGCTGGCTCACTCACAGGTGTGTCACCCCATGGGTGCATGTCACCTGCAGCAGTGCTCAGTGAGGATCACCCCAGAGACTGAATCACAGGGGTGTCATCCCCAAGGGTGCATGTCACCTGCAGCTGTGCTCAGTAAGGATCACCCCAGAGGCTGACTCACCCACAAGGGTTTGATCCCCATGGGTGCATGTCACTCTCAGCAGTGTTCAGTAAGGATCACCCCAGAGGCTGACTCACCCACAGGGGTGTCATCCCCATGGGTGCATGTCACCTGCAGCAGTGCTCAGTAAGGATCACCCCAGAGGCTGACTCACCCACAGGGGTGTCATCCCCATGGGTGCATGTCACTAGCAGCGGAGCTCAGTAAGGATCACCCCAGAGGCTGACTCACTCAGAGGGGTGTCGTCCCCATGGGTGCATGTTCCCTGCAGCGGAGCTCAGTAAGGATCACCCCAGAGGCTGACTCACTCACAGGGGTGTCATCCCCAAGTGTGTATGTCACCTGCAGCGGTGCTTAGTAAGGATCACCCCAGAGGCTGACTCACTCACAGAGGTGTCATCCCCACCGCTGCATGTCACCTGCAGCGGTGCTCAGTAAGGATCACCCCAGAGGCTGACTCATTCACAGAGGTGTCATCCCCATGGGTGCATGTCACCTGCAGCAGTGCTCAGTAAGGATCACCCCAGAGGCTGACTCACCCACAAGGGTTTGATCACCATGAGTGCATGTCACCCTCAGCAGTGCTCAGTAAGGATCACCCCAGAGGCTGACTCACCCACAGTGATGTCATCCCCATGGGTGCATGTCACCTGCAGCAGTGCTCAGTAAGGATCACCCCAGAGGCTGACTCACCCACAAGGGTGTCATCCCCATGGGTGCATGTCACCCTCAGCAGTGCTCAGTAAGGATCACCCCATAGTCTGACTCACGCACAGGGGTGTCATCCCCATGGGTGCATGTCACCTGCAGCGGAGCTCAGTAAGGATCACCCCAGAGGCTGACTCACTCACAGGGGTGTCATCACCAAGAGTGCATGTCACCTGCAGCAGTGCTCAGTAAGGATCACCCCAGAGGCTGACTCACTCACAGGGGTGTCATCCCCACGGGTGCATGTCACCTGCAGCGGAGCTCAGTAAGGATCACCCCAGAGGCTGACTCATTCACAGAGGTGTCATCCCCATGGGTGCATGTCAACTGCAGCGGTGCTCAGCAAGGATCACCCCACAGGCTGACTCACCCACAGAGGTGTCATCCCCATGGGTGCATGTCACCTGCAGCAGTGGTCAGTAAGGATCACCGGAGAGACTGACTCACTCACAGGGGTGTCATCCCCATGGGTGCATGTCACCTGCATCTGTGCTCAGTAAGGATCACCCCAGAGGCTGACTCACCCACAAGGGTTTGATCCCCATGGGTGCATGTCACCCTCAGAAGTGCTCAGTAAGTATCACCCCAGAGGCTGACTCACCCACAAGGGTGTCATCCCCATGGGTGCATGTCAACTGCAGCGGTGCTCAGCAAGGATCACCCCACAGGCTGAATCACCCACAGAGGTGTCATCCCCATGGGTGCATGTCACCTGCAGCAGTGCTCAGTAAGGATCATCCCAGAGACTGACTCACTCACAGGGGTGTCATCCCCAAGGGTGCATGTCACCTGCAGCTGTGCTCAGTAAGGATCACCCCAGAGGCTGACTCACCCACAAGGGTTTGATCCCCATGGGTGCATATCACCCTCAGCAGTGCTCAGTAAGGGTCACCCCAGAGGCTGACTCACCCACAGGGGTGTTATCCCCATGGGTGCATGTCACCTGCAGCGGTGCTCAGTAAGGATCACCCCAGAGGCTGACTCACTCACAAGGGTGTCATCCCCATGGGTGTATGTCACCTGCAGTGATGCTCAGTAAGGATCATCCCAGAGGCTGACCGACCCACAGGGGTGTCATCCCCATGGGTGCATGTCACCTGCAGCGGCAGAGCTCAGTAAGGATCACCCCAAAGGCTGACTCACCTACAGTGGTTTCATCCCCACGGTTGCATGTCACCTGCAGCGGCAGTGCTCAGTAAGGATCACCCCAGATGCTGACTCACTAACAGGAGTGTCATCCCCATGGGAGCATGTCACCTTCAGCAGTGCTCAGTAAGGATCATCCCTGAGGCTGTCTCACTCACAGGGGTGTAATACACATGGGTGCTTGTCACCTGCAGCGGTGCTCAGTAACGATAACCCCAGAGGATGACTCACTCACAGAGGTGTCATCCCCATGGGAGCATGTCACCTGCAGCGGTGCTCAGTAAGGATCATCCCTGAGGCTGTCTCACTCACAGGGGTGTCATCCCCATGGGTAGATGTCACCTGCAGCGGTGCTCAGTAAGGATCAACCCAGAGGCTTACTCACCCACAGGTTTGTCATCCCCATGGGTGCATGTCACCTGCAGAGGTGCTTATTAAGGATCACCCCAGAGGCTGGCTCACTCACAGGTGTGTCACCCCATGGGTGCATGTCACCTGCAGCAGTGCTCAGTGAGGATCACCCCAGAGACTGAATCACAGGGGTGTCATCCCCAAGGGTGCATGTCACCTGCAGCTGTGCTCAGTAAGGATCACCCCAGAGGCTGACTCACCCACAAGGGTTTGATCCCCATGGGTGCATGTCACTCTCAGCAGTGTTCAGTAAGGATCACCCCAGAGGCTGACTCACCCACAGGGGTGTCATCCCCATGGGTGCATGTCACCTGCAGCAGTGCTCAGTAAGGATCACCCCAGAGGCTGACTCACCCACAGGGGTGTCATCCCCATGGGTGCATGTCACTAGCAGCGGAGCTCAGTAAGGATCACCCCAGAGGCTGACTCACTCAGAGGGGTGTCGTCCCCATGGGTGCATGTTCCCTGCAGCGGAGCTCAGTAAGGATCACCCCAGAGGCTGACTCACTCACAGGGGTGTCATCCCCAAGTGTGTATGTCACCTGCAGCGGTGCTTAGTAAGGATCACCCCAGAGGCTGACTCACTCACAGAGGTGTCATCCCCACCGCTGCATGTCACCTGCAGCGGTGCTCAGTAAGGATCACCCCAGAGGCTGACTCATTCACAGAGGTGTCATCCCCATGGGTGCATGTCACCTGCAGCAGTGCTCAGTAAGGATCACCCCAGAGGCTGACTCACCCACAAGGGTTTGATCACCATGAGTGCATGTCACCCTCAGCAGTGCTCAGTAAGGATCACCCCAGAGGCTGACTCACCCACAGTGATGTCATCCCCATGGGTGCATGTCACCTGCAGCAGTGCTCAGTAAGGATCACCCCAGAGGCTGACTCACCCACAAGGGTGTCATCCCCATGGGTGCATGTCACCCTCAGCAGTGCTCAGTAAGGATCACCCCAGAGGCTGACTCACGCACAGGGGTGTCATCCCCATGGGTGCATGTCACCTGCAGCGGAGCTCAGTAAGGATCACCCCAGATTCTGACTCACTCACAGGGGTGTCATCCCCAAGAGTGCATGTCACCTGCAGCAGTGCTCAGTAAGGATCACCCCAGAGGCTGACTCACTCACAGGGGTGTCATCCCCACGGGTGCATATTGTAACGGGTCTGGGAGGCGGAACCTCTGATCAACTTATACAAGGGGGCGGTCCTTGTAAGGAAGCGGGTGGCAACCAGGGAAGACAGGCAGGCAGTCACAGCAGGTGACCGGGACAGTCTCTGGGTAAACGGGCAGGAGGTCACGGCAAGTGACCGGGACAGTCTCTGGGTAAACGGGCAGGAGGTCACAGCAAGTGACCGGGACAGTCTCTGGGTAAACGGGCAGGAGGTCACAGCAAGTGACCGGGACAGTCTCTGGGTAAACGGGCAGGAGGTCACAGCAAGTGACCGGGACAGTCTCTGGGTAAATGGGCAGGAGGTCACAGCAAGTGACCGGGACAGTCTCTGGGTAAACGGGCAGGTACGACCTGTGACGGCTGAGCCTCCAGGTAGGCTAGCAGGCAGATGGCAGATGAGTGCTCCCAGGTGAGCAGGCGAGAGTCTCTGGATAGGCAGGTGGTCACAGCATGTGACGTCAGAGCCTCCAGGTAGGCTAACAGGCAGGTAGCAGATGAGCGCTCCCAGGTGAGCGGGCAAGAGTCTCTGGACTGGCAGGTGGTCACGGCACGTGACGGCGGAGCCTCCAGGTAGGCTAACAGGCAGGTAGCAGATGAGCGCTCCCAGGTGAGCGGGCAAGAGTCTCTGGACTGGCAGGTGGTCACAGCACGTGACGGCAGAGCCTCCAGGTAGGCTAACAGACAGGTAGCAGGTGAGCGCTCCCAGGTGAGCGGGCAAGCTGGTCCATAGACAGACTGACAGGTGTCGGAAGGCAGACCGTCGGACCTCAGGCTAGCAAGCAGGAAAGCGGATGACAGGCAGGAATCAGGCAGCAAACTGGCAGGAGACTGGCAGGTAATTGGCAGGTAACTGGCAGGTAACAGGCAACGGGACCTGAGGGCTGAAGCAGAGTAGTGAACAGTGCAACAACATTGCTCGGGCACCTCCATTTTGGAGGAGGTGCCTTATATATGGAGGGATCCTCCGGCCATTGGCCGGGGATTCCTTAGGGCGACGCGCGCGGCCCCTTTAAGAGAGGGGGAGCGCGCGCGCCCTAAGCACAGTGACCGGGGGAGAGCGGGCGCTGCAAGCAGAGTGGGAGGAAGCCGCCGGGCACGGAGCAGAGAGGTGAGGGGAACAGCGTCCCTGCCTAGCAGGAGGCAGGGACACCGACGCTACAGTATCCCCCCCTTTAGGCCCCCCCTTTTTTAGGCCAGACAGAAATTTAGCAAGGATGAGAGGGGCATGGATGTTCTCCCGGGGCTCCCATGTTCTCTCCTCAGGACCAAACCCCTTCCAATCCACTAGAAAAAAGGTCTTTCCTCTTACCCTTTTGGTGGCCAGAATGTTCTCTACCTCAAACTCGTCTTCAGCAGAAACCAGAGCAGGAGGCGTACCTGTAGACTTGGAAAAGGAGTTAAGTACCACGGGTTTGAGAAGAGATACATGGAAGGAGTTTGGGATCCGTAAGTTGGCCGGGAGTTTCAATTTATAGGCCACCGGGTTGATCTGTTTGATAACCTCCAGAGGACCGAAGAACCGAGGCCCTAACTTATAGGAAGGAATCTTGAGCCGGACGTATTTGGATGAGAGCCAGACTTTATCTCCGGGACGAAATTGTGGGGAATCCAGGCGTTTTTTGTCGGCGTGTCTCTTCATCCGCTCGGACGACTGAAGGAGTGCGGATCGGGTACTCCCCCAAATGGAGGAGAATTTGCTAAGGAGAGATTCCGCGGCCGGGTTGTCCACAGAGGTGGAGACAGGAAAAGGGATCCGAGGATGCTGACCGAAGACTACAAAAAATGGGGATTTAGAAGAAGATTCGCTCTCGTGATTGTTGTAAGAGAACTCGGCCCATGGTAGGAGATCCACCCAGTCTGAATGGTGGGCATTAACGAAGTGCCGGAGGTAACTGGTCAAATTCTGATTGATCCGCTCCACTTGACCATTGGACTGTGGGTGGTAAGCGGAGGAGAAGTCCAGGGTGACGTCGAGCAGCTTACATGTGGCTCTCCAGAAGCGTGAGGTGAACTGAACTCCACGATCCGATACGATGTGGAGAGGCAGACCATGGAGACGGAAGATGTGGCGGATAAAGTCTTTAGCTAGCTCGGGAGCAGACGGGAGACCTGGCAGGGGAATAAAATGAGCCATTTTGGAAAAGCGGTCAGCGACCACCCAAATGACCGTACAACCGGCAGAGACGGGGAGATCTGTTATGAAGTCCATAGCTATATGTTGCCACAGGGCAGCAGGCACAGGTAGAGGAAGAAGGCGGCCGGCAGGCAGGTGTCTCGGAACTTTGTTGCGGGCGCAGGACACACAGGCAGAAACAAAGTCAATTACATCCTTGTGCAGGGTAGGCCACCAGTAGTGCCGGGTAATAAGCTGGAGGGTCTTTTTCTGACCGGCGTGCCCAGCTAGCTTAGACGAGTGACCCCAGTGTAGAATCTTCTCCCGATCGGACTCCGTTACGAACGCCTTACCGGGAGGGAGACGATTTAGGCCCACGGGGGCTACCTGCATTACTCTGGTGGGATCGATGATGTGTTTAGGCTCCTCCTCAAGATCAGACACCAGAAAGGATCGGGACAGGGTGTCAGCTTTGATGTTTTTGTCAGCCGGACGAAAATGAAGAATGAAATCAAAGCGGGCAAAAAACAAGGACCACCGGGCTTGGCGCGGGTTAAGTCTCTGGGCGCTCTGGAGATATGCCAAGTTCTTGTGGTCAGTGTAAATTATTACCGGGTGGAGAGCCCCCTCAAGCAGGTAACGCCACTCCTCCAGTGCCATCTTAATGGCCAACAATTCTCGGTCTCCTATAGAATAATTGCGCTCAGAAGAGGAGAAAAGTTTGGAGAAAAAGCCGCAGGTTACCTTTCTTCCGGAAGAAGATTTTTGGGTAAGTACCGCCCCAGCTCCGGAGCAGGAGGCGTCAACTTCTAGGAAGAATTGTTTGTTGCCGTCCGGACGATGCAGCACCGAGGCGGAGAGGAAGGCCTGTTTTAAGGAAAGAAATGCCTCCTCTGCTTCGGGCGGCCATTCTCTGGGGTTCGTACCTTTACGGGTGAGAGCAGAGATAGGGGCGGTCCGGGAAGAGAAGTGCGGTATGAACAGGCGGTAATAGTTGGCGAAGCCCAGGAACCGCTGAATAGCCTTCAACCCCTCTGGTCGGGGCCACTTCTGGATGGCAGACAGTTTCTCAGGATCCATTTGTAGACCTGTCTGAGAGATTATGTAGCCCAGAAATGGAAGAGAGGTCTGCTCAAAGATGCACTTCTCATATTTAGCGTAGAGGTGGTTCTGCCTGAGCCTGAGCAGGACCTGACGAACGTCCCTCCGGTGAGTAGGAAGATCCGGAGAGAAGACCAAGATATCGTCCAGGTACACCACCACGCAGGAGTAGAGAAGATCACGGAAGATGTCATTGACCAACTCTTGAAAGACGGCAGGAGCGTTACAGAGACCGAAGGGCATCACAAGGTACTCATAGTGGCCGTCCCGGGTATTGAATGCCGTCTTCCACTCATCCCCCTGACGGATACGGACCAGGTTATACGCCCCACGGAGATCCAGTTTGGTGAAGATTCTAGCCCCCCTCAGACGGTCAAATAATTCAGGAATAAGCGGAAGGGGGTATTTATTCTTCACAGTAATCTGGTTTAGGCCTCTATAGTCTATACATGGACGGAGTGAGCCGTCCTTCTTTTTGACAAAGAAGAAGCCTGCTCCTGCCGGGGAGGTAGATTTCCGGATAAATCCCCGGGCCAGGTTCTCCTCAATATATTCAGACATGGACCGGGTTTCAGCAGCGGACAAAGGGTAGATTCGCCCACGGGGAGGAGTAGAGCCGGGCATCAGGTCGATTGGGCAGTCGTATGGTCTATGAGGAGGTAAAGTCTCTACCTCTTTTTTATTGAAGACATCCGCATAAGACCAATAGGGAACCGGAAGACCGGGCAGATTGGCTGGGGTAGGAGAAGGACGGGCAGGACGAACGGGAACTAGACAAGTTTTATGGCAGTCCTGTCCCCAGCGAAGGACCTCTCCGGTCTGCCAGTCAAGCACGGGTGCATGTTTCTGGAGCCAAGGCAGGCCAAGCAATAGTGCGTGAGAGAGTCCAGGCAGAACATGAAAGGAGATGCTCTCAGAATGCAGCATTCCCACCTGTAGAGTCAGAGATTCGGTGATGAGTTGGATGGGATGTGGTAAGATACCCCCATCCACGGCGGTGACAGATAAAGGTACGGCCAGAGGTTTGGTGGTAATGCGGTATTTTTCTACCAGGGATTGAGAGATAAGATTTCCAGCAGCTCCAGAGTCAAGTTGAGCCAGTTCAAAATAGCGGTTCTCTCCGCAGAAGATAGAAACAGACAGCATCAGGGATGGAGAGGATTTACTTTTGTCTAGGGCGACCTCTCTGAGCGATCCTAGACACAGGCGTTTCCCGACCTCTCAGGGCAGGATCGGATCCGGTACTCCTTACTGCCACAGTAGAAACAGCTCCCCTCGGCACGACGTAAGTCTTGACGGTGACAGATAAAGGTACGGCCAGAGGTTTGGTGGTAATGCGGTATTTTTCTACCAGGGATTGAGAGATGAGATTTCCAGCAGCTCCAGAGTCAAGTTGAGCCAGTTCAAAATAGCGGTTCTCTCCGCAGAAGATAGAAACAGACAGCATCAGGGATGGAGAGGATTTACTTTTGTCTAGGGCGACCTCTCTGAGCGATCCTAGACACAGGCGTTTCCCGACCTCTCAGGGCAGGAATGGATCCGGTACTCCTTACTGCCACAGTAGAAACAGCTCCCCTCGGCACGACGTAAGTCTTGACGGGTCTTGACCATCTTGGTCTGGTCGACCTGCATAGGCTCAGGTGAGTGTGCCTGGGGAGAAACAGAGGGAGTGACGGGTCTCTGGAAGGTAGGGACTAGACGTGGAATCCTCCTCTCACGGGTGACCTCCCTAGCGCGCTCCTGGAACCGGATGTCAATCCGGGAGGAAAGTGTAATCAAGTCGTCGAGAGTGGTAGGAATGTCCCGACCGGCGAGTTCATCTTTAATACGGCCGGACAGACCCTCCCAGAAGACGGACACCAGGGCGTCGTTATCCCAGGCCAGCTCCGAAGCAAGGGTACGGAACCGTATGGCATATTGGCCCACGGTGAGACTCCCTTGACGGAGGCGTAGCAGAGATGAGGCGGATGAGGTCTTCCGTCCGGGTTCGTCGAAGACCTTCCGGAAAGCCGTGAGAAAGGCTGGCAGGTCGGACACCAGAGGGTCTCCTCTCTCCCATAGAGGATTTAGCCAAGCCAGTGCCTCTCCCGTGAGATGGGACATGATGAAGGCTACTTTGGCCCGGTCGGAATTAAACTGGTGGGACTGGTGTTCAAAGTGCAGGGTGCACTGGTTAATGAAGCCCCGAGCTTGAGCGGAGTCGCCTCCGAAGCGAGGAGGTGCAGAAAGCCGGATTCCAGAGCAGAATACTATGGTATTGGTGGGCAGCGGAGCAGCCGGGCTGCGAGTCATGACACTAGCAGTGGTTGCTGGTGGGGCAGTCAAAGTGTCCAGGCGAGTATTGACATTCCGCAGATGACCAGGATGGACTCCTGTTGGGACCTCTGTCGGGACACTTCATGACAAAGGTCCGAGAGCGAGGGAGCTTGGGTGCCACCGGGTTCCATGGCCCGAGCAAACTGTAACGGGTCTGGGAGGCGGAACCTCTGAGCAACTTATACAAGGGGGCGGTCCTTGTAAGGAAGCGGGTGGCGACCAGGGAAGACAGGAAGGCAGTCACAGCAGGTGACCGGGACAGTCTCTGGGTAAACGGGCAGGAGGTCACGGCAAGTGACCGGGACAGTCTCTGGGTAAACGGGCAGGAGGTCACAGCAAGTGACCGGGACAATCTCTGGGTAAACGGGCAGGAGGTCACAGCAAGTGACCGGGACAGTCTCTGGGTAAACGGGCAGGAGGTCACAGCAAGTGACCGGGACAGTCTCTGGGTAAATGGGCAGGAGGTCACAGCAAGTGACCGGGACAGTCTCTGGGTAAACGGGCAGGAGGTCACAGCAAGTGACTGGGACAGTCTCTGGGTAAACGGGCAGGTACGACCTGTGACGGCTGAGCCTCCAGGTAGGCTAGCAGGCAGATGGCAGATGAGTGCTCCCAGGTGAGCAGGCGAGAGTCTCTGGATAGGCAGGTGGTCACAGCATGTGACGGCGGAGCCTCCAGGTAGGCTAACAGGCAGGTAGCAGATGAGCGCTCCCAGGTGAGCGGGCAAGAGTCTCTGGACTGGCAGGTGGTCACGGCACGTGACGGCGGAGCCTCCAGGTAGGCTAACAGGCAGATAGCAGATGAGCGCTCCCAGGCGAGCGGGCAAGAGTCTCTGGACTGGTAGGTGATCACAGCACGTGACGGCGGAGCCTCCAGGTAGGCTAACAGACAGGTAGCAGGTGAGCGCTCCCAGGTGAGTGGGCAAGCTGGTCCATAGACAGACTGACAGGTGTCGGAAGGCAGACCGTCGGACCTCAGGCTAGCAAGCAGGAAAGCGGATGACAGGCAGGAATCAGGCAGCAAACTGGCAGGAGACTGGCAGGTAACTGGCAGGTAACAGGCAACGGGACCTGAGGGCTGAAGCAGAGTAGTGAACAGTGCAACAACATTGCTCGGGCACCTCCATTTTGGAGGAGGTGACTTATATATGGAGGGATCCTCCGGACATTGGCCGGGGACTCCTTAGGGCGACGCGCGGCCCCTTTAAGAGAGGGGGAGCACGCGCGCCCTAAGCACATTGACTGGGGGAGAGCGGGCGCTGCAAGCAGAGCGGGAGGAAGCCGCCGGGCACGGAGCAGAGAGGTGAGGGGTACAGCGTCCCTGCCTAGCAGGAGGCAGGGACGCCGACGCTACACATGTCACCTGCAGCGGAGCTCAGTAAGGATCACCCCAGAGGCTGACTCATTCACAGAGGTGTCATCCCCATGGGTGCATGTCAACTGCAGCGGTGCTCAGCAAGGATCACCCCACAGGCTGACTCACCCACAGAGGTGTCATCCCCATGGGTGCATGTCACCTGCAGCAGTGCTCAGTAAGGATCACCGGAGAGACTGACTCACTCACAGGGGTGTCATAACCATGGGTGCATGTCACCTGCAGCTGTACTCAGTAAGGATCACCCCAGAGGCTGACTCACCCACAAGGGTTTGATCCCCATGGTTGCATGTCACCCTCAGCAGTGCTCAGTAAGGATCAACCCAGAGGCTGACTCACCCACAAGGGTGTCATCCCCATGGGTGCATGTCACCTGCAGCAGTGCTCAGTAAGGATCACCCCAGAGGCTGACTCATTCACAGAGGTGTCATCCCCATGGGTGCATGTCACCCTCAGCACTGCTCAGTAAGGATCACCCCGAAGGCTGACTCACCCACAGTGGTGTCATCCCCATGGGTGCATGTCACCTGCAGCAGTGCTCAGTAAGGATCACCCCAGAGGCTGACTCACCCACAACGGTGTCATCCCCATGGGTGCATGTCACCCTCAGCAGTGCTCAGTAAGGATCACCCCAGAGGCTGACTCACTCACAGGGGTGTCATCCCCACGGGTGCATGTCACCTGCAGCGGAGCTCAGTAAGGATCACCTCAGAGGCTGACTCATTCACAGAGGTGTCATCCCCATGGGTGCATGTCACCCTCAGCAGTGCTCAGTAAGGATCACCCCAGAGGCTGACTCACCCACAGGGGTGTCATCCCCATGGGTGCATGTCACTTGCAGCAGTGCTCAGTAAGGATCACCCCAGAGGCTGACTCACCCACAAGGGTATCATCCCCATGGGTGCATGTCACCCTCAGCAGTGCTCAGTAAGGATCACCCCAGAGGCTGACTCACTCACAGGGGTGTCATCCCCATGGGTGCATGTCACCTGTAGCGGAGCTCAGTAAGGATCACCCCAGAGGCTGACTCACTCACAAGGGTGTCATCCCCAAGGGTGCATGTCACCTGCAGCAGTGCTCAGTAAGGATCACCCCAGAGGCAGACTCACTCACAGAGGTGTCATCCCCACCGCTGCATGTCACCTGAAGCGGAGCTCATTAAGGATCCCCTCAGAGGCTGACTCATTCACAGAGGTGTCATCCCCATGGGTGCATGTCACCATCAGCAGTGCTCAGTAAGGATCACCCCAGAGGCTGGCTCACCCACAGGGGTGTCATCACATCGGTGCATGTCACCTGCAGCGGTGCTCAGTAAGAATCACCCCAGAGGATGACTCACTCACAGAGGTGTCATCCCCATGGGAGCATGTCACCTGCAGCAGTGCTCAGTAAGGATCACCCCAGAGGTTGACTCACTCACAGGGGTGTCATCCCCATGGGAGCATGTCACCTGCAGCAGTGCTCAGTAAGGATCACCCCAGAGGCTGGCTCACCCACAGGGGTGTCATCACATCGGTGCATGTCACCTGCAGCGGTGCTCAGTAAGAATCACCCCAGAGGATGACTCACCCACAAGGGTGTCATCCCCATGGGTGCATGTCAACTGCAGCGGTGCTCAGCGAGGATCACCCCACAGGCTGACTCACCCACAGAGGTGTCATCCCCATGGGTGCATGTCACCTGCAGCAGTGCTCAGTAAGGATCATCCCAGAGACTGACTCACTCACAGGGGTGTCATCCCCAAGGGTGCATGTCACCTGCAGCTGTGCTCAGTAAGGATCACCCCAGAGGCTGACTCACCCACAGGGGTGTCATTCCCATGGGTGCATGTCACCTGCAGCAGTGCTCAGTAAGGATCACCCCAGAGGCTGACTCACCCACAAGGGTTTGATCCCCATGAGTGCATGTCACCCTCAGCCGTGCTCAGTAAGGATCACCCCAGAGGCTGACTCACCCACAGTGGTGTCATCCCCATGGGTGCATGTCACCTGCAGCAGTGCTCAGTAAGAATCACCCCAGAGGCTGACTCACCCACAAGTGTGTCATCCCAAAGGGTGCATGTCACCCTCAGCAGTGCTCAGTAAGGATCACCCCAGAGGCTGACTCACTCACAGGGGTGTCATCCCCATGGGTGCATGTCACCTGCAGCGGAGCTCAGTAAGGATCACCCCAGAGGCTGACTCACTCACAGGGGTGTCATCCCCAAGAGTGCATGTCACCTGCAGCAGTGCTCAGTAAGGATCACCCCAGAGGCTGACTCACTCACAGAGGTGTCATCCCCACGGGTGCATGTCACCTGCAGCGGAGCTCAGTAAGGATCACCCCAGAGGCTGACTCATTCACAGAGGTGTCATCCCCATGGGTGCATGTCAACTGCAGCGGTGCTCAGCAAGGATCACCCCACAGGCTGACTCACCCACAGAGGTGTCATCCCCATGGGTGCATGTCACCTGCAGCAGTGCTCATTAAGGATCACCCCAGAGACCGATTCACTCACAGGGGTGTCATCCCCAAGGGTGCATGTCACCTGCAGCTGTGCTCAGTAAGGATCACCCCAGAGGTTGACTCACCAACAAGGGTTTGATCCCCATGGGTGCATATCACCCTCAGCAGTGCTCAGTAAGGATCACCCCAGAGGCTGACTCACCCACAGGGGTGTCATCCCCATGGGTGCATGTCACCTGCAGCAGTGCTCAGTAAGGATCACCCCAGAGGCTGACTCACTCAGAGGGGTGTCATCCCCATGGGTGCATGTTCCCTGAAGCGGAGCTCAGTAAGGATCACCCCAGAGGCTGACTCACTCACAGGGGTGTCATCCCCAAGGGTGCATGTCACCTGCAGCAGTGCTCAGTAAGGATCACCCCAGAGGCAGACTCACTCACAGAGGTGTCATCCCCACCGCTGCATGTCACCTGCAGCGGTGCTCAGTAAGGATCACCCCAGAGGCTGACTCATTCACAGGGGTGTCATCCCCACGGGTGCAGGTCACCTGCAGCGGAGCTCAGTAAGGATCACCCCAGAGGCTGACTCACCCACAATTTGGCCAAATTATGCGCAAAAAACCTTCATTTTTCTAAGTGACATTAGTCTAGATACAATATTTCTTATATTTTCATGTATGGAGTGCCGAAGTTCTTTTTGCTATTGATATTACTCTTTTCTTCAGAGCACCCGAATAGACCAGTGAGCGACCCCTCTCTTTTTTCTATTAATCATTTTTGGGATCCCGCTCCTGGAGCGCAGGTACGTGTTCACACTATTAGAAGTTTGACAACCTTTTTTCTGACCATGTGTCCCTCCCATTCAGTCACAGGTGGTTTTAACTAGCTCTACCAGCCCATACATTGTAGGTTAAAAGCCCAAGCAAAGACATATTGTCCATACAGGCTTACAGCCCAAGAGTGGCATATCCAGTGGTAGCGTAGCGTAGTTTCCCATCATACGAAGGTGACCTTGTCGTGGTTGATGGGCACACATAAATTGGCCAAATTATGCGCAAAAAACCTTCATTTTTCTAAGTGACATTAGTCTAGATACAATATTTCTTATATTTTCATGTATGGAGTGCCGAAGTTCTTTTTGCTATTGATATTACTCTTTTCTTCAGAGCACCCGAATAGACCAGTGAGCGACCCCTCTCTTTTTTCTATTAATCATTTTTGGGATCCCGCTCCTGGAGCGCAGGTACGTGTTCACACTATTAGAAGTTTGACAACCTTTTTTCTGACCATGTGTCCCTCCCATTCAGTCACAGGTGGTTTTAACTAGCTCTACCAGCCCATACATTGTAGGTTAAAAGCCCAAGCAAAGACATATTGTCCATACAGGCTTACAGCCCAAGAGTGGCATATCCAGTGGTAGCGTAGCGTAGTTTCCCATCATACGAAGGTGACCTTGTCGTGGTTGATGGGCACACATAAATTGGCCAAATTATGCGCAAAAAACCTTCATTTTTCTAAGTGACATTAGTCTAGATACAATATTTCTTATATTTTCATGTATGGAGTGCCGAAGTTCTTTTTGCTATTCACCCACAAGGGTGTCATCCCCATGGGTGCATGTCACCCTCAGCAGTGCTCAGTAAGGATCACCCCAGAGGCTGACTCACTCACAGGGGTGTCATCCCCATGGGTGCATGTCACCTTCAGCGGAGCTCAGTAAGGATCACCCCAGAGGTTGACTCACTCACAGGGGTGTCATCCCCAAGAGTGCATGTCACCTGCAGCAGTGCTCAGTAAGGATCACCCCAGAGGCTGACTCACTCACAGGGGTGTCATCCCCACGGGTGCATGTCACCTGCAGCGGAGCTCAGTAAGGATCACCCCAGAGGCTGACTCATTCACAGAGGTGTCATCCCCATGGGTGCATGTCAACTGCAGCGGTACTCAGCAAGGATCACCCCACAGGCTGACTCACCCACAGAGGTGTCATCCCCATGGGTGCATGTCACCTGCAGCAGTGCTCAGTAAGGATCACCCCAGAGACTGATTCACTCACAGGGGTGTCATCCCCAAGGGTGCATGTCACCTGCAGCTGTGCTCAGTAAGGATCACCCCAGAGGCTGACTCACCCACAAGGGTTTGATCCCCATTGGTGCAAATCACCCTCAACAGTGCTCAGTAAGGATCACCCCAGAGGCTGACTCACCCACAGGGGTGTCATCCCCATGGGTGCATGTCAGGTGCAGCAGTGCTCAGTAAGGATCACCCAGAGGCTGACTCACCCACAGGGGTGTCATCCCCAGGGGTGCATGTCACTAGCAGCGGAGCTCAGTAAGGATCACCCCAGAGGCTGACTCACTCAGAGGGGTGTCGTCCCCATGGGTGCATGTTCCCTGCAGCGGAGCTCAGTAAGGATCACTCCAGAGGCTGACTCACTCACAGGGGTGTCATCCCCAAGGGTGCATGTCACCTGCAGCAGTGCTCAGTAAGGATCACCCCAGAGGCAGATTCACTCACAGAGGTGTCATCCCCACCGCTGCATGTCACCTGCAGCTGTGCTCAGTAAGGATCACCCTAGAGGCTGACTCACTCACAGGGGTGTCATCCCCACGGGTGCATGTCACCTGCAGCGGAGTTCAGTAAGGATCACCCCAGGGGCTGACTCATTCACAGAGGTGTCGTCCCCATGGGTGCATGTCAACTGCAGCGGTGCTCAGCAAGGATCACCCCACAGGCTGACTCACCCACAGAGGTGTCATCCCCATGGGTGCATGTCACCTGCAGCAGTGCTCAGTAAGGATCACCGGAGAGACTGACTCACTCACAACGGTGTCATCCCAATGGGTGCATGTCACTCTCAGCAGTGCTCAGTAAGGAACACCCCAGAGGCTGACTCACTCACAGGGGTGTCATCCCCATGGGTGCATGTCACCTGCAGCGGAGTTCAGTAAGCATCACCTCAGAGGCTGACTCACTCACAGGGGTGTCGTCCCCAAGAGTGCATGTCACCTGCAGCAGTGCTCAGTAAGGATCACCCCAGAGGCTGACTCACCCACAAGGGTTTGATCCCCATGGGTGCATGTCACCCTCAGCAGTGCTCAGTAAGGATCACCCCAGAGGCTGACTCACCCACAACGGTGTCATCCCCATGGGTGCATGTCACCCTCAGCAGTGCTCAGTAAGGATCACCCCAGAGGCTGACTCACTCACAGGGGTGTCATCCCCATGGGTGCATGTCACCTGCAGCGGAGCTCAGTAAGGATCACCCCGGAGGCTGACTCACTCACAGGGGTGTCATCCCCAAGAGTGCATGTCACCTGCAGCATTGCTCAGTAAGGATCACCCCAGAGGCTGACTCACTCACAGGGGTGTTATCCCCACGGGTCCATGTCACCTGCAGTGGAGCTCAGTAAGGATCACCTCCCAGGCTGACTCATTCACAGAGGTGTCATCCACATAGGTCCATGTCACCCTCAGCAGTGCTCAGTAAGGATCACCCCAGAGGCTGACTCACCCACAAGGGTGTCATCCCCATGGGTGCATGTCACCTGCAGCAGTGCTCAGTAAGGATCACCCCAGAGGCTGACTCACCCACAAGGGTATCATCCCCATGGATGCATGTCACCCTCAGCAGTGCTCAGTAAGGATCACCCCAGAGGCTGACTCACTCACAGGGGTGTCATTCCCATGGGTGCATGTCACCTGTAGCGGAGCTCAGTAAGGATCACCCCAGAGGCTGACTCACTCACAAGGGTGTCATCCCCAAGGGTGCATGTCACCTGCAGCAATGCTCAGTAAGGATCACCCCAGAGGCAGACTCACTCACAGAGGTGTCATCCCCACCGCTGCATGTCACCTTCAGCGGTGCTCAGTAAGGATCACCCCAGAGGCTGACTCACTCACAGGGGTGTCATTCCACGGGTGCATGTCACCAGCAGCGGAGCTCAGTAAGGATCACGCCAGAGGCTGACTCATTCACAGAGGTGTCATCCCCATGGGTGCATGTCACCTGCAGCAGTGCTCAGTAAGGATCACCCCAGAGGCTGACTCACTCACAGGGGTGTCATCCCCACGGGTGCATGTCACCTGCAGCGGTGCTCAGTAAGGATCACCCCAGAGGCTGGCTCACCCACAGGGGTGTCATCACATCGGTGCATGTCACCTGCAGCGGTGCTCAGTAAGAATCACCCCAGAGGATGACTCACTCACAGAGGTGTCATCCCCATGGGAGCATGTCACCTGCAGCAGTGCTCAGTAAGGATCATCCCTGAGGCTGTCTCACTCACAGTGGTGTCATCCCCATGGGTGCATATAACCTGCAGCGGTGGTCAGTAAGGATCACCCCAGAGGCTGACTTATTCACAGAGGTGTCATCCCCATGGGTGCATGTCAACTGCAGCGGTGCTCAGCATGGATCACCCCACAGGCTGACTCACCCACAGAGGTGTCATCCCCATGGGTGCATGTCACCTGCAGCAGTGCTCAGTAAGGATCACCCCAGAGACTGACTCACTCACAGGGGTGTCATCCCCTCCCCAAGGCTGCATGTCACCTGCAGCTGTGCTCAGTAAGGATCACCCCAGAGGCTGACTCACCAACAAGGGTTTGATCCCCATGGGTGCATGTCACCCTCAGCAGTGCTCAGTAAGGATCACCCCAGAGGCTGACTCACCCACAAGGGTGTCATCCCCATGGGTGCATGTCAACTGCAGCGGTGCTCAGCAAGGATCACCCCACAGGCTGACTCACCCACAGAGGTGTCATCCCCATGGGTGCATGTCACCTGCAGCAGTGCTCAGTAAGGATCACCCCAGAGACTGATTCACTCTCAGGGGTGTCATCCCCAAGGGTACATGTCACCTGCAGCTGTGCTCAGTAAGGATCACCCCAGAGGCTGACTCACCCACAAGGGCTTGATCCCCATGAGTGCATATCACCCTCAGCAGTGCTCAGTAAGGATCACCCCAGAGGCTGACTCACCCACAGGGGTGTCATCCCCATGGGTGCATGTCACCTGCAGCAGTGCTCAGTAAGGATCACCCCAGAGGCTGACTCACCCACAGGGGTGTCATCCCCATGGGTGCATGTCACTAGCAGCGGAGCTCAGTAAGGATCACCCCAGAGGCTGACTCACTCAGAGGGGTGTCGTCCCCATGGGTGCATGTTCCCTGCAGCGGATCTCAGTAAGGATCACCCCAGAGGCTGACTCACTCACAGGGGTGTCATCCCCACGGGTGCATGTCACCTGCAGCGGAGCTCAGTAAGGATCACCCCAGAGGCTGACTCATTCACAGAGCTGTCATCCCCATGGGTGCATGTCACCTGCAGCAGTGCTCAGTAAGGATCACCACAGAGGCTGACTCACCCACAAGGGTTTGATCCCCATGGGTGCATGTCACGCTCAGCAGTGCTCAGTAAGGATCACCCCAGAGGCTGACTCACCCACAACGGTGTCATCCCCATGGGTGCATGTCACCCTCAGCAGTGCTCAGTAAGGATCACCCCAGAGGCTGACTCACTCACAGGGGAGTCATCCCCATGGGTGCATGTCACCTGCAGCGGAGCTCAGTAAGGATCACCCCAGAGGCTGATTCACTCACAGGGGTGTCATCCCCAAGAGAGCATGTCACCTGCAGCAGCGCTCAGTAAGGATCACCCCAGAGGCTGACTCACTCACAGGGGTGTCATCCCCACGGGTGCATGTCACCTGCAGCGGTGCTCAGTAAGGATCACCCCAGAGGCTGGCTCGCCCACAGGGGTGTCATCACATCGGTGCATGTCACCTGCAGCGGTGCTCAGTAAGAATCAACCCAGAGGATGACTCACTCACAGAGGTGTCATCCCCATGGGAGCATGTCACCTGCAGCAGTGCTCAGTAAGGATCATCCCAGAGGCTGTCTCACTCACAGGGGTGTCATCCCCATGGGTGCATATCACCTGCAGCGGTGGTCAGTAAGGATCATCCCAGAGGCTGTCTCACTCACAGGTGTGTAATCCACATGGGTGCTTGTCACCTGTAGCGGTGCTCAGTAACGATAACCCCAGAGGATGACTCACTCACAGAGGTGTCATCCCCATGGAAGCATGTCACCTGCAGCGGTGCTCAGTAAGGATCATCCCTGAGGCTGTCTCACTCACAGGGGTGTCGTCCCCATGGGTGGATGTCACCTGCAGCGGTGCTCAGTAAGGATCAACCCAGAGGCTTACTCACCCACAGGGGTGTCATCCCCATGGGTGCATGTCACCTGCAGAGGTGCTTATTAAGGATCACCCCAGAGGCTGACTCACTCACAGGGGTGTCACCCCATGCGTGCATGTCACCTGCAGTGGTGCTCAGCAAGGATCACCCCACAGGCTGACTCACCCACAGAGGTGTCATCCCCATGGGTGCATGTCGCCTGCAGCAGAGCACAGTAAGGATCACCCCTGAGGCTGACTCACTCACAGGGGTGTCACCCCATGCGTGCATGTCACCTGCAGCTGTGCTCAGTAAGGATCACCCCAGAGGCTGACTCACTCACAGGGGTGTTATCCCCATGGGTGCATGTCACCTGTAGCGGAGCTCAGTAAGGATCACCCCAGAGGCTGACTCACTCACAAGGGTGTCATCCCCAAGGGTGCATGTCACCTGCAGCAGTGCTCAGTAAGGATCACCCCAGAGGCAGACTCACTCACAGAGGTGTCATCCCCACCGCTGCATGCCACCTGCAGCGGTGCTCAGTAAGGATCACCCCAGAGGCTGGCTCACTCACAGGGGTGTCATCCCCACGGGTGCATGTCACCTGCAGCGGTGCTCAGTAAGGATCACCCCAGAGGCTGACTCATTCACAGAGGTGTCATCCCCATGGGTGCATGTCACCTGCAGCAGTGCTCAGTAAGGATCACCCCAGAGGCTGACTCACTCACAGGGGTGTCATCCCCCCGGGTGCATGTCACCTGCAGCGGTGCTCAGTAAGGATCACCCCAGAGGCTGGCTCGCCCACAGGGGTGTCATCACATCGGTGCATGTCACCTGCAGCGGTGCTCAGTAAGAATCAACCCAGAGGATGACTCACTCACAGAGGTGTCATCCCCATGGGAGCATGTCACCTGCAGCAGTGCTCAGTAAGGATCATCCCAGAGGCTGTCTCACTCACAGGGGTGTCATCCCCATGGGTGCATATCACCTGCAGCGGTGGTCAGTAAGGATCATCCCAGAGGCTGTCTCACTCACAGGTGTGTAATCCACATGGGTGCTTGTCACCTGTAGCGGTGCTCAGTAACGATAACCCCAGAGGATGACTCACTCACAGAGGTGTCATCCCCATGGAAGCATGTCACCTGCAGCGGTGCTCAGTAAGGATCATCCCTGAGGCTGTCTCACTCACAGGGGTGTCGTCCCCATGGGTGGATGTCACCTGCAGCGGTGCTCAGTAAGGATCAACCCAGAGGCTTACTCACCCACAGGGGTGTCATCCCCATGGGTGCATGTCACCTGCAGAGGTGCTTATTAAGGATCACCCCAGAGGCTGACTCACTCACAGGGGTGTCACCCCATGCGTGCATGTCACCTGCAGTGGTGCTCAGCAAGGATCACCCCACAGGCTGACTCACCCACAGAGGTGTCATCCCCATGGGTGCATGTCGCCTGCAGCAGAGCACAGTAAGGATCACCCCTGAGGCTGACTCACTCACAAGGGTTTGATCCCCATGGGTGCATGTCACCCTCAGCAGTGCTCAGTAAGGATCACCCCAGAGGCTGACTCACCCACAAGGGTTTGATCCCCATGGGTGCATGTCACCCTCAGCAGTGCTCAGTAAGGATCACCCCAGAGGCTGACTCACCCACAGGGGTGTCATCCCCATGGGTGCATGTCACCTGCAGCAGTGCTCAGTAAGGATCACCCCAGAGGCTGACTCACCCACAAGGGTGTGATCCACATGGGTGCATGTCACCCTCAGCAGTGCTCAGTACGGATCACCCCAGAGGCTGACTCACTCACAGGGGTGTCATCCCCATGGGTGCATGTCACCTGCAGCGGAGCTCAGTAAGGATCACCCCAGAGGCTGACTCACTCACAGGGGTGTCATCCCCAAGAGTGCATGTCACCTGCAGCAGTGCTCAGTAAGGATCACCCCAGAGGCAGACTCACTCACAGAGGTGTCATCCCCACCGCTGCATGTCACCTGCAGCGGTGCTCAGTAAGGATCACCCCAGAGGCTGACTCACTCACAGGGGTGTCATCCCCACGGGTGCATGTCACCTGCAGCGGAGCTCAGTAATTATCACCCCAGAGGCTGACTCATTCACATAGGTGTCATCCCCATGGGTGCATGTCAGCTGCAGCAGTGCTCAGTAAGGATCACCCCAGAGGCTGACTCACCCACAAGGGTTTGATCCCCATGGGTGCATGTCACCCTCAGCAGTGCTCAGTAAGGATCACCCCAGAGGCTGACTCACCCACAGGGGTGTCATCCCCATGGGTGCATGTTACCTGCAGCAGTGCTCAGTAAGGATCACCCCAGAGGCTGACTCACCCACAAGGGTGTCATCCCCATGGGTGCATGTCACCCTCAGCAGTGCTCAGTAAGGATCACCCCAGAGGCTGACTCACTTACAGGGCTGTCATCCCCATGGGTGCATGTCACCTGTAGCGGAGCTCAGTAAGGATCACCCCAGAGGCTGACTCACTCACAGGGGTGTCATCCCCAAGGGTGCATGTCACCTGCAGCAGTGCTCAGTAAGGATCATCCCAGAGGCAGACTCACTCACAGAGGTGTCATCCCCACCGCTGCATGTCACCTGCAGCGGTGCTCAGTAAGGATCACCCCAGAGGCTGACTCACTCACAGGGGTGTCATCCCCACGGGTGCATGTCACCTGCAGCGGAGCTCAGTAAGGATCACCCCAGAGGCTGACTCATTCACAGAGGTGTCATCCCCATGGGTGCATGTCACCTGCAGCAGTGCTCAGTAAGGATCACCCCTGAGGCTGACTCACTCACAGGGGTGTCATCCCCACGGGTGCATGTCACCTGCAGCGGTGCTCAGTAAGGATCACCCCAGAGATTGACTCACTCACAGACGTGTCATCCCCATGGGTGCATTTCACCGGGAGCAGTGCTCAGTAAGGAACACCCCAGAGGCTTATGACTCGCCCCCTGGGCCGTGGGGCACTCGGATCCGGGCAATAGGCAAACGGTGGGAGTAGTAGTGGCAACCCGGTTCCATGGCTCAGGGTTGTCAGGCCAGTGGTAGTCCGTTATGTGCTAATGATTATGTCTGACTACGCCATCCGTGGATTTGCGGTCATCAGGAACCGCCGCTGCAAGGCAGACTGCTGGGGCTGATGATGTATGCAGCTGGGTTGGTGTGACTCCCCACGGGAAGAGTGCGGCCCCAGGGCAGTGTAGTGGATGGTGGGAGTGATGGTAGTGAGAGTCCCAGTGCTGATAGTGCTGGAGGAGCAAGGAGCACACAGACAACAGGTTGCATTCCAGGGTCTTTACTAGAACAGGTAAACTGACCCACAAACAGTCCCGGCTAAGAGGGGACCTGGATGTCTGAGAGCAATGGGGAAATTGGCCCTGGTCAGGGTGAGGGTGTAGGCCTACCGTGCTTTCTGCGCTCCTTCTGGCTATCTCTCCTTATAGGGTAACAGCCCGCGTTTCAGAGCTCTCCGTGTATTCTCGCCTGTATGACCGGCGACGTGGGTTCCTTTCTGCTCCCAGCCTTGTACGGCTTTACTGGTCCCTTCTGTTGTGGCAGCGCCTCCAGGCTTCTTAGGCCAAGGAATATACAGTCCCCTGTGGACTGGTTATCTGCTGTAGGATGTGGAATCCTCCCAGCCTCAGACACCAAAGTCTGGTAAATTAAGTCCTCTATCTGCCAAGACAGGCTCATTTTGCCTCTTGTCTCTGGCTTGTGGCTCTCCTCCTGCCACACTTCCTCTTAGGTGCAATACAACTTTCTGTCCCTGCTCTGCTCCGGGACACGTCTCAGTGCTGAGACAGGTCATCCAGTTCTCCCTAACCCTGCCCCCAGTACCAGCTTTTATAGGGGCAGCCAGCTCCCCCTACTGGCCTGAGACAGGAGGCATTGCATGCTAATGTTCCCCTGACCAGAGAACCTCCCCCTTGCTCTCAGACACAGCTTTAATATATTTGTGGCATCCAGGCCAGGGTGACACATTCCCCCCTAGTGAAATTTAGTTCACCGGGACTAAACAATAAACAAAGACAATGTGCATAACCATAAAACATTAACAGACAGACGGCGCACAGATTGAGTTCTTAAGGTCACCGTGTGGCCTGTGACCGGGTGTTCATATCACCAGCACAACGGGAAGCCTTAACCAGGTGGGGGTCTGTCCTACCCCAAGTCCTTTACAGTCTTAGTTCATTCCTTGGTCAGGCTCCGCACGTAGTCCATACAAAATCCCGGTTACTAAAAGTCCATAACCTTCGAGTCTGTACGGCAATTGTAAGGAACTGACACACACTTACAAATCACGCATGTAACTTGACAAACATTTCAACATTTGGCAACAGGGTTATTTACAATTTTAGCGCGCTCTATATTTTCCAGCGAGCGGATATCTGCCCCTTTGTGCTCCTGGTTGATCTACGTAGCCCACTGTCTGGTGGTGGACCAACCTGGCTTTCCCCACTAGCGTTAGGGGTACAGCTACCAGCTGGGTGTACAGGTAGGGCAGGCAGCTGTCTGCGGGTCCTTTGGCTTACCGCAGGCATGGCAGGCTCACTGTCAGCAGAGGGTTGACTCTCCTGGGCTGCTGGTGCCGGCTCTTCTGCCTCTGGAACCGCTTGCTCCTCTTCACCTTCCGGCTCTTGTGTTGGTTGTTGCTGTGCCGGTTGCAGGAAATGCAGGACGGGTACCACTATGGCATCATTTATGCGAGTCCAGGACTGAGGGAACTCTCCGAGAACGGTGCTGATCATTTCTTCCTTGTCCTCTGCGTGTTCAAGGTCACTCTGATCCTCTTCTGCACTACAGAGTTGCTCGGGGCATCTTTTGAGGTGGTCCCTGGAGACGACACTAGTGGTTTCTCCTCCGTCCTTGGTGATTACGCACACCTTTGGGTTGTCGTGGTCAGACTGCAGTACGGTGTAGGGTTCCCTTTCCCACTGGTCGTCCAACTTATGTAGTGTTCTCTTCCGCTTCAGGACCTGCTCACCAGGTTCTAGGGGATCAGCAGGGGCGTGTTGGTTGAAAAGTCTTTCTTGCCTTTCTCTCACCTGGGCCAGGCTCCTCTCCACACTCTCCTGTACCTTCTTGTACTGCAGTTGCCTTTCTGTATCCCCGTCTGCATCCGGGGAGGTGTCCTCAGGCATTAGGACTCCCATCTCCAGGTCTACAGGCAGCTTACCTGGTCTGGCTCGCATCAGGTAAGCCGGGGTGCAGTTTGTAGCATTCACCGGGATATTGTTGTATAGGTCTATTAGGTCCGGCAGTTTTTCTGGCCACAGGCTGCGTTCCTCCAGGGGCAACGTCTTCAGGAGATCAATGACTATATTGTTCATCTTCTCACACATCCCGTTGGTTAGGGGGTGGTAAGGCGTTGTACGAATCTTCTTACAGCCATAGAGGTTGCAGAACTCTTGGAAGATTTCAGCCTCGAACGCTGGACCCTAGTCTGTCAGGACCTGTTCCGGATACCCGTGTGGATGACAGAAGTACTGCTGGAAGGCTCTGGCCGCTGTTTGGGCTGTCAAGTCTTTTACCGGGACCACCACGAGAAAAACGGGAATAGTGGTCCACGATTGTCAGGGCGTAGATGTACCCTGACCGGCTTGGAGCCAACTTGACGTGGTCTAGAGCTACCAGCTCAAGAGGCTGCATGGTAACGATGGGCCTCAAGGGTGTCTTCTGGCTGATGCGGTCCTTCCTCCTTAGGTGACAAGGGCCACAGTCTCTGCACCACTTTTCTACAGCCCCTCTCATGCCGACCCAAAAGAACCGTCCTCTTAGCAGGAACTCCAGTTTCTTCCAACCGAAGTGCCCCGCTCTGTCATGGTAAGCCCCCAGGACCATATCTGCATCCCGCCTTGGGACCACGACTTGCCAGGTCAGCTCATGGGTCCGGTGGTTGACAATCCTTCTACACAGCTTGCCTTCGTAGAGGAACAGCTTGCTCTTCTCCTTCCACAGCTGCTTGGCTTCCTCTGGAGCATCCGGATCCATGCGGGCATCTTCCTGGGTTAGCAGATCTTTCACCAGGCGGATGGCAGGGTCACTATCTTGGGTCTTGGCCCAGCTGTGGTGAGGTAGGGGATTGATCATCACGGTTGTTAGATCCTCCTCCTTCACGCAGTGGGAGTATTGAGCGGCTCCATACCGGTGAAACGCGGGGAGTTCTACCTCCTCCAGCTCTTCTGGGTCTTCGTCACCTTCAGGTAAGTGAGGCATCCTCGATAGGGCGTCAGCGTTGGCATTGGTTTTGCCGGCCCGGTACTTGATCACGAAGTCATAGTTGGAGAGACGGGCCATCCACCGCTGTTCTAGAGCACCCAGTCTTGCATTGTCCAGGTGTGTCAACGGGTTGTTGTCCGTGTACACGGTGAACTTTGCGGAGGCCAGGTAATGCTTGAAGCGTTCCATCATGGCCCACACCACCGCCAAGAATTCTAGCTTGAAGGAGCTGTAATTCTCTGGGTTCCTCTCGGTGGGCCTCAGCTTCCGGCTGAAGTACGCGATCACCCTTTCTCTACCCTGTTGGTTTTGGGACAGTACGGCTCCCAGTCCCACATTACTGGCGTCCGTGTGGAGAATAAAAGGCTGACCATAATCAGGGTAAGCCAGGATCTCATCCCCCGTGAGGGCCATCTTCAACTGGTGGAAGGATTCCTCTTCCGGTTTATCCCACTTGAAGAGCGGCTTTTGGCTCCTGGACTTAGACTGTCCGATTAGGAGGTCCTGCATAGGAGCTGCCATCTTAGTGAACCCGGGGATGAACCTTCGGTAGTAGCCTACCAATCCGAGAAACTGTCTCACCTCTTTGATGTTCGAGGGGCTTGGCCAGCTCTTAATTGCCGTGACCTTGTCAGGGTCGGGGGCCACTCCTTCCGCGCTTACCATGTGCCCTAGGTACTGGACCTTTGGTTTCAGCAGGTGACACTTCGATGGCTTCACCTTCAGGCCATAGCCTGCCAGGGCTTTGAACACCTCGGCCAGGTGCTTTAGATGGTCCTCGTAGGTTTTCGAATAGACGATCACGTCGTCCAGGTAAAGGAGAACTGTCTCGAAGTTTCGGTGCCCTAGACAGCATTCCATCAGCCGCTGGAAGGTCCCTGGTGCATTGCAGAGCTTGAAAGGCATACAGTTGAACTCGCTCAGTCCCATCGGGGTGGTGAAGGCAGTCTTCTCCTTGTCAGCCTCTGCCACAGGAACCTGCCAGTACCCGCTAGTAAGGTCCAAAGTAGAAAAGAAGTTAGCTGATTTTAGTGCGGCTAAAGACTCCTCTATTCTAGGCAGCGGGTATGCGTCTTTGTGGGTGATACGGTTGATTTGTCTATAGTCTACGCACATTTTCATGGTGCTGTCTTTCTTTTTGACCAGAACCAAGGGGGCTGCCCAGGGGCTACAGCTGTCTCTAATGACCCCAGCTTCTTTCATCTCTCTTAGCATGCCCTTTGCGTTCTGATAATGTGCAGGGGGTACAGGTCTGTGCCTCTCTTTTATTGGTGGGTGGCTCCCTGTGGGGATGTGGTGTTCTATCCCTTTTACTCTGCCGAAGTCTAGCGGGTGCTTACTAAAGACTCTCTCGTACTCCTTTACCACCCGGTAAACTCCTTGTTTTTGGTGCAGGGGAGTGGAGTCAGCACCCACATGGAGTTTCTGGCACCAGTCCTCCTTTTGTTTCTGGGAGCCATTACCCTCCGCCTGTGGAGATGGAGGCAAGGGTTCCACGGCTCTGATGGCTTTGTGTTCGACAACAAACAGTTTGGCGAGTGTAGCGTACCTGGGTAAGTGTATTTCCCTCTCCCCAATGTTGAGGATGCGGACGGGCACCCTCCCATGAAGGACATCAACCACCCCCCGTGCTGTCAAAATGGTGGGCCTGCTGTCTGAGTACACGGGTTCTACCATGGCTTGGTAGTCTCTACCTCTCAACCCGATTGCAGTCCGACACCAGATCATCATTTCACTTTTGGGAGGCATGGAAATGGGGAATGGGTCACTCAGTCTTACGCTACCGATCTCACCACCAGACAGTTCTACCTGCTGCCGTCTCATCAGGGCTTTTATCTCCTTGTTGAGGACTCTCTGTTGGCTGGAACTAGCATTCACCGCCACCTGTTGTAGAATTACAATTACCTCTGAAAGACAATTTTCAATCACGTTAGTATCCACAGTTATTTTAGGGTGACTTTCACGATGGTCAATGTCCACAATAATCACTCCCTGTGCCGGCAGTTCAACTTTACCAATTTTAATGGTCATCTCCATGAACCCCATCTGCGGCACGGGTAAGCCATTACTGGCGATGATGCTCAAGTTACTGTCTGGATACCGTGTGATATCAGCATCACTCCAATACTGCTTAAAAAGTACATAAGGGATAGTGGTTACTTGCGACCCAGTATCCAGCAAGGCGCTCATGGGGATACCGTCCAGCACCACGGGTAAAACCGGGCGCCCCCCAACGTACTTATCCCGCCAATTATAAGGGCCTGGTGATCTTATGCCTGGGGGTTGGCCCTCTGCCCCAGGTTGGACCCGTTTAAATTACAGTACCTGGAAATGTGTCCAGGCTGGTTGCATCGACTGCAAATGGGCTGTCCATCCTCTGCGTAGCGGTCTGTGGGCCTCCCTCGGAACGACGGGATCCTCCTCTGTTGACGCCACGGGACATCCTCTGGACTTGAAGCCAACTCGATGGGTCTTGACGGGTCCACTTGCAACGCCTGGACAGTCCTGGTCAACGCCGCGACGCTCCTGGTCAGCTCCTGGACTTGGTGGTGCAGGTCTTTCAACGGGGCTTGGTTCAGGGCCTGTGCGTCAGCCTCCACGGAGTCCATAGAGGAGGGAGCCGCCTCCTGGTGGCATGTGAGAGCAGGGCGCCGGGGGTTTATAGCGCCACTGGTTGCGGGTTCACGGAGCACCCTTATGGCCCTGTCCTTAAATTGGGCAAAGGTCAGATCAGGGTTCTGAAAGAACATGAGGCGCAGTTGGGCCCTGTGGGCGCTAGACAGCAGACCTTCTATGAATTGTTCTGTTAGCAGCTTATCCGTTTCCTGCACGCTGCCAGGGTCAGTTTGTTGGATGGCCCTCAGGGCTTCCTGCAAATTTAGGGCATAGTCTCTGATGCTGTCCTGTGCCCGCTGCTTACATCCATAGAACCTCATTTTAATCTCAGCGGAGGTACATGTGTCAAAGAATACCCTTCACGGTCCTTTTCTCCTCAGTGGGCCATGACTTTACCTCCCTTTGGGCTGCGCCAGTTAACTGCCCTGTTAGTATGCTAACCTTCTGTTCCTCTGTCAGGGGGTAAACCTGGAACAAACTGTACAGCCTTTCCTTAAAGTCAGTTAGGGCATGGGGCTCCCCTGAGTACATGGGCAGCCAGGCTGCTCCAGGGATGTAGGGCAGGGAAAATGGCATCACCGCTGCTGCAGCTGCGTTGGTGGTAGTGGGCGCCTCCGTGTCCGACATCTTCCTCCCCCCTAGTTAAGCGTGGCCTACCTTCCGACGATCCTCTTCTGTAGGCCGCGGCTCCGCTGGTGCTGCTCTGGACGAGGACCTTGCGTCGCGTCCTGATGACGTCAGCGTCACTCTCTCTCCCTTCCAGGACCTTGCGCAGCGTCGGTGCGTGGGGCGGAGCTTCGGGTCTCGCGCGGTTTGGACGTCCACGCCCCTCTTCTTCCCGCGCGGCATCCTGAAGATGGCGTCCGATGGCGGGAAAACGGCTGAAGATGGCGGGAACCGACGGAAGATGGCGGGAGACGGCTGGAAATGGCGGAAAACGGCTCCGGACGGCGGGAAACCTCTTTTCAGGTAAGTGCAAAGTCTTTTTCAGGCACGCAATACCCGTTTGTGGCGGGTTGGTTGCAATCCTGCCGACTACGCCAAAGCTGACTCCCCCTTGGGCCGTGGGGCACTCGGATCCGGGCAATAGGGAAACGGTGGGAGTAGTAGTGGCAACCTGGTTCCGTGGCTCAGGGTGGTCATCCAGTTCTCCCTAACCCTGCCCCCAGTACCAGCTTTTATAGGGGCAGCCAGCTCCCCCTACTGGCCTGAGACAGGAGGCATTGCATGCTAATGTTCACCTGACCAGAGAACCTCCCCCTTGCTCTCAGACACAGGTTTAATATATTTGTGGCATCCAGGCAAGGGTGACACACTTACTCACCCACAGGGGTGTTATCCCCACAGGTGAATGTCACCTTCAGCGATGGTCAGTAAGGATCACCCCAGAGGCTGACTCACCCACAGGAGTGTCATCGCCATAGGTGCATGTCACCTGCTGCGGCGGTGCTCAGTAAGGATCACCACAGAGGCTGACTCACTCACAGAGGTGTCATCCCCATGGGTGCATGTCACCTGCAGCAGTGCTCAGTAAGGATCACCCCAGAAATTGACTCACTCACAGAGGTGTCATCCCCATGGGTGCATGTTACCGGCAGCGGTGGTCAGTAAGGATCACCCAAGAGGCATACTCACCCACAGGGGTGTCTTCTCCATGGGTGCATGTCACCTTCAGCGATGGTCAGTAAGGATCACCCCAGAGGCTTACTCACCCACAGAGGTGTCATCCCCATGGGTGCATGTCACCTGCAGCGTTGCTCAGTAAGGATCACCCCAGAGGCTTACTCACTCACAGAGGTGTCATCCCCATGGGTGCATGTCACCTGCAGCAGTGCTCAGTAAGGATAACCCAAGAGGCTGACTCACTCACAGTGGTGTCACCCCCATGGGTGCATGTCACCTGCAGCGGTGCTTAGTAAGGATCACCCCAGAGGCTGACTCACTCACAGAGGTGTCATCCCCATGGGTGCATTTCACCTGCAGCAGTGCTCAGTAAGGATCACCCCAGAGCCTGACTCACTCACAGGTGTGTCATCCCCATGGGTGAATGTCACCTTCAGCGATGGTCAGTAAGGATCACCCCAGAGGCTGACTCACTCACAGGGGTGTCATCCCCATGGGTGCATGTCACCTGCAGCGGTGCTCAGTAAGGATCACCCCAGAGGTTGACTCACCCACAGAGGTGTCATCCACATGGGTGCATGTCACCTGCAGCTGTGCTCAGTTAGGATCACCCCAGAGGCTGACTCACTCACAGAGGTGTCATCCCCATGGGTGCATGTCACCTGCAGCAGTGCTCAGTAAGGATCACCACAGAGGCTGACTCACTCACTGAAGTGTCATCCCCATGGGTGCATATCACCTGCAGAAGTGCTCAGTAAGGATACCCCAGAGGCTGACTCACTCACAGAGGTGTCATCCCCATGGGTGCATGTCACCTGCAGCAATGCTCAGTAAGGATCACCCCAGAGATTGACTCACTCTCAGAGGTGTCATCCCCATGGATGCATGTCACCTGCAGCGGTGGTGTTCAGTAAGGATCACCCCAGAGACTGACTCACTCACTGAGGTGAAATCCCAATGGGTGCATGTCACCTGCAGCAGTGCTCAGTAAGGATCACCCCAGAGGCTGACTCACCCACAGAGGTGTCATCCCCATGGGTGAATGTCACCTGCAGAAGTGCTCAGTAAGGATACCCCAGAGGCTGACTCGCTCAGTGAGGTGTCATCCCTATGGGTGCATGTCACCTGCAGCAGTGCTCAGTTAGGATCATCCCAAAGATTGACTCACCCACAGGGGTGTCATCCCAATGGGTGCATGTCACCTGCAGCAGTGCTCATTAAGGATCACCCCAGAGATTGTCTCACCCACAGGGTTGTTATCCCCACTGGTGCATGTCAACTACAGCGATGGTCAGTAAGGATCACCCCAGAGACTGTCTCACCCACAGGGTTGTTATCCCCATGGATGCATGTCACCTGCAGCGGTGGTGTTCAGTAAGGATCACCCCAGAGACTGACTCACTCACTGAGGTGTAATCCCAATGGGTGCATGTCACCTGCAGCAGTGCTCAGTAAGGATCACCCCAGAGGCTGACTCACCCACAGAGGTGTCATCCCCAAGGGTGCATGCCACCTGCAGTGGTGCTCAGTAAGGATCACCCCAGAGGCTGACTCACTCACAGAGGTGTTATCCCCATGGGTGCATGTCACCTGCAGCGGTGCCCAGTAAGGATCACCCCAGAGGCTGACTCACTCACAGAGGTGTCATTCCCATGGGTGCATGTCACCTGCAGCGATGGTCAGTAAGGATCACCCCAGAGGTTTACTCACCCACAGGGGTGTTATCGCCTCGGGTACATGTCACCTTCAGCTATGGTCAGTAAGGATCACCCCAGAGGCTTACTCACCCACAGGGGTGTTATCCCCACGGGTGCATGTCACCTTCAGAGATGGTCAGTAAGGATCACCCCAGAAGCTTACTCACCCACAGGGCTCTTATCCCCACAGGTGCATGTCACCTTCAGCGATGGTCAGTAAGGATCACCCGAGAGGCTTACTCACCCACAGAGGTGTCAACCCACTTGGGCATATCACCTGCAGTGGTGCTCAGTAATGATCACCCCAGAGGCTGTCTCACCCACAGAGGTGTCATTCCCATGGGTGCATGTCACCTGCAGCGGTGCTCAGTTAGGATCACCCCAGAGGCTGACTAACCCACAGGGGTGTCATCCCCATGGGTGCAAGTCACCTGCAGCAGTGCTCAGTAAGGATCACCCCAGAGGCTGACTCACCCACAGGGGTGTCATCCCAACGGGTGTATGTCACCTGCAGCGATGGTCAGTAAGGATCACCCCTGAGGCTGACTCACCCACAGAGGTGTCATCCCCATGGGTGCATGTCACCTTCAGCGCTGATCAGCAAGGATCACCCCAGAGGCTTACTCACCCACAGGGGTGTTATCCCCATGGGTGCATGTCACCTTCAGCGATGATCAGTAAGGATAACCCCAGAGGCTTACTCACCCACAGGGGAGTCATCCCCACGGGTGCATGTAACCTGCAGTGGTGCTCAGTAAGGATCACTCCAGTGGCTGACTCACCCACAGAGGTGTCATCCCCATAGGTGCATGTCACCTGCAGCGGTGCTCAGTAATGATCACCCCAGAGGCTGACTCACCCACAGTGGTGTCATTACCATGGGTGCATGTCACCTGCAGCGGTGCTCAGTAAGGATCACCCTAGCCGCTGACTCACCCGCAGGGGTGTCATCCCCATGGGTGCAAGTCACCTGCAGCAGTGCTCAGTAAGGATCACCCCAGAGGCTGACTCATTCACAGGGGTGTCATCCCCACGGGTGCATGTCACCTGCAGCGATGGTCAGTTAGGATTACCCCTGAGGCTGACTCAACCACAGGGATGTCATCCCCACGGGTGCATGTCACCTGCAGAGATGGTCAGTAAGGATCACCCCAGAGGCTGACTCACTCACAGGGGTGTCATCCCCATGGGTGCATGTCATCTGAAGCAGTGCTCAGTAAGGATCACCCCAGAGGCTGACTCACCCACAGTGGTGTCATCCCCATGGGTGCATGTCACCTGCAGCGGTGCTCAGTAAGGAACACCCCAGAGGCTGACTCACTCACAGAGGTGCCATACCCATGGGTGCATGTCACCTGCAGCGGTGCTCAGTAAGGATCACCCCAGAGGCTGTCTCACTCATAGGGGAGTCATCCCCATGGGTGCATGTCAACTGCAGCGGTGCTCAGTAAGGATCACCCCAAAGGCTGACTCACTCATAGAGGTGTCATCCCAATGGGTGCAAGTCACCTGCAGCAGTCCTCAGTAAGGATCACCCCAGAGGTTGACTCACCCACAGAGGTGTCATCCACATGGGTGCATGTCACCTGCAGCTGTGCTCAGTTAGGATCACCCCAGAGGCTGACTCACTCACAGAGGTGTCATCCCCATGGGTGCATGTCACCTGCAGCAGTGCTCAGTAAGGATCACCCCAGAGGCTGACTCACTCACTGAAGTGTCATCCCCATGGGTGCATGTCACCTGCAGAAGTGCTCAGTAAGGATACCCCAGAGGCTGACTCACTCACAAAGGTGTCATCCCCATGGGTGCATGTCACCTGCAGCGGTGCTCAGTAAGGGTCACCACAGAGGCTGACTCACCCACAGAGGTGTCATCCACATGAGTGCATGTCACCTGCAGCTGTGCTCAGTTAGGATCACCCCAGAGGCTGACTCACTCACAGAGGTGTCATCCCAATGGGTGCATTTCACCTGCAGCAGTGCTCAGTAAGGAGCACCCCAGAGATTGACTCACTCACAGAGGTGTCATCCCCATGGATGCATGTCACCTGCAGCGGTGGTGTTTAGTAAGGATCACCCCAGAGACTGACTCACTCACTGAGGTGTAATCCCAATGGGTGCATGTCACCTGCAGCGGTGGTGTTTAGTAAGGATCACCCCAGAGGATGACTCACTCACAGGGGTGTCATCCCCATGGGTGCATGTCACCTGCAATAATGGTCAGTAAGGATCTCCCCAGAGGCTGACTCACCCGCAGGGTTGTCATCCCCATGGGTGCAAGTCACCTGCAGCAGTGCTCAGTAAGGATCACCCCAGAGGCTGACTCATTCACAGGGGTGTCATCCCCACGGGTGCATGTCACCTGCAGCGATGGTCAGTAAGGGTTACCCCAGAGGCTGACTCACTCACAGGGGTGTCATCCCCACGGGTGCATGTCACCTGCAGAGATGGTCAGTAAGGATCACCCCAGAGGCTGACTCACTCACAGGGGTGTCATCCCCATGGGTGCATGTCACCTGAAGCAGTGCTCAGTAAGGATCAACCCAGAGGCTGACTCACCCACAGTGGTGTCATCCCCATGGGTGCATGTCACCTGCAGCGGTGCTCAGTAAGGATCACCCCAGAGGCTGACTCACTCACAGAGGTGTCATCCCCATGGGTGCATGTCACCTGCAGCGGTGCTCATCAAGGATCACCCCAGAGACTGACTCACTCACAGGGGTGTCATCCCCATGGGTGCATGTCACCTGCAGCAGTGCTCAGGAAGGATTACCCCCGAGGCTGACTCACTCACAGAGGTGTCATCCCCATGGGTGCATGTCACCTTCAGCGGTGCTCAGTAAGGACCATCCCAGAGGGAGACTCACTCAGAGCGGTGTCATCCCTATGGGTGCATGTCACTTGCAGCAGTGCTCAGTAAGGATCACCCGAGACGCTGACTCACCCACACAGTTGTCATCCCCATGGGTGCATGTGACCTGTAGCAGTGCTCAGTAAGGATCACCCCAGAGGCTGACTCACTCACTTGGGTGTCATCCCCATTGGTGCATGTCACCTGCGGCAGTGCTCGGTAAGGATCACTGCAGAGGCTGACTCACTCACAGAGGTGTCATCCCCATGGGTGCATGTCACCTGCAGCACTGCTCAGTAAGGATCACCCCAGAGGCTGACTCACTCACAGAGGTGTCATCCCCATGGGTGCATTTCACCTGCAGCTGTGCTCAGTAAGGATCACCCCAGAAGATGACTCACTCACAGGGGTGTCATCCCCATGGGTGCATGTCACCTGCAGCAATGGTCATTAAGGATCACCCCAGAGGCTGACTCACTCACAGGGGTGTCATCCCCATGGGTGCATGTCACCTGCAGCAATTGTCAGTAAGGATCACCCCAGAGGCTGACTCACTCACAGAGGTGTCATCCCCATGGGTGCATGTCACTTGCAGCGGTGCTCAGTAAGAATCACCCCAGAGGCTGTCTCACTCACAGAGGTGTCATCCTCATGGGTGCATGTCACATGCAGCAGTACTCAGTAAGGATTACCCCCGAGGCTGATTCACTCACAGAGGTGTCAGCCTCATGGGTGCATGTCACCTGCAGCTGTGCTCAGTAAGGATCACCAAAGAGGCTGACTCACTCACTGAGATGTCATCCCCACTGGTTCATGTCACCTGCAGCGGTGCTCAGTAAGGATCACCACAGAGGCTGACTCACCAACAGGGGTGTCATCCCCATGGGTGCATGTCACCTGCAGCAGTTCTCAGTAAGGATCTACCCAGAGGCTGACTCACTCACAGGGGTGTCATCCCCATGGGTGCATGTCACCGGCAGCGGTGCTCAGTAAGGGTCACCCCAGAGGCTGATTAACTCACAGGGGTGTCATCCCTATGGGTGCATGTCACCTGCAGCGGTGCTCAGTTAGGATCACCCCACAGGCTGACTCACCAACAGAGGTGTCATCGCCATGGGTGCATGTCACCTGCAGCAGTGCTCAATAAGGATCACCCCAGAGGCTGACTCACTCACAGGGGTGTCATCCCCATGGGTGCATGTCACCTGCAGCAGTGCTCAGTAAGGATTACCCCAGAGGCTGACTCAGTCACAGGGGTGTCATCCCCTTGGGTGCACGTCACCTGCAGCAGTGCTCAGTAAGGATCACCCCAGAGGCTGACTCACCCACAGGGATGTCATTCCCATGGGTGCTTGTCACCTGCAGCAGTGCTCAGTAAGGATCACCCCAGAGGCTAATTCACCCACAGAGGTGTCATCCCCATGGGTGCATGTCACCTGCAGCGATGGTCAGTAAGAATCACCCCAAAGGCAGACTTACCTACAGAGGTGTTATCCCCACTGGTGCATGTGTGGCACCCCAGGGGTCTGGTTACCACAGTAATAGCAATATTACGTCTGAGAGCAGGTGGGAGGTCTCCTGGTCAGGAACCCTAAGCATGCAACACTTCCTGCCCAGTCCTGGGAGGGGAAGAACTTCCCCTATATAAACTGGGGCTGAGGCGGGGTTAGAGAGAAGAAGAGGAGTCCCAGACAGAGACACAGTCTGGTCTGGAGTGGAGCAGATACAGGGAGAGCAAGATCAGGAGCTCTGTGGGAGCAGTGATAAAAGGGGTCAGAGACTGGAAGCTGTAGAGCTCGTCCTGACTGAAGAGTAGAGATGAGCGTTGTTCTACTCGAACTGTTCGCCAATCTCAAATTCGAGCTGTTTTGGGCGGTGTTCGAGCCGTTCGGCGAACACGAACAATTTCAGAAAAATTCGGCTGTTCGAGGTTATGTTCGATAACTGTTCGTGCACCAAAATCATAACTGGATTTTTTCTCAGTAATGATGAAAATTAATGTTAATACGCAGTTTGAGTGTACAGCGGGGTGGGGGGAGGGGCAGGGGATGGATCTCTGCAGGAACAATGAAGATCTCCATTTTTTTTTCTCTTTCCCGCATTTGCAGTGGGGAGGTGCAATCTGTCAGCCTATCAGCAGCGCACACACGGAGCGAAGTGCTTTTTTTCACACAAGCAAGGGCATGTGTCATTGGCAGTGTATGTCACATGTCCTTGCCCTATAAGACCAAGCCATTTTCCCCGTCGCCACCATTTTCTCACTGCTGCAGCTGCGTGTTAGACGGCACCGCTGTTGCTGTGTGCGCTATACCTTGTTAATTTCAAGCCAATTTTCGCACAAATATACAGATAGCTTGGGAGTGGGGAATAGTTGTGATTGCAGTCCTTTTAAGGACTAGGTTACAGCATTTCCTACGACTTTTATCAGGGAGGTCTGTGCTCTTAAATAGATAGGTTGTGGGAGTAAAGACTAATTGTAATTGGAGTCCTTTTCAGGACTAGGTTACATGAGTTCCTATCAGTTTTTGCCAGGCAGGTCTGTGCCAGTGCTGTGCAAGTTTTTTTCACAGCATTTGGCTGAATCTAGCAAAGCTAATCCTTTTTGGCCTATTGCAGAGTGTGTTAGTCAGTGGAGTAGCCTATCTGTGTTGCAAGATATAACACCTGTGTATAGAATACCAATTTTTTTACTGCACCTAGTGAAGTAAAATCTTTTGGGCATAGCATCATTCTATTAGTCCATCTATACTGACCTCCATCAGGTTGCAAACTGAATATAATTTTTTTCTGCATCTAGCTCTGAAAAAATATTTGGGCTTCTAGCAGTGTGTGGGACTTGGTCTATTAGTCTATCTATACTGACCTCCATCAGGTTGCAAATTAAAAATAATTTTTTTCTTCATTTAGCTCTGAAAAAATATTTGGGCTTCTAGCAGTGTGTGGGACTTGGTCTATTAGTCCATCTATACTGACCTCCATCAGGTTGCAAATTAAAAATAATTTTTTTCTGCATCTAGCTCTGAAAAAATATTTGGGCTTCTAGCAGTGTGTGGGACTTGGTCTATTAGTCCATCTATACTGACCTCCATCAGGTTGCAAATTAAAAATAATTTTTTTCTGCATCTAGCTCTGAAAAAATATTTGGGCTTCTAGCTGTGTGTGGGACTATTTGTATTAGTCCATCTATACTGACCTCCACCAGGTTGCAAATTCAAAATAATTTTTTTCTGCATCTAACCCAGCCAATAGTTTTGGCCTAATACCACAGTTTGGCCACTCAGCTCTGCTCGGTTACCATCCATTGTTTTTTTGTGCAAACAACTCCAGAGTTGTGAATTAGTTAACCACCAAAATGAGTGGAAAAAGGCCTGCTGCTGGTGGAAAGGGGAATAGGCGTGTTGGGAAGGGGAAAAAAGGTTGTGTCCGTGGGGTAGGTGTTAAAGCAACAGTAACATCTGCAGAAGAAAGACCATCTTCCAGCCAAACTAAAATGTCTACTTCTTTTAGCGGACAATGTGATAAGATCCCTTTCTTACGGCCACGCCAATCGCTACAAATTCCAGATGAGGCACAAAAACAGCAGGTGCTTCAACGGATATCAAGTGCTCCTTTAAGTGGGCTCTCCTCCACATCAACTTCAACATCACAAATACTCCAGTCCTCAAAGGTGTCACCCAAATCGCACTTGCTTCCTCACAGCTCCCAAATCTCCAGCTGCCCGTCTGAGTATGAGGTAGAACAGATGGTTGAGTCTGCAGAGCTGTTTACTCATACTATAGCCTGGGAATCAGAGGTCGACTCCAGCGCTTCTGTGAATCCAGACGAGGAAATGATCTGCACTGATGCCCAGAATCTTTATGAGTCGGATCCAGGACCAGACGCAGAAGGTTCTGACCATAATGTAGACCCTCATTCCCAAACTGTAACTCCTGTTGGTGGAGACAATGAGGAAGACGATGATAAGACTCAAATACCTGATTGGAGCGACAACTTTAGTTTTTTGTCAGGGCAGGAACAGGTTGGCTCTGAGGACGACGGATGTGATAACGCACAGGGTGATGATGATGAGGTCGGAGATCCCACTTACTGTCAACCCACAGTCAGCCAAGAGATGAGGTCAGCAGAGGAGGTGGAGGAAGATGCTAGTGACGACGAGCTCAGGTTGCGCCTTCCTGGACAGAGACGTAGTACTGGAAGCACGTCAACAACTGCATCCTCAAACACAACTCTGCCTCTCACCACAAGTCGTGGTGGCTCTTCAGGTCGCATGGGTGCTAAGCCTTGCATAGCCTGGGCATTTTTTCAGATCGATAAAGATGACCCAACTCGTGTTATCTGTAACATTTGTCAGCAAAAGCTAAGTAGAGGCCAAAAAATACATAGTTTGAGTACTTCATGCATGAACCGGCACATGGACATGAAGCATAAGTTGCAGTGGGAAGCTCAGTGTGCTACAATGCGGCCTAGCCGGCCGGGCCAATCACCGTCTGCCATATCTTGTGCATCCGCGGCCTCTTCATCCTCTGTGACTGGGGGGACAGCAATCACACCTGTTTTGGGGCGCAGACCTGCCACCTCTTTACCCGCAACAGCCAGCGTGATTGGCAGGTCATCATTTTCTTTGGAGGTGGTAACACCAGCTGGTGTTGAGCGCTGTCCGACATCGATAGCACCACCTTTGGATCAAGGCAACCTAACATGTCCGCCTGCATCTTCCTCACAGACCGGCAGTTTGCCGGGGACACCCTTATCAACCCCGTCTAAGCACAATAGCCAGCCCTCGGTCCCTCAGATGTGGACAAGTAAAAGACCATTTCCTCCTAGCCATGAGAAAGCTAAGAGGTTGAATTTCACCATCTGCAAGCTCTTGGCTACAGAAATGCTGCCTTTCCGCCTGGTGGACACAGAGGATTTTTGAGACCTTATGTCCGTCGCAGTGCCCCAGTACCAGATGCCCAGTCGGCACTACTTCTCAAAGAAAGGTGTGCCTGCGCTCCACCAGCATGTCGCACACAACATCACCGCTTCTTTGAGAAACTCTGTGTGTGACAGGGTGCATTTCACCACAGACACTTGGACGAGTAGGCATGGACAGGGGCGTTACATGTCGCTGACTGGGCACTGGGTAACTATGGTGACAGCAGGACAAGGGGCTGCTGTCCAAGTCTTGCCGTCCCCACGAGTTGTGCGTCAATCCTCTTTATGTCAAAGTTCCTCCACTGCTTCTGCCTCCTCAACCTCCTCTCGGTCTTCCACCTGCACCCAAAGCCTGTCTGGTCATGCCACAAGCTTTCTAACTGCGCAGAAGGGATCCTGCACACCTCCTTACTATGCTGGCAGTAGGGCTCAACGTCATCAGGCGGTTTTTACATTGAAATGTCTGGGAAATGTGAGTCACACAGCTGAGGAGTTGTGGTCAGCTCTGGAGAACCAATTTCATGAATGGTTGTCTCCACTGGACCTGAAACCAGGGAAGGCCGTGTGCGACAATGCTGCAAACCTGGGTGCGGCCCTTCGCCGGGGCAATGTCACACACGTGCCTTGTATGGCTCACGTGTTGAACCTGGTTGTCCAGCAATTTTTAGCCCACTATCCCAGACTAGATGGCCTTCTGCAGAGGGCACAGTCGCTGTGTGCTCACTTCCGCCGTTCGCATCCCGCAGCTCAGCGACTTACATCTCTACAGAAGTCGTTGGGCCTGCCACTTCACCGGCTAAAATGCGATGTGCCTACCCGGTGGAATTCAACTCTGCACATGTTGCAGCGACTGTGGCAGCACCGACAAGCCCTGGTGCAATACGTTCTGACGTATAGCCTGGGCCAACGAGATTCAGAGGTGGGGCAAATCACGCTGGAGGAGTGGTCTCAGATCAGGGACCTATGCACCCTTCTGCACAGTTTTGAAATGGCGACGAAGATGTTTAGTGCTGACGATGCCATTATCAGCATGACTATTCCGGTGATTTACATGCTGGAGCACATGTTAAACAGAATTCGGAGTCAGGTGGTGGCACAAGAGGAGGTGGAGGAAGTAGAGGAGGAGGAGTTGTATGCGGAAGGGCTAACATCTGCAAGGTCCAGACGGTCGGCAGCACCAAGGCGGCAGGCATGTGAGGGTGGGGGAGATGGTTTTACCAGGGCGCATGGTAGCAGCCAAACTAGTGAGGAAGGTGCAGGAGCCCAGGAAGAAGTGGAGGACGAACTGATGGAAGACTCATCAGATGAGGGAGACCTTGATCACATTTCTGTTGTGCGAGGTTGGGGGGAGAGGACAGAGGAAGGAAGCATGATTGTTACCTCGCCACCAACACAACAGGGACTTGGTGCTCCTGGATGCGCAACACACATGAGTGCCTTCTTGCTGCACTACCTGCAACATGACCCTCGAATTGTGAGAATTAGAAATAATCCTGACTACTGGGTTGCCACACTGTTAGATCCCCGGTACAAAAGTAAATTTGCAGAAATTATTCCTGCCATAGAAAGGGATGCACGCATGCAGGAGTATCAGCAGAGACTGTTGCAGAATCTTACATGTGCTTTTCCACAAAATACCAGTGGTGCACGTAGTGAATCTCACAGTTCCAACTTGCCAACCGTGGGACCGTCAAGTGTTCAGCACTCAAACCGTAACAGAACCACAGTATCTGCTGGTAACATCAATTTTGCGGAATCATTTCACCACTTTTTTAGCCCATCCTTTGCAAGGCCACAGGAGACAAGAAGTCTGACACATAGTCAACGCCTAGAGACGATGGTACAGGAGTATCTCCAAGTAAACATTGAAGCCACGACTGTGTCACTGGACCCTTGCTCTTTTTGGGCTTCCAATCTGGATAAATGGCCGGAGCTAGCCACTTACGCCTTGGAGATCTTGTCATGCCCCGCAGCCAGCGTTCTGTCTGAACGTGTGTTCAGCGCTGCTGTTGGTGTGCTGACAGATAAGTGCACGCGGCTCTCCACTGATAATGTAGACAGACTCACGTTCATAAAGATGAACAAATCATGGATCCGAAACGACTTTTCTACCCCTGTGTCATCCTGGGGAGAGTAAAAGCTTGATGATTGGTTAAAATCACCCTACCAACCGTTTTAAGCTTTCAAATTACTAATCATGTTTATCTGTATCTTGACTGGAAAATAATTTGGGCTTTGTAGCAGTGTGCAGCACTGATCCTATTAGGCCATCTATACTAAAGCTTCACCAGATTTAAAATTAAAAATAATTTTTAGCTGCATCTAGCCCGGAAAATAATTTTGGGGCTCCGAGATGCGCAAGGCACATAAGTGCCTTCTTGCTGCACTACCTGCAGCATGACCCTCATATTGTCAGAATTCGAAGTAATCATGACTACTGGGTTGCCACACTCTTAGATCCCCCAAACTTTTCGATCAACCTTTTCATTTTAATAAAGACCAAAAAAATGGTCATTTTTGAAATTATAAGCATTAGCAGGTTGTTAGAAACTGAAATCAAACAGTTTTCAACTCAAAACTTTATTCTAGGTGATGTTACATTTTCACATAGGACCCCTTGTTCGAAAGGAGCTTCTGAACTCTCTCGTCCATTGAATTTGTCAGGTTTTGGATGGTTTCTGCTTCAATTGTTTTGCATGAGGACAGAATACCCTCCCAGAGCTGTTGCTTAGATGTGAACTGCCTCCCGCCATCATAGACACTCCTTTTAATGATGCTCCAAAGGTTCTGAATGGGGTAGAGGTCAGGGGAGCATGGGGGTCACACCATAAGTTTGTCCCCTTTTATGCCCATATCAGCCAGAGATGCAGATGTTTTATGTGCAGCATGAGATGGTGCATTATCATGCAGAAAAATGATCTTGCTGTGAAATACACGGTTCTTCTTCTTGAACCATGGCAGGAAGTGCTGTTTGAGAAAATCCACATACATTATGGAGTTCATCTTTAGCGCCTTCAGGGATCCTAAAGGGGCCGACAATCTCTCTCCCCATGATTCCAGCCCAAAACATTACTCCACCTCCTCCTTGTTGGCACTGTAGCCGTGTTTGCGTGGGGTGTCCATCAACCAGCCATCCTCCACTCCATCCATCTGGACCATCGATCGCTGCACGGCACTCATCCGTGAACAAAACAGTTTTGAAATCAGTCTTCATGTAATGTTTGGCCCACTGGAGCCGTTTCTGCTTGTGTGAAGTGGATAGAGGAGGTCGACAGGATGGCGTATGCACAGCTGCAAACCTCTGAAGGACCCTGCATCTTGTTGTTCGGGGGACGTTGGAGGCACAAGCAGCTTCAAAAACTTGTCTGCTGCTATGACAAGGCTTTTTTGCCGCTGCTCTTTCAACCTGACGTAATTGCCTGTAGGAAAGAGTCCTCAATTTGCCCTTATCAGCACGCACACGTGTGTACTGTGAATCAGCTACATACTTCTTGATTGCCAAGACACTTCATCCTGATCATCGCACAATGTTGATTGTAGTCATGCCTTGACCTAAACACTCCACAATTTGTTGCTTCTCAGCAGCCGACACATCCTTTTTCTTTCCCATTTTGGCAGAAAATGTAGGCTGCTTAATAATGTGAGAGAGCCTTCTTAAGTAGTCTTGCCTTTCATTGGACACACCTGCCAAACTAATTAGCACAGGTGTCTGCAATTGCTTACAGTGATATAAAGAGCCCTGACACACATCACCATCAATGAGTTTAACTGACAAACAAACAAATTCTTCCCTTATCACTCCTAAACACTTTTTGTATAATAATTTGGAACGCAGTGTACATGTGCTTTTCCACAAAACACCAGTGGTTCACGTAGTGAATCTTACAGTTCTAACTTGCCAACCGTGGTCTGTATGGAATTGTTCAATAAAGGGCCCAAAATTAAGATAACATAGATGGGAGAGGTCTCTATGAATAGGAATTCCTAAGTATTTGATACCCTGTGAGGGCCAGGCAAAGGGAAAGTTGGACTGGATGGAATCCTATATGGATTTGGGGAGGGAGACATCGAGGGCCTCAGACTTCGCTGCATTGATTTTAAAATTTTACCATGTAACAAAGTGATCTATTTCAGCCATAACAGCATGGATGGATATATGTGATTGAGTGATATATACTAGGACATCATCAGCAAATAGAGAGCACTTGTACTCGGTGCCTCCCACCTCAATCCACCTAATATTGGGGTTATGGCGAATTGATGAGAGCAGGTGCTCCGTCACTAGGATGTATAAGAGAGGGGACAGAGGACATCACTGCCTTGTCCCATTGGTGATTGTGAAAGGTGATGAAAATGTTCTGACGCACCCCCTGGGCCTTGGGACACCCTGAGCCGGACCCTTTTTGGTGGATGCTGGTGGTTGTAGTCTTCGTGGCGGCGACCCAGTTCCGTGGCTCAGGGCGGTCAAACCAGTGGCGGAACTATTTATGTGGTTTTCATGTTTAAATGTCCGACTACGCCACCCGTGGATTGCGGTCAGAGTGAACCGCCGCTACAGGGCAGACCACTGAGGCTGGTGTTGTGGGTGCAGCAGAGCGTAGCATAACTCCCCAAGGGAGGAGTATAGCCTCAGGGCAGTGTATGCGGAGGATGGGGGTGATGGTGCAGGGCAGCAGCAGTAACGACACGGAGTCAGTGATGCAGTTCAGGGCCTTTACTCACAGTTCTTATTATCCAGACCACGTCTGCAGGTAACGGCTGCCCACGTCGTACTGTGCTCACCAGGTGAGGGGCTCAGACAACTCCCAGATAACTTTGGAGCACTTCACAGGACCCCCTTTGTGTGTCCTTTGTCTGGCCTTTCTTACCAACACTTCTGTCCGGCTGCCTCGGGCCTCCTCTTGGTAAACTTGGCGCCAGTTTCCCTGACCCTATGTGGTGCCTTCCTAGCGGGTGTAGCGAGGGGCTGCGCCACATAAAATGTCAGAGCCTCCGGTTTCTAGCTGAGGGTCGTTTCCTGCCTCCACTAGTTCGGGGACCGGTCTCCCCCTTTGGCCTGACCCCTCCACGCAGGTGGATTCGGGCGTGCGGTGGCGACTCGCCCGTCCGCACCCCTGGGATCCCTTCATTCCTCGTTCCTGGAGCCTTCTCCGCTCCTCTTCCTTCCTTCTCCCTCTTCCAGGCCTGGGCCTCTGTTACTAGGCCCGCCTCCGGAGCAGAGCTCATGCAGAGCCCCTGCTCCCTGCCACTTCTGCTCAGACTTCTCTGCACTGAACTAAGATGGTGCCCACCTTTTATACTCCCTTCTCAATGCACCCAGGAACTGCTTCCTCCCTGCTCCTGCACTACAGGGTTCCCCTTCCTCAGTGTTCCCTCCCCCCACTCCAGCCAGGGACAGGGACTGTCGTGCCCATCTCAGGGGCATATTGGTCGCCCTGCCCCACGGCAATGTGGTGTAATGCATGCAGGTGTCGGGTCCTGATCCACACTCCATCCTTACCTGAGAGTGAGATATCACACCTCTGGGTGAAGTGCAATACGTCTGTAGCAACCGAGCCCTCAGGGTGCTACAGTTCCATTTATCTTCAGCCTAGGTGACGTATTGCGATACAGGGCCGTGATTTTGGCTATAAAAGGGTCCCCTAGACCCCTACCCCAAGCTTTTTAAGAGAATCATATATGGCGTGCCAGGAGACTCTATGGAATGCTTTCTCAGCATCCAATGAGAGTATCTAATTACAAATTTTTAACTGCATCTAGCCCAGGAAATACTTTGTGCCTAGTAGCAGTGTCTGCTAGTGAGCGGATTATCCCGGCTGTTAAGCAAGCTGCACCACCTGTAGTTTAGACACTTAATTTTTTCAAAGGAAATGCTTCGGGACCATGGGATACTTAGTGAAGAGCATCAGGAGGCACCCCAAGGCATAGGGGCTGGGACTGGCAGTAGGATGCCTTGCGGTGGACAGCCGAGCTCGATCCTTATAAAAGCTTTTTAACTGCAGCAGCTTTAGTGGACGCTACTGGAGCTGGAATTACCGCGGCTGCTGGCATGAGACTTGCCCTCCAATAGATCCTTGTAAATGGATTTAAAGTGTATTCATTCAAATTAGAGAGACAATTTAAATTAAAAAGCTTAGAGCTGCCTCCACCACAGGGGGGCTCGCTCGACCCACCAGCGGACAGGCACCAGTATTGGGAGAGGGGGGCTGGCCGTCAGGGTTCACCGCGGCTCTGGCACAAACCCGGCGACACGGAGGTGGCACGGGCAGGAGCGGACTGGCCGTGTCGGCTTCTCACTTTTTGGATTTTAGAAGGGCATGACATGCCTATATCTGTGTCTCCCCCTCCTTTTACTCCTCCACCTCTTTTATTTTCGCATGACTATATGTACTTGTCACTTTTCCATGTGTTAGTTATGTCTTCTGAGCAGTTTGTCAGCTTTTGGACACCTTTGAAGGTGATTTCTATGTGTTTCTATGTGTTTTTGTTTGCCTGCCATTGGTTTTAATGGTGTTCGAAGGTGTTCGACGAACAGTTCGATGAACAGTTCGGCGAACACACGGGTGTTCGACGAACCGAACCGAACTCGAACACTACGGGGGTGGCTCAACACTACTGAAGAGATCTCACCGGACACGGAGTCCGAGGCAGTGGGGACTGATCCATACCCAGCAGCAGAAACCGACCGGCAGGGGATATCAGGTCCTCTGGCCAAGAAACCCGAAGGCACGGTCACACGCAAGGGACCAGCACCGCCGTTGTGGAGTGGAGGCTACCAGAAGGCCCCGAGTCACCGGCCATACGGGTGAGCACCACACGGTACACTCAGGGACGTGGGCTACTTTTACCCGCTTCTAGCAAGGTAGCCAGGGAGAGTACAATAAGTTAGGGAGGCCTACAACTCCGCCTGGCCGGGGGAGATCCTATCTGCTCACGGACTGACCAGGCCCCGATCGCTAGCCAGTACTCCCGGGAGGGTCTACCTTTGCCACCAGTAAAGACCCTGAACTACACCGCACTGTCTCTGAGTGGTTCCTGGTGCCTGCGTGCAATTCTGCTATCCCCATCATCCACGTCCGCTGCCCTGAGGCCATACCCCTCCCGTTGGGGGTTATACTATCCACGCTGCACAACCGTACCACCGGCCTCAGCGGTCTGCCCTGCAGCGGCGGCTTCATAACCGCATTCAACGGGTGGCGTAGTCGAATACTATAACATCTTCTACTAAATTCTGCCACTTGGTTTGACACCCTGGGCACGGACCGGATCGTCGCCACGAGGACTACTACCTCTATCAGATCCGGCTCCGGGTAGTCCCCGCGTGCGCAACGCTACACAACAGAGGCCCAGGGGGCGCGTCAACTTTGGCGTAGTCAGCAGGATTCCGTGCCCGCAACCACCGGGTACTGCGTGCCTGGAAAAAAAAAAAAAAAAAAAAGACTGTTAAACTTACCTGTGGTGAAGATTCCCGCCATCCGACGCCATCTTCTGCCTTCTTCCCGCCATCCGTGGAGTTTTCCCGCCATCCGACGCCATCTTTTGCCTTCTTCCCGCCATCCGTGGAGTTTTCCCGCCATTGGACGCCATCTTGAGGACGCCGCGCGGGAAGAATCGGGGCGTGGACTCCGAAAGCGCGCGAGAACTGAAGCTCCGCCTCACGTCCGGACGTTGCGTAAGGTCCTGGAAGGAGCCCAGCAGACGCCGACGTCACAGGAGCGCGACGGAAGGTCCTCAACCCTGACGATCCACTGCCGAGCCGCGGCCTACGGAAGAGGATCATCGCAAGGTAGGCCACGGTCCACTAGGGGGGAGGAGGATGTCGGATACAGAGGAGAGCTTCACTGCCACAGCCACCGCCAGCGCCACCACTGCTGCGGTCATGCCTTTCACTATGCCCTATATCCCGGGGGCAGCCTGGCTACCCCAGTACTCAGGGGAGTCACATACCCTAAATGACTTCAGAGAAAGGCTGGATAGCCTCTTCCAGGTGTACCCCCTCACAGAGGAGCAAAAAGTGAGCATCCTGGTGGCTCAATTAACAGGGGCAGCCCAAAGGGAGGTAAAGTCCTGGCCACTCGGGAGGAGGAGGACTGTCGCAGAGATACTAGCCCGGCTGAAGGACACCTTTGATACCCATACCTCAGCCGAGATCAAGCTTAGATTCTACGGGTGCAAGCAGCGAGCACATGAGAATATAAGGGACTATGCACTAAACCTACAAGAGGCCCTGAGAGCCATTAAGCAGGCCGACCCTGACGGCGTGGGAAACGAAGACAAGCTGTTGACTGAACAATTTATAGAGGGTCTACATTGCAATGCCCACCGAACCCAGTTGCGGGCAATGGCCTTACAGGACCCTCATCTGGACTTTGCACAGTTCAAGGACAGAGCCATCCGGGTGCTCCGAGAACCGGCACCAGGTGGCGCTGTGACCCACAGACGCCCTACTACCACTTACCACCAGGAGACAGCGCCCTTGTCGGCAGGGCCTGTGGGAGCTGATGCGCAGGCTTTAAACAATGACCCGGCTACAGACCTGCACCATCAGGTCCAAGAGCTAACTAAAAGCGTTGCTGCGCTAACCCGAACTGTGCAGTCTTTACAGGTTTCTACTCCAGGGAAGATCCAGCTGGCATCCGGACCGGAGGACATCCCGTGGCGCCGACCAAGGAGGACCCCACCGGCCAGAGGAAAACCCAGCGACCGATACAACGAGGACGGACAACCCATCTGCCGCCGCTGCAATCAACCCGGACATATGGCAAGGTACTGTCCTTTAAACTGGCACAACCTGGGGTAGAGGGCCAACCCCTAGGAATAACATCACCAGGCCCATCGAACTGGCGTGACAAATACGTGGGAGGACGTCCAGTCTTGCCTGTGGTACTGGATGGCATTCCTATGAGTGCCCTACTGGACACCGGGTCACAGGTCACCACCATCCCGTACGTGCTCTTCAAGCAGTACTGGAATGACTCGGATATAACCCGCTACCCTGACGACGACTTGAGTATCATCGCCAGCAATGGTCAGCCCGTGCCACAGATCGGATTTAAAGAGATGACCATTAAAATCGGTAAAGTCGAACTGGCAGCACAGGGACTGATCATTGTGGACATTGACAAGCGCGAGAGTCACCCAAAGATAACTCTAGGAACTAATGTGATTGAAAATTGTCTTGCAGAGGTGATTCTCATTTTACAGCAGGTTGCCAAGAACGCCAGTTCCGGCCAGCAGCGAGTGCTCCAAAAAGAGATCCGGGCACTGATGCGACGGCAACAGGTGGAACTCTCCGGTGGTGAGATTGGTAGCGTGAGAATGTGTGACCCTTTCCCTATTGCCATGCCCCCGAAAAGTGAAATGATGATTTGGTGCCGGGCAGCTATTGGTCTGAGAGGTAGAGATTACCAGGCAATTGTGGAACCAGTCTACTCAGACAGTAGGCCCACCATTTTGACGGCGCGGGGGGTGGTTGATGTACGCCATGGGAGGGTGCCCGTTCGCATAATAAATATCGGGAAGAGGGAAGTGTACCTACCCCGGTATGCTACGCTAGCCAAATTGTATACCATCAACCAAAATTCTGTACAGTCCGTGGAACACTTGCCTCCATCTCATCCAGAGGAAGGTAACGGCTCTAAGCAACAAATGGAGGACTGGTGTCAGCAACTGCATTTGGGTACTGACTCCACACCCGCTCACCACAAGCAGGGAGTCTACCGGGTGATCCAGGAATACGAGAGAGTGTTCAGTAAACACCTGCTAGACTTCGGGCGGGTAAAGGGAGTGGAACATCACATCCCCACGGGAGACCATCCTCCCATAAAGGAGAGGTATCGTCCCGTACCCCCTGCACACTACCAACACGCCAAGGGGATGCTTAGAGACATGAAGGAGGCTGGGGTAATCAGGGATAGCTGTAGCCCTGGGCAGCTCCACTAGTCTTGGTTAAAAAGAAAGACAACACCATGAGAATGTGTGTAGACTACCGGAAAATCAACCGTATCACACACAAAGATGCGTACCCCTTACCAAGGATAGAGGAGTCTTTGGCTGCTTTAAAATCTGCTAACTTCTTCTCCACTTTGGATCTCACTAGCGGGTACTGGCAGGTTCCTGTAGCAGAGGCGGACCGGGAGAAGACCGCATTCACCACCCCGATGGGACTTAGCGAGTTTACCTGCATGCCGTTCGGACTCTGCAACGCACCAGGAACCTTCCAACGATTGATGGAATGCTGTCTGGGACACCGGAACTTTGAGACGGTCCTGCTGTAGCTGGACGATGTTATAGTTTATTCCAAAACCTACGAGGACCACCTGAAACACCTGGCGGAAGTGTTTGAAGCCCTGGCAAACTACGGTCTGAAGGTGAAACCGTCGAAGTGTCACCTGCTAAAACCAAAAGTGCAGTACCTGGGACACGTGGTGAGTGCTGACGGAGTGGCTCCCGACCCTGATAAGATCACCGCGATTAAGGAATGGCCAAGACCCTCCAGCGTAAGGGAAGTACGGCAGTTCCTCGGGTTGGTAGGCTACTACCGAAGATTCATTCCCGGTTTCACCAAAAAGGCAGCTCCTATGCAGGACCTCCTGATAGGCCAGTCCAGGAAGGCCAAGAACCAGAAGCCGCCCTTCAGATGGGAGAAGCTGGAAGAAGAGTCCTTCTGCCAGCTGAAGATGGCCCTCACGGGGGATGAAATCCTGGCATACCATGATTACAGCCAGCCCTTTATCCTCTACACCGACGCAAGTAAAATCGGGCTAGGAGCCGTACTGTCCCAGATCCAGAAGGGGAGAGAACGGGTAATTGCTTACGCCAGCCGAAAACTGCGACCCACCGAGAGAAACCCTGAGAATTACAGCTCATTCAAGCTAGAGTTCCTGGCAGTGGTGTGGGCAGTCACCGAACGCTTTAAGCACTACCTCGCCTCTTCCCGGTTCACCGTGTACACGGATAACAACCCGTTGACACACCTGGACACTGCAAGACTCGGTGCCCTGGAGCAGAGATGGATGGCCCGCCTGTCCAACTATGAATTCACGATCAAATACCGGGCAGGACGCTCCAATACCAACGCGGATGCCTTGTCCAGAATGCCAAACCTACCGGACGTAGGGGAAGATCCAGAGGAACTGGAAGAAGTTGAACTCCCCGCGTTCCACCGTCATGGGACTACCCAGTATTCCCACCGTGTAAGGGGTAAGCAATCCGCTACGTTCAACCCCTTACCTCATTACAACTGGGCAGAAACGCAAGACAGTGACCCCGCCGTCCGACTGATGAAGGAGATGCTGACTCAGCCAGATGCTCGCCTTGACCCAGACGCTCCGGAGGAAACCAAGCAACTGTGGGCTGAGAAGAGTCGACTGTTCCTTTACAAGGGGAAGTTGTGCCGTAGAATGGTTAACTCCCGGACGCATGAACTGATCTGGCAAGTAGTGGTGCCAAGAAGAGACATGGCTATGGTACTGGAGGCATACCACGACGGAGCTGGGCACTTCGGATGGAAGAAGCTGGAGTTCCTGCTGCGCGGGCGGTTCCACTGGGTAGGCATGAGAGAAACCATCGAGAGGTGGTGCAGAGACTGTGGCCCATGCAACCTAAGAAGGAAGGACCGTGCCAGTCAGAAGACTCCCCTGCAGTCCATCGTCACCAGGCAGCCGTTGGAACTGGTAGCCTTGGATCATGTAAAACTGCCCCCCAGCAGAAGTGGCTACGTCTATGCGTTAACCATCGTGGATCACTACTCCCGGTTCTTGGTTGTAGTCCCCGTCAAGGACTTAACGGCTCAAACAGCAGCTAGAGCCTTTCAGCAGCACTTCTGCCGTCCACACGGATACCCAGAGCAGGTGCTGACGGACCAGGGACCTGCCTTTGAAGCGGAAGTCTTCCAGGAGTTCTGCACTCTGTATGGCTGCCGGAAGATAAGAACAACACCCTATCATCCGCAAACCAATGGACTCTGCGAGAAGATGAACCAGGTGGTGATAGACCTTCTGAAAACGTTGCCCCTGGAAGAACGCAGTCTGTGGCCTGAGAAACTGCCTGATCTGGTGGACCTATACAACCACATCCCTGTAGGTTCTACCAACTGTACCCCGGCTTACCTAATGAGAGCAAGACCTGGTAAGCTGCCTGTTGATCTGGATATGGGAGTCCTGACACCCGAGGACACTTCACCAGAAGCAGACTGGGACACAGAGAGGCAGCAGCAGTACCGGAAAGTACAGGAGAGCGTTGAGCGAAGTCTCTGTCAAGCAAGAGAAAGACAGGAGAAGACTTACAACCAGTATGCTCCCGCTGTTCCCCTGGTACCTGGAGAGCAGGTCCTGAAAAGGAAGAGATGGCTCCACAAGTTGGACGACCAGTGGGAGAAGGACCCGTACACCGTACTGCCATCAAGCCATGAAAACCCAAAAATCTGCACAATCAGTAAGGATGGAGGAGAAACCACAGCCATTGTCTCCCGAGATCACCTGAAGAAGTGTCCCGAGCAGCTACGAAACCCTGAAGAAGATCAAGAAAACCCTCGACCCGCAGAGGAAAGGGAAGAAATGGTCAGTACTGTACTCGGAGACTTCCCTCGGTCTTGGACACAAGTAAATGGCGCTGTTGTGGTACCCGTCCTCACCTTCCTCCAGCCGGCATCCCAAGTGCCTACGGAAAAACAGGTAGAGCTGGAAGAGCAGCCGGTCCAGGAGGCAGAAGACCCCACACAAGCAGACCAGGAGAATCGACCCTCTGCTTATAGTGTGCCTGCCGTGCCCCTAGTGAGCCAAAGAACCCGTAGACAGCTGCCCAGCTTACCTTTGACAGCTCCTACACCCTGTAGCTCAGGACCGGTCAGTAAGCTCCGTAGGTCTACTAGGGCCACTAAAGGCCAGTTGCCAGTACGTTGGAGGATCTAAAGTGTTCAGACTGTTTTATTGGTATTTACCTGTTTACTGTTGCTTGTAAATAATTATGTTTTTCCAGTTATTTTATAGGTGTCTTTTGTGGATTAACCGGAATTCTTTGTATATATGTTTGGAGCGTAACCCAGGAATGGACTAAGACTGCTAAAGACTCGGGGTAGGACAGACCCCCACCTGGTTACGGCTCCCTGTTCTTTGGTGAAATGGACACCCTTATTGCTTCAAAAACTGCACCCGGTTGCGGACACGCTGTGACCGCCCTAACGTGTTTTCCCTTATTGTATTGTTCCTGTTTATACCCTGTTATGTTTTCAAAAATATGTTTAGTCCCGGAGTACTAAATTTTACTAGGGGGGAATGTGGCACCCCAGGGGTCTGGTTACCACAGTAATAGCAATATTACGTCTGAGAGCAGGTGGGAGGTCTCCTGGTCAGGAACCCTAAGCATGCAACACTTCCTGCCCAGTCCTGGGAGGGGAAGAACTTCCCCTATATAAACTGGGGCTGAGGCGGGGTTAGAGAGAAGAAGAGGAGTCCCAGACAGAGACACAGTCTGGTCTGGAGTGGAGCAGATACAGGGAGAGCAAGATCAGGAGCTCTGTGGGAGCAGTGATAAAAGGGGTCAGAGACTGGAAGCTGTAGAGCTCGTCCTGACTGAAGAGATCTCACCGGACACGGAGTCTGAGGCAGTGGGGACTGATCCATACCCAGCAGCAGAAACCGACCGGCAGGGGATTTCAGGTCCTCTGGCCAAGAAACCCGAAGGCACGGTCACATGCAAGGGACCAGCACCGCCGTTGTGGAGCGGAGGCTACCAGAAGGCCCCGAGTCACCGGCCATACGGGTGAGCACCACACGGTACACTCAGGGACGTGGGCTACTTTTACCCGCTTCTAGCAAGGTAGCCAGGGAGAGTACAATAAGTTGGGGAGGCCTACAACTCCGCCTGGCCGGGGGAGATCCTATCTGCTCACGGACTGACCAGGCCCCGATCGCTAGCCAGTACTCCCGGGAGGGTCTACCTTTGCCACCAGTAAAGACCCTGAACTACACCACACCGTCTCTGAGTGGTTCCTGGTGCCTGCGTGCAATTCTGCTATCCCCATCATCCACGTCCGCTGCCCTGAGGCCATACCCCTCCCGTTGGGGGTTATACTATCCACGCTGCACAACCGTACCACCGGCCTCAGCGGTCTGCCCTGCAGCGGCGGCTTCATAACCGCATTCAACGGGTGGCGTAGTCGAACACTATAACATCTTCTACTAAATTCTGCCACTTGGTTTGACACCCTGGGCACGGACCGGATCGTCGCCACGAGGACTATTACCCCTATCAGATCCGGCTCCGGGTAGTCCCCGCGTGCGCAACGCTACACAACAGAGGCCCAGGGGGCGCGTCAACTTTGGCGTAGTTGGCAGGATTCCGTGCCCGCAACCACCGGGTACTGCGTGCCTGGAAAAAAAAAAAGACTGTTAAACTTACCTGTGGTGAAGATTCCCGCCATCCGACGCCATCTTCTGCCTTCTTCCCGCCATCCGTGGAGTTTTCCCGCCATCCGACGCCATCTTCTGCCTTCTTCCCGCCATCCGTGGAGTTTTCCCGCCATTGGACGCCATCTTGAGGACGCCGCGCGGGAAGAAGAGGGGCGTGGACTCCGAAAGCGCGCGAGAACTGAAGCTCCGCCTCACGTCCGGACGTTGCGTAAGGTCCTGGAAGGAGCCCAGCAGACGCCGACGTCACAGGAGCGCGACGGAAGGTCCTCAACCCTGAAGATCCACTGCGGAGCCGCGGCCTACGGAAGAGTATCATCGCAAGGTAGGCCACGGTCCACTAGGGGGGAGGAGGATGTCGGATACAGAGGAGAGCTTCACTGCCACAGCCACCGCCAGCGCCACCGCTGCTGCGGTCATGCCTTTCACTATGCCCTATATCCCGGGGGCAGCCTGGCTACCCCAGTACTCAGGGGAGTCACATACCCTAAATGACTTCAGAGAAAGGCTGGATAGCCTCTTCCAGGTGTACCCCCTCACAGAGGAGCAAAAAGTGAGCATCCTGGTGGCTCAATTAACAGGGGCAGCCCAAAGGGAGGTAAAGTCCTGGCCACTCGGGAGGAGGAGGACTGTCGCAGAGATACTAGCCCGGCTGAAGGACACCTTTGATACCCATACCTCAGCCGAGATCAAGCTTAGATTCTACGGGTGCAAGCAGCGAGCACATGAGAATATAAGGGACTATGCACTAAACCTACAAGAGGCCCTGAGAGCCATTAAGCAGGCCGACCCTGACGGCGTGGGAAACGAAGACAAGCTGTTGACTGAACAATTTATAGAGGGTCTACATTGCAATGCCCACCGAACCCAGTTGCGGGCAATGGCCTTACAGGACCCTCATCTGGACTTTGCACAGTTCAAGGACAGAGCCATCCGGGTGCTCCGAGAACCGGCACCAGGTGGCGCTGTGACCCACAGACGCCCTACTACCACTTACCACCAGGAGACGGCGCCCTTGTCGGCAGGGCCTGTGGGAGCTGATGCGCAGGCTTTAAACAATGACCCGGCTACAGACCTGCACCATCAGGTCCAAGAGCTAACTAAAAGCGTTGCTGCGCTAACCCGAACTGTTCAGTCTTTACAGGTTTCTACTCCAGGGAAGATCCAGCTGGCATCCGGACCGGAGGACATCCCGTGGCGCCGACCAAGGAGGACCCCACCGGCCAGAGGAAAACCCAGCGACCGATACAACGAAGACGGACAACCCATCTGCCGCCGCTGCAATCAACCCGGACATATGGCAAGGTACTGTCCTTTAAACTGGCACAACCTGGGGTAGAGGGCCAACCCCTAGGAATAAGATCACCAGGCCCATCGAACTGGCGTGACAAATACGTGGGAGGATGTCCAGTCTTGCCTGTGGTACTGGATGGCATTCCTATGAGTGCCCTACTGGACACCGGGTCACAGGTCACCACCATCCCGTACGTGCTCTTCAAGCAGTACTGGAATGACTCGGATATAACCCGCTACCCTGACGACGACTTGAGTATCATCGCCAGCAATGGTCAGCCCGTGCCACAGATCGGATTTAAAGAGATGACCATTAAAATCGGTAAAGTCGAACTGGCAGCACAGGGACTGATCATTGTGGACATTGACAAGAGCGAGAGTCACCCAAAGATAACTCTAGGAACTAATGTGATTGAAAATTGTCTTGCAGAGGTGATTCTCATTTTACAGCAGGTTGCCAAGAACGCCAGTTTCGGCCAGCAGCGAGTGCTCCAAAAAGAGATCCGGGCACTGATGCGACGGCAACAGGTGGAACTCTCCGGTGGTGAGATTGGTAGCGTGAGAATGTGTGACCCTTTCCCTATTGCCATGCCCCCGAAAAGTGAAATGATGATTTGGTGCCGGGCAGCTATTGGTCTGAGAGGTAGAGATTGCCAGGCAATGGTGGAACCAGTCTACTCAGACAGTAGGCCCACCATTTTGACGGCGCGGGGGGTGGTTGATGTACGCCATGGGAGGGTGCCCGTTCGCATAATAAATATCGGGAAGAGGGAAGTGTACCTGCCCCGGTATGCTACGCTAGCCAAATTGTATACCATCAACCAAAATTCTGTACAGTCCGTGGAACCCTTGCCTCCATCTCATCCAGAGGAAGGTAACGGCTCTAAGCAACAAATGGAGGACTGGTGTCAGCAACTGCATTTGGGTACTGACTCCACACCCGCTCACCACAAGCAGGGAGTCTACCGGGTGATCCAGGAATACGAGAGAGTGTTCAGTAAACACCTGCTAGACTTCGGGCGGGTAAAGGGAGTGGAACATCACATCCCCACGGCAGACCATCCTCCCATAAAGGAGAGGTATCGTCCCGTACCCCCTGCACACTACCAACACGCCAAGGGGATGCTTAGAGACATGAAGGAGGCTGGGGTAATCAGGGATAGCTGTAGCCCTGGGCAGCTCCACTAGTCTTGGTTAAAAAGAAAGACAACACCATGAGAATGTGTGTAGACTACCGGAAAATCAACCGTATCACACACAAAGATGCGTACCCCTTACCAAGGATAGAGGAGTCTTTGGCTGCTTTAAAATCTGCTAACTTCTTCTCCACTTTGGATCTCACTAGCGGGTACTGGCAGTTTCCTGTAGCAGAGGCGGACCGGGAGAAGACCGCATTCACCACCCCGATGGGACTTAGCGAGTTTACCTGCATGCCGTTCGGACTCTGCAACGCACCAGGAACCTTCCAACGATTGATGGAATGCTGTCTGGGACACCGGAACTTTGAGACGGTCCTGCTGTACCTGGACGATGTTATAGTTTATTCCAAAACCTACGAGGACCACCTGAAACACCTGGCGGAAGTGTTTGAAGCCCTGGCAAACTACGGTCTGAAGGTGAAACCGTCGAAGTGTCACCTGCTAAAACCAAAAGTGCAGTACCTGGGACACATGGTGAGTGCTGACGGAGTGGCTCCCGACCCTGATAAGATCACCGCGATTAAGGAATGGCCAAGACCCTCCAGTGTAAGGGAAGTACGGCAGTTCCTCGGGTTGGTAGGCTACTACCGAAGATTCATTCCCGGTCTCACCAAAAAGGCAGCTCCTATGCAGGACCTCCTGATAGGCCAGTCCAGGAAGGCCAAGAACCAGAAGCCGCCCTTCAGATGGGAGAAGCTGGAAGAAGAGTCCTTCCGCCAGCTGAAGATGGCCCTCACGGGGGATGAAATCCTGGCATACCCTGATTACAGCCAGCCCTTTATCCTCTACACCGATGCAAGTAACATCGGGCTAGGAGCCGTACTGTCCCAGATCCAGAAGGGGAGAGAACGGGTAATTGCTTACGCCAGCCGAAAACTGCGACCCACCGAAAGAAACCCTGAGAATTACAGCTCATTCAAGCTAGAGTTCCTGGCAGTGGTGTGGGCAGTCACCGAACGCTTTAAGCACTACCTCGCCTCTTCCCGGTTCACCGTGTACACGGATAACAACCCGTTGACACACCTGGACACTGCAAGACTCGGTGCCCTGGAGCAGAGATGGATGGCCCGCCTGTCCAACTATGAATTCACGATCAAATACCGGGCAGGACGCTCCAATACCAACGCGGATGCCTTGTCCAGAATGCCAAACCTACCGGACGTAGGGGAAGATCCAGAGGAACTGGAAGAAGTTGAACTCCCCGCGTTCCACCGTCATGGGACTACCCAGTATTCCCACCGTGTAAGGGGTAAGCAATCCGCTACGTTCAACCCCTTACCTCATTACAACTGGGCGGAAATGCAAGACAGTGACCCCGCCGTCCGACTGGTGAAGGAGATGCTGACTCAGCCAGATGCTCGCCTTGACCCAGACGCTCCGGAGGAAACCAAGCAACTGTGGGCTGAGAAGAGTCGACTGTTCCTTTACAAGGGGAAGTTGTGCCGTAGAATGGTTAACTCCCGGACGCATGAACTGATCTGGCAAGTAGTGGTGCCAAGAAGAGACACGGCTATGGTACTGGAGGCATACCACGATGGAGCTGGGCACTTCGGATGGAAGAAGCTGGAGTTCCTGCTGCGCGGGCGGTTCCACTGGGTAGGCATGAGAGGAACCATCGAGAGGTGGTGCAGAGACTGTGGCCCATGCAACCTAAGAAGGAAGGACCGTGCCAGTCAGAAGACTCCCCTGCAGTCCATCGTCACCAGGCAGCCGTTGGAACTGGTAGCCTTGGATCATGTAAAACTGACCCCCAGCAGAAGTGGCTACGTCTATGCGTTAACCATCGTGGATCACTACTCCCGGTTCTTGGTTGTAGTCCCCGTCAAGGACTTAACGGCTCAAACAGCAGCTAGAGCCTTTCAGCAGCACTTCTGCCGTCCACACGGATACCCAGAGCAGGTGCTGACGGACCAGGGACCTGCCTTTGAAGCGGAAGTCTTCCAGGAGTTCTGCACTCTGTATGGCTGCCGGAAGATAAGAACAACACCCTATCATCCGCAAACCAATGGACTCTGCGAGAAGATGAACCAGGTGGTGATAGACCTTCTGAAAACGTTGCCCCTGGAAGAACGCGTTCTGTGGCCTGAGAAATTGCCTGATCTGGTGGACCTATACAACCACATCCCTGTAGGTTCTACCAACTGTACCCCGGCTTACCTAATGAGAGCAAGACCTGGTAAGCTGCCTGTTGATCTGGATATGGGAGTCCTGACACCCGAGGACACTTCACCAGAAGCAGACTGGGACACAGAGAGGCAGCAGCAGTACCGGAAAGTACAGGAGAGCGTTGAGCGAAGTCTCTGTCAAGCAAGAGAAAGACAGGAGAAGACTTACAACCAGTATGCTCCCGCTGTTCCCCTGGTACCTGGAGAGCAGGTCTTGAAAAGGAAGAGACGGCTCCACAAGTTGGACGACCAGTGGGAGAAGGACCCGTACACCGTACTGCCATCAAGCCATGAAAACCCAAAAATCTGCACAATCAGTAAGGATGGAGGAGAAACCACAGCCATTGTCTCCCGAGATCACCTGAAGAAGTGTCCCGAGCAGCTACGAAACCCTGAAGAAGATCAAGAAAACCCTCGACCCGCAGAGGAAAGGGAAGAAATGGTCAGTACTGTACTCGGAGACTTCCCTCGGTCTTGGACACAAGTAAATGGCGCTGTTGTGGTACCCGTCCTCACCTTCCTCCAGCTGGCATCCCAAGTGCCTACGGAAAAACAGGTAGAGCTGGAAGAGCAGCCGGTCCAGGAGGCAGAAGACCCCACACAAGTAGACCAGGAGAATCGACCCTCTGCTTATAGTGAGCCTGCCGTGCCCCTAGTGAGCCAAAGAACCCGTAGACAGCTGCCCAGCTTACCTTTGACAGCTCCTACACCCTGTAGCTCAGGACCGGTCAGTAAGCTCCGTAGGTCTACTAGGGCCACTAAAGGCCAGTTGCCAGTACGTTGGAGGATCTAAAGTGTTCAGACTGTTTTATTGGTATTTACCTGTTTACTGTTGCTTGTAAATAATTATGTTTTTCCAGTTATTTTATAGGTGTCTTTTGTGGATTAACCGGAATTCTTTGTATATATGTTTGGAGCGTAACCCAGGAATGGACTAAGACTGCTAAAGACTCGGGGTAGGACAGACCCCCACCTGGTTACGGCTCCCTGTTCTTTGGTGAAATGGACACCCTTATTGCTTCAAAAACTGCACCCGGTTGCGGACACGCTGTGACCGCCCTAACGTGTTTTCCCTTATTGTATTGTTCCTGTTTATACCCTGTTATGTTTTCAAAAATATGTTTAGTCCCGGAGTACTAAATTTTACTAGGGGGGAATGTGGCACCCCAGGGGTCTGGTTACCACAGTAATAGCAATATTACGTCTGAGAGCAGGTGGGAGGTCTCCTGGTCAGGAACCCTAAGCATGCAACACTTCCTGCCCAGTCCTGGGAGGGGAAGAACTTCCCCTATATAAACTGGGGCTGAGGCGGGGTTAGAGAGAAGAAGAGGAGTCCCAGACAGAGACACAGTCTGGTCTGGAGTGGAGCAGATACAGGGAGAGCAAGATCAGGAGCTCTGTGGGAGCAGTGATAAAAGGGGTCAGAGACTGGAAGCTGTAGAGCTCGTCCTGACTGAAGAGATCTCACCGGACACGGAGTCTGAGGCAGTGGGGACTGATCCATACCCAGCAGCAGAAACCGACCGGCAGGGGATTTCAGGTCCTCTGGCCAAGAAACCCGAAGGCACGGTCACACGCAAGGGACCAGCACCGCCGTTGTGGAGCGGAGGCTACCAGAAGGCCCCGAGTCACCGGCCATACGGGTGAGCACCACACGGTACACTCAGGGACGTGGGCTACTTTTACCCGCTTCTAGCAAGGTAGCCAGGGAGAGTACAATAAGTTGGGGAGGCCTACAACTCCGCCTGGCCGGGGGAGATCCTATCTGCTCACGGACTGACCAGGCCCCGATCGCTAGCCAGTACTCCCGGGAGGGTGTACCTTTGCCACCAGTAAAGACCCTGAACTACACCGCACCGTCTCTGAGTGGTTCCTGGTGCCTGCGTGCAATTCTGCTATCCCCATCATCCACGTCCGCTGCCCTGAGGCCATACCCCTCCCGTTGGGGGTTATACTATCCACGCTGCACAACCGTACCACCGGCCTCAGCGGTCTGCCCTGCAGCGGCGGCTTCATAACCGCATTCAACGGGTGGCGTAGTCGAACACTATAACATCTTCTACTAAATTCTGCCACTTGGTTTGACACCCTGGGCACGGACCGGATCGTCGCCACGAGGACTACTACCCCTATCAGATCCGGCTCCGGGTAGTCCCCGAGTGCGCAACGCTACACAACAGAGGCCCAGGGGGCGCGTCACATGTCACCTGCAGCGATGGTCAGTAAGGATCACCCCAGAGGCTGACTCACTCACAGAGGTGTCATCCCCATGGGTACATGTCACCTGCAGCAGTGCTCAGTAAGGATCACCCCAGAGGCTGACTCACCCACAGGGGTGTAATCCCCATGGGTGCATGTCACCTGCAGCGTTGCTCAATAAGGATCACCCCAGAGGCTGACTCACCCACAGGGGAGTCATCCCCATTGGTGCATGTCACCTACAGCTGTGCTCACTAAGGATCACCCCAGAGGCTGACTCACCCACAGTGGTATCATCCCCATGGGTGCATGTCACCTGCAGCAGTGCTCAGTAAGGATCACCCCAGAGGCTAACTCACCCACAGGGGTGTCATCCCCATGGTTGCATGTCACCTGCAGCAGTGCTCAGAAAAGATCACCCGAGAGGCTGTCTCACTCACAGGGGTGTTATTCCCATGGGTGCATGTCACCTGCAGCAGTGCTCAGTAAGGATCACCCCAGAGGCTGACTCACCCACAGGGGTGTCATCCCTATGAGTGCATGTCACCTGCAGCAGTGCTCAGTAAGGATCACCCCAGAGGCTAATTCACCCACAGGGGTGTCATCCCCATGGGTGCAAGTCACCTGCAGCTGTGCTCAGTAAGGATCACCCCAGAGGCTGACTCACTCACAGAGGTGTCATCACCATGGGTGCATGTCACCTGCAGCATTGCTCAATAAGGATCACCCCAGAGGCTGACTCACCCACAGGGGTGTCATCCCCATGGGTGCATGTCACCTGCAGCATTGCTCAATAAGGATCACCCCAGAGACTGACTCACCCACAGGGGTGTCATCCCCATGTGTTCATGTCAACTGCAGCAGTGCTCAGTAAGGATCACCCCAGAGGCTGACTCACCCACAGTGGTGTCTTCCCCATGGGTGCATGTCACCTGCAGCAGTGCTCAGTAAGGATCACCCTAGAGGCTAACTCACCCACAGGGGTGTCATCCCCATGGGTGCATGTCACCTGCAGCAGTGCTCAGTAAAGATCACCCCAGAGGCTAACTCACCCACAGGGGTGTCATCCCCATGGGTGCATGTCACCTGCAGCAGTGCTCAGTAAGGATCACCCCAGAGGCTGACTCAGTCACAGGGGTGTCATCCCCATGGGTGCATTTCACCTGCAGCAGTGCTCAGTAAGGATCACCCCAGAGCCTGACTCACTCACAGTGGTGTCATCCCCATGGATGAATGTCACCTTCAGCGATGGTCAGTAAGGATCACCCCAGAGGCTGACTCACCCACAGGGGTGTCATCCCCATGGGTGCATGTCACCTGCAGCACTGCTCAATAAGGATGACCCCAGAGTCTGACTCACCCACAGGGGAGTCATCCCCATGGGTGCATGTCAACTGCAGCATTGCTCAGTAAGGATCACCCCAGAGGCTGACTCACCCACAGTGGTGTCATCCCCATGGGTGCATGTCACCTGCAGCAGTGCTCAGTAAGGATCACCCGAGAGGCTGACTCACTCACAGGGGTGTCATTCCCATGGGTGCATGTCACCTGCACCAGCGCTCAGTAAGGATCACCCCAGAGGCTGACTCACCCGCAGAGGTGTCATCCCCATTGGTGAATGTCACCTGCAGAAGTGCTCAGTAAGGATACTCCAGAGGCTGAGTCGCTCAGTGAGGTGTCATCCCAATGGGTGCATGTCACCTGCAGCAGTGCTCAGTTAGGATCATCCCAAAGATTGACTCACCCACAGGGGTGTCATCCCAATGGGTGCATGTCACCTGCAGCAGTGCTCATTAAGGATCACCCCAGAGATTGTCTCACCCACAGGGTTGTTATCCCCACTGGTGCATGTCAACTACAGCGATGGTCAGTAAGGATCACTCCAGAGACTGTCTCACCCACAGGGTTGTTATCCCCATGGATGCATGTCACCTGCAGCGGTGGTGTTCAGTAAGGATCACCCCAGAGACTGACTCACTCACTGAGGTGTAATCCCAATGGGTGCATGTCACCTGCAGCAGTGCTCAGTAAGGATCACCCCAGAGGCTGATTCACCCACAGAGGTGTCATTCCCATGGGTGCATGTCACCTGCAGCAGTGCTCAGTAAGAATCACCCCAGAGGCTGACTCACCCACAGGGGTGTGATCCCCATGGGTGCATGTCACCTGCAGCATTACTCAATAAGGATCACCCCAGAGACTGACCCACCCACAGGGGTGTCATCCCCATGTGTTCATGTCAACTGCAGCAGTGCTCAGTAAGGATCACCCCAGAGGCTGACTCACCCACAGTGGTGTCATCCCCATGGGTGCATGTCACCTGCAGCAGTGCTCAGTAAGGATCACCCTAGAGGCTAACTCACCCACAGGGGTGTCATTCCCATGGGTGCATGTCACCTGCAGCAGTGCTCAGTAAAGATCACCCCAGAGGCTAACTCACCCACAGGGGTGTCATCCCCATGGGTGCATGTCACCTGCAGCAGTGCTCAGTAAGGATCACCCCAGAGGCTGACTCAGTCACAGGGGTGTCATCCCCTTGGATGCATGTCACCTCCAGCAGTGCTCAGTAAGGATCACCCCAGAGGCTGACTCACCCACAGGGGTGTCATTCCCATGGTTGCATGTCACCTGCAGCAGTGCTCAGTAAGGATCACCCCAGAGGCTAATTCACCCACAGAGGTGTAATCCCCATGGGTGCATGTTACCTTCAGCGATGGTCAGTAAGGTTCACCCCAGAGGCAGACTCATCTACAGAGGTGTTTTCCCCACTGGTGCATGTCACCTGCAGCGATGGTCAGTAAGGATCACCCCAGAGGCTTACTCACCCACAGGGGTGTCATCCCCATGGGTGCATGTCACCTGAAGCAGTGCTCAGTAAGGATCACCCCAGAGGCTGACTCACCCACAGGGGTGTCATCCCCATGGGTGCATGTCACCTGCAGCACTGCTCAATAAGGATGACCCCAGAGTCTGACTCACCCACAGGGGAGTCATCCCCATGGGTGCATGTCAACTGCAGCAGTGCTCAGTAAGGATCACCCCAGAGGCTGACTCACCCACAGTGGTGTCATCCCCATGGGTGCATGTCACCTGCAGCAGTGCTCAGTAAGGATCACCCGAGAGGCTGACTCACTCACAGGGGTGTCATTCCCATGGGTGCATGTCACCTGCAGCAGTGCTCAGTAAGGATCACCCCAGAGGCTGACTCACCCACAGGGGAGTCATCCCCATGAGTGCATGTCACCTGCAGCAGTGCTCAGTAAGGATCACCCAGAGGCTAATTCACCCACAGGGGTGTCATCCCCATGGGTGCAAGTCACCTGTAGCATTGCTCAGTAAGGATCTGTTATGTTCTGCTACCAAAGCTAAGGAAAGAGAGGAGATCTGTCCCTACTATAGGACTCAGCTGAATCCCTACGATGTAACAGGGAACCTGATCCTGCGATCAGACCTGCTAAATTCCTAATCTAGTCTGTACGAAGACCTATAGATGTGGGGAGGGAATCCCTACAAGTACTAAGGACTGGGAGGAATATGGGACACCTCCTAACAGAAATAGTAGCAGACAGACGAACAAACAAAATAGATAGAACATAGAGGTCCGTAGACCAAGCAAACTAACAGAGTTAGATACAGAGCACAGGCTAGCTAGAAAGTAGATATACAATGAAGTCCAGCAAAGCCAGAAGGGCGGAGCAGGATTAAATAGGCCAACAAGGTCATGTGACCAGCAAAGGAAAAAAAACCTAACAGCAAGGTTCTAACAGTACCCCCTCTTCTAAGAGGATCCTCCGGATCCCCTAGGACCAGGCTTATCAGGAAATCTCCTGTGAAACGCTCTGATAAGTCTGGACGCGGAAACATCATCTGACCTCACCCAAGAGTTATCCTCGGGTCCAAAACCTTTCCAGGCCACAAGATACTGCAAACTACCTCTATACCGTCTAGAGTCAAGGATGCGAGAAATTTCATATTCCCCGTCCTCCACCACCGGAGGAACAGAGGCAGAGACGTCACCATCCGACACAACAGCTTTTTTTAACAGAGAGACATGAAAGACCGGATTAATTCTCCAGGAGGTAGGAACCTCCAACCTAACAGCAGATTGGTTGACAACCTGAAGCACCTTAAAGGGCCCTACAAACTTGGGACCCAATTTCCAGAACAACAAAAAAAAAGGCGAACAACCAGCAGAAGAAGATGTATGATTGTTCAGAGCAAATTCGGCAAGTGGCAGAAACTCAGACCACCCCTCTTGATTGTCTGCCACAAAACAACGCAAGAACTGCTCAACATCCTGGTTTTTCCTTTCTGTCTGGCCATTAGATTCAGGATGATATCCGGACGAAAACGACAAATGAATTCCCAACCTGTCACAAAAGGCACGCCAAAAACGAGCCACGAACTGAGGACCCCTATCAGAAACAATGTCAGTAGGAACGCCATGAAGTCTGACAATTTCCTTGACAAAGGCCTTAGCGAGAGTTTTAGCGCAGGGCAGTTTGACGAAGGGAACCAAGTGACACATCTTGCTAAAACGGTCCACGACCACCCAGATGACAGTAAAACCCTCAGAGGGGGGAAGGTCAGTTATAAAGTCCATAGCCAAATGTGTCCAAGGAGCACTGGGGACCTCCAAAGGACAAAGCAACCCCGCAGCAGGAGTATGTGAGGACTTAGATCTAGCACATATAGTACATTGGCGCACCCACTTAATGACTTCCTTCTGCCATCCAGGCCACCAAAAACTGCGACCCACCAGTCTCTTGGTCTCAGAGATTCCGGGATGACCTGCCAACCGAGATTCGTGACACTCAACAAACAAATCTCTCCTAAAGGTCCCAGGCACAAACAACCTCCCATGAGGAGTGTTAGATGGGGCATTCTCCTGAGCTTTAAGAATCTCATCTTCCAAAACGGAGTCTAAAGCAGCTATCACAACACCTTCTTGTAAAATGTTTTCCTCTTTCTCAGCACCGACTATGGGAGAAAAACTGCGAGACAAGGCATCCGCCTTAACATTCTTAGTACCAGGGATGTAAGTAACGGAGAAATTAAACCGCGAGAAAAACAGTGCCCACCTAGCCTGACGGGCATTTAGGCGCTTGGCAGCATCAAGATATATCAGATTTTTATGATCCGTAAGAACCTGAACGGGAAATTCCGCACCTTCCAAGAAGTGGCGCCAGTGTTCAAATGCGAGTTTAATAGCCAATAATTCCCTATTACCAATATCGTAATTCAATTCAGTCTCCGAAAATTTTTTTGAAAAAAAGGCACAGGGATGTAATCCATCCCCGTTATCCTGAGACAATACTGCGCCAACCCCCACGGAGGAAGCATCAACCTCAACCAAAAACGGCCTAGTAACATCAGGCTGCATAAGGATGGGAGCAGAGGTGAACCTCTCCTTGAGATACACAAAAGCTTCAATGGCCTCAGAAGACCACTGAACCGCATCAGCACCTTTCCTGGTGAGATCAGTCAGAGGTTTGACAATACTAGAAAAAATTTTTATGAATTTTCTATAGTAATTGGCGAAACCCAAAAACCTCTGTATCGATTTCAAACCAATAGGCCTAGGCCATTCCTGCACAGCCTGAACCTTAACCGGATCCATCTCAAAACCTTTGCTGGAGATAATGTAGCCCAAAAAACTAATTCTCTGTACAGCGAACTCACATTTCTCCAGCTTAGCAAAAAGCGAATTGTCCATTAATAACTGTAATACCTCACGCACGCTCCGCCAATGAGACTCCAGATCTGGCGAATAAATCAAAATGTCATCCAAATACACAACCACATTTTTACCGATCAAAGGTCTAAGGATGTCATTAATCAGATTCTGAAAAAATGCAGGAGCATTAGTAAGACCAAAAGGCATAACCAGATTCTCAAAATGACCCACAGGAGTGTTAAAAGCAGTCTTCCATTCATCACCCTCCTTCATGCGCAACAGATTGTATGCCCCCTTAAGGTCAATTTTAGAGAACCACTTGGCCCCCAATAACTGGTTAAACAGATCAGGAATCAATGGCAGTGGGTAAGGATTGCGTACCGTAATTTTGTTAATCTCACGAAAATCCAGACAAGGACGTAAACCGCCGTCCTTTTTTTTTACAAAAAAAAATCCAACCGCCACAGGAGACTTAGAGGGCCTAATGTGACCGGCGGCCAAACTTGTCTGTATGTATTCCTCCAAAGCCTTCCTCTCAGGAATAGTAAGGTTAAATAAATGACTTTTAGGAAGAGTCGCTCCAGGGACAAATTCAATAGAACAATCATAGTCTCTATGGGGAGGCAAAACCTGCGATTCTTTCTCAGAAAAAACTCTCCAAAAATCCTGAATAGGAACAGGCAATTCTCCCCTATCCAAAGCTGCAATACGCCCGTTACAACACTTGTCATAACATTTATGGCTCCAGGATTTAATTTCACTGGTAGACCAATCCAGTACAGGATTGTGAAATTTTAACCAGGGCAAACCCAATATTACTGGAGAAGGCAAGTTATTCAACACTACCAAATCCAATTTCTCATGGTGAACACCATTAATAGTGAGAGGAAATTCACTGACCTTGAGAGTAATATTCTTCAAAGGGGAACCATCCACAGAAACCACAGCAATGGGGGATGATAAAGGTTCAGGTTTTAAATTGAGTTTTTCCACGAATCCCCCATCAATTACATTCAGTGTAGACCCGCAATCAACAAACACCCGAAATTCCATTAATTTTTCCTGAGCAATCGTTGAAGCAGCTAAAAATATACCCTTGGAATTTAAACAGGCAATACGGGCGTGACTGACCATTTTTTTTTCTTTCTTCATACGAAGCTCACAGCCTTTAATCAAATGACCAGATTTTCCGCAATAGAAACACAAGCCTTCCGAAAAACAACGGTCTTTTTCTTGAGAGCGAGGTGCCACCGATCCAATCTCCATCGGTTCACCACTGTTAGTACACACATTATCATAACCAGAAACTGACATAGCAGAGGATTTGCTCTCATTAACCCTAGCACGCAGTCTTCTATCCACCCGTATAGCTAATTGCATAGCCTGTTGCAAATCCTCAGGTGTAGGATAAGCAATTAGCAGGTCTTTAACCCTTTCACTGAGCCCAGCAAGAAATAGACTTTTCAGAGCAGAATCGTTCCACCCTGTTTGAGTGGACCAACGACGAAAATGAGTACAATATTTTTCCACATTACCTGATCCTTGTTTTAAACGTCTCAACTCAGTCTCAGCTGATGCCACACGGTCAGGATCATCATATAATAGTCCTAAAGCAGAAAAAAAACTATCCACTGATCTGAAGCATGTATCACTAGGTTGCAAAGAAAAGGCCCACTCCTGAGGCTCTTTGCGCAAAAGTGACATTATGAACCCTACGCGCTGGGATTCATCCCCAGAGGACTTGGGTCTCAAACGAAAATACAATAAGCAAGCATTTTTAAATGAAAAAAATTCTCGATGTTCACCAAAAAATAAATTCGGCAAACATACCTTAGGCTCCAAGAAATATGCTCCAGGACAGTTACTCACGTGCTGACGGAGCTCAGCCACTTCCAGAGAGAGTCCCTGCAGGTGTTTAGCCAAATCCTGAACCGACACCATGATGGAACAAAAAAAATCTTTCCTTAGAGAATTTGCAGGCTGGACTTACTGTTATGTTCTGCTACCAAAGCTAAGGAAAGAGAGGAGATCTGTCCCTACTATAGGACTCAGCTGAATCCCTACGATGTAACAGGGAACCTGATCCTGCGATCAGACCTGCTAAATTCCTAATCTAGTCTGTACGAAGACCTATAGATGTGGGGAGGGAATCCCTACAAGTACTAAGGACTGGGAGGAATATGGGACACCTCCTAACAGAAATAGTAGCAGACAGACGAACAAACAAAATAGATAGAACATAGAGGTCCGTAGACCAAGCAAACTAACAGAGTTAGATACAGAGCACAGGCTAGCTAGAAAGTAGATATACAATGAAGTCCAGCAAAGCCAGAAGGGCGGAGCAGGATTAAATAGGCCAACAAGGTCATGTGACCAGCAAAGGAAAAAAAACCTAACAGCAAGGTTCTAACAGGATCACTCCAGAGGCTGACTCACTCACAGGGGTGTCATACCCACGGGTGCATGTCACCTGCAGCGATGGTCAGTAAGGATCACCCCAGAGGCTGACTCACCTACAGAGGTGTTATCCCCACGGGCGCATGTCACCTGCAGCAGTGCTCAGTAAGGATCACCCCAGAGGCTAATTCACCCACAGGGGTGTCATCCCCATGGGTGCATGTCTCCTGTAGCATTGCTCAGTAAGGATCACCCCAGAGGCTGACTCACTCACAGGGGTGTCATCCCCACTGGTGCATGTCACCTGCAGCGATGTTCAGTAAGGATCACCCCAGAGTCTGACTCAGCTGCAGAGGTGTTATCCCCACGGGTGCATATCACCTGCAGTAAGGATCACCCCAGAGGCTGACTCACCCACAGAGGTGTCATCCCCATGGGTGCATGTCACCTGCAGCGATGGTCAGTAAGGATCACCCCAGAGGCTGACTCACCTACAGAGGTGTCATCCCCATGGGTGCATGTCACCTGCAGCGATGGTCAGTAAGTATCACCCCAGTAGCTGACTCACCCACAGAGGTGTCATCTCCATGTGTGCATGTCACCTTCAGCGATGGTCAGTAAGGATCATCCCAGAGGCTTACTGTCACGCTGTCTCTGTATACTGGCGGTAGGGGGCCTAAGCTGACCCTAAGCTGGGGCCCTGACTAATCCCTCAACCTGGAGGTACTGTTAAAGGTACAGAGGTCCAGGCCGCCAGCGTAACCCCTACCTCCTGAGGATCCCTGCACCTAAGTAATCTAGTCCTGAGAAGGACCCCGATCACAACAAAAGGGGACAAATAATAATATGCCCACACACACAGTACTTAGACGAACGAGACAGTACAAGGGAAAAACCAAAACCACCTTGCATACAAAAACTACACAACTACAACAGAGGGAACACCAACGGGAAAGGAGATAAATGATAAAGCGAGGAAGGGAAAAAACACTTCAAATACACTTATCTCTGAAACTCCAAATACCACGATCCGCTCTGTTAGTCTGCATGAAATGCTTTCACCGACACTTCCCTAACAGACCAGCAGGCATTTGAAGGAGTCTCACTACAGCAGCATTGATTGCAGCTGGGCGAGGCTGGACCTCGTCTAGCACAGAGAGAGAGAGAGAGAGAATTAACTCCCTCACTGCCGAAAAACACAAAGCACCAAAAAGTCAGCTGCGAGAAGTCAGGCTGTGTAATCGTGACGATCTTCGTGGCGACACACCCGTGACAGTACCCCCCCTTCTACGAGGGACCTCCGGACCCTCAGGACCAGGTTTATCCGGGTGAGTCGTGTGGAAGGCCCGAACTAATCGGTCTGCGTTAATATCCGACGCAGGAACCCACATCCTCTCCTCAGGACCATACCCTTTCCAATGAACCAGGTACTGAAGGGACCGGCGATTAAAGCGTGAATCGATGACCCTCGATACCTGGAACTCCAAGTTACCATTGACCACCACTGGAGGGGGAGGTAAAGGTGACGGTACCACCGGCGCCACATACCTCTTAAGCAACGATCTGTGGAACACGTTGTGAATTTTAAACGTAGGGGGGAGGTCAAGACGGAATGCCACCGGATTAATAATAGAACTGATTCTGTACGGCCCGATGAACCTGGGACCCAGTTTCCAGGAGGGAACCTTAAGTTTTATATTCCTGGTAGACAACCATACCAGATCGTTCACACTTAGGTCCGGACCAGACACTCTCCTCCTATCAGCCATACGTTTGTATCGGTTCCCCATAGTATTCAGATTCTTCAGCACCCCTCTCCATACTGAAGCGAGTGATGAGGAAAATCGTTCCTCCTCAGGAACCCCCGATGAGCCCCCCCTACTGAAAGTACAAAACTGGGGGTGAAAACCATATGCCCCAAAAAACGGGGACTTACCAGTGGACTCGCTCCGCCTATTATTAAGAGCAAACTCTGCCAGAAGTAAGAAAGAAGCCCAGTCCTCCTGGTTCTCTGACACAAAACACCGGAGATATGTCTCCAAGCTCTGGTTCATACGTTCCGTCTGACCATTGGTCTGAGGATGAAAAGCCGATGAGAATGACAAATGCATCCCCCGCCGTGCACAAAACGCCTTCCCGAACTTGGACACAAACTGAGACCCCCGATCAGACACCACCTCGGAGGGTACCCCGTGAAGCCTCACAATCTCCCCAATGAACACCTGCGCAAGAGTTTTAGCATTAGGGAGAGCCGGAAGAGCGATAAAATGTGCCATCTTGCTGAACCTGTCCACTACAACGAGTATGACCGTTTTACCCGAAGACGGAGGGAGGTCCGTAATAAAGTCCATAGACAGATGAGTCCAAGGACGCTCCGGGATCTTCAAAGGTAAGAGGGCCCCAGACGGACGGGTATGTGAGGTCTTAGAGCGCGCACAAACCCCACAGGACGCGACAAAAGTTACCACCTCCTTATGTAAGTTAGGCCACCAAAACCGACGCGAGAGGAGATCCACAGTTGCTTTACTCCCCGGGTGTCCTGCAAAAACTGAGTTATGGTGTGCCTCGATCACCTTTTGTCGCAACTGATCTGGAACAAACAGTCTCCCCGGAGGTCCAACAGGGGCGTCCCCCTGAGCCTCCAATACCTCCTCCTCCAGCTCAGAGCATACTGCCGAAACCACCACCCCCTCCTGAAGGATAGGAATCGGGTCGTCCGTATTCCCGGCCCCAGGGAAACTACGAGATAAGGCATCCGCCTTTCCATTTTTTGACCCAGGACGATATGTAACGACAAAATTAAACCTGGTAAAAAACAATGACCACCTAGCTTGTCTGGGATTCAGACGTTTCGCGGACTCCAGATATAGCAGGTTCTTGTGATCGGTGATGACGGTGACCGGATGGACTGCCCCCTCCAAAAAATGGCGCCACTCCTCAAAAGCTAACTTAATGGCCAAGAGTTCCCTATTGCCGACATCGTAATTCCTCTCAGCGGACGACAATTTTTTAGAGAAAAAGGCGCACGGATGCCACTTACCAGGGGACGAACCTTGTGACAATACTGCTCCCACCCCTACCTCAGAAGCGTCTACCTCTACAATGAATGGCTGTGACGCATCAGGTTGAATGAGTATGGGTGCCGAGGCAAAACATTTTTTCAAGGAGGAGAATGCTTGACAAGCCTTGTCAGACCACCTAGAAAAATCCGTCCCCTTTTTAGTCATGTCTGTGAGAGGCTTAACCATGGACGAGAAATTACGAATGAACTTCCGGTAATAATTAGCAAACCCCAGGAAACGTTGTAGTGCCTTAAGATTCTCTGGCCGATCCCACTCAAGAACTGCCCGCACTTTCCCAGGGTCCATACGAAAACCGGACGCTGAAACCAGGAAGCCTAAAAACTGGAGTTCCTGTACGGCGAACACACACACTTTTCCCATTTGGCATACAGTTTATTATCCCGCAAGATCTGTAACACCTGCCTAACGTGCTCCTGATGAGACACCAGATCCGGCGAGTAAATTAAGATATCATCCAGATATATGACAACAAACTGTCCCACCAGGCGGCGAAAAATGTCATTAACAAAGTGTTGGAACACCGCCGGGGCATTAGTCAGACCGAATGGCATGACAAGGTTCTCATAATGCCCCTCCGGAGTGTTAAACGCCGTCTTCCACTCATCCCCCTACTTCATCCTAATCAGATTGTACGCCCCCCTGAGATCCAACTTAGAGAACCATTTGGCGCCCACGATCTGATTAAAGAGATCGGGAATAAGTGGGAGCGGATACGGATCTCGGACCGTAATCCGATTAAGTTCACGGAAATCCAGGCAAGGGCGTAGGCCTCCATCTTTCTTCTTAACAAAGAAGAACCCTGCAGCCACCGGTGAAGATGAAGGTCTAATATGCCCCTTAGCCAGACTTTCTGAAATATAATCCTTCATGGCCTGCCTCCCAGGACCAGAAAGGTTATACAACCTAGCTTTAGGTAACTTGGCCTCAGGGAGCAGTTTTACAGAACAGTCATACTCGCGATGAGGAGGTAGTTCCTGACACCCTTTCTCCGAGAACACATCCTCAAAGTCCGCCAGAAATGGAGGTAAGACCCAAGGAGTAACCGCACCGATGACCGTGTTCATGCAGTTTTTATTACAGAATTTACTCCATTGGCTTATCTCTCTGGTTTGCCAATTAATAACCGGGTTATGCTTAGTTAACCAAGGAAGGCCCAACACTATAGGAGTGGGAAGACCCTCCAACACGTAGCAAGACAACAGTTCTTTATGTATCGCCCCCACTTGAAGTTTTACGTCATGCACAGCTTGCAAAAAACTTCCCTGACCGAGAGGCCTGGCATCGATCGAGAATATGGGAATGGGTTTAGCCAACTCACTCAATCGCATACCTTGAACCCGGGCAAACCGAGCATCAACCAGATTAGCCCCGGCCCCACTATCCAGAAGAACAGATATCCTCTCAGTTCTCGTACCCACCACCACCTCCGCCGGTACGAGAAACTGAGACGAACCTAGGGACGAAATACCTACTCCCAGATTGCCGTCCACCACACAACCTGGGATCAACAGTTTTCCGACGACTCTTCACTCTGCAAGGGACGGGATGGACACCCCTCAATAAAATGTCCCTTTCTCCCGCAGAAGAAACACCTTCCTGTCTTATGGCGCACCACCGGTCCCCTCCCCCGAAATGATGTCCCTCCTAATTGCATAGGCTCCTCTGGACTGACCAGGGGAACCACCATATGAGGGGACCTTGTAGGAGGTGGAGTCATCACAGGGGGTAGAGTTATCCCGCACCTCTCCCGAAGCCGTCTGTCAACGCGAATAGCAAGGGCCATAGCGGCTTCCAGTGACGCGGGAGAGTCATACTGTGCCAACACATCCTGTAATTTGTCGGATAAACCTTGACAAAACTGGCTCCTAAGAGTCGGGTCATTCCACTGGGTGTCCGTGGCCCACCTACGGAACTCCGAACAGAATTCCTCTGCTGGACGATCTCCCTGCTGGATCCTACGTAACTTAGACTCAGCAAGGGAGATCCGATCTGGGTCATCATATACGAGTCCCAGAGCAGCGAAAAACCTATCCACTGACTGGAGAGCCGGGGAGCCCGGGGGAAGTGAGAACGCCCAAGATTGTGGGTCCCCTTGTAGGAGCGAGATGACAATTCCCACCCTTTGTTCTTCACTCCCCGATGACCGAGGCCGCAGCCGAAAGTACAGCTTGCATGCCTCCCGGAAAACAAAAAACTTGTCCCGCCCCCCAGTGAACCTGTCAGGGAGAGCTACTTTAGGTTCTGGTCCGGCTTGCTCCCGAGGATACAAAACCTTGGACCTAACGTCCGCCAGCTCCATGGACAAACTCTGCAACTGCCGAGCTAGACCGGCTACTGGATCCATGGTAGCTGGAGAAAAACTAAGTGGTTCGGTGAAAATGTCACGCTGTCTCTGTATACTGGAGGTAGGGGGCCTAAGTTGACCCTAAGCTGGGGCCCTGACTAATCCCTCAACCTGGAGGTACTGTTAAAGGTACAGAGGTCCAGGCCGCCAGCGTAACCCCTACCTCCTGAGGATCCCTGCACCTAAGTAATCTAGTCCTGAGAAGGACCCCGATCACAACATGTCGGGGTAAAAGAGAATATATATATTTGTAACTTTTATATTCTTGTAACTTTTATACGCTTTTTTGCTAATGTACTAACCACCATTTTGTGTCATATAACAATAAGCTTTCCTTGCTACGTAATTACTCAAATCGAAACTTAAACTAAGACATTTCCAGCGTTGCCAAGACTTATTTCAGAGAAACGAAACAAGATTATAAGCTGACGGCTGCAATATCTGCCCAGAGACTGAGATAAGGAGATGTGGACCAATCATGAGTGGCCAGACACTGGACTTTCATGGCTTACCCCGCCCCGGACAACCCCTATCCCCTCCCATTATGTAGTGTATTTAGATTTGTGTATATAAAAAATAAATTCAGAACATTGCTGAGGACGTTGTCTGTAGTAGCCTTCTGAGCATGCTCTGAGCTTGAACCAGCTTGTTGTCTGACTCATTCTTTGAATGGTTGACCCATGCTCATAGTTTGAATTTGGAGTGACTGGAGGACGAGTGGAATGTCATCACGACCCCCACAAATGGCGCCCAACGTGCGGCGTGGCTAGCGGTACGCCGCCCTCCCGGACCCATATTGCTGACTTCCCTGGTGGTGACCGCGGTGGCTGAATTTGAGGCCTGATCAACCTCCATCGAACACGGTAAGTTGAGATGTATTTTATATGTCTCACTTGCCTGTGTGTCAGCCGCAGCGGTTCCTGTGGGATTGTCAGGTTGGATCTGGGTGGGTGACCGGTCGAGTGGTGAGACCTTGGGCGTCCCGCACCACGTCCTGAACCAGCAAGTGTTAAAACGAGTGACGTCGCATGCCTGCGCGTGCTCGTGTGCACACCACCTCCTCCTCCCCCGGTCACTGTACTTTTCTTAGATAGCTGCCTCCCGTAACTGATAGTCGAGGTTTCGAAGCATTCCTGAATTGTAGTGTAAAGGAGGTGTTGTGCTGTCAGAATCTGTGACGAATTGAGGAGTGCTCTTCGTCTAACACAGAGACTGCTGTAAAGTCAAGGTTAGGAAACAGTGTATTGAGGAGTACTCTACACTGACGGGTGGTGCCGTAGTAGGAAGGAAGACGAATCGAGGTGTACTCTTCGTCTTATACAGAGAAACCTCATAAGGAGGGGTTCTGCTGTAAGGGTCTGTGACGAATTGAGGTGTACTCTTCGTCTTATACAGAGAAACCTCATAAGGAGGGGTTCTGCTGTCAGTCAGGGTGCCGTGGTGAGTCGTACTGTAAAGTCGCCATTCAAGGTTAGGGAAGGGACAGATTGAGGCGTACTCTCTGTCTTATCAGTGTATTGAGGAGTACTCTACACTGACGAGTGGCGACCTGTAGACTGCACCAGTGATCTGAGTCGCGACAGATCATTGCATTCTATAAGAAAATGTTGTGTATATTCAAATTTGAAAGATCTCGTAAGTTGCGGAATGCTGCTGTAGGAGATAAGCCAATTAGTGGAGTTACGGGAAGGCAAGAAGGCAAGAAGAATGTTAGGAATTTGTAGAACATGATAAGCTTATCCAGTACAGGCAGGCTTTAGTCTTCAGTGTAGAATGAATGTGTTACACAGAAGTTGGGAAAGTTGGGTGACGACTTCTGCATCAGGCTCAGGCACATCTTAGAGTAGATGGTGCAGGGGGGAACAGAGAATGCCGAGCCTTTGTTCGGATACATGAAAGCTACAGAATGTGATTTGTTATGTGACCCTAAATTGGCCGTAACCCCGTTGATGCCTGTCACTACACCGAGCCCTCAGCCACCACCCTATAATGGCGCCGATGCTAAATCATCGGAAGGGTGGACGTGTCGGGTGTGTGGAGAGCAAAACCCACTCTGGGCGGGCCGCCCATGGCACGATGCCCAGCCTGCCCCCAAGAACAATCCCACCCCCACTCCCACCTCCTCCCTCCAACGGCCATCTTACTACACCTTTTCCTGCCTTCAAGAATAATCCCACTTCCATTTTAACTCCTCCCTCCCACGGCCATATTACTACACCTCTTACTTGTTGTGGGAGGCCCGGAAAGCCCCAATCCAGCCTATATCCACTACTAGATCCGTCCGGTGCATATTACCAGCCACCAGCACAGGTGGAAAAGCCCGTAGTCCCAGAGTACCCATCTGAAACTAATGTGACACCCTCTGCTCCAGTCCACGATGCTGAGATGCTTCCCCTGTTTCCTATGGGAGTCACCCACAACCCTGGGGATATCCTCCTCAACCCCCCCAGAATTTCAGGCCAGACTGCTCTTCCTCCGCCAACATACTGTTACTCAAGACGATACGGTGCCAGATGAGGGATGGGCTCAAGATACTCCAGCCCCCCCCCCCTTTACCCCATACGTCTCCTATGGCATCCTCCACCCCACATCCATTACCCGTATTCCGGCCCTTGCTCCAAGCAACTGCTGAAAGAACACCACCCCCCCCAGCCCCTCAGAAGTCTGGGACCCCTGCTGCTCCCAGAATCTAGTAGACCCATCAGGACGCCCTGTCACTCTGTCAATAGGCTATGGTGACATCCTTACACATCGGGTGGGGGCCATAGTCAACCCTGCAAACACCTGTATGAGCCATGTTGGAGGATTGGCTCGCAAAATTTCCCTTGCTGCTGGTTCTACTCTGGCTGCAGAATGCCAGGCTCACTTAGCCGAAAACGGAGAGCTTTCAAAAGGCCATGGATTCCACAAAAGCAGGATCCCTTAGTACGTATGAATCCGGCCTAGAATACATGAAACAGTTAAAACCTGGGCTCAGAATCGCTTGTCAGATCAAGCTGGGTCTGTACAAGATGTTCAACAAGACCCTGATGAATCAGTGGAAAGATATGCTGCAAGACTCAGCATGCATTTTGAGGATCTCGGATACAGTCCTCACGTCAAGACGCAGGCCGCCCTGTTGGTTCAGGCCCTAGTAGATGGCCTACAAGACGCTCTCAGAGATGACGTTCTGAGGGTACGCCCCGAGATTTGTTCTTCTTCTTTTAATGACGCAGTGAACATTGTCAAAGCTTTCCAAAAAGCCATGCTAAAAATGGAAAAGGATACTAAGCCAAAGAAGAAAACCGCTCCTGCCATGGTATATCAAGCTCAAGAAAGCTACCCACCCCTGGCAACCAACATGGAATCAAGTGGGTAATGGTTAAAGGCACAGGTGATGATACTCCTCCCACATATAGAAAACAAGACAGAAGAGATGACAAGGGATCATCTAGAAACAGAAGACAACCTCGTGATTCTGAAGGATGAATGTTATGTTGGGAGTGTGGTAGCCTTGACCACATCCTCAGAGACTGTCACTTTACAGGTGGACCATCAACCACTGGAGTTCCTGGTGGACGCTGGGGCGGCCACATCTGTCATTTCCTCTGCACAGCTCCCTCCTTCTGTATCCCTATCACCGGATACCCTCACCTGTGTTGGGGTGGAAGGCCAACATATTTCCTCTCCACTCACAGTCCCTGTGTCTGCAGGACCGTTCACCGGAGTACTCACAAGATTCTTGGTCTCTGAAACTTGCCCTGTCAATCTGTTGGGAGCCGATCTCTTAGAGCGGAAGAAGGCAACAATTACCTTCGGAAACCATGGTATGGAGCTTCTTTTGCGGGACCCTCATTCCGAACAAGGGACTGAAGACCGCTGTGTTCTTAAAGCCTTCCCTCTCATGATGATGACCATACAACCTCACTCTCTGTGGTCCAGTGGGCCAGAGGACGTCGGCCTCCTGCAGGTTCCCCCGGTCCGAGTACACCTCAAGCCTGGACATAAGTACCCACGGTTGCCACAATACCCCCTCAAGGCTGCACAAGAACAAAGCTTGGGTACCCAAATCGCTTCCCTCCTGGAATCAGGAGTCCTTGTCAGATGTGTATCTCCATGCAATACACCCCTCTTTCCTGTAAAAAAAAAGAAAACCGCTCCGGGAGAGCCTCTAAGATACCGGTTGGTTCAGGATCTCAGAGCCGTCAATGCAGCTACCATTTTAGAAACTCCAGTGGTACCCAACCCAAACACCCTTTTGTCTCAGGTGCCTCCAACGGCCACCTTGTTTACGGTGTTAGATCTGGCCAACGCCTTTTTCAGTATACCCTTACATGAAGATTCGTGGTTTCTTTTTGCCTTCACCTTTCAAGGAGCACAGTTTACATGGACCAGGACTCCGCAAAGAGCCCAGAACTCTCCTAACCAATTCACTCATTCTATGAAGTCTTTTCTGGAGCCATGGGTTCAAGAGAACCCTCAGGTCACCCTTCTACAGTATGTGGATGATCTTTTACTCTGTGGCACTGAAGAAAATTTGCCAGAGATGTCAGCATCCCTTTTCTGGTTTCTTCACTCAGCTAACTGTAAAATCTCGAAAGGCGAAGTCCAATGGTGTCTGCCCAAGGTCATTTTCCTCGGACATTGTATATCACAAGGTGCTAGACATCTGACTGAAGAAAGAAAACAAGCCATCATGGATATCACCTTCCCAACCACCTACTCCGCTATTCAGACTTTCCTTGGCCTCATCACTTACTGCAGGCAATGGATCCCTGATGTCTCAAAGCTCATGCAACCTCTGTACGACTGTCTCAAGGATGAAGGCTCAGTTTGGCTTCATGCTGAAGATCCACGTGTTTCTCATCAACACAGACTATGTTTTGACCGCCTTAAACAGGCTGTTGTCTCTGCCCCGGCCTTGGGCTTACCAGACTATACTCAGCCATTTCATTTTTTTTTTTTGTCTCGGAATCGGAAGGTCATGCCTCTGGAGTTCTAGTACAATGCTATGATCATAAGTATCGGCCTTTGGGCTACTACTCAGCCCGCCTGGACCCTGTCGCCCGAACTGCCCCCACGTGCCTTAAGGCGGTCCACGCTGCTCACATCCTCCTTGACAAGTCAGCTGATATCGTCCTTGGACATGATCTAGTTATACAGGCTGGCCATGATCTCTCAGCTGTTCTGCAACACACATCTAACCAACCAAAGACACCTGCGTCTGCAGTGTTCCCTATTGTTGCCCTCCAATATAACATTTACCAGATGTCTGACTATCAACCCTGCCACTTTGCTTCCACCTTCTAGGGGGGAAGGTGAGGAGGGTGAAGGTCCATTGGTAGAACCTCATGATTGTATAAAAATTTTGCAGGAAGAGACTTCTGCTCCAGAGAATATGGTGGCACATCCGTTCGCAGACCTTCAAGGGAAGTTCCACACGGGATATGCTGTTACAACAGACCTAACAGTCCTCAAGGCTGAAGCTCTACCACCATACATGTCTGCACAAGAAGCTGAACTTGTGGCTCTCACAGAGGCCTGCCACCTGGCAGCAGGAACAAAGGCGAATATATATATATACCGATTCCAGGTATGGACATGGAATTTGCAATGATTCTGGACTCTTGTGGAAGTCTAGAGGATTCATCACAGCTGCAGGTACACCAGTGAAACATGTCTCATGGATTAAGGCCCTAATGAAGGCCCTGGAACTACCCATTCAGGTTGCTGTTATGAAGGTCAAGGCTCATGGAAGACTAGAATCTAGAGAAGCCAGGGGCAACCACCTAGCTGACCAAGCAGCCAAGACTGCAGCAGTGGAGAATGTGTCATCAAAGTGGCAGGAAAAGGAAGAAGAGATGGGGGAGACCCTGCAAACCGTAGCTGTGGCGCTCACTAGAGCAAGAGCCAAAGAACAGCCGGCGGAAGACCATACAAGTCCAGCGGAGACACGAGTGGAATCCAGGGGGGTCAGGATGCCTGAAGAAAAATTGTGTGAGGAACAAAGGAAGACCCCCACTGAAGAAGTCAAGCAATGGAAAGCGGCAGGAGCCGTGCTGGCAGGTCGCAAAGATTCAAAGGTCGACTCGACTCTTTATCAAGTGGATGGGAAGCCTTGCTTGCCTAGACGCATGTACTCAGCTGTGGCAGCATGGGCTCACGGGCCTACACACAGAGGAAAGAATCAAGCCCTGGCATGTATCAAGAAACTGTACTTTGCACCCGGAATCTCTTCCATTGTGACTGCGTACTCAAAATCCTGCTCTGTCTGCGCTACCTGCAACCCAACGTGTACGGCACGGGTCCCTCTCCAACACCTGGCTAAACCAGACTACCCTTGGCAGAGAATACAAGTCGACCATATCCAAATGCCTAAAGCAGGAAAATACGAGTACGTTTTGGTAGCCGTGGATATGTTCTCAGCCTGGCCCGAGGCCTACCCGGTTGTCAACATGACTGCTAAAGTCACAGCCAAGAAACTGATCACTGAAATTGCCTGCAGATTTGGAGTTCCCCAAGTCATAGAATCGGATCAAGGACCAGCTTTCACAACAAATATCTACGAAGAACTCTGGAACATGTTGGGAACAGATTTAGGCCTCCACACTCCATACCATCCTGCCAGTTCAGGCAAAGTGGAGAGAATGAATTCCACACTCAAGACCCAGCTCTTGAAAATGACCCAAGATCATCCCCTCCCCTGGCCCGACCTACTCCCTATAGTATTGTATCATATCACACACACTCCTCAGGCCAAACATGGGCTGACTCCTTATAAAATTTTGTTTAGGACCCCACCCAAGATAGGAGAGATTAGGCCTCAAGAGTTGTCTGAAACACATGATAGAGTGGTAAAATTTGTGATTGCTCTGTCTAAAGAATTGACTAACACCCGCTCTCCAGTATCTGCTTCTCTCCCAGAATCTACAGGTGATGCAGTACATGATTTCACCCCAGGCGATCTAGTGTATGTGAAGAAGTTTGTCCGGAAAGACTGCCTCCAGCCGCGGTTCGAGGGACCGTACACTGTGCTTCTCACCACCCCGACGGCTCTGAAGCTTGAGGGCAAGAGCACCTGGATTCACGCCTCCCACTGCAAGAGAGACAGAACGAGTCTATAAAAGATGACTACCTTCTTCTATATCCTTTCCATATGCTTACTGTCTGTCCCAGGATGGACAGCTACCACACAGGGGTAGATACCTCCTTCTTCTCAGGTTGGTTGGGAGGGCTCAAGGGATTCCTCCAACAAGTTTGTCTAGTAATGGGAGGTCTACTAGTATTGGGCCTGGTGGTCCTGTGCTGCATAGTCCACTTATATAGGAAAGCTATAACCAATGCTGTCCCAACCTCCGGGACCTTTCTGAATCAAGAGAATATATAGAGAAATACATTTTTTTGAACAAGCCTGACCAGCCCCCCCATGACAAAGTCCAATTGAGAGATTTAGTTTAGAGTCAGTTGGGAGAACTCCATGTGTCATCCAGGATAGGGCTCGATTGTCTGGGGGCGTCCCATAAGGGGGCAGCTTCTAAGATGATTGGGTGAAGAAATCCACCTCCCCTCTCCCCACACATGGACAGTCTCAAAGGCCCCGAAGCAAAGGAAAGCTTAGTGTTTAGGGGGGAATGTCGGGGTAAAAGAGAATATATATATTTGTAACTTTTATATTCTTGTAACTTTTATACGCTTTTTTGCTAATGTACTAACCACCATTTTGTGTCATATAACAATAAACTTTCCTTGCTACGTAATTACTCAAATCGAAACTTAAACTAAGACATTTCCAGCGTTGCCAAGACTTATTTCAGAGAAACGAAACAAGATTATAAGCTGACGGCTGCAATATCTGCCCAGAGACTGAGATAAGGAGATGTGGACCAATCACGAGTGGCCAGACACTGGACTTTCATGGCTTACCCCGCCCCGGACAACCCCTATCCCCTCCCATTATGTAGTGTATTTAGATTTGTGTATATAAAAAATAAATTCAGAACATTGCTGAGGACGTTGTCTGTAGTAGCCTTCTGAGCATGCTCTGAGCTTGAACCAGCTTGTTGTCTGACTCATTCTTTGAATGGTTGACCCATGCTCATAGTTTGAATTTGGAGTGACTGGAGGACGAGTGGAATGTCATCACGACCCCCACAAACAAAAGGGGACAAATAATAATATGCCCACACACAGTACTTAGACGAACGAGACAGTACAAGGGAAAAACCAAAACCACCTTGCATACAAAAACTACACAACTACAACAGAGGGAACACCAACGGGAAAGGAGATAAATGATAAAGCGAGGAAGGGAAAAAACACTTCAAATACACTTATCTCTGAAACTCCAAATACCACGATCCGCTCTGTTAGTCTGCATGAAATGCTTTCACCGACACTTCCCTAACAGACCAGCAGGCATTTGAAGGAGTCTCACTACAGCAGCATTGATTGCAGCTGGGCGAGGCTGGACCTCGTCTAGCACAGAGAGAGAGAGAGAGAGAGAGAGAATTAACTCCCTCACTGCCGAAAAACACAAAGCACCAAAAAGTCAGCTGCGAGAAGTCAGGCTGTGTAATCGTGACGATCTTCGTGGCAACACACCCGTGACACTTACTCACCCACAGAGGTGTTATCCCCACGGGTGCATGTCACCTTCAGCGATGGTCAGTAATTATCACCCCAGAGGCTGACTCAACCACAGTGGTGTCATCCCCATGGGTGCATGTCAGCTGCAATGGTGCTCACTTAGGATCACCCAGAGGCTGACTCACCCACAGGGATGTCATTCCCATGGGTGCATGTCACCTTCAGCGGTGCTCAGTTAGCATCACCCCAGAGGCTGACTCACCCACAGTGGTGTCATCCCCATGGGTGCATGTCATCTACAGCGGTGCTCAGTTAGGATCACCCCAGAGGCTGACTCACCCACAGGGGTGTCATCTCCATGGGTGCATGTCACCTGCATCAGTGCTCAGTAAAGATCACCCCAGAGGCTGACTCACCCACAGGGGTGTCATCTCCATGGGTGCATGTCACCTGAAGCAGTGCTCAGTAAAGATCACACCAGACTCTAACTCACCCACAGGGGTGTCATCCCCATGGGTGCATGTCACCTGCAGCAGTGCTCAGTAAGGATCAACGCAGAGGCTGACTCAGTCACAGGGGTGTGATTCCCATGGGAGCATGTCACCTGCAGCAGTGCTCAGTAAGGATCACCCCCGAGGATGACTCACCCACAGGGGTGTCATCCCCATGGATGCATGTCACATGCAGCAGTGCTCAGTAAGGATCACCCCAGAGGCTAATTCACCCACAGAGGTTTCATCCCCATGTGTGCATGTCATCTGCAGTGATGGTCAGTAAGGATCACCCCAGAGGCTGACTCACCTACAGAGGTTTCATCCCCACGGGTGCATGTCACCTGCAGCGATGGTCAGTAAGGATCACCCCAGAGGCAGACTCACCCAAAGAGGTGTCATCGCCACGGCTGCATGTCATCTTCAGCGATGGTCAGTAAGGATCACCCCAGAGGCTGACTCACCCACAGTGGTGTCATCCCCATGGGTGCATGTCACCTGCAGCGGTGCTCAGTTAGGATCACACCAGAGGCTGACTCACCCACAGTGGTGTCATTAACATGGGTGTATGTCACCTCTAGCGGTGCTCAGTTAGGATCACCCCAGAGGCTGGCTCACCCACAGGGGTGTCATCCCCACTGGTGCATGTCACCTGCAGCAATGGTCAGTAAGGATCACCCCAGAGGCTGACTCACCTACAGAGGTGTTATCCCCACGGGTTCATGTCACCTGAAGCGGTGCTCAGTAAGGATAAGCCCAGAGGCTGACTCACCCACAGAGGTGTCATCCACATGGGTGCATGTCACCTGCAGCGATGGTCAGTAAGGATCACCCCAGAGGCTGACTCACCTACAGAGGTGTCATCCCCACGGGTGCATGTCACCTGCAGCGATGGTCAGTAAGGATCACCCCAGAGGCTTACTAACCCACAAAGGTGTCATCCCCACCGGTGCATGTCACCTTCAGCGATGGTCAGTAAGGATCATCCCAGAGGCTGACTCACCAACAGGGGTGTTATCCCCACGGGTGCATGTCACCTTCAGCGATGGTCAGTAAGGATCACCCCAGAGGCTGACTCACCCACACTGGTGTCATCCCCATGGGTGCATGTCACCTGCAGCGGTGCTGTTAGGATCACCCCAGAGGCTGACTCACCCACAGTGGTGTCATTCTCACGGGTGCATGTCACCTTCAGCGATGGTCAGTAAAGATCACCCCAGAGGCTGACTCACCCACAGTGGTGTCATCCCCATGGGTGCATGTCACCTGCAGCGGTGCTCAGTTAGGATCACACCAGAGGCTGACTCACCCACAGTGGTGTCATTAACATGGGTGTATGTCACCTGCAGCGGTGCTCAGTTAGGATCACCCCAGAGGCTGGCTCACCCACAGGGGTGTCATCCCCATGGGTGCATGACACCTGCAGCAATGCTCAGTAAGGATCACCCCAGAGGCTAATTCACCCACAGGGGTGTCATCCCCATGGGTGAAAGTCACCTGTAGTAGTGCTCAGTAAGAATCAACCCAGAGGGTGACTCACTCACAGTAGTGTCACCCCCATGGGTGCATGTCACCTGCAGCGGTGCTTAGAAAGGATCACCCCAGTGGCTGCCTCACCCACAGAGGTGTCATCCCCATGGGTTCATGTCACCTGCGGCAGTGCTCAGTTAGGATCACCCCAGAGGCTGACTCACTCACTGAAGTGTCATCCCCATGGGTGCATGTCACCTGTAGCAGTGCTCAGTAAGGATCACCCCAGAGGCTGACTCACCTACAGAGGTGTTATCCCCACGGGTGCATGTCACCTGCAGCGGTGCTCAGTAAGGATCACCCCAGAGGCTGACTCACTCACAGAGGTGTCATCCCCATGGGTGCATGTCACCTGCAGCAGTGCTCAGTAAAGATCACCCCAGAGGCTGACTCACTCACAGTAGTGTCACCCCCATGGGTGCATGTCACCTGCAGCGGTGCTTAGTAAGGATCACCCCACAGGCTGACTCACTCACAGTAGTGTCACCCCCATGGGTGCATGTCACCTGCAGCGGTGCTTAGTAAGGATCACCCCACAGGCTGACTCACTCACAGTAGTGTCACCCCCATGGGTGCATGTCACCTGCACCATTGCTCAATAAGGATCACCCCAGAGGCTGACTCACTCACAGTAGTGTCACCCCCATGGGTGCATGTCACCTGCAGCGGAGCTTAGTTAGGATCACCCCAGTGGCTGCCTCACCCACAGAGGTGTCATCCCCATGGTTTCATGTCACCTGCAGCAGTGCTCAATAAGGATCACCCCAGAGGCTGCCTCACCCACGGGGGTGTCATCCCTATGAGTGCATGTCACCTGCAGCAGTGCTCAGTAAGGATCACCCCAGAGGCTGACTCACCCACAGGCGTGTTATCCCCATAGGTGCATGTCACTTGCAGCAGTGCTCATTAAGGATCACCCCAGAGGTTGACGCACTCACAGGGGTGTCATCCCCCTGGGGGCATATCACCTGCAGCAACGCTCAGTAAAGATCACCCCTGAGGCTGACTCACCCACAGGTGTGTCATCCCCATGGGTGCATGTCACCTGCAGCAGTGCTAAGTAAGGATCACCCCAGAGGCTAATTGACCAACAGAGGTGTCATCCCCATGGGTGCATGTCACCTGCAGCGATGGTCAGTAAGGATCACCCCAGAGGCTGACTCACCCACAGAGGTGTTATCTCCACGGGTGCATGTCACCTGCAGCGATGGTCAGTAAGGATCACCCCAGAGGCTGACTCACCCACAGATGTGTCATCCCCACGCGTGCATGTCACCTTCAGCGATGGTCAGTAAGGATCACCCCAGAGTCTGACTCACCCACAGGGGTGTCATCCCCTTGTGTGCATGTCACCTGCAGCAGTGCTCAGTAAGGATCACCTTAGAGGCTGACTCACCCACAGCGGTGTCATCCCCATGGGTGCATGTCACCTGCAGCATTTCTCAGTAAGGATCACCCCAGAGGCTAATTCACCCACAGGGGTGTCATCCCCATGGGTCCATGTCACCTGTAGCAGTGCTTAGTAAGGATCACCCCAGAGGCTGACTCACTCACAGGGGTGTCATCCCCACGGGTGAATGTCACCTGCAGCAATGGTCAGTAAGGATCACCCCAGAGGCTGACTCACCTACAGAGGTGTTATCCCCACGGGTGCATGTCACCTGAAGCGGTGCTCAGTAAGGATCAGCCCAGAGGCTGACTCACCCACAGAGGTGTCATCCACATGGGTGCATGTCACCTGCAGCGATGGTCAGTAAGGATCACCCCAGAGGCTGACTCACCTACAGAGGTGTCATCCCCACGGGTGCATGTGACTCGCCCCCTGGGCCAGTGCTGTAGTGCGGCGCACGTGTGCGCGGGGGAATACCCGGAGCCGGATCCGATGGGGGTTGTAATCTCCCAGTGGCGGGAACCCGGTCCGTGCCCAGGGTGGTCAAACCGACGGCAGTCTATTTGTAATGTTGTTATGACTACGCCACCCGTTGATTGCGGTACGAGACCGCCGCTGCCAAACAGTCCGCTGAGGCTGATGTTATGTGTATGCAGCGAAGATGAAATAACCCCCAACGGGAGAGGTGTAGCCTCAGGGCAGCAGGTGCGGGGATGATGATGGGAGTGAAGGTGTGGTTGTCCCAGTACGGATGATGCGACAAGAAAGCACGGAGACGTGAAGGTACAGTTCAGGTTCTTTACTGATGGTACAAGGCAGACCCTCCCGGGAGTACTGGCTAGTAGTTGGGGCCTGGTTAGTCTGCGTGTAAGCCGGAGTTCCCCTGGCCAGGTGGAGTTGTAGGCCTTCCCGTTAGTCTGTACCCTTCCTGGCTATCCTGCTTTTGGCGGTTACAAGTAGCCCACGTCCCTGGGTATACCGTGTGGTGCTCACCCGTATGGCTGGTGACCTGGGGCCTCCTGTTAGCCTCCGCTCCGGGATGGCGGTGCTGGTCCCTTCGTTGTGACTGAGCCTCCGGGCTTTTATGGCCAGAGGACCTGGAATCCCCTGCCGGATGGATTCTGCTGCTGGGTATATCTTAGTCCCCACAGCCTCGGACTCCTGTGTCCGGTTTTAGTCCCTTCTCCCAGGGCGAGCTCTGCACAGCTCCAGCCCCTGGCGCTTCTCCTTGGCTCCTACAGAGCTCCTGATGTCTCTCTGTCCCTGTTTCTGCGTGTCCAGACCAGACTCCGTCTCTGTCTGGAACTCCTCTCTCTAACCCTGCCTCAGCCCCAGTTTATGTAGGGGAAGTTCTTCCCCTCCCAGGACTGGGCAGGAGGTGTGGCATGCTTAGGATTCCTGCCCAGGAGACCTCCCACCTGCTCACAGACGTAATACTGCTATTACTGTGGAAACCAGACCCCTGGGGTGCCACATTCCCCCCTAGTGAAATTTAGTACTCCCGGACTAAACATATTTTTTTTTTTTTTTTTTAAAAACATAACAGGGTATAAACAATAACAATTAAATACATGAGATGGTCACGGCGTGTCCGTAACCGGGAAGCAATAAGGGTGTCCATTTCACCAAAGAACAGGGAGCCGTAACCAGGTAGGGGTCTGTCCCGCCCCGAGTCTTTAACAGTCTTTAGTCCATTCCTGGGTTACGCTCCAAACATATTTACAACAGAGTTCCGGTTACTCACTGTCCATAACCTGTCAGTCCATATAAAGAAATCTGTAACTGAAAAACATAATTAGCAACGGCTACAACAAAACAGGTAAACATAAAATAGTTAAAGCAACTAGCCAACTTAGATTCTCCAACGTACGGGCATCTGGCCTCTGGTAACCCTAGTGGACCTACGGAGCTCACTAACTGGTCCTGCACTACAGGGTGTAGGAGGTGTTATGGGCAGGCTGGGCAGCTTTCTGCGCACTCTTTGGCTCACTAGGGGCACGGCAGGCTCACTACTAGCAGAGGGTTGATCCTCCTGTACTGCTGGTGTGGACTCTTCTGCCTCTTGGGCCGGCTGCTCTTCCAGCTCTACTGGTTCCTCTGTAGGCACTTGCGGGGCTGGCTGGAGAAAGGTGAGGACAGGTACCACGACAGCACCGTTTACTTGTGTCCAAGACCGGGGGAAGTCTCCGAGTACAGTCCTGATCATTTCTTCCCTTTCCTCTGCGGGTCGAGGGTTTTCTTGATCTTCTTCTTCAGGGTTTTGCAGCTGCTCGGGACACTTCTTCAGGTGGTCTCTGGAGACAACGGCTGTGGTTTCTCCTCCATCCTTACTGATCACGCAAATCTTTGGGTTCTCATGGCTTGATGGCAGTACGGTGTACGGGTCCTTCTCCCACTGGTCGTCCAACTTGTGGAGCCGTCTTTTCCTCTTCAAGACCTGCTCTCCAGGTACCAGGGGAACAGCGGGAGCATACTGATTATAAGCCCTCTCTTGCCTTTCTCTAGCTTGAGACAGACTTCGCTCCACGCTCTCCTGCACTTTCCGATACTGCTGCTGCCGTCCTGTATCCCAGTCTGCCTCTGGCGAGGTGTCCTCGGGCGTCAGGACTCCCATATCCAGGTCGATAGGCAGCTTACCAGGTCTCGCTCTCATTAGGTAAGCCGGGGTACAGTTGGTAGAACCTACAGGGATGTGGTTGTATAGGTCCACCAGATCAGGCAGCTTCTCAGGCCACAGACTGCGTTCTTCCAGGGGCAATGTTTTCAGGAGGTCTATCACCACCTGGTTCATCTTCTCGCAGAGTCCATTAGTTTGTGGGTGATAGGGCGTTGTTCTTATCTTCGTGCAGCCATACAGGTTGCAGAACTCCTGGAAGGCTTCCGCTTCGAAGGCTGGCCCTTGGTCTGTCAGCACTTGGTCCGGGTACCCGTGTGGACGGCAGAAGTGCTGCTGGAAGGCTCTAGCTGCTGTTTGAGCCGTTAAGTCCTTGACCGGGACCACCACCAGGAACCGGGAGTAATGATCTACGATTGTGAGGGCGTAGACATACCCAGATCTGCTTGGAGCCAGTTTCACATGGTCCAGGGCTACCAGTTCCAGTGGCTGTCGGGTGATGATGGGCTGCAAGGGAGTCTTCTGGCTGGCACGGTCCTTCCTTCTTAGGTGGCACGGTCCACAGTCTCTGCACCACCTCTCGATGGCTCCTCTCATGCCTACCCAGTAGAACCGTTCACGCAATAAGAACTCCAGCTTCTTCCACCCGAAATGTCCTGCTCCGTTGTGGTACGCCTCCAGAATCATAGCCGCGTCTCGTCTGGGGACCACTACCTGCCAGGTCAACTCATGTGTTCGAGAGTTAACCATTCTCCGGCACAACTTCTCCCTGTAGAGGAACAGCCTACTTTTCTCCTTCCACAGTTGCTTAGTCTCCTCTGGGGCGTCTGGGTCCAGACTGGCATCGGCTTGGGTCAGCATTTCCTTCACCAGACGGACTGCAGGATCACTGTCTTGCGTCTCCGCCCAGTTGTAGTGGGGCAAGGGATTGAACGTCGCGGAGCGCCTGTCCTTCACACGGTGGGAATACAGGGTAATCCCATGACGGTGGAACGCAGGGAGCTCAACTTCTTCCAGATCTTCTGGATCTTCCCCTACGTCCGGTAAGTTCGGCATTCTAGACAGGGCATCTGCGTTGGCATTTGAGCGTCCTGCCCGGTATTTGATGGTGAATTCAAAGTTGGACAGGCGAGCCATCCATCTCTGTTCCAGAGCACCGAGCCTTGCAGTGTCCAGGTGTGTCAACGGGTTGTTATCCGTGTACACGATGAATTTGGAGGAGGCAAGGTAATGCTTGAAACGTTCGGTCACTGCCCACACTACTGCCAGGAACTCCAGCTTGAATGAGCTATAATTCTCAGGGTTCCTCTCGGTGGGTCGTAGCTTTCGGCTAGCGTAAGCGATTACCCGTTCTTTTCCTTGCTGGATCTGGGACAGCACGGCTCCTAGCCCGATGTTACTTGCGTCCGTGTGGAGGATAAAGGGCTGGCTGTAGTCTGGATATGCCAGGATTTCATCCCCCGTGAGGGCCATCTTCAGCTGGCAAAAGGACTCCTCTTCCAGCTTTTCCCACCTGAAGGGCGGCTTCTGGTTTTTGGCTTTTCGAGATTGACCTATCAGGAGGTCCTGCATAGGGGCTGCCATTTTGGTGAAACCGGGAATGAATCTTCGGTAGTAGCCTACCAACCCGAGCAACTGCCGCACTTCCTTTATGCTGGAGGGTCTTGGCCAGTCCTTAATCACGGTGATCTTATCAGGGTCAGGAGCCACTCCGTCAGCACTCACCACGTGTCCCAGGTATTGCACCTTTGGTTTCAGGAGGTGACACTTGGAGGGTTTCACCTTTAGGCCGTAGTTTGCCAGAGCTTCGAACACTTCTGCCAGGTGTTTCAGGTGGTCCTCATAGGTCTTGGAATAGACGATGACATCGTCCAGGTATAACAGGACCGTCTCGAAGTTCCGGTGTCCCAGACAGTATTCCATCAACCGTTGGAAGGTTCCTGGTGCGTTGCAAAGCCCGAACGGCATACAGTTAAATTCGCTGAGACCCATCGGGGTGGTGAATGCGGTCTTCTCCCGGTCCGCCTCTGCTACAGGAACCTGCCAGTACCCGCTAGTGAGATCCAAAGTAGAGAACAAGTTAGCAGATTTTAATGCAGCTAAGGACTCTTCTATCCTTGGTAACGGGTACGCATCTTTGTGTGTGATACGGTTGACCTTCCTGTAGTCTACACACATTCTCATAGTGTTGTCCTTCTTTTTCACTAAGACTAGTGGAGCTGCCCAGGGGCTACAGCTGTCCCTGATTACCCCAGCCTCCTTCATGTCTCTAAGCATCCCCTTGGCGTGTTGGTAGTGTGCCGGGGGTACGGGTCGGTATCTCTCCTTTATGGGAGGATGGTCTCCCGTGGGGATGTGGTGTTCTACCCCCTTTACTCGCCCGAAGTCTAACGGGTGTTTACTAAACACTCTCTCGTACTCTTGAACCACCCGATAGACTCCTTGTTTCTGGTGTGAGGGAGTGGAGTCAGTACCCAGATGTAGTTGCTGACACCAGTCCTCCACTGGTTTCTTAGAGCCGTTACCTTCCTCTGGTTGAGATGGAGGCAAGGGTTCCACGGCCTGTACAGAATTCTGGTTTATGGTGAACAATTTAGCTAGCGTGGCATACCGGAGCAGGTGTACTTCTCTCTCACCGATATTTATTATGCGAACGGGCACCCTCCCATGGCGTACATCGGCCACCCCCCGTGCTGTCAAAATGGTGGGCCTACTGTCTGAGTAGACGGGTTCTACCATTGCTTGGTAGTCTCTACCTCTTAGACCAATAGCTGCCCGGCACCAAATCATCATCTCACTTTTTGGGGGCATGGCAATAGGGAACGGGTCACACATTCTCACGCTACCTATCTCACCACCAGATAGTTCCACCTGTTGCCGCTTCATCAGTGCCCGGATCTCTTTTTGGAGCACACGCTGCTGGCCGGAACTGGCGTTCTTGGCAACCTGCTGTAAAATGAGAATCACCTCTGCAAGACAATTTTCAATTACATTGGTTCCCAGGGTGATTCTAGGGTGACTCTCATGACGGTCTATGTCCACTATAATCAGTCCTTGTGCCGCCAGTTCGACTTTACCGATTTTAGTGGTCACCTCCTTGAATTCCACCTGCGGCACGGGCTGACCATTGCTGGCGATGATACTCAGGTCGTCGTCTGGGCAGCGGGTTATGTCCGAATCATTCCAGTACTGCTTGAAGAGCACGTACGGGATGGTGGTGACCTGTGACCCAGTGTCTAGTAGGGCACTCATAGGAATGCCATCCAGTACCACAGGCAAGATTGGACGTCCCCCTACGTATTTATCACGCCAGTTTGATGGGCCTGATGGTCTTATGCCTGGGGGTTGGCCCTCTACCCCAGGTTGTGCCCGTTTAAATGACAGTACCTTGCCACATGTCCGGGTTGATTGCAGCGGCGGCAAATAGGTAGTCTGTCCTCGTTGTATCGATCGCTGGGTCTTCCTCTGGCCGGTGGGGTCCTCGTTGGTCGGCGCCACGGGATGTCCTCCGGTCCGGATGCCAGCTCGATCTTCCCTGCAGTAGAAACCTGTAAAGACTGCACAGTTCGGGTTAGCGCGGCAACGCTTTTAGTTAGCTCTTGGACCTGATGGCGCAGGTCTGTAGCCGGGTCACTGTTTAAAGCCTGCGCATCAGCTCCCACAGGCCCTGCAGACAAGGGTGCCGTCTCCTGGTGATAAGTGATAGCAGGGCGCCTGTGGGTCACAGCGCCACCTGGTGCCGGTTCTCGGAGCACCCGGATGGCTCTGTCCTTGAACTGTGCAAAGTCCAGGTCAGGGTCCTGTAAGGCCATTGCCCGCAACTGGGTTCGGTGGGCATTGCACAGTAGACCCTCAATGAATTGTTCAGTCAACAGCTTATCTTCATTTCCCACGCTGTCAGGGTCTGCCTGCTTAATGGCTCTCAGGGCCTCTTGTAGGTTTAGAGCATAGTCTCTTATACTCTCATGTGCCCGTTGTTTGCACCCATAAAATCTTTGTTTTATTTCGGCTGAGGTGCGGGTGTCAAATGTGTCTTTCAGCCGGGTTAGTATGTCTCTGACAGTCCTCTTCCTCCCAGGTGGCCAGGACTTTACCTTCCTTTGGGCTGCCCCGATTAATTGGGCCACCAGGATGCTCACTTTTTGCGCCTCCGTGAGGGGATACACCTGGAAGAGGCTATCCAGCCTTTCTCTGAAGTCATTTAGGGTATGTGACTCCCCTGAGTACTGGGGTAGCCAGGCTGCCCCCGGGATATAGGGCATGGTGAAAGGCATGACCGCAGAAGCGGTGGCGCTGGCGGCGGCTGTGGCGGTGAAGCTCTCCTCCGTATCCGACATCCTCCTCCCCCCTAGTGGACCGTGGCCTACCTTGCGATGATCCTCTTCCGTAGGCCACGGCTCCGCAGTGGATCGTCAGGGTTGAGGACCGTCCGTCGCGCTCCTGTGACGTCGGCGTCTGCTGGGCTCCTTTCAGGACCTTACGCAACGTCCGGACGTGAGGCGGGGCTTCAGTTCTCGCGGGCTTTCGGAGTCCACGCCCCTCTTCTTCCCGCGCGGCGCCCTCAAGATGGCGTCCAATGGCGGGAAAACTCCACGGATGGCGGGAAGAAGGCAGAAGATGGCGTCGGATGGCGGGAATCGGCTCCAGATGGCGGGAAACGACTCCGGACGGCGGGAAACTTCACCACAGGTAAGTATAAAAGTCTCTTTTTTCAGGCACGCAGTACCCGGTGGTTGCGGGCACGTAATCCTGCCGACTACGCCAAAGTTGACTCGCCCCCTGGGCCAGTGCTGTAGTGCGGCGCACGTGTGCGCGGGGGAATACCCGGAGCCGGATCCGATGGGGGTTGTAATCTCCGAGTGGCGGGGACCCGGTCCGTGCCCAGGGTGGTCAAACCGACGGCAGTCTATTTGTAATGTTGTTATGACTACGCCACCCGTTGATTGCGGTACGAGACCGCCGCTGCCAAACAGTCCGCTGAGGCTGATGTTATGTGTATGCAGCGAAGATGAAATAACCCCCAACGGGAGAGGTGTAGCCTCAGGGCAGCAGGTGCGGGGATGATGATGGGAGTGATGGTGTGGTTGTCCCAGTACGGATGATGCGACAAGAAAGCACGGAGACGTGAAGGTACAGTTCAGGGTCTTTACTGATGGTACAAGGCAGACCCTCCCGGGAGTACTGGCTAGTAGTTGGGGCCTGGTTAGTCTGCGAGTAAGCCGGAGTTCCCCTGGCCAGGTGGAGTTGTAGGCCTTCCCGTTAGTCTGTACCCTTCCTGGCTATCCTGCTTTTGGCGGTTACAAGTAGCCCACGTCCCTGGGTATACCGTGTGGTGCTCACCCGTATGGCTGGTGACCTGGGGCCTCCTGTTAGCCTCCGCTCCGGGATGGCGGTGCTGGTCCCTTCGTTGTGACTGAGCCTCCGGGCTTTTATGGCCAGAGGACCTGGAATCCCCTGCCGGATGGATTCTGCTGCTGGGTATATCTTAGTCCCCACAGCCTCGGACTCCTGTGTCCGGTTTTAGTCCCTTCTCCCAGGGCGAGCTCTGCACAGCTCCAGCCCCTGGCGCTTCTCCTTGGCTCCTACAGAGCTCCTGATGTCTCTCTGTCCCTGTTTCTGCGTGTCCAGACCAGACTCCGTCTCTGTCTGGAACTCCTCTCTCTAACCCTGCCTCAGCCCCAGTTTATGTAGGGGAAGTTCTTCCCCTCCCAGGACTGGGCAGGAGGTGTGGCATGCTTAGGATTCCTGCCCAGGAGACCTCCCACCTGCTCACAGACGTAATACTGCTATTACTGTGGAAACCAGACCCCTGGGGTGCCACACATGTCACCTGCAGCGATGGTCAGTGAGGATCACCCCAGAGGCTTACTCACCCACAAAGGTGTCATCCCCACCGGTGCATGTCACCTTCAGCGATGGTCAGTAAGGATCATCCCAGAGGCTGACTCACCCACAGGGGTGTTATCCCCAAGGGTGCATGTCACCTTCAGCGATGGTCAGTAAGGATCACCCCAGAGGCTGACTCACCCACACTGGTGTCATCCCCATGGGTGCATGTCACCTGCAGCGGTGCTCAGTTAGGATCACCCCAGAGGCTGACTCAACCACAGTGGTGTCATTCCCATGGGTGCATGTCACCTGCAGCGGAGCTCAGTTAGGATCACCCCAGAGGCTGACTCACCCACAGGGGAGTTATCCCCACAGGTGTATGTCACCTTCAGCGATGGTCAGTAAGGATCACTCCAGAGGCTGACTCACCCACAGTGGTGTCATCCCCATGGGTGCATGTCACCTGCAGCGGTGCTCAGTTAGGATCACCCCAGAGGCTGACTCACCCACAGTGGTGTCATTCCCATGGGTGCATGTCACCTGCAGCGGTGCTCAGTTAGGATCACCCCAGAGGCTGACTCACCCGCAGTGGTGTCATCCCCATGGGTGCATGTCAACTGCAGCAGTGCTCAGTAAGGATCACGTCAGTGGCTGACTCACCCACAGTGGTGTCATCCCCATGGGTGCATGTCACCTGCAGAAGTGCTCAGTAAGGATCACCCCTGAGATTGTCTCACCCACAGGGGTGAAATCCGCATGGGTGCATGTCAACTGTAGCGATGCTTTGTAAGGATCACTCCAGAGGCTGACTCACACACAGGGGTGTCATCCCCACTGGTGCATGTTACCTGCAGCAATGGTCAGTAAGGATCACCCCAGAGGCTGACTCACCTACAGAGGTGTCATTCCCACGGGTGCAGGTCACCTGCAGCGACGGTCAGTAAGGATCACCCCAGAGGCTGACTCACCCCCAGAGGTGTCATCCCCACGGGTGCATGTCACCTTCAGAGATGGTCAGTAAGGATCAACCCAGAGGCTTACTCACCCTCAGGGGTGTTATCCCCACGGGTGCATGTCACCTTCAGCGATGGTCAGTAAAGATCACCCCAGAGGCTGACTCACCCACAGTGGTGTCATCCACATGGGTGCATGTCACCTGCTGCGGTGCTCAGTTAGGATCACCCCAGAGGCTGACTCACCCACAGGGGTGTCATTCCCAAGGGTGCATGTCACCTGCAGCAGTGCTCAGTAAGGATCACCCCAGAGGCTAATTCACCCACAGAGGTGTCATCCCCATGGGTGCATGTCACCTGCAGCAGTGCTAAGTAAGGATCACCCCAGAGGCTAATTCACCCACAGGGGTGTCATCCCCATGGGTTCAAGTCACCTGTAGCAGTGCTCAGTAAGATCACCCCAGAGGCTGACTCACTCACAGGGGTGTCATCCCCCCGGGTGCATGTCAACTGCAGCGATGGTCAGTAAGGATCACCCCAGAGGCTGACTCACCCACAGAGGTGTCATCCCCAGGGGTGCATGTCCCCTGCAGCGATGGTCAGTAAGGATCACCCCAGAGGCTTACTCACCCACAAAAGTGTCATCCCCACGGGTGCATGTCACCTGCCCGCGATGGTCAGTCAGGATCATCACAGAGGCTGACTCACCCACAGGGGTGTTATCCCCACGGGTGCATGTCACCTTCAGCGATGGTCAGTAAGGATCACCCCAGAGGCTGACTCACCCACACTGGTGTCATCCCCATGGGTGCATGTCACCTGCAGCGGTGCTCAGTTAGGATCACCCCAGAGGCAGACTCAACCACAGTGGTGTCATTCCCATGGGTGCATGTCACCTGCAGCGGTGCTCAGTTAGGATCACCCCAGAGGCTGACTCACCCACAGGGGAGATATCCCCACAGGTGCATGTCACTTTCAGCGATGGTCAGTAAGGATCACTCCAGAGGCTGACTCACCCACAGTGGTGTCATCCCCATGGGTGCATGTCACCTGCATCGGTACTCAGTTAGGATCACCCCAGAGGCTGACTCACCCACAGTGGTGTCATTCCCATGGGTGCATGTCACCTGCAGCGGTGCTCAGTTAGGATCACCCCAGAGGCTGACTCACCCGCAGTGTTGTCATCCCCATGGGTGCATGTCACCTGCAGCAGTGCTCAGTAAGGATCACGTCAGTGGCTGACTCACCCACAGTGGTGTCATCCCCATGGGTGCATGTCACCTGCAGAAGTGCTCAGTAAGGATCACCCCAGAGATTGTCTCACCCACAGGGGTGGAATCCCCATGTGTGCATGTCACCTGCAGCGGTGCTCAGTAAGGATCACCCCAGAGGCTGTCTCACCCACAGGGGTGTCATCCCCATGGGTGCAAGTCACCTGCAGCGCTGCTCAATAAGGATCACCCCAGAGATTGTCTCACCCACAGGGGTGAAATCCGCATGGGTGCATGTCAACTGTAGCGATGCTTTGTAAGGATCACCCCAGAGGCTGACTCACACACAGGGGTGTCATCCCCACTGGTGCATGTCACCTGCAGCAATGGTCAGTAAGGAGCACCCCAGAGGCTGACTCACCTACAGAGGTGTCATCCCCACGGGTGCAGGTCACCTGCAGCGACGGTCAGTAAGGATCACCCCAGAGGCTGACTCACCCCCAGAGGTGTCATCCCCACGGGTGCATGTCACCTTCAGAGATGGTCAGTAAGGATCATCCCAGAGGCTTACTCACCCACAAGGGTGTCATCCCCACGGGTGCAAGTCACCTTCAGAGATGGTCAGTAAGGATCATCCCAGAGGCTTACTCACCCACAGAGGTTAAATCCGCATGGGTGCATGTCACCTGTAGCGATGCTTAGTAAGGATCACCCCAGAGCCTGACTCACTCACAGGGGTGTCATCCCCACGGGTGCATGTCAACGTCAGCTATGGTCAGTAAGGATCACCCCAGAGGTTGACTCACCTACAGGGGTGTCATCCCCAAGGGTGCATGTCACCTTCAGCGATGGATAGTAAGGATCACCCCAGAGGCTTACTTACCCAAAGGGGTGTCATCCCCACGGGTTCATGTCACCTTCAGCGATGGTCAGTAAGGATCACCCCAGATGCTGACTCACCCACAGTGGTGTCATCCCCATGGGTGCATGTCACCTGCTGCGGTGCTCAGTTAGGATCACCCCAGAGGCTGACTCACCCACAGTGTTGTCATTCCCATGGGTGCATGTCATCTGCAGCGGTGCTCAGTAAGGATCACCCCAGAGGCTGACTCACCCACAGGGGTGTCATCACCAAGGGTGCATGTCACCTGCTGCAGTGCTCAGTAAGGATCACCCCAGAGGCTAATTCACCCACATAGGTGTCATCCCCATGGGTGCATGTCACCTGCAGCAGTGCTCAGTAAGGATCACCTCAGTGGCTGACTCACCCACAGTGGTGTCATCCCCATGGGTGCATGCCACCTGCAGCGGTGCTCAGTTAGGATCACCCCAGATGCTGACTCACCCACAGTGGTGTCATTCCCGTGGGTGCATGTCACCTGCAGCGGTGCTCAGTTAGGATAACCCCAGAGGCTAACTCACCCACAGCGGTGTCATCCCCATGGGTGTATGTCACCTGCAGTGGTGCTCAGTTAGGATCACCCCAGATTCTGACTCACTCACAGGGGTGTCATCCCCATGGGTGCATGTCACATGCAGCAGTGCTCAGTAAGGATCACCCCTGAGGCTGACTCACTCACAGAGGTGTCATCCACATGGGTGCATGTCACTTGCAGCGGTGCTCAGTAAGGATCTCCCCAGAGGCTGACTCACTCACAGGGGTGTCATCCCCATGGGTGCATGTCACCTGCAGCGGTGCTCAATAAGGATCTCTCCAGAGGCTGACTCACCCACAGTGGTGTCATCCCCATGGGTGCATGTCACCTGCAGCAGTGCTCAGTAAGGATCACTTCAGTGGCTGACTCACCCACAGTGGTGTCATCCCCATGGGTGCATGTCACCTGCAGCTGTGCTCAGTAAGGATCACCCCAGAGGCTGACTCACCCACAGGAGTGTCATCCCCACCGCTGCATGTCACCTGCAGCGGCGGTGCTCAGTAAGGATCACCCCAGAGGCTGACTCACCCACAGAGGTGTCATCCCCATGGGTGCATGTCTCCTGCAGCGGTGCTCAGTAAGCATCAGCCAGAGGCTGACTCATCCACAGAGGTGTCATCCCCATGGGTGCATGTCACCTGCCGCGGTGCTCAGTAAGGATCACTGCAAAGGTTGACTCACCCACAGAGGTGTCATCCCCATGGGTGCATGTCACCTGCAGCGGTGCTCAGAAAGGATCACCACAGAGGCTGACTCACTCACAGGTGTGTCATCCCCATGGGTGCATGTCACCTGCAGCGCTGCTTAGTAAGGATCACCCCAGAGGCAGACTCACCCACTGAGGAGTCATCCCCATGGGTGCATGTCACCTGCAGCTGTGCTCAGTTAGGATCACCCCAGAGGCTGACTCACTCACAGTGGTGTCACCCCCATGGGTGCATGTCACCTGCAGCGGTGCTTAGTAAGGCTCACCCCAGATGCTGACTAACCCACAGAGGTGTCATCCCCATGAGTGCATGTCACCTGCAGCTGTGCTCAGTTAGGATCACCCCAAAGGCTGACTCACTCACTGAAGTTTCATCCCCATGGGTGCATGTCACCTGCAGCGGTGCTCAGTAAGGATCACCCAAGAGGTTGACTCACTCACAGAGGTGTCATCCCCATGGGTGCATGTCACCTGCAACGGTGCTCAGTAAGGATCACCCCAGAGGCTGACTCACTCACAGAGGTGTCATCCCCATGGGTGCATGTCACTTGCAGGGGTGCTCAGCAAGGATCACCCCAGAGGCTGACTCACCCTCAGAGGTGTCATCCCCATGGGTGCATGTCACCTGCAGCGATGCTCAGTAAGGATCACCCCAGAGGCTGACTCACTCACTGAGGTGTCATCCCCATGGGTGCATGTCACATGCAGCAGTGCTCAGTAAGGATCACCCCTGAGGCTGACTCACTCACAGAGGTGTCATCCCCATGGGTGCATGTCAACTGCAGCGGTGCTCAGTAAGGATCTCCCCAGAGGCTGACTCACTCACAGGGGTGTCATCCCCATGGGTGCATGTCACCTGCAGCGGTGCTCAATAAGGATCTCTCCAGAGACTGACTCACTCACAGGGGTGTCATCCCCATGGGTGCATGTCACCTGCAGCGGTGCTCAGTTAGGATCACCCCAGAGGCTGACTCACCCACAGTGGTTTCATCCCCATGGGTGCATGTCACCTGCAGTAGTGCTCAGTAAGGATCACCTCAGTGGCTGACTCACCCACAGTGGTGTCATCCCCATGGGTGCATGTCACCTGCAGAAGTGCTCAGTAAGGATCACCCCAGAGATTGTCTCACCCACAGGGGTGAAATCCCCATGGGTGCATGTCATGTGCAGCGGTGCTCAGTAAGGATCACCCCAGAGGCTGTCTCACCCACAGGGGTGTCATCCCCATGGGTGCAAGTCACCTGGAGCGCTGCTCAATAAGGATCACCCCTGAGATTGTCTCACCCACAGGGGTGAAATCTCCATGGGTGCATGTCACCTGTAGCGATGCTTTGTAAGGATCACCCCAGAGGCTGACTCACACACAGGGGTGTCATCCCCACGGGTGCATGTCACCTTCAGCGATGGTCAGTAAGGATCACCCCAGAGGCTGACTCACCCCCAGAGGTGTCATCCCCACGGGTGCATGTCACCTTCAGCGATGGTCACTAAGGATCATCCCAGAGGCTGACTCACCCACAGTGTTGTCATCCCCATGGGTGCATGTCACCTGCAGCTGTGCTCAGTAAGGATCACCCCAGATATTGACTCACCCACAGGGATGTCATCCCCATGGGTGCAGGTCACCTGCAGCAGTGCTCAGAAAGGATCACCCCAGAGATTGTCTCACCCACAGGGTTGAAATCCCCACGGGTGCATGTCACCTGCAGCAGTGCTCAGTAAGGATCACCCCAGAGGCTGACTCACCCACAGAGGTGTCATCCCCACGAGTGCATGTCACCTTCAGCGATGGTCACTAAGGATCACCCCAGAGGCTTACTCACCCAAAGAGGTGTCATCCCCACGGGTACATGTCACCTGCAGCGGTGCTCAGTAATGATCACCCCAGAGGCTGACTCACCCACAGAGGTGTCATCCCCATGGGTGCATGTCACCGGCAGCGATGCTCAGTAAGGATCACCCCAGAGGCTGACTCACTCACAGAGGTGTCATCCCCACGGGTGCATGTCACCTGCAGCGGTGCTCAGTAAGGATCACGCCAGAGGCTGACTCACCCACAGGGTTGTCATCCCCATGGGTGCATGTCTCCTGCAGCGGTGCTCAGTAAGCATCAGCCCAGAGGCTGACTCACCCACAGAGGTGTCATCCCCACGGGTGCATGTCACCTGCAGCACTGCTCAGTAAGGATCACCCCAGAGGATAACTCACCCACAGGGGTGTCATCCCCACGGGTGCATGTCACCTTCAATGATGGTCAGTAAGGATCACCCCAGAGGCTGACTCACCCACAGGGGTGTCATCCCCATGGGTGCATGTCACCTGCAGCAGTTCTCAGTAAGGATCACCCCAGAGATTGTCTCAGCCACAGGTGTGAAATCCCCATGGGTGCAAGTCACCTGTTGCGATGCTCAGTAAGGATCACCCCAGAGGCTGACTCACCTACAGAGGTGTTATCCCCATGGGTGGATGTCACCTGCAGAGGTGCTCAGTATGGATCACCCCAGATGCTGACTCACTCACAGAGGTGTCATCCCCGTGGGTGCATGTCACCTGCAGCGGTGCTCAGTAAGAAGCACGCCAGAGGCTGACTCACTCTCAGGGGTGTCATCCCCATGGGTGCATGTCACCTTCAGCATTGCTCAATAAGGATCACCCCAGAGGCTGACTCACCCACTGGGGTGTCATCCCCATGGGTGCATGTCACCTGCAGCAGTGCTCAGTAAGGATCACCCCAGAGGCTGACTCACCCACAGGGGTGTCATCCCCATGGGTGCATGTCACCTGCAGCAGTGCTCAGTAAGGATCACGCCTGAGGCTGCCTCACTCACAGGGGTGTCATCCCCACGGGTGCATGTCACCTGCAGCAATGGTCAGTAAGTATCACCCCAGAGGCTGACTCACCTACAGATGTGTTATCCCAACGGGTGCATGGCACCTGCAGCGATGATCAGTAAGGATCACCCCAGAGGCTGACTCACTCACAGAGGTGTCATCCCTATGGGTGCATGTCACCTGCAGCGGTGCTCAGTAAGGATCACCCCAGAGGCTGACTCACCCACAGAGGTGTCATCCCCATGGGTGCATGTCACCTGCAGCGATGATCAGTAAGGATCACCCTAGACTGGGGTTGACCTTTTAGCCTAAGCCTCTAGTTTTGCAGCCCTAGGGCTTCAGGCCTCTACTTTTGCAGCCCTAGGGCTTTAGGCCTCTACTTTTGCAGCCCTAGGGCTGCAGAATGAAAATCTAACCGAAGCCCTTGGGCTGCAAAGGTTCTCTCTGTGCAGCCGTAGGGCTACACAATGCATCTCTATGGGAAATCTGTGTATGACCGATATTTTTTTTCCGCGAACAAAAATATTGAGGCATCTGAATGTTTTGGGGGCAGGTCAGATGCAAGTTGAGTTACTTGACCCCCTCCTGTTTTGAGGGGGGCTTCAAGGGGACTGAAATTTTTTTTTTTTTACTTATTACACTGGTTATTTATAGTGATCATTTCTGGGCTATATTCAAATCTTGGGGTCCATTTGAGAAGACACATTTTTTGGGGTGCAGCCACCTTAAGTAATAAATACTGCCTCCCAGAGCCTCTAAAATACTGAAACCTGTTGTTTTTATGTTCCCCAAGTGATTATCTGACACATTTTGGGGGTACATTTGAGGAGACACATTTTGGGGTGCATCCCCCCAAAGTGCTAAATACTACCTTTAACAGCCCTTAAAATGCTGAATCCTGTTTTTTATGTCCCCAAAGTGATTCTTTCTGCGCTACAGTCACATTTTCGGGTCAATTTGAGAAGACACAATTTTAGGGTGCAGCCGCCTTAAGTAATAAATACTGCCTCCCACAGCCTTTAAAATACTGAAACCTGTTGTTTTTATGTTCCCCAAGTGATTATCTGACACATTTTGGGGGTACATTTGAGTTGACACATTTTGGGGTGCATCCTCCAAAGTGCTTAAATACTACCTTCAATAACCCCTAAAATAATGAATCCTGTTTTTTAGGTCCCCCAAGTGATTATTTCTAGAAATCTGACACATTTTGGGGGTACATTTTAGGAGACACACTTTGGGGTGCATCCTCCAAAGTGCTAAATACTACCTTCAACAGCCCCTAAAATGCTGAATCCTGTTTCTTATGTCCCCCAAGTGATTCTTTCTGCGCTACAGTCACATTTTCGGGTCCATTTGAGAAGACACATTTTTGGGGTGCAGCCACCTCAAGTAATAAATACTGCCTCCCACAGCCCTTAAAGTACTAAATCCTGTTTTTTATGACCCCCCAATTGATTATTTGTATAAATCTGACACATTTTGGGGGTACATTTGAGGAGACACATTTTGGGGTGCATCCTCCAAAGTGCTAAATACTACCTTCAACATCTAAAATAATGAATCCTGTTTTTTTATGTACCCCAAGTGATTCTTTCTGGGCTACAGTCACATTTTGGGGGACATTTTGGAGGACATTTGAGAAGATACATTTTGGGGTGCAGCCGCCTCAAGTACTAAAAACTGCCTCCCACGCCACCACTTCTGTATTTTTTTATCCTCTCCTGGTTTTGGCTTACAATAACTGATATGAAAAACTGACCCAAACATAGTCTGTTCTCAGTGCATTGCATTGCTCTGTTTTGCAGCCGTACGGCTTCAGGCCTCTTCTTTTGTCAGCCGTAGGGCTGCCCAATGTATCTCTATAGGAAATCTGTGTATGACCGATATTTCTCTTTCTTTTTCTTTGAACACAAATATTGAAACACCTGAATGTTTTGGGGGCAGGTCAGATGCAAGTTGAGGAGTTACTTCACCCCCTACAATTTTGGGGGGCTTAAAGGGGACTGGAATTTTTTTATTTTTTATTTTTTTTTTTACACTAATTATTTTTAGTAAACATTTCTGGGCTACAGTCACATTTTGGGGTCCATTTGAGAAGACACATTTTGGGGTGCAGCCACCTCAAGTACTAAATACTGCCTCCCACGTCACCACATCTGTATTTTTCATGCACTCCTGGTTTTGGTTTATAATAACTCATATAAAAAACTAAACAATAAACTAACATGTGAACTCAGCCTTACAGTGTATTTTCCCTTATATCCTGTATTTTGTTGTATATTCTAGAGTGAACAGCATGTATTGTGGAAATAAATCTGCTATGGTGTATTCTTATAAATGAACAGTAGATGGCAGTGTAGTCTGCTCTCAGTGCATGGCAATGCTGGGGGAGGGGGGCTGTGTGTTTCTGTATTGAAGCTTCTCTCTCTGAGAAGACATTGAATGTTAATTAGCTGCTTGTATAGGGGGAGGTTTAAGATAAATCTGCTATAGTGTAGTTTTAAAAAGAAATAGTAGATTGCAGTATAGTCTGCTTCACATCGCCCTCCCCAGGTCCGACATACATACAGCTTTACATCGCCCTCCCCAGGTCCGACATACATACAGCTTCGCATCGCCCTCCCCGGGTCCGACATATATACAGCTTTGCATTGCCCTCCCCGGGTCCGACATACATACATCTTCGCATCACCATCCCCAGGTCCGACATACATACATCTTCACATCGCCCTCCCCGGGTCCGACATACATACAGCTTTGCATCGCCCTCCCCGGGTCCGACATATATACAGCTTCGCATCGCCCTCCCCGGGTCCGACATACATACATCTTCGCATCCCCTGCCCAGGTTCGACACACAGCGCAGCATCTCAGTCCCCAGGTCCGACACACAGCGCAGCCTCTCCCTACCCAGGTCCAACACACAGCGCAGAATTTCCCTCCCCAGGTCCGACACAGCGCAGCATCTCCCTCCCCATGTCCGACACACAGCGCAGCACCTCCCTCCCTAGGTCCGACACACAGTGCTGCACCTCCCTCCACAGGTCCGACACAGATCAGCATCGCCCTCCCCGGGTCCGACATACATACAGCTTCGCATCACCATCCCCAGGTCCGACATACATACAGCTTCACATCGCCCTCCCCGGGTCAGACATACATACAGCTTCGCATCACCCTCCCAGGGTCCGACATACATACAGCTTCGCATCGCCCTACCCGGGTCCGACATACATACAGCTTCACATCGCCCTCCCCGGGTTCGACATACATACAGCTTCGCATCGCCCTCCCCGGGTCTGACATAAATACAGCTTCGCATCGCCCTCCCCGGGTCCGACATACATACAGCTTCACATCGCCCTCCCCGGGTCCGACATACATACAGCTTTGCATCGCCCTCCCATGGTCCGACATACAAACAGCTTCATATCGCCCTCCCCGGGTCCGACATACATACATCTTTGCATCCCCCTCCCCAGGTCTGACACACAGTTCAGAATCTCCCTCCCCAGGTCTGACACACATCGCAGCACCTCCCTCCCCAGGTCCGACACACAGCCCAGCTCCTCCCTCCCCAGGTCCGACACACAGCGCAGCCCTTCCCTCCCCAGGTCCGACACAGTGCAGCACCTCCCTCCCCAGGTCCGACACACAGCGCAGCACCTCCCTCCCCAGGTCCGACACACAGTGCAGCACCTCCCTCCCCAGGTTCGACACACAGTGCAGAACCTCCCTCCCCAGGTCCGACACACCTCGCAGCACCTCCCTCCCCAGGTCCGACACACAGCGCAGCACCTACGTCCCCAGGTTCGACACACAGCGCAGCATCTCCCTCCCCAGGTCTGACACACAGCGCAGCATCTCCTTCCCCAGGTCCGAAATACACACAGCCAGCATCTCCCTCCCCAGGTCCGACATACAGCGCAGCATCTCCTTCCCCAGGTCCGAAATACACACAGCGCAGCATCTCCCTCCCCAGGTCCGACATACATACATGCAGCATCTCCCTCCCCAGGAAAGCCCTCTAGGTACATGCTAGTTATGTAATACAGCAGCACACAAAGTTAGTGAAAAAAAATGTAGTTTAATAGCCCATGTGGTGAAGTTTCGGTCCCATATCGTGGACCTTTAAGAAAGTACCAAGTGCAAGTGCAGAATATTTAAGGCAGCCAAATTATACAATTAATCAGCAGCAATTCTGAAAAAAATTGTAACAGTGCATATACAGTGTACAATAATAATGTGCATCAGGTGGAATATAGACAATCTATACATATACACAATTACTCAATAATGTGATAAGAATAATATATCCAGCTTCCAATAATGTGCAAAATTTATTGCCCGGAGTAGAATAAAATCTACATGAAATAACGCACCGACAGCGCAGCAACGCGTTTCTGACGCCAAGTGTTCAAATATTCATTCTCATGGAGTATATATGAGTATATATATATATATATATATATACAGTTATATGAAAAAGTTTGGGCACCCCTATTAATCTTAAGCTTAATGTTTTCTTAAAATTGGTGTTTTTGAAACAGCTATTTCAGTTTGATATATGTAATAACTGTTGGACACAGTAATGTTTCTGCCTTGAAATGAGGTTTATTGTACTAACAGAAAATGTGCAATCTGCATTCAAACAAAATTTGACAGGTGCATAAGTATGGGCACCTCACCAGAAAAGTGACATTAATATTTAGTAAATCCTCCTTTTGCAAAAATAACAGCCTCTAGTCGCTTCCTGTAGCTTTTAATGAGTTCCTGGATGAAGGTATTTTTGACCATTCCTCTTTACAAAACAATTCCAGTTCAGTTAAGTTTGATGGTCGCCGAGCATGGTCAGCCCTCTTCAAATGATCCCACAGATGTTCAATGATATTCAGGTCTGGGGACTGGGATGGCCATTCCAGAACATTGTAATTGTTCCTCTGCATGAATGCCTGAGTAGATTTGGAGCGATGTTTTGGATCATTGTCTTGCTGAAAGATCCATCCCCTGCGTAACTTCAACTTTATCACTGATTCTTGAACATTATTGTCAAGAATCTGCTGATACTGAGTGGAATCCATGCGTCCCTCAACTTTAACAAGATTCCCGGTGCCAGCATTGGCCACACAGCCCCAAAGCATGATGGAACCTCCACCAAATTTTACTGTGGGTAGCAAGTGTTTTTCTTGGCATGCTGTGTTTTTTTTGATGCCATGCATAACGCCTTTTTGTATGACCAAACAACTCAATCTTGGTTTCATCAGTCCACAGGACCTTCTTCCAAAAAGAAATTGGCTTCTCCAAATGTGCTTTTGCATACCTCAGCCGACTCTGTTTGTGACGTGCTTGCAGAAACGGCTTCTTTCGCATCACTCTCCCATACAGCTTCTCCTTGTGCAAAGTGCGTTGTATAGTTGACCGTTGCACAGTGACACCATCTGCAGCAAGTTGATGCTGCAGCTCTCTGGAGGTGGTCTGAGGATTGTCCTTGACTGATCTCACCATTCTTCTTCTCTGCCTTTCTGATGTTTTTCTTGGCCTGCCACTTCTGGCCTTAACAAGAACTGTCCCTGTGTTCTTCCATTTCCTTACTATGTTCCTCACAGTGGAAACTGACAGGTTAAATCTCTGAGACAGCTTTTTGCATCCTTCCCCTGAACAACTATGTTGAATAATCTTTGTTTTCAGATCATTTGACAGTTGTTTTGAGGAGCCCATGATGCCACTCTTCAGAGGAGATTCAAACAGGAGAACAACTTGCAAGTGGCCTCTTTAAGTAGCTTTTCTCGTGATTGCATACACCTGGCTATGAAGTTCAAAGCTCAATGAGGTTACAAAACCAAAAAAGTGCTTTAGTAAGTCAGTAAAAAGTAGGTAGGAGTATTTAAAACAAGAAAATGAACTTATGCACCTGTCAAATTTTGTTTGAATGCAGATTGCACATTTTCTGTTAGTACAATAAACCTCATTTCAAGGCAGAAACATTACTGTGTCCAACAGTTATTACATATATCAAACTGAAATAGCTGTTGCAAAAACACCAATTTTAAGAAAACATTAAGCTTAAGATTAATAGGGGTGCCCAAACTTTTTCATATAACTGTATATATATATATCCTTTAAATATTGAATCAATATTATCAAAGGATAACAATTATTGGTCATAAAATAGTCTTCAGCTAAACAATTGCTTTTGATAAATTTACATTAGAGTGTACATAGTGATTTGTATATATCTATCTGTATACAGGGGGCTGTATACACGGGGGTCTGTATATATACAATGTATATGCTTGCAAACACTGTATTAATAAAAGCCCTCAGTCTTGCTTCCTCACCCCCTGCAGCGTGATGAGGTCTCATGGTGCCGCAGTGACATCAGCAGCGTGCGCACGCCACAGCCCGAGGGCTCAGGGAGCTGATCTCCACGAACCCCGAAACTACCGGCGCACACCAACTTTCATTTGAAATAGCGTCTTAAAGACACTAATAAGAATAAGTACAGGGATAACCGCCCACCCCCACATGCCGGCGAAGACTCCGGTTTTGTTATGGAGTCTGGGGAAGGGAGGGGAAATTTAAAAAATATATCTATATTTATTTTTTTAAATCCTGAGCCTAGCTCCGTCCCCACGACCTACCACCCTAGGCGCCAGACCTAGAGATAAAGATAGATAGAGAGATATATAGATAGATAGATAGATAGATAGATAGATAGATAGATAGAGAGATATAGAGAGAGATATATATAGATAGAGAAATATGTGTTGTTTTTTTAAATCCCAAGCCTGGTTCCACCCCCTGTCTTAGATAATCCTCTTGGCTTCAATACTCACTATGCAGCTTTTTCTTTGATCCCCCCTGCGGTTTCTGGTGGCTCGGGGAAGAGGGCACCCCCAGCACCATGTTACATCAATGTGAAGATTCAATGGCATTTCCCTATCTCACTTTAACCTTGATATCTCCAGAACCGTGGGTCCGATAAACAATCCAAGATATACGTTCTGTAGACTGGACCGTCAGCTTTCCAGGGATTCATCTCCTGAGTGACAGGCATCTTGTACTGAGAAGCAGCACCCCGAGAGCTGTGATCCCCCTCTGACCAGGCGGCCCATGTCTACTAAATGAGGTTACCCACTTTCCAGTGCTGATCTCTCGGCTTGTGAAGGTCCATGATGGCCCAAACTTGCAGTGTGTACAGAGCTCAAGTAGACCTACACAATGCGTGGTGGCACTTGTTAATATTAAGAGTGGTTCCACTACCAAACATGTCTAAATTTGGTACTGTTTGCTTCGGTTCTGAAGGTCCAATCAAAAATCGGAGATATACACTTTGTAGCACTCACTCTCCCCTTTCAAGCAACTCCTCACATGTGTATGTATGTCATTTCCCTGAGGAGCAGCACCCCAAGAAGCAAGGCACCAATACCTGGTTAATGCTAAGTGTGAGACTGTGATAGTGAGTGCCGTATTTGGCACATACTATCAAAGTCTCACATTAAAGATCTGCATCTGAAAATGCTCCTCTGACTTTGGGGTGACAGATCTCAGCAGCTAAGGGAGCAGACTGCAAACGGACAGAGATGTATTTAAATAATCCTCTTGGCTTCAATATGCACTATGCAGCTTTTTCTTTGATCCCTCCTGCAGTTTCTGGTGGCTCGAGGAAGAGGGCACCCCCAGCACTATGTTAATTCAATGATAGGAATCAATGGCATTTCCCTATCTCACTTTCAACTGGTTTTCTCCAGAACCGTGGGTCCGATAAACAATCCAAGATATACGTTCTGTAGACTGGACCGTCAGCTTTCCAGGGATTCATCTCGTGAGTGAGAGGCATCTTGTACTGAGAAGCAGCACCCCGAGAGCCATGATCCCCCTCTGACCAGGCGGCCCATGTCTACTAAATGAGGTTACCCACTTTCCAGTGCTGATATATCGGCTTGTGAAGGTCCAAGATGGCCCAAACTTGCAGTGTGTACAGAGCTCAAGTAGACCTACAGAATGAATGGTGGCACTTGTTAATATCAAGAGTGGTTCCAGTACCAGACAAGTCTAAATTTGGTACCGTTTGCTCCGGTTCCGAAGGTCCAATCAACAATCGGCGACATACACTTTGTAGCACTCGCTCTCCCCTTTCAAGCAACTCCTCACATGTGTATGCATGTCATTTTTCTGAGGGGCAGCACCGCAAGAAGCAAGGCACCCATACCTGGTTAATGCTAAGTGTGAGACTGTGATAGTGAGTGCCGTATTTGGCACATACTATCAAAGTCTCACACTAAAGATCTGCATCTGAAAATGCTCCTCTGACTTTGGGGTGACAGATCTCAGCAGCTAAGGGAGCAGACTGCAAACGGACAGAGATGTTTATAGATAATCCTCTTGGCTTCAATATGTGACTAGCGGAAAATACAAATTTCAAAAAGAACTTCGGCGCTCCATACATGAATACATAAGAAATATTGCATCTAGACTGATGTCACTTTACAAAATGAAGGTTTTTTGTGCATAATTTGGCCAATTCATGTGTGCCCATCAACCATGACAAGGTAACCTTCATATGATGGGTAACTACGTTAAGCTACCACTGGATATGCCACTCTTCGGCTGTAAGCCTCTATGGACAATATGTCTCTGCTTGGGCTTTAAACCTACGATGTATGGGCTGGTAGAGAAAGTTAAAACCACCTGTGAATGAATAGAAGGAATTAGTGGGAGGGACGCATGGTCAGAAAAAAGGCTATCAAACTTCTAATAGTGTGAACACATACCTGCTGCAATGTCCCAGGAGCAGGATCCCAAAAATGATTAATAGAAAAGAGAGGGGTCGCTCACTGGTCTATTCGGGTGCTCTGAAGAAAAAAGTAATCTAAATTGCAAAAAGAACTTCGGCACTAGCGGAAAATACAGGCCTGGATATATCCGTTAAATAATAGAATAAATATTATCAAATGTTAAACATTTTTGGTCATAACATAAGCTTCAGCTAAACAATTGATTTTGATAAATTTACATTAGAGTGTACATTGTGATTTATATCTATCTATATGTATACAGGGGGGTCGGTTCTATACAGTACAGACCAAAAGTTTGGACACACCTTCACATTTAAAGATTTTTCTGTATTTTCATTACTATGAAAATTGTACATTCACATGTGGAATTATATACTTAACAAAAAAGTGTGAAACAGCTGAAAATATGTCTTATATTCTAGGTTCTTCAAAGTAGCCACCTTTTGCTTTGATGACTGGTTTGCACACTCTTGGCATCAAAGGAAAAGGTGGCTACTTTGAAGAACCTAGAATATAAGACATATTTTCGGTTGTTTCACACTTTTTTGTTAAGTATATAATTCCACATGTGGTAATTCATAGTTTTGATGCCTTCAGTGTGAATGTACAATTTTCAAAGTCATGAAAATACAGAAAAATCTTTAAATGAGAAGGTGTGTCCAAACTTTTGGTCTGTACTGTACATATAATATATATATATATAATGTATATGCTTGGAAACACTTTATTAACAAAAAACCCTCAAGCCCCTGTCTCACATAGCGAGATCGCGAGCGAGATCGCTGCTGAGTCACGGTTTTGGTGACGCAATAGCGACCTCACCAGCGATGTCGCTATGTGTGACACTTTGCAGCGATCAGGCCCCTTCTGTGAGTTCGCTGATCGCTGCGAAATGTCCTGGACTATCTCTGTGTGTGACCAGCGGGACCAGCGATCAGGCTGGTAACCATGATAAACAGCGCGTTACTAGGGGTACACGTGCACTTAGTAACCTGCTGTTTATCATGGTTACCACTCTGCTACGGTGAGCGTGTACCCCTAGTAACCTGCTGTTTATCATGGTTACCAGCCTGCTCCTGCTTCAGCAGGCTGGTAACCAGGAGCAGGACATCGTGGAAAGATTCTTTCCACGATGTCGCTGGTCCCCTGATCGCTGGTGACCCTGCCTGTTTGACAGCTCACATAGCGACCACATAGCGACGCAGCAACGATCCCTGACAGGTCGTATCGTTGTCGGGATCGCTGTAGCGTGGGTAAGTGTGACGGGGCCTTCAGTCTTGCATCCTCGCCCCCTGCTGAGCTGATAAGGCCTAATGGACGGGGTGGGGAGAGCCATTCTTTTTCAAAATGTCCAATCACAAGCCTTACTCCGCCTACTTGTGAAACAAATACAAACTGCCATACTTGAAACCATTGTGCCAGACTAGCTGAAAAGCTATTGCTTGCTTACCTTGAATATCACTTTTGCTATTTTCCTAATATTGCTTTTTTTTCAGAGATTGATATTGCCCTTTTGGACACTGCTTCCAGAAGATATATTGGTTTTCTTACACTTTTGGATACCAAACTTCAGTTTCAAGCACGAAGTCTGCTAAAGTAAGTTCAAATATTCATTACCACGGAGTATATATATCCTTTATGTAATGGAATAAATATTATCAAATGTTAAGAATTATTGGTCATAAAATAGCCTTCAGCTAAACAAATGATTTTGATAAATTAACATTAGAGTGTACATAGTGATTTTGGAGTAATTGTGTATATATATATACTGTACCTCTGTATACAGGGGTACGCTCCTGGGGTCTGTATACAGGGGGTCTGGTCCAGGGTTTGTATACAGGAAGTCTGGAGGAGATTATATATATATATATATATATATATATATATATATATATATATATATATATATATATATATATATATATTATACTTGCAAACTTTTCATTTACAAAGAACCCTCAGACTTGCTTTCTCCTCACCCCTGCTGGGCTGTTACCGCCAAATGAAGGGGGTGAGGAGAATGTACAGTCACAAACTTTCCCACCCCTACCCTGCCTACCTATGAAGCAAATACAAATTGGGACACTTGAAACCATTGTGCCAGACGAGCTGAAAAGCCAGTGATTACTTATCTTGGATGTCACTTTTGCCATTTTCCTAATATTGCTTTTTTCGCTTTTTTTCAGTTTCAAGCATGAATTCTGCTAAAGTGTAAGTTCAAATATCCCTTCTCATGGAGGCTATATCCAGGGCCGTATTTGATATTCATGCTGTCTTAGGCACTTTAATGGGCACGCCCCCTGCAGCGTCACCCTCCCCTCCCCAGGTTCTCCATATTGCTTCTCCCCCCTCCCCAGGTTCTCTGCACTCTCCACTGATGTCAGCAGCGTGATGAGGTCTCATGGTGCCGCAGTGACATCAGCAGCGTGCGCACGCCACAGCCCGAGGGATCAGGGAGCTGATCTCCACTAACCCCGAAACTACCGGTGCACACCAACTTTCATTTTAATTAGTGTCTTAAAGACACTAATAAGAATAAGTTCAGGGATAACCACCCACCCCCACATGCCGGCGAAGACTCCGGTTTTGTTATGGAGTCTGAGGGAGGGAGGGGAAAATTTAAAAATATATATATTTATTTTTTTAAATCCCAAGCCTGGCTCCATCCGACACACAGCGCAGCATCTCCCTCCCCAGGTCAGACACACAGCACAGCATCTCCCTCCCCAGGTCCGAACACAGCATAGCACCTCCCTCCCCAGGTCCGACACACAGTGCAGCACCTCCCTCCCCAGGTCCGACACACAGTGTAGCACCTCCCTTCCCAGGTCAGACACACAGTGCAGCACCTCCCTTCCCAGGTCCAACACACACCGCAGCACCTCCCTCCCCAGGTCCGACACACAGCGCAGCATCTCCCTCCCCATGTCCGACACACAGCGCAGCATCTCCCTCCCCAGGTCCGACACACAGCGCAGCTTCTCCCTCCCAAGGTCCGACACACAGCGCAGCACCTCCCTTCCCAGGTCCGACACACAGCGCAGGGCCTCCCTTCCCAGGTCCGACACACAGCGCAGCACCTCCCTTCCCAGGTCCAACACACAGCGCAGCATCTCCCTTCCCAGGTCCGACACACAGCGCAGCATCTCCCTCCCCAAGTCAGACACACAGCACAGCATCTCCATCTCCAGGTCCGACATACACAGCGCTGCATATCCCTCCCCAGGTATGACACACACAGCGCAGCACCTCCCTCCCCAGGTCCGACACACACAGCGCAGCACCTCCCTCCCCAGGTCCGGCACACAGCGCAGCATCTCCCTTCCCAGGTCCGACACACAGTGCAGGATCTCCATCCCCAGATCCGACATACACACAGCGCTGCATATCCCTCCCCATGTCCGACACACACAGCGCAGCACCTCCCACCCCAGGTCCGACACACAGCGCTGCATATCCCTCCCCGGGTCCGACACAGTGCAGCATCTCCCTCCCCAGGTCCAACTCACAGTACAGCACCTCCCTCCCCAGGTCCGATACACAGCGCAGGATCTCCGTCCCCAGATCCGACACACACAGCGCTGCATCTCCCTCCCCAGGTCCGACATACAAACATACAGCATCTCCCTCCCAAGGAAAGCCCTCTAGGTACATGCTAGTTATGTAATACAGCAGCACACAAAGTTAGTGAAAAAAAATGTAGTTTAATAGCCCATGTGGTGAAGTTTCAGTCCCATATCGTGGACCTTTAAGAAAGTACCAAGTGCAAGTGCAGAATATTTAAGGCAGCCAAATTATACAATTAATCAGCAGCAATTCTGAAAAAAATTGTAACAGTGCATATACAGTGTACAATAATAATGTGCATCAGGTGGAATATAGACAATCTATACATATACACAATTACTCAATAATGTGATAAGAATAATATATCCAGCTTCCAATAATGTGCAAAATTTATTGCCCGGAGTAGAATAAAATCTACATGAAATAACGCACAGACAGCGCAGCAACGCGTTTCTGACGCCAAGTGTTCAAATATTCATTCTCATGGAGTATATATATATATATATATATATCCTTTAATTATTGAATCAATATTATCAAAGGTTAACAATTATTGGTCATAAGATAGCCTTCAGCTAAACAATTGCTTTTGATAAATTTACATTAGAGTGTACATAGTGATTTGTATATATCTATCTGTATACAGGGGGCTGTATACACGGGGGTCTGTATATATACAATGTATATGCTTGCAAACACTGTATTAATAAAAGCCCTCAGTCTTGCTTCCTCACCCCCTGCAGCGTGATGAGGTCTCATGGTGCCGCAGTGACATCAGCAGCGTGCGCACGCCACAGCCCGAGGGCTCAGGGAGCTGATCTCCACGAACCCCGAAACTACCGGCGCACACCAACTTTCATTTGAAATAGTGTCTTAAAGACACTAATAAGAATAAGTACAGGGATAACCGCCCACCCCCACATGCCGGCGAAGACTCCGGTTTTGTTATGGAGTCTGGGGAAGGGAGGGGAAATTTAAAAAAATATATATATATTTATTTTTTTAAATCCTGAGCCTAGCTCCGCCCCCACGACCCACCACCCTAGGCACCGGACTTAGAGATATAGATAGATAGAGAGATATATATTTTCTTTAAATCCCGAATATGGCTCCACCCCCCACCCTAGGTACAGGACCCCTGGTGCCTAGCGGAAGATACAGGCCTGGATATATCCTTTAAATAATTGAATAAATATTATCAAATTTATCATTTTAAATTATAATTTTTAGTCATAAAATAAGCTTCAGCTAAACAATTGCTTTTGATACATTTTCATTAGAGTGTACATAGTTATTTTGGTGTAATTGTGTACTTTCATACTTCCATGAGTTGCTTTTCTTATGGATAAGTGACGCGCCCCCTGGGCCATGTTGTGCAGCGTTGCGCATGCGAGGAATACCCGGAGCCGGATCTGATAGGGGTAGTAGTCCTCGTGGCGGTGACCCGGTCCGTGCCCAGGGTGTCAAACTAAGTGGCGGTGCTTGGCATAAGATGTTATATTGTTCGACTACGCCACCCGTGGATTGCGGTCACTGAGGACCGCCGCTGCACTGCAGACCGCTGAGGCTGATGTTGGTTGTGCAGCTCAGTATGGGATGACTCCCCACGGGAGGAGTATTACCTCAGGGCAGCTAGTGTGGAAATTGATGATGGGAGTGATGGTGCGGGTGTCCCAGTACTGATGGTGCAGGTGCCGCGACGAAACACGGAGGCTTGAAGTGCAGTTTCAAAAGCTTTACTCACAGTGCTTTATCAGGTCGCTTGTGCACAGTAAGGACCACCCGAGTCATGCTGCGTCCACCAGGTCAGGGACTCGGCCAACTCCCAGGCAATTCCAGAGCGTGGTCCAGGGCTCCCCTCTCCTCCTTCCTACTGACCGTCCCCACCAGGGACCCACCTTTGTCCGGCTCCCTCGGGCCTTCTGGTGGCGAAACCTTTCCCGGCTTCCCTGACCCTATACGGTGTGCCTTCCTGGTGGATATGGTGAGGGGTCGCGCCAAGACTTGACCACGACCTCCGGTTCCTGGCTGAGGATAATTGGCCTCCACCAGTTTGGGATCCGGTACCCTGTTCTGCCAACCCTTCACCCGTTATTCCGTGGGATCTCAGGGTTCCCTCTTTACTTGCGTCTCTGGGCCTTTCCTGGTGTTTCTGTTCCTTCTCTTCTCTCCCTCTCTGCTGTCTCAGGCCTCTACTTCAGGCCTGGCTTTGGAGCCGGGCCCAGACTGAGCCACAGCTCCCTGTCAGCCCTCTCTGGCTGAGCTCCTCTCTGAACAGACCCTGATCTAAGATGGTGCCCACCTTATATACTCCCTTGTGACACCCGAGCCCAGGTGACTAGCACCCAATGGGCTCCTACCTATGCCCAGAGTCCCTCCCCTCTCTGCTCCTACACCACTGATATATTCCTCCCCCCTCCCCACTCCAGCCAGGGACAGACGCTGTCGTACCTGCACATCTATCTGGTGGGAGTACCGTTGATCTGTCCCCCGGAAATGGGGTGAGTGTGGTGCATGCAGCTAACTGAGCCCCGTTCCACGCTCCATCCTTACCCGGGAGTGGAATACCACACCTCTGGTTCGAGGTGCAATACCCCTGTAGCAGCCGAGTCCTCGGGGTGCTACATTCCCCCCTGGTAAACCACAGCACGTCCTCGGGCTGGAAAAGAGTAAAACAATTTAGACATACAAAAATTTTAAAGTGTACACTTGCATGTAAGATATATTAACTTTCAATCATCCCTTTATGGGAGGTCCTTTTCTCTTTAACGTTACTGGTATAAACATCATAAAACATTACAAGACTTTCTTCACTCACATATAAAATACTATAAACTCTGTTAGCAGCATATGTAACTTTCCATTATAAGATATTTTCAAAACATATTCTTGTGCAACTTGTGACCAGGTAAAGTGCAACAGTCACTAATTCCGTGATAGAAAAACAGTTCTTATAAAACCAGTAGGGGGCGCTTTAAGAAGCGCAACTATTTACAGGGTGGCCGCTCTCAGTCCTCGGCCAGTGGGGATAAGGGAGTGGCTGCTCACAGTCCTCAGCCTGATTAGGGATTAGGGCACACAGGTAACAGTCCCTTTAATGACTCCATACTAGTCCCAACGGGGACCACACCCCAATTAGCAGCAATCCTTGTACCCCGACGGGTAACTATATACAGTTCTTTGTTCATGCTACTTCCCTTCAGTAGCTATGTCCTCTCCGTGCTCCCTCCTGAGGGTAGTCTTCAGACCCGTCCGGGTCCTCTTGGCTTTCCTCATACTGCAACTCCTCCTCAGTTAGCCGGTGTACGTGAAGGGCGTACGGTCCTTTGGCACACGCATGCCGGGTGAAGGTAACCACGTCACCCGAGTAGAGATCACGTCCACGGTGTCCTTCAGGAAGGTGGCTCTCGACATCCCTGCGGGTAACAAAGACGTCGCCGGGAGTTCGGTGATCCCGGATAAAGCCCCAGCCATTCTCTAGCTGGAACTTTATTACGGTCCCGGTGGCGCGGGGACCGTGAGCCGTACGGGGGTTTTGTCGGGCCCTGCGCTTCTGTTCTGCGCTTCGGACCTGCAGCTGTTCCTCGCGGATCCGCCTCTCTCGCCGTTCTCTCCCAAAGACCTCCAGCTGTTGACGGCAGCACTCCTCACGCCGGGCTGCGTCCGCCCGGGTCTCCTTGGTGAACCCCATGAGGTCCTCACCGGTCGGATCCCATTCAAATTGGGCGTCCTCTAATGGGAGCGGAACAATTTTGGCAGGCGCCGGAGCCGGGATCAGAGGCTCACACAGGGGCCGTTCCTTCCGGAGTCGGGGGTTGACGTACTCCGGTGGCTACACGAAGGGCAGCCCGTCCGGGCTAGTATGCTGCGCGAAGAGATCTGCGCCCAGGGGTGGCACTGTGGAGGCAGAGGGCGCGATGGGAATCGCGGCGCCCGGGGGTACTCGGCCTTGCGTCCAGGCCGGAGGCATCCTACTTGGGTCTAGGAATGGCACTTTTGGGGAAGAAGGCGCTGTGCAGACCGCGGCGCCCGGAGGTATTCGGCCTTGCGACCAGGCCGGGGGCGCTTTGGAGGTAGAGGGCGCTGTTGGGGCAGCGGCGCCCTGGTTCACTAGGCCTTGCGACCAGGCCGGTGGCACTTCCTGTTTCACCGCGCTCAAGGTCAAGGGGCGTGGCGCGGAAGGGGGCGTGACCGCGGCTCCTGCCGCTTGAGGCCTAGTTGGAAGCAGTGGCGGTGCGGCAACGGGCGCGGTGAGTAGGACCTCGGGCTCTGCGACGGGGAGCTGGGGCAGGCTTACGGCTACTGGGCTCGGGGTGATGACGTCCCCATTACCTGCTTCCATCCCTGCGGCTCCCTCCGCAGCGTCGTCTTCGGCCTTCGTCCCTCCTGCACCATCCTCAGGGGCAGACATGCTACACGTTGCGGGTGGCGTCCTCTGCTGGCGGGTTCCAGCCTGCTGGGCCATCTCCCTTCTCCATTCGGCCAGTGCTTCCTGCTGTACTCGGGCCATCTTCCGGGCCAAGGCCTCCAGCGCAGCCTGTGCGCGCTCCCGATCTCTGGGGAGTTGTGCCAGGATCTCCACCAGGCCATCTGGGGTGGCGGCCTGCAACAGGCTCCGGACCACGGGGTCGGTACTGCTTGACTCTTCCTCCATCCCCGGGTGCGGTCCGTCCAGATTGATCTTGGCCGCCCCCAGTCCCTCCGTTTTGTTCTCTATCCGCCCCCATTGGGAGTGGTCCCGGGGCATCTTAGTGACAGTCAGTTTCAGGGGCAGACCCCCCACTCTGATGGACATCTCCATTATTGTAGTCTCGGCTGGTGGGGGCGGTCTCTTCCTTTGGCGCCACTCTGGGACCATGCCCACGATGGGAGGTGGTCTCTTGCCACCCTTTGGCACGCCCATAATGGCGTCCGCTCTGCCAGGGCGGGAAACCGTCTCATTTGGCGGGAATCGTCTCCTGATGGCGGGAAACTCCGCGGATGGCGGGTAAAAGCTGCAAATGGCGGGCAAACGGCGGGAAACGACTCCGGACGGCGTCCGATGGCGGGAATCCTCCGGAATTGGCGGGAGACTTCTTTTTGAGGTACATGTGAATTTTTCTTCAGGCACGCAGTACCCGGTGGTTGCGGGCACGAAATCCTGCCGACTACGCCAAAGTTGACGCGCCCCCTGGGCCATGTTGTGCAGCGTTGCGCATGCGAGGAATACCCGGAGCCGGATCTGATAGGGGTAGTAGTCCTCGTGGCGGTGACCCGGTCCGTGCCCAGGGTGTCAAACTAAGTGGCGGTGCTTGGCATAAGATGTTATATTGTTCGACTACGCCACCCGTGGATTGCGGTCAGTGAGGACCGCCGCTGCACTGCAGACCGCTGAGGCTGATGTTGGTTGTGCAGCTCAGTATGGGATGACTCCCCACGGGAGGAGTATTACCTCAGGGCAGCTAGTGTGGAAATTGATGATGGGAGTGATGGTGCGGGTGTCCCAGTACTGATGGTGCAGGTGCCGCGACGAAACACGGAGGCTTGAAGTGCAGTTTCAAAAGCTTTACTAACAGTTCTTTATCAGGTCGCTTGTGCACAGTAAGGACCACCCGAGTCATGCTGCGTCCACCAGGTCAGGGACTCGGCCAACTCCCAGGCAATTCCAGAGCGTGGTCCAGGGCTCCCCTCTCCTCCTTCCTACTGACCGTCCCCACCAGGGACCCACCTTTGTTCGGCTCCCTCGGGCCTTCTGGTGGCGAAACCTTTCCCGGCTTCCCTGACCCTATACGGTGTGCCTTCCTGGTGGATATGGTGAGGGGTCGCGCCAAGACTTGACCACGACCTCCGGTTCCTGGCTGAGGATAATTGGCCTCCACCAGTTTGGGATCCGGTACCCTGTTCTGCCAACCCTTCACCCGTTATTCCGTGGGATCTCAGGGTTCCCTCTTTACTTGCGTCTCTGGGCCTTTCCTGGTGTTTCTGTTCCTTCTCTTCTCTCCCTCTCTGCTGTCTCAGGCCTCTACTTCAGGCCTGGCTTTGGAGCCGGGCCCGGACTGAGCCACAGCTCCCTGTCAGCCCTCTCTGGCTGAGCTCCTCTCTGAACAGACCCTGATCTAAGATGGTGCCCACCTTATATACTCCCTTGTGACACCCGAGCCCAGGTGACTAGCACCCAATGGGCTCCTACCTATGCCCAGAGTCCCTCCCCTCTCTGCTCCTACACCACTGAGATATTCCTCCCCCCTCCCCACTCCAGCCAGGGACAGACGCTGTCGTACCTGCACATCTATCTGGTGGGAGTACCGTTGATCTGTCCCCCGGAAATGGGGTGAGTGTGGTGCATGCAGCTAACTGAGCCCCGTTCCACGCTCCATCCTTACCCGGGAGTGGAATACCACACCTCTGGTTCGAGGTGCAATACCCCTGTAGCAGCCGAGTCCTCGGGGTGCTACATAAGCTTTGGACCATCAGAAATGGAGCATCTAGTAACTATTTTCTCTGCCTTTTTAACAGTCACAACCGAACTCCGAAGACTTGCCCATTATGCTTCAGGCCACAGAAAATCCTCTCTACCCATTTAAAGCAGACATGTATGAGACTGAGCAGTAAAGATGAGAGAGAAGCTACTCTGGAATCGGCCAAAAAGACTCTGGTCAACATTGCATCCAAGGGAACAGCTATCGATTATGAAGAGATCCTGTCTCTTAGATCCCTGGAGAATGTGGTCCCCTTCTTGGAAGAAAGAGGGTTTTTAATATTCAACAAACCGTCTACCTCTACACCACCTACACCTGGTGCTTCATCTGAGCAAACTGCTGAAACTGAGGCGCTAGAAGAGAACTTTGCAGGTGTACTGGTCCTAGAGGAGACAGAAGAAGAAATGGAGGTTACACCGGCACATGAAGAGCGTGAAGATGATGCTGAAAATGTACCCACCCTATTGGAGCCTGAAGAGCCTACAGAATACTGGCATGCTGATGATGAAGAAGAAGAAAGAAGACTGGAAGAAGAAGACAGTAGAGAAGAAGGTCACAGAGATGTTGAACTCACACTGCCACCTGAGGAAGGTCACAACGAAGAAAATGTGGAGGAAGCGGGTTTCGATCAAACCACACAGAGGTCAGTATGTATACATGGCCTATATCCTCTTAGCACTGCTAAACTCTTTTTCTGACATAAAATGTGCACCCTTCTGTATGTCCTTGTATACCCTGGCTTTCCCTACCCCATCCTCCTTCTCCCCCATTCTCCTTCAACTGTTACCTATGACAGTGATTTTCAACCTTTTTTGAGCCGCGGCACACTTTTTATACTTAGAAAATCCTGGGGCACACCACCAACCAAAATAGCACAAAATGACACTAAAACAGTCATATTATACATATAGTTAATAATATAGATTCTAAATTTATTTTACTCACTCAGTGTGAAACCTGGGCCTGTTTCGATAAACACAAAAGGGATATCCTGGCAGGAATGGTGGAAAGACACACACGAAGCTCTTCTTCAACAGTTCTCAGTTTCTCCCTGTTTTTAGTTTTTATCGCAGTCAAGCTTGAGAAGCCCAGCTCACATAGATATGTGGTTGAAAATGGGAGCAATGTCAAAATAGCTTTGTTGGCCAGAATGGGGAACTCCTTGGCAACAGATAACCAAAAACTGTCCAAAGGAAGATCAGCAAACTTTAGCTTTAAACCGCGATCTTGCTTCATTTCAACGAGTTCCTCTTGCTCCTTTAAAGTCATGTCCTTTCCAGCAACGGATAATGAGCTGTATGGGTCCCTAACCCAGTCAAGGCATTCTGTGAAGGCTGAAGAGAAATAGAACGATAACTTCTCCTCAAGAGTTTTCAAATGTCTGCCAATCGCTTCGCACATTGCAGCAGTATTGTCATCATGCAGTTTCTCGGTGAGTGGGAACATCTGAAGGTTGCCACCCTGCACATGTTGTTGCCAGAGCTGCACCTTTAAACGGAATCCATTCATTTTATCAGTGCTTGTAAGCAGGTTTTCATTTCGACCTTGCATCCGTGTGTTTAGTTCATTCAGATATTGAAATATATCAGCCAGGTATGCCAGCTTTGCACACCACTCATCACTTGCAAGCAGCTTTGAATAATCGGACCTCTCGTTTGTAAGAAATATTTTAAGTTCCTCTCGCAACTCATACACACGGGCCAGCACTTTGCCGCGTGACAGCCACCTGACCTCCGTGTGGAGCAATAAGATTTTATGTTCCGCTCCCATTTCTGTACACAAAGACACAAATATGCGACATCTCAAAGGTCGCGTCTTCACAAAGTTCACTATGCGCACAACATCATCCAACACAGGAGCTAGATTTGCTGGTAAGGTCTTTGCAACGAGGGCCTCACGGTGCAAGAAACAGTGGGTAGCAAGAACATCTGGGTTTCTTTCTTTAACCCTACTTACAAAGCCTTTGATGCGCCCGACCATGGCTGCGGCTCCATCAGTGCAGACACCTGTGCAGTTTTCCCATGTAAGTCCACTTTTATCAAGATATTCCGATGTGACTTGGAATATTGCTTCTCCTGTTGATTTTTCTGTCAGTGCCTTGCAAAATAGGAAGTTTTCTCTAATGGCTTCACCATCCACAAAACGCACATTGGCCAACAACTGACAATGTCCACTGATATCCGTCGACTCATCAAGTTGCAAGGCAAATTTCTTACTGATGCACACCTTTTCCAAAACAACTGTTTCAATGTCCGCAGACAAGTCATCAATCCGTCTGGCAATTGTGTTATCAGAGAGATGCACTTTAGCTATCTCTTTAGCTGCTTCAGGGCCAAGCATCTCATTTACAATAGCTTTACAACCTGGTAGTATTAATGTTTCTGCCACAGTGTGGGACTTTTTTGATTTAGCTATGAGTTCAGCAACAAGGTAGCTAGCTTTGAGGGCTCTCTCATTTACCTTTGTGCTTTTTCTCAAAAAAGTTGCCCCTTTCTCATTGTTTGTACGTAAGCGTACAAAATACTCCATCGGTTTATTTTGAACGGAAGGGTGTTCTCGTTTGGAGATGGCGTTTAAGTTTGCTTGGCACCATAGCGCTATTGGAAAGCTTCTCACCACACACCAAGCACAGTGGTGTTGGTGCTGTCGCATCCCCAGTGGAAGTAAATCCAAATGAAAGATAGCTTTCACTGTATTGCCTTGAGCTCACCGTCTTGTCTTTTTTCTTTTGTCGAACTCTCATACTAGGGCCTTCATTTGGGTTAGAATTGTGTCCAGGGTCCTGTTCGGCATTTGCCTTTTCCATTCTCAAATACTTCTCCATCACTGCTGAGATAGTGTGCGCAGCCATACACTAAAATAGAAGAGTATTACATTATCTGCCACAATTAAAGGACCTCTGCTAGGCATATTTCATTCCTGAGGGCTTAAAAAGCAGCTCTCGTGGTGACAAGAAGCTGATTTATACCCCCCAAGAGTGAACTTCACGAGAGCTGTATGTGTTAGAACCTTGCTGTTAGGTTTTTTTTCCTTTGCTGGTCACATGACCTTGTTGGCCTATTTAATCCTGCTCCGCCCTTCTGGCTTTGCTGGACTTCATTGTATATCTACTTTCTAGCTAGCCTGTGCTCTGTATCTAACTCTGTTAGTTTGCTTGGTCTACGGACCTCTATGTTCTATCTATTTTGTTTGTTCGTCTGTCTGCTACTATTTCTGTTAGGAGGTGTCCCATATTCCTCCCAGTCCTTAGTACTTGTAGGGATTCCCTCCCCACATCTATAGGTCTTCGTACAGACTAGATTAGGAATTTAGCAGGTCTGATCGCAGGATCAGGTTCCCTGTTACATCGTAGGGATTCAGCTGAGTCCTATAGTAGGGACAGATCTCCTCTCTTTCCTTAGCTTTGGTAGCAGAACATAACAGTAAGTCCAGCCTGCAAATTCTCTAAGGAAAGATTTTTTTTTGTTCCATCATGGTGTCGGTTCAGGATTTGGCTAAACACCTGCAGGGACTCTCTCTGGAAGTGGCCGAGCTCCGTCAGCACGTGAGTAACTGTCCTGGAGCATATTTCTTGGAGCCTAAGGTATGTTTGCCGGATTTATTTTTTGGTGAACATCGAGAATTTTTTTCATTTAAAAATGCTTGCTTATTGTATTTTCGTTTGAGACCCAAGTCCTCTGGGGATGAATCCCAGCGCGTAGGGTTCATAATGTCACTTTTGCGCAAAGAGCCTCAGGAGTGGGCCTTTTCTTTGCAACCTAGTGATACATGCTTCAGATCAGTGGATAGTTTTTTTTCTGCTTTAGGACTATTATATGATGATCCTGACCGTGTGGCATCAGCTGAGACTGAGTTGAGACGTTTGAAACAGGGATCAGGTAATGTGGAAAAATATTGTACACATTTCCGTCGTTGGTCGACTCAAACAGGGTGGAACGATTCTGCTCTGAAAAGTCTATTTCTTGCTGGGCTCAGTGAAAGGGTTAAAAAAAGCTGTTGTGTCGGATGGTGACGCCTCTGCCTCTGTTCCTCCGGTGGTGGAGGACGGGGAATATGAAATTTCTCGCATCCTTGACTCTAGACGGTATAGAGGTAGTTTGCAGTATCTTGTGGCCTGGAAAGGTTTCGGACCCGAGGATAACTCTTGGGTGAGGTCAGATGATGTTTCCGCGTCCAGACTTATCAGAGCGTTTCACAGGAGATTTCCTGATAAGCCTGGTCCTAGGGGATCCGGAGGATCCTCTTAGAAGGGGGGGTACTGTTAGAACCTTGCTGTTAGGTTTTTTTTCCTTTGCTGGTCACATGACCTTGTTGGCCTATTTAATCCTGCTCCGCCCTTCTGGCTTTGCTGGACTTCATTGTATATCTACTTTCTAGCTAGCCTGTGCTCTGTATCTAACTCTGTTAGTTTGCTTGGTCTACGGACCTCTATGTTCTATCTATTTTGTTTGTTCGTCTGTCTGCTACTATTTCTGTTAGGAGGTGTCCCATATTCCTCCCAGTCCTTAGTACTTGTAGGGATTCCCTCCCCACATCTATAGGTCTCCGTACAGACTAGATTAGGACTTTAGCAGGTCTGATCGCAGGATCAGGTTCCCTGTTACATCGTAGGGATTCAGCTGAGTCCTATAGTAGGGACAGATCTCCTCTCTTTCCTTAGCTTTGGTAGCAGAACATAACAGTATGTGTGTGATAATAACTTCTATTACTACGGTCTGCATTTCCTGCTTGAATTGACACTAGTGACGTAGCACTCAGCTTTCTCTATAAGTAGAATAGAGCCGGCTGCCAAGTGCTACGCCATTAGAGTCAATTCAAGCAGGACATGACTGCTGAAGAACGGTACTAATATCATTTATTATTCCATACATACAACTCTCACGGAGTTCACTCTTGGGGGTTTTAAATCAGCTTCTTACCACCACAAGAGCTACTTTTTTAGCCCTCAAGAGTGAAATATGCCTGGCAGAGGTCCTTTCAATAAATTATTTATTTTAAAAAAGTGAAATAAAAAAGGATAACCCCCTCATATATTCAATCCCATGTAACCTCATAAATACAGTCCCACGTATATGAGCACATGATTATCAGCATCATATACTGTGGTGATGTGCACTGTACAGTGCCACAGTATATGGTGCTGATTATTATGTGGCTCATATACTGCAATATAAAGGGGTACAATGAGAAGTACTATGGCCATGAGGCCAGAGTACAAGTGCCAGCTCATATACTCAGCATATGAGCTGGTACTTGTAGTACTCTAGCCTCATGACTATAGTATTTCTCATTTTACATTTCTCATTGTTATATGCAGTATACTGCTGGAGTACTAAAAGTACCAGCTCATATGCTGAGTATTGTGCCAACAGTTCATATACTCAGGCAAAAGCTCATATAGTCAGCATTATTGGCAGGCATTACCTTGGCGGCGGGCAAATGCGAGAGTCTCTCCGCTCTCAGGATGACGCGCCGGCCTCGGTGACGTCATTAAGTCGCAAGAGGTTCAAAGCTTGCGCATGTGTTATTGTACACGTCTCCTACATTATAAGAAGGCGTGACTGCGCATCGAGCGCATTGCCGGGAAACAAAACACAGGGGGCACCATAGTTTGGGGAACTTTCCCTGCGGCACACCTGACCATGTGTCGCGGCACACTAGTGTGCCGCGGAACACTGGTTGAAAATCACTGACCTATGAAACCTCTGGCCTTAAGGAGGCCATATGCCTCTTTGTTTATCAAGCAAAATCAAAATCGGAGGAAGTCCAGCAATGGTCAGATGGAAGGAGGAGAAATATTGGATATTTTTTATTTTTCATCTCCTCTTTCCATCTGACCATTGCTGGCCTTCCTCCTATATTGATATTGACGCACCCCTGGGCCTGTGTCGCGCAGCGTTGCGCACGCGGGAGCTTACCCGGAGCCGGATCTGTTGAGGGTTGTAGTCTCGTGGCGGTGACCCGGTCCGTGCCCAGGGAGTCAGACTAAGTGGCGCTGTATTAGCCGTAGATGTTGTACGACTACGCCACCCGTTGAATGCAGCGAAGGAGCTGCCGCTGCAGGGCGGACCGCTGAGGCCGGTGGTAGGATTGTGCAGCGTGATAGTATCACCCCCAACGGGAGGGGTATGGCCTCAGGGCAGCCGACGTGGATGATCGGGGTAGCAGGAACCACTCGGAGACGGTACGGTGTAGTTCAGGGTCTTTACTGGTGACAAAGATAGACCCTCCCGGAGTACTGGCTAGCGATTGGGGCCTGGTCAGTCCTTGAGCAGATGGGATCTCCCCTGGCCAGGCGGAGTTGTAGGCCTCCCAAACTGACTGTACTCTTCTGGCTACCTTGCTAGAGGCGGGTATAAGTAGCCCACGTCCCTGAGTGTACCGTGTGGTGCTCACCCGTATGGCCGGTGACTCGGGGCCTTCTAGTAGCTTCCGCTCCACGACGGCGGTGCTGGTCCCACGCGTGTGACCGTGCCTTCGGGTTTCTTGGCCAGAGGACCTGAAATCCCCTGCCGGTCGGTTTCTGCTGCTGGATAGGAGTTAGTCCCCACAGCCTCGGACTCCGGGTCCGGTGATAGCTTCTCAGTCAGGGCGAGCTCTGCAGCTTCCAGCCCCTGACTCCTTATAGCACTGCTCCCACAGAGCTCCTGATGTTCTTTTCCTATATCTGCTTCTCTTCTCTGTCTCTACTTCCTCTCTACACACTAACCCTGCCTCAGCCCTAGGTTTATATAGGGGAAGTCCTTCCCCTCCCAGGACTGGGCAGGAGGTGTGGCATGCATAGGATTCCTGACCAAGAGACCTCCCACCTGCTCTCAGACATAACATTGCTGTTACTGTGGAAACCAGACCCCTGGGGTGCCACATTCCCCCCTAGTGAAATTTAGTACTCCGGGACTAAACATATTTTTTTTAGAAAAACATAACAAGGTATAAACAATAATAACACAATAAGAAAAACACATAAAGATGGTCACGGCATGTCCGCAACCGGGTGCAGTTTTTGAAGAAAAGCAAGGTGTCCATTTCACCAAAACAGGGAGACGTAACCAGGTAGGGGTCTGTCCTGCCCCGAGTCCTTAACAGTCTTTAGTCCATTCCTAGGTTACGCTCCAACCAATTGTACAAAGTATTCCCGGTAATCCACCAAGGACTCCTAAAAATAACTAGAAACACATAATTATTTACACGTAACAGACAGGTAACCACAAATAAAACAATTTAAACACTTCAAATCCTCCAACGTGCGGGTAACTGGCCTCTAGTGGCCCTAGTGGACCTACGGAGCTGACTGTCTGGCCCTGAACTACAGGGTGTAGGAGCTGTCAAGGGTAAGCTGGGCAGCTGTCTACGGGCTCTTTGGCTCACTAGGGGTACGGCAGGCTCACTATGAGCAGAGGGTTGATCCTCCTGTTCTGCTTGTGTGGAGTCTTCTGCCTCCTGGACCGGCTGCTCTTCCAGCTCTACCTGTTTCTCCGTAGGCACTTGGGATGCTGGTTGGAGGAACGTGAGGACGGGTACCACAACTGCACCATTGACTTGAGTCCAGGACCGAGGGAAGTCTCCGAGCACAGTACTAACCATATCTTCCCTTTCCTCTACGGGTCGAGGGTCTTCTTGTTCTCCTTCTGGGTTCCATAGCTGTTCGGGACACTTCTTCAGGTGATCCCGGGATACAATGGCTGTGGTTTCCCCTCCGTCTTTACTGATGGTACAGACCTTTGGGTTGTCGTGGCTTAAGGGCAGTACGGTGTACGGGTCCTTCTCCCACTGGTCGTCCAACTTGTGGAGCCGTCTCTTCCTCTTCAAGACCTGCTCTCCGGGTACCAGGGGAACAGCGGGAGCATACTGGTTGTAAGTTTTCTCTTGTCTTTCCCTAGCGAGACAGAGACTTCGCTCCACGCTCTCCTGTACTTTCCGGTACTGCTGCTGCCTCTCTGTGTCCCAGTCTGCTTCCGGTGAAGTGTCCTCGGGTGTCAGGACTCCCATCTCCAGGTCAACAGGTAGCTTACCAGGCCTTGCCCTCATTAGGTAAGCCGGGGTACAGTTGGTGGAACCTACAGGGATGTAGTTGTATAGGTCCACCAGGTCGGGCAGCTTCTCAGGCCACAGACTGCGTTCTTCTAGGGGCAACGTTTTCAGAAGATCCATTACCACCTGGTTCATTTTCTCACAAAGTCCATTAGTTTGCGGATGATAGGGTGTCGTCCTTATCTTCCGGCAGCCATACAGATTGCAGAATTCCTGGAAGACCTCCGCTTCAAAGGCAGGTCCCTGGTCCGTCAGCACTTGGTCCGGGTACCCGTGTGGATGGCAGAAGTGCTGCTGGAAGGCTCTAGCTGCTGTTTGAGCTGTTAAGTCCTTAACGGGAACGACAACCAAGAACCGGGAGTAATGATCCACAATAGTTAACGCGTAGACGTAGCCACTTCTGCTTGGGGTCAGTTTTACATGATCCAAGGCTACCAGTTCCAACGGCTGCCGGGTGATGATGGACTGCAGGGGAGTCTTCTGGCTGGCACGGTCCTTCCTTCTTAGGTTGCACGGGCCACAGTCTCTGCACCACCTCTCAATGGTTCCCCTCATGCCTACCCAGTGGAACCGCCCGCGCAGCAGGAACTCCAGCTTCTTCCATCCGAAGTGTCCAGCCCCGTCGTGGTATGCCTCCATCACCATGGCTGCGTCTCTTCGTGGCACCACTACTTGCCAGATTAGTTCATGCGTCCGGGAGTTAACCATTCTGCGGCACAACTTCCCCTTGTAAAGGAACAGTCGACTCTTCTCAGCCCACAGTTGCTTGGCTTCCTCCGGAGCGTCTGGGTCAAGGCGAGCCTCTGGCCAAGTCAGCATCTCCTTCACCAGTCGGACGGCAGGGTCACTGTCTTGCGTTTCCTCCCAATTGTAGTGAGGCAAGGGGTTAAACGTAGCGGCTTGCTTACTCCTTACCCGATGGGAATACTGGATAGTTCCATGACGGTGGAACGCGGGGAGTTCGACTTCTTCCAGTCCCTCTGGATCTTCTCCTACGTCCGGTAGGTTTGGCATCCTGGACAGGGCGTCCGCGTTGGTATTGGAGCGTCCTGCCCGGTATTTGATTGTGAACTCGTAGTTGGACAGACGGGCCATCCATCTCTGCTCTAGGTCACCGAGTCTTGCCGTGTCCAGGTGTGTCAACGGGTTGTTATCCGTGTACACGGTGAACCGGGAAGAAGCGAGGTAGTGCTTAAAGCGTTCGGTGACTGCCCACACCACTGCCAGGAACTCTAGCTTAAATGAGCTGTAATTCTCAGGGTTTCTTTCGGTGGGTCGCAGTTTTCGACTGGCGTAAGCAATTACTCGTTCTTTCCCCTGCTGGATCTGGGACAGTACGGCTCCTAGCCCGATGTTACTTGCGTCGGTGTAGAGGATAAAGGGCTGGCTGTAATCAGGGTACGCCAGGATTTCATCCCCCGTGAGGGCCATCTTCAGCTGGCGGAAGGACTCTTCTTCTAACTTCTCCCATTTGAAGGGCGGCTTCTGGTTCTTGGCCTTCCGGGACTGGCCTATCAGGAGGTCCTGCATAGGAGCTGCCTTTTTGGTGAAACCGGGGATGAATCTGCGGTAATAGCCTACCAACCCGAGGAACTGCCGCACTTCCTTTACACTGGAGGGACTTGGCCATTCCTTAATTGCGGTGATCTTATCAGGGTCGGGAGCCACTCCGTCAGCGCTCACCACGTGTCCCAGGTACTGCACCTTTGGTTTTAGGAGGTGACACTTGGAGGGTTTTACCTTTAGGCCGTAGTTTGCCAGAGCTTCGAACACTTCCGCCAGGTGTTTCAGGTGGTCCTCATAAGTCTTGGAATATACGATGACAAGGTCCAGGTACAACAGGACCGTCTCGAAGTTTCTGTGGCCCAGACAGCACTCCATTAATCGTTGGAAGGTTCCTGGTGCGACACATAAACTAGATATAATATAAAATATAACATTTATTGATGATAATTTAAAAATACATAATAAGAAATGGGGAAAGGAATCACAAAAGAGAAAAAGGGCCACACAGGTAAGTATCAGCAGTACTCAGATGAACATGCGCAAAAATAACAAGAATGTCTCAACCAATTCTCCACATGAAGTGTTAAAGTATTATATATGCAGGTAATAAAGTGAAACAGTGATAAAGTGCAATGTGCTGATATACTTCCCACAATATTAAATGTATAGAGAATAACAGACAAAATGAGAATGGTGTACAAAGATTAGACATATGTTACATGCTAGGCTGGTACTGACCCGAGAGGCCTGGATCCAACGCGCGTTTCGCCGGAGCTTTCACAAGGATATGATAAGATGAAGGAATAGAGAAATATTTATACAGAGACCAGCCAATGAAGACAGAGAATGATAAAGAGATACTGCCTACACGTGTGCTGCGATGCTGATATGGCGCCATATTATATGGCCGTATAGCTTTTTCCCCCGGCCGATGTGCGACTCACAGGAGCGCAAATCAGCTGGGGAAATCAGATACCGGCGTGCGTGTCATTGAACCGGTGGAACGCACCAACCGGAAGTGACGTAATGCCGAAAGCAGGAAGTGTACTGAGATATGCGTTCCACGGTGTGAGACGCAAGGAGAAGCAGATGGGAAATCATATGAGCAGTGAGACTGAGTGAAGGTAAATGAGAAAGAAAAAGGGAGGTGTAATGATGCAGGATAGTGCATGTGAATTAACACAAAAATTAATATAGACAGTGAAGGTAAAGTGTGGACAAAAGTGAAATACATATAAATATCATGGGAAATATTAAATTCCATACTAGAGTGGATGACAGTAGGCAAAAACATTACCATCCTGAATAAGAAAGACCATAAAGAAATAAATAAGAAAATAAAATACAAAAATAAAAAAGGTTAAAAATTAAGTCCATCTGCTGCTAGAATATATGGACATCAATAAAATGACCAGGAAGATGTATGATAAAATTGCCATAATATCAGGGAAAACAGCACATATAGAGGCAAATATATAAATGAAGGTCAGACATCAAGGCATATTCGTGAGTGCAGGGTAGCAAGATGGAAGGGGTATCATGGAATCCTGATGTCATCATTTGTTTAAAGAAGATGGCTGGGAAGCGGGCAGATCAGCTGGCGAAAGAACTACATATAAATAAGATAAAAGGCAATATAAATAAATTTGGATAAAAAGAAAAAAAGTAATGACAATATAAACAAGAAAATAAAATGTGATAAAAATAGAATAAGTAAAAAAGTGAAAAATAAAAACAAATGATCATAGATGAACCAAATAAATATACTACTTAAAGGAAGGAAACAAAACTATTTGTTTCATTCAAGCCATAAGGAGTTAATGTATTCAGAATAGTTATCCACCTTGCCTCTTTTTGTGCCAAAAGCTTTTTCCAATTGCCACCTCTGACCCCCGGATAGACACGATCTATACCACTTACTTGGAGACCACTTGGGTCACAATCATGGAATTGTTTGAAGTGGCGTGGAAGTGTCTTGAGAAGGTCCGTGTTATCAATTTCCCTGGCTGATTTGATGTCCAGAACATGCTCTCTGGTGCGTCTCCGCAGTTCTCTTGAAGTTAGGCCGATGTATTTTTTACCACAAGGGCACTTTGCACAGTACACCACTCCATTCGTTGTACAACTGATTGAGTGGGTAATCCTGAATTCTTTAGTGTCGTCACAGTTGGAGAAAATTTTAGTGGACTCAATATTAGTGCAGGCGACACAGGAGCCACATGGACGACAGCCCCAAGGGGGGCCTTTTGAGCCAAAGAGACCTTTCGTATTGGGGGATGCCAAGTGACTGTGAACCAATAGATCCTTCAGATTTTTTGAGCGTCTATACGTGATGGTTGGATGGGATGGTAAGTATTTATTGAGGGTATGATCAATTTGCAGAACTTGCCAATGCTTTTTCATGGCTAACCACATATCGCTATTTCTTGCGTTATAGGTAGTGATGAATCTCACAGAATCATCTCTGTTTTTGGCCCTTGTGGAGTAAAGAAGATCCCTTCTTTTGGAAAATTTAGCTCTGCGGTAGCCTTGATGTATGATGCTTTCATTATATCCACGATTTTGAAATCTGTTTTTTAGAATTGAGGCTTGTCTTTCAAATTTGAGGTCATTAGAGCAAATACGGCGCATTCTTAGAAACTGCCCAGTAGGGATACTCCTAATTAGATTTCTGGGATGCGAGGATTGTGCGTGAAGTAAGGTGTTAGCTGCAGTGGATTTACGATGGACATCCGTCTGGATGAAACCGTTGAAGTCAATTTCCAAGATGACATCCAAATACACAACCTTTTCTCTTCCAGTAGTAAAAGTAAGTTTGATATTTTGATTGTTATTGTTGAGTAGATTGATGAACGATGTGACATCTTCCAAGGAACCCTGCCATAAGAAAAAAATATCATCTATATATCTCCCCCAGTATAGGATACTACTAGACTGAGGTAATGGATTGGTCATAAGGAATTCCCTCTCCCACAGCCCCAGGAACAGATTAGCATATGAGGGTGCGCAAGCAGCCCCCATAGCGGTGCCCCGGAGCTGTAGGTAGAAGGAATCTTGGAAGAGAAAAAAGTTGTGGCTAAGAGCAAATTGGAGTAGTTGTAAAATCAATATTCTCAGGTTTTTGTCATAGTCAGACATTTCAAGAAAGGTTTCCACTGCTCTTAAACCATCATTATGATGAATTGAGGTATAGAGGGATTCTACATCACATGTAACCATCAAAACATCACAATCCACATGTATCCCATCCATCTTTTTCAGGAAATCAGTTGTATCCTGAATAAACGAAGGGAGGATTTGTACCAAAGGACGTAATAAGTGATCTATAAAGCGACAGACAGGTTCACAAAAATTGCCCATCCCTGAAACAATGGGCCTACCTGGAGGGTTATAGATGTCCTTATGAATTTTAGGAGTGAAATAAAGTGTAGCAATCCGAGGGTCTTTGTAGAATAAGTAGTCACTCTCTTTCTTTGTAAGGGTACCCTGGGATACTGCATCATCTAAGAGGGATCTTAACTCCGCCTGGTATTTAGATAAAGGATTAAAAGTCAATTTTTTATATGTGTTACCATCATTCAGTTGTCTTTTGGCCTCCCGTATATACATATGGGTAGGCCAAAGGACAACGTTACCACCCTTGTCAGAGGGCTTTATCACAATGTCATGTAGTTTTCTAAGTTCATTGATTGCTACTCGCTCGTCCCTGGTGCAATTGTCATAGGGTAAAGAAGAGGCAATCTGTTTAAATTCATTATCAACCAGACGGACGAAGACATCAATGTTAGGATACATAGACAAGGGTGGAAAACGTTGTGATTTAGGGATGATGGAAGCAGGTAACTTACTAGGTAGAGTTGGTTCTTGTTCATCAAGAAGACTCTGAAGTGTACTCAGTGCCGCTTGTTCCTCTACAGTGGGGAATAAATCAATGTCAGCAGGTCTATCAAATATTTTTTTAAATATCAATTTACGTGCACAGCATGATATCCTGTGCAGAGGTCTTTCTTTTTCACCAGTAATAGGGTTTGACTATTTCACTGCTTTAAAAGATCTTCACCTTTTTGCACGTAAATTGATATTTAAAAAAATATTTGATAGACCTGCTGACATTGATTTATTCCCCACTGTAGAGGAACAAGCGGCACTGAGTACACTTCAGAGTCTTCTTGATGAACAAGAACCAACTCTACCTAGTAAGTTACCTGCTTCCATCATCCCTAAATCACAACGTTTTCCACCCTTGTCTATGTATCCTAACATTGATGTCTTCGTCCGTCTGGTTGATAATGAATTTAAACAGATTGCCTCTTCTTTACCCTATGACAATTGCACCAGGGACGAGCGAGTAGCAATCAATGAACTTAGAAAACTACATGACATTGTGATAAAGCCCTCTGACAAGGGTGGTAACGTTGTCCTTTGGCCTACCCATATGTATATACGGGAGGCCAAAAGACAACTGAATGATGGTAACACATATAAAAAATTGACTTTTAATCCTTTATCTAAATACCAGGCGGAGTTAAGATCCCTCTTAGATGATGTAGTATCCCAGGGTACCCTTACAAAGAAAGAGAGTGACTACTTATTCTACAAAGACCCTCGGATTGCTACACTTTATTTCACTCCTAAAATTCATAAGGACATCTATAACCCTCCAGGTAGGCCCATTGTTTCAGGGATGGGCAATTTTTGTGAACCTGTCTGTCGCTTTATAGATCACTTATTACGTCCTTTGGTACAAATCCTCCCTTCGTTTATTCAGGATACAACTGATTTCCTGAAAAAGATGGATGGGATACATGTGGATTGTGATGTTTTGATGGTTACATGTGATGTAGAATCCCTCTATACCTCAATTCATCATAATGATGGTTTAAGAGCAGTGGAAACCTTTCTTGAAATGTCTGACTATGACAAAAACCTGAGAATATTGATTTTACAACTACTCCAATTTGCTCTTAGCCACAACTTTTTTCTCTTCCAAGATTCCTTCTACCTACAGCTCCGGGGCACCGCTATGGGGGCTGCTTGCGCACCCTCATATGCTAATCTGTTCCTGGGGCTGTGGGAGAGGGAATTCCTTATGACCAATCCATTACCTCAGTCTAGTAGTATCCTATACTGGGGGAGATATATAGATGATATTTTTTTCTTATGGCAGGGTTCCTTGGAAGATGTCACATCGTTCATCAATCTACTCAACAATAACAATCAAAATATCAAACTTACTTTTACTACTGGAAGAGAAAAGGTTGTGTATTTGGATGTCATCTTGGAAATTGACTTCAACGGTTTCATCCAGACGGATGTCCATCGTAAATCCACTGCAGCTAACACCTTACTTCACGCACAATCCTCGCATCCCAGAAATCTAATTAGGAGTATCCCTACTGGGCAGTTTCTAAGAATGCGCCGTATTTGCTCTAATGACCTCAAATTTGAAAGACAAGCCTCAATTCTAAAAAACAGATTTCAAAATCGTGGATATAATGAAAGCATCATACATCAAGGCTACCGCAGAGCTAAATTTTCCAAAAGAAGGGATCTTCTTTACTCCACAAGGGCCAAAAACAGAGATGATTCTGTGAGATTCATCACTACCTATAACGCAAGAAATAGCGATATGTGGTTAGCCATGAAAAAGCATTGGCAAGTTCTGCAAATTGATCATACCCTCAATAAATACTTACCATCCCATCCAACCATCACGTATAGACGCTCAAAAAATCTGAAGGATCTATTGGTTCACAGTCACTTGGCATCCCCCAATACGAAAGGTCTCTTTGGCTCAAAAGGCCCCCCTTGGGGCTGTCGTCCATGTGGCTCCTGTGTCGCCTGCACTAATATTGAGTCCACTAAAATTTTCTCCAACTGTGACGACACTAAAGAATTCAGGATTACCCACTCAATCAGTTGTACAACGAATGGAGTGGTGTACTGTGCAAAGTGCCCTTGTGGTAAAAAATACATCGGCCTAACTTCAAGAGAACTGCGGAGACGCACCAGAGAGCATGTTCTGGACATCAAATCAGCCAGGGAAATTGATAACACGGACCTTCTCAAGACACTTCCACGCCACTTCAAACAATTCCATGATTGTGACCCAAGTGGTCTCCAAGTAAGTGGTATAGATCGTGTCTATCCGGGGGTCAGAGGTGGCAATTGGAAAAAGCTTTTGGCACAAAAAGAGGCAAGGTGGATAACTATTCTGAATACATTAACTCCTTATGGCTTGAATGAAACAAATAGTTTTGTTTCCTTCCTTTAAGTAGTATATTTATTTGGTTCATCTATGATCATTTGTTTTTATTTTTCACTTTTTTACTTATTCTATTTTTATCACATTTTATTTTCTTGTTTATATTGTCATTACTTTTTTTCTTTTTATCCAAATTTATTTATATTGCCTTTTATCTTATTTATATGTAGTTCTTTCGCCAGCTGATCTGCCCGCTTCCCAGCCATCTTCTTTAAACAAATGATGACATCAGGATTCCATGATACCCCTTCCATCTTGCTACCCTGCACTCACGAATATGCCTTGATGTCTGACCTTCATTTATATATTTGCCTCTATATGTGCTGTTTTCCCTGATATTATGGCAATTTTATCATACATCTTCCTGGTCATTTTATTGATGTCCATATATTCTAGCAGCAGATGGACTTAATTTTTAACCTTTTTTATTTTTGTATTTTATTTTCTTATTTATTTCTTTATGGTCTTTCTTATTCAGGATGGTAATGTTTTTGCCTACTGTCATCCACTCTAGTATGGAATTTAATATTTCCCATGATATTTATATGTATTTCACTTTTGTCCACACTTTACCTTCACTGTCTATATTAATTTTTGTGTTAATTCACATGCACTATCCTGCATCATTACACCTCCCTTTTTCTTTCTCATTTACCTTCACTCAGTCTCACTGCTCATATGATTTCCCATCTGCTTCTCCTTGCGTCTCACACCGTGGAACACATATCTCAGTACACTTCCTGCTTTCGGCATTACGTCACTTCCGGTTGGTGCGTTCCACCGGTTCAATGACACGCACGCCGGTATCTGATTTCCCCAGCTGATTTGCGCTCCTGTGAGTCGCACATCGGCCGGGGGAAAAAGCTATACGGCCATATGATATGGCGCCATATCAGCATCGCAGCACACGTGTAGGCAGTATCTCTTTATCATTCTCTGTCTTCATTGGCTGGTCTCTGTATAAATATTTCTCTATTCCTTCATCTTATCATATCCTTGTGAAAGCTCCGGCGAAACGCGCGTTGGATCCAGGCCTCTCGGGTCAGTACCAGCCTAGCATGTAACATATGTCTAATCTTTGTACACCATTCTCATTTTGTCTGTTATTCTCTATACATTTAATATTGTGGGAAGTATATCAGCACATTGCACTTTATCACTGTTTCACTTTATTACCTGCATATATAATACTTTAACACTTCATGTGGAGAATTGGTTGAGACATTCTTGTTATTTTTGCGCATGTTCATCTGAGTACTGCTGATACTTACCTGTGTGGCCCTTTTTCTCTTTTGTGATTCCTTTCCCCATTTCTTATTATGTATTTTTAAATTATCATCAATAAATGTTATATTTTATATTATATCTAGTTTATGTGTCACATATATAGGTTCTATGACATAATAGACACATTCACACATATATTTTTTCTTACATTTTTTTCTAATTGTTGTAAGGTTCCTGGTGCGTTGCAGAGTCCGAACGGCATGCAGGTAAACTCGCTAAGTCCCATCGGGGTGGTGAATGCGGTCTTCTCCCGGTCCGCCTCTGCTACAGGAACCTGCCAGTACCCGCTAGTGAGATCCAAGGTAGAGAAGAAGTTAGCAGATCTTAAAGCAGCCAAAGACTCCTCTATCCTTGGTAAGGGGTACGCATCCTTGTGTGTGATACGGTTGATTTTCCGGTAATCTACACACATCCTCATGGTGTTGTCTTTCTTTTTGACTAAGACTAGTGGAGCTGCCCAGGGGCTACAGCTATCCCTGATCACCCCAGCCTCCTTCATGTCCCTAAGCATCCCCTTGGCGTGTTGGTAGTGTGCAGGGGGTACGGGTCGATACCTCTCTTTTATGGGAAGATGGTCTCCCGTGGGGATGTGGTGTTCTACCCCCTTGACTCGCCCGAAGTCTAACGGGTGTTTACTAAACACTCTCTCGTACTCTTGAACCACCCGATAGACTCCCTGTCTCTGGTGTGAGGGAGTGGAGTCAGTACCCAAATGTAGTTGCTGACACCAGTCCTCCATTGTTTCCTTAGAGCCGTTACCTTCCTCCGGGGAAGATGGAGGCAAGGGTTCTACGGACTGTATGGAATTTTGATTGATGGTATACAATTTGGCTAGCGTGGCATACCGGGGCAGGTACACTTCCCTCTTCCCGATATTTATTATGCGAACGGGCACCCTCCCATGGCGTACATTGACCACCCCCCGTGCTGTCAAAATGGTGGGCCTACTGTCTGAGTAAACTGGTTCTACCATTGCCTGATAATCTCTACCTCTCAGACCAATAGCTGCCCGGCACCAAATTATCATTTCACTTTTTGGGGGCATGGCAATAGGAAAAGGGTCACACATTCTTACGCTACCAATCTCACCACCGGAGAGTTCTATCTGTTGCCGTCGCATCAGTGCCCGGATCTCTTTCTGGAGCACTCGCTGCTGGCCGAAGCTGGCGTTCTTGGCAACCTGCTGTAAAAGGAAAATCACCTCTGCAAGACAATTTTCAATTACATTAGTTCCTAGAGTTATCTTTGGGTGACTTTCGTGTTTGTCAATGTCTACAATGATCAGTCCCTGTGCCGCCAGTTCGACTCTACCGATTTTAATGGTCACCTCTTTAAATCCAATCTGTGGCACGGGCTGACCATTGCTGGCGATGATACTCAAGTCGTCGTCAGGGTAGCGGGTGATATCCGAGTCATTCCTGTACTGCTTGAAGAGCACGTACGGGATAGTGGTAACCTGTGACCCGGTGTCCAGTAGGGCACTCATAGGGATGCCATCCAGTACCACAGGCAAGACTGGACGTCCTCCCACATATTTGTCGCGCCAGTTCAATGGGCCTGATGATCTTTTTCCTGGGGTTTGGCCCTCTACCCCAGGTTGTGCCAGTTTAAAGGACAGTACCTTGCCATATGTCCGGGTTGATTGCAGCGGCGGCAGATGGGTTGTCCGTCCTCGTTGTATCGGTCGTTGGGTCTTCCTCTGGCCAGTGGGGTCCTCCTTGGTCGACGCCACGGGATGTCCTCCGGTCCGGATGCCAGCTGGATCTTCCCTGGAGTGGAAACCTGTAAAGACTGCACAGTTCGGGTTAGCGCGGCAACGCTTTTAGCTAGCTCTTGGACCTGATGGTGCAGGTCTGGAGCCGGGTCATTGTTCAAAGCCTGCGCATCAGCTCCCACAGGCCCTGCCGACAAGGGCGCCGCCTCCTGGTGGTAAGTGGTAGTGGGGCGTCTGTGGGTCACAACGCCACCTGGTGCCGGTTCTCGGAGCACCCGGATGGCTCTGTCCTTGAACTGTGCAAATCCCAGATGAGGGTCCTGTAAGGCCATTGCCCGCAACTGGGTTCGGTGGGCATTGCAATATAAACCCTCTATAAATTGTTCAGTCAACAGCCTGTCCTCGTCTCCCACGCCGTCAGGGTCGGTCTGCTTAATGGCTCTCAGGGCCTCTTGTAGGTTCAGGGCATAGTCCCTTATACTCTCTTGTGCTCGCTGCTTGCACCCGTAGAATCTAAGCTTGATCTCGGCTGAGGTGCGGGTATCAAAGGTGTCCCTCAGCCGGGTTAGTATCCCTGCAACAGTCCTCCCCCCAGGTGGCCAGGACTTTACCTCCCTTTGGGCTGCCCCGGTTAATTGGGCCACCAGGATGCTCACTTTTTGTTCTTCTGTGAGGGGGTACACCTGGAAGAGGCTATCCAGCTTTTCTATAAAGTCATGCAGGGTATGTGACTCCCCTGAGTACTGGGGTAGCCAGGCCGCTCCCGGGATATAGGGCATGGTGAAAGGCATGACTGCAGCAGCGGTGGCGCTGGCGGGGGTTGAGGCAGTGAAGCTCTCCTCCGTATCCGACATCTTCCTCCCCCCTAGTGGACCGTGGCCTACCTTGCGATGATCCTCTTCCGTAGGCCGCGGCTCCGCAGTGGATCGTCAGGGTTGAGGACCTTCCGTTGCGCTCCTGTGACGTCGGCGTCTGCTGGGCTCCTTCCAGGACCTTACGCAACGTCCGGACGTGAGGCGGGGCTTCAGTTCTCGCGCTCTTTCGGAGTCCACGCCCCTCTTCTTCCCGCGCGGCGTCTTCAAGATGGCGTCCAACGGCGGGAAAACTCCACGGATGGCGGGAAGAAGGCAGAAGATGGCGCCAGATGGCGGGAAAACTTCGCGGATGGCGGGAAGAAGGTAGAAGATGGCGCCGGATGGCGGGAAACCTCCACGGATGGCGGGAATCTTCACCACTGGTAAGTTTGAACAGTCTTTTTCAGGCACGCAGTACCCGTGGTTGCGGGCACGAAATCCTGCCGACTACGCCAAAAGTTGACGCACCCCTGGGCCTGTGTTGCGCAGCGTTGCGCACGCGGGAGCTTACCCGGAGCCGGATCTGTTGAGGGTTGTAGTCTCGTGGCGGTGACCCGGTCCGTGCCCAGGGAGTCAGACTAAGTGGCGCTGTATTAGCGGTAGATGTTGTATGACTACGCCACCCGTTGAATGCAGCGAAGGAGCTGCCGCTGCAGGGCAGACCGCTGAGGCCGGTGGTAGGATTGTGCAGCGTGATAGTATCACCCCCAACGGGAGGGGTATGGCCTCAGGGCAGCCGACGTGGATGATCGGGGTAGCAGGAACCACTCGGAGACGGTACGGTGTAGTTCAGGGTCTTTACTGGTGACAAAGATAGACCCTCCCGGAGTACTGGCTAGCGATTGGGGCCTGGTCAGTCCTTGAGCAGATGGGATCTCCCCTGGCCAGGCGGAGTTGTAGGCCTCCCAAACTGACTGTACTCTTCTGGCTACCTTGCTAGAGGCGGGTATAAGTAGCCCACGTCCCTGAGTGTACCGTGTGGTGCTCACCCGTATGGCTGGTGACTCGGGGCCTTCTAGTAGCTTCCGCTCCACGACGGCGGTGCTGGTCCCACGCGTGTGACCGTGCCTTCGGGTTTCTTGGCCAGAGGACCTGAAATCCCCCGCCGGTCGGTTTCTGCTGCTGGATAGGAGTTAGTCCCCACAGCCTCGGACTCCGGGTCCGGTGATAGCTTCTCAGTCAGGGCGAGCTCTGCAGCTGCCAGCCCCTGACTCCTTATAGCACTGCTCCCACAGAGCTCCTGATGTTCTTTTCCTATATCTGCTTCTCTTCTCTGTCTCTACTTCCTCTCTACACACTAACCCTGCCTCAGCCCTAGGTTTATATAGGGGAAGTCCTTCCCCTCCCAGGACTGGGCAGAAGGTGTGGCATGCATAGGATTCCTGACCAAGAGACCTCCCACCTGCTCTCAGACATAACATTGCTGTTACTGTGGAAACCAGACCCCTGGGGTGCCACAATATTGCTTGTTAAGCCTGGGTGTAGGCCCAAGATCTCTGTCCGTCCACCGCACCTACTCCTCTTGGACCTTGTGCACCTTGTCTACTACATGAAACACTATGTAATTAATCTACAAGCTGACATCATTTTGCTTATGTCTTTATATTGCAAGCCTGACTGTGGCTGATGGTCGATCATACAGGTTTGCTAGTTCGCTGTATGTTATGTTCTGTGACAAAAAGTAGTAAAGGGAGAATTGGTTAAAAAATGTCTAATGCCTGAGCTGTTTCTTTATTTCTCACCAATTACAGAGCCTTGCAGACAAAATGGACAGCAGATACAAGAAAGAAGATGCTGGCAGCTGGACTCTACAAACGCCACTCTCTGCAGGACCCACTGCTGGTGGGCTTCGCCAACTATTTACTGCACACCTTGGGGGTGAGACACTTCAGACAGGAAGTTGAGGATGTCGCCAGGTTCCTCTTTTACATGAACCCCAAGGTTGCCAATCTGGACTTTGTAAAAGATGTAGAAAAAGTCAACTCCTTCTTTTCAAAGCTGCGGGACCTGAATCTGGCAAATCAGACCATTTTCAACTAGCTAAAACATGTGCGTAGGTTCATGACTTACAATGTGAGAGCCTCCAACCTCTTTGAAAAAAAACGCGCACTGTTTAGGTCATGTGAGTTTTTTATGACCGTGACCGAGGACATACAAAAGAGGTTGTCAAAGGGAATATCAAGAGAAGTTGTCAGCAAAAGGTGGTTATTAGCTAATATTTATATTGAAGTAATAGGAAATTATGGATAATGTAAAATCTAAATGTATATATCTTCTCCTCCATATAATTTCCCTCAACCTTAAAACACTGCTTGGTAATTACCAAGAAATACAATATTGACACCTGCAGCCGGGCAATGCAATTACCAATTATCAATTAGCAATCTGACACTTATTTGGAGGTCTGTATTAGGTAAAGTGCATATTAGTGTCTGCTCACGATATATTTATATTACTCCCTTATATAGCACCATTAATTCCACAGCACTTTACAGACATCATCATCACTGTCCCCATTGAGGCTCACAATCTAAATTCCCGGTCAGTCTGTGGAGTGTGGGAGGAAACGGAGGAAACCCAAGCAAACACGGGGAGAACATACAAACTCCTTGCAGAAGTTGTCCTTGGTGGGATTTAAACCCAGGTCCCCAGCGCTGCAAGGCTGCAGTGCTAACCACTGAGCCACCGTATATAGTGCTAACCACTGAGCCATATATGTGTTAATGCTACCATAGGTGGCCCTGTGGTTTGTGCAGTTTGACTCTTGGTGGTGTTTATTTAGTGTATGTGTATCTTATACCATGTGATTATGACGCGCCCCCTGGGACATATTCCTTTTTGAGGGGAATACCCGGCACCGGATCAGATGGGGGGTTGTAGTCTCCGAGCGGCTGTGACCCGGTCCCGTGCCCAGGGCGTCAAGCTCAGGGTTATGTGGCAGTCTTTACTGATGTTATTAAAGTTCGTTGTGTCGACTACGCCACCCGTTGTGATGCGGTCACTGTGGCCGCCGCTGCAGCAGGGTCCGCTGAGGCTGATGGTGGATGCGCAGCTTGGTGGGATAACCCCCAACGGGAGGGGTATAGCCTCAGAGGGGACAGGCGCAGAGGATGGGGGTTGTGGTGGTGCGGTGCAGCCGGTAATGATGACAGACTCGGGTAGTGCAGTTAAGGGTCTTTACTTACTGCAGATGTTCCTGGTCACTCTAGCTCCAAGTGACCTCCCGAGCCGTGCTGCGTCCACCAGGTCCTGGATCCGGCCAACCCCCAAACAAGTCCGGAGCGTGGCCCTGAGCTCTCCCTCTGTCCTTCCTTCAGCCGTCCCCACCAGTGATTCACCTAAGTCCAGCTCCCTCGGGTCTTCTGTTGGGCAACCTTTGGCCTCAGGTTCCCTGACCCTCCATGTGGTGTGCCTTCAGGGTGAATGTAGTGGGTGACCGTGACAGACACTGCCCACGGTCTCCGGTCTCTGGCTGGGGAATGTCTTTGCCCCCACCAGCTTGGGTTCCGGTACCCTCTTGCTGACTCCTCACCCGGTGTTCTTATTTGGGTTCTTGGGTCCCTTCTTTGTCCCCCCTCTGGGTCTTTCTGCACTCCACTCTCTCTCTCTTCAGGCTCAGGTCTGCTCTGCTCCCTTGCTGCAGGCTGACTTCCTCTGCAGCAGACTTGTTCTCTGCAGCTGACTGACAGGCTCCTCTGCGTCTGACCCTGATCCTAGTTGGTGCCCTCCTTATATATCCCTCTATGTGTGAGCTCAGGTGACCAGCACCCAATGAGCTCCTATCACTACCCAGACTGCTCCCCCTATCTGCCCCTACACTACATGGGATGTTCCTCCCCCCTCCCACTCCAGCCAGGAACAGGCTCGGTCGCACCTGCACATTTCTAAGTGGGAGTGCCGTCGGCCTGCTCCTCTGGAATGGGATGTATGTAGTGCATGCAGTCTATCTGAGCTCAGTTCCACACTCCTTCCTTACCCGGGAGTGGAATATCACACCTCTGGGTTGAGGTGCAATACCCCTGTAGCAGCCGAATCCTCAGGGTGCTACATTCCCCCCTGGTAAATCACAGCACGTCCTCGGGCTGCAAAGACAAAAACACCAAAACATACAAATTTTTATAAACATATAAAACATATAAAATATTATATATATATAACTTTTTCATATAGACATCATTATAACATTCTCGTCGTCTCTTTCTTTCTTCCTCCTCTGGTCACCGTGCAACTCGTGACCAGGTAAAGTGCGACAGTCTTTTGAAAAGCAGTTCCTTATAAAACCAGTAGGGGGCGCCTTAGGAAGCGCAACTATTTACAGGAGAATTTGGCCGTTCTCAGTCCCCGGCCAGGTAAGGGAAAGGGATGGCTGCTCACAGTCCTCAGCCTGGTTTGGGTAAGGGACACACGGGTTAAACTGTTCACTGGTCCCAACGGGGACTAAACTTCTCAGTAGTTACGGCTACTTGGGTACCCCGACGGGTAACTATATACAGTTTTTCTTTACTACTGTTCTTAATCGTAGTACCTCCTAGCCTTGAACCCGTCCGGGTCTTCTGGCTCTTCCTCCCTACACCGCAGCTCCTCCTCTGTCAGGCGATGCACGTGGAGGGCGTAAGGTCCCTTGGCACACTTGTGCCGGGTGAACGTTACCTCGTCACCGACGTAGAGGTCACGGCCTTTGTGACCCTCTGGCAGGTGAGACTCGACATCCCGTCGGGTAACGAAGACGTCACCCATGGTGTTCTGGTCCTTTATGAAGCCCCACCCATGCTGCGCATTAAACTTTATTACCGTCCCGATGGTACGGGGACGATCTGCTGCACGGGGGTCCCTTCTGGTCCGACTCTTTTGCTCCGCGCTGCGGGTCCGGGCCCATTGCTCTCTGGCCCGCCTCTCCTCCCGCTCTCTCTTGAACTCTGCCAGCTGTTGACGGCAACACTCGGTACGCTCTGCTGCAGCTGCCCGAGTCTCTCCGGTGAACCCCATCAAATCTTCTCCCGTGGGGTCCCACACGAACTGGGCTTCCTCGAGTGGAGGCGAGACCCGAGTCACGGGCTTTGGAGCCGGGATCAGGGGCTCACACAAGGGCCCTAGTCTTTGCTGCCGCTCTAGCTCAGGGTACCCTTCGGGCCAGATGAAGGGCCGCCCGTCCGGCCATGTGAGCTGGCCGAAGAGGTCCTCCCCCAGGTGTGGCACCCTTGGTATTACGGGCGCGGGCGCGGTGGTGATGGCGCCCGGGTTGCCCAGGCCTTGCGGCCAGGCCTGGGGCACCTGGAAGGTGAAGGGCACCGTTAGGACGGCGGCGCCCTGGGTTACCTGGCCTTGCGACCAGGCCGGAGGCTCCGCGGAGGTAGATGGCTCTGCTTTGGATGCGGCGCCCGGAAACGCTAGGCCCTGTGACCAGGCCGGAGGCTCTTCTTCCTGCGCCACGCTCCGGGTCACGACGCGTGACGTCACTGGGGTCGCGTCGGCGGCTTCCGGTCGTGGCCTAGTCGGTGGCGGTGTCATGGCGGTCTCGGGTACGGCAGGGGGGCTTTCGGGCTCTGCGACGGGGAGCTGGGGCAGGTGGGTGGTCTTCCGGTATGGGGTATAGGCGTCCCCCTTACCTGCTGCCATACGTCTCGCTCCCTCTTCTGCGCCGTCTCCGGCCTTGGGTCCTCCCGCGTCATCCGCAGAGGTAGTCGGTGTCTTCTTCCAAGGGAGCGGGTTCCGTGGACGGATTCCAGCTTGCTGGGCCATCTCCCGGCCCCACTCCGCCAGGATCTCCCTCTGCACTCGGGCCATCCTTCCCGCGAGGCCCTCCAGGGCACTCCGCGCGCACTCCCGATCTCGGGGAAGCTGCGCCAGGATCTCCGCTAAGCCTAGCGGGGTTGTTGACTCCAGCAGGCTCCTGACCATCGGGTCGGTGCTGCTCTGCTCTGCTTCCGGCAGGCTCCTGGCCAGCGGGCCGGTGCTGCTCTGCTCTCCTCCTTCTTCCTTCTGCAGGCTCCTGGCCAGCGGGCCGGTGCTGCTCTGCTGCCGCTCCATTCCCGGGTCTACTCTTTCTCTCCTCGACTCCGGGTGCTCTCGCTCTGGACACCTCGCCTCCGGGTGCGCTCGTTCTAGACTGCTCCAAGCGACACCCATCTTTGCTCTTTTCTTTCGTCTCCTCCCACTTCGAGGGCGGTCCCGGGGCAACTCAGTGACTGTCAGCTCCAGGGGGAGTTCTTTCACACTGACAGACACCTCCAGCATCACAGTCTCTGTTGGTGGGGGCGGTTTCCACTTTTGGCGCCATTTTCTGTCCTGGCCCACGATGGGAGGTGGCCTCTTGCCCTCCTTTGGCACGCCCATAATGGCGTCCGCTGCTCTTCCAAGGCGGGAAATCTGCGGTTTTGGCGGGAAGCGTCGCCCAGTGGCGGGAAACTCTGCAGATGGCGGGAACAAGCTGGAAATGGCGGACAATCGGCGGGAAACGACTGGTGATGGAGTCCGATGGCGTGGACCCTCCGGAACCGGCAGGAGTCTTCTTTCTGAGGTAAACTTGCACTTTTCTTCAGGCACGCAGTACCCGGGTGTTGCGGGCACGTAATCCTGCCGACTACGCCAAAGTTGACGCGCCCCCTGGGACATATTCCTTTTTGAGGGGAATACCCGGCACCGGATCAGATGGGGGGTTGTAGTCTCCGAGCGGCTGTGACCCGGTCCCGTGCCCAGGGCGTCAAGCTCAGGGTTATGTGGCAGTCTTTACTGATGTTATTAAAGTTCGTTGTGTCGACTACGCCACCCGTTGTGATGCGGTCACTGTGGCCGCCGCTGCAGCAGGGTCCGCTGAGGCTGATGGTGGATGCGCAGCTTGGTGGGATAACCCCCAACGGGAGGGGTATAGCCTCAGAGGGGACAGGCGCAGAGGATGGGGGTTGTGGTGGTGCGGTGCAGCCGGTAATGATGACAGACTCGGGTAGTGCAGTTAAGGGTCTTTACTTACTGCAGATGTTCCTGGTCACTCTAGCTCCAAGTGACCTCCCGAGCCGTGCTGCGTCCACCAGGTCCTGGATCCGGCCAACCCCCAAACAAGTCCGGAGCGTGGCCCTGAGCTCTCCCTCTGTCCTTCCTTCAGCCGTCCCCACCAGTGATTCACCTAAGTCCAGCTCCCTCGGGTCTTCTGTTGGGCAACCTTTGGCCTCAGGTTCCCTGACCCTCCATGTGGTGTGCCTTCAGGGTGAATGTAGTGGGTGACCGTGACAGACACTGCCCACGGTCTCCGGTCTCTGGCTGGGGAATGTCTTTGCCCCCACCAGCTTGGGTTCCGGTACCCTCTTGCTGACTCCTCACCCGGTGTTCTTATTTGGGTTCTTGGGTCCCTTCTTTGTCCCCCCTCTGGGTCTTTCTGCACTCCACTCTCTCTCTCTTCAGGCTCAGGTCTGCTCTGCTCCCTTGCTGCAGGCTGACTTCCTCTGCAGCAGACTTGTTCTCTGCAGCTGACTGACAGGCTCCTCTGCGTCTGACCCTGATCCTAGTTGGTGCCCTCCTTATATATCCCTCTATGTGTGAGCTCAGGTGACCAGCACCCAATGAGCTCCTATCACTACCCAGACTGCTCCCCCTATCTGCCCCTACACTACATGGGATGTTCCTCCCCCCTCCCACTCCAGCCAGGAACAGGCTCGGTCGCACCTGCACATTTCTAAGTGGGAGTGCCGTCGGCCTGCTCCTCTGGAATGGGATGTATGTAGTGCATGCAGTCTATCTGAGCTCAGTTCCACACTCCTTCCTTACCCGGGAGTGGAATATCACACCTCTGGGTTGAGGTGCAATACCCCTGTAGCAGCCGAATCCTCAGGGTGCTACAATTATGTTAAAGAGTTCAAGTGGTTAATTATAACTCCCCTTATTTGATGCATACACTCTGCATAATTGCTTGATTGTTTCTAGGGCATTGACACTTTATTGTATCCCCCTGAACACTCAGCAGTTTGGGGTATTTCCCATATACCACTTACCTTGGCAGTTAATTCCCTGAATCTGCTGTATTTGGGCCGTCCTTCCGTGTATATTATTTCCTCCCATGTTTTGCTCTCTCCCATTACACCATATTGATCATGAATGTTTTGAATTGATTTTAATGCTTTGCTTTGTTTCTATTTGTAACATAATAATATCTGATTTCCCTTCATTGTGTTGTGTGCTCTCTATTATACTATGCAGCCTTTCCTCTCCTTTTGTAATTCATTGTTTGCATAGTGAGTCGCACCCCTTGTTTTTGGTCCCCTTCATTACCTTATTACATTTTTTTGTTACACTTTTTTCTTCTTAGGAGATCTCATAACCTTCATACACTTAGTATTGAAGTAGATATTTTTTATATATTTGTACTGTGTGGCTTGTATATACTGTAATATTCTATTATTAATTTTATGTGTAGGTACCTGGCACTGACAACGTCACAAATTACACCTCAGGAGTGCCGGAAGATCCTGGATGTGGCAAAACAATCGTTTTTAAAGTGTCTTCAAGCTGCCAAAGATGGATGTCTGCGTCAAAGCAGCCAGCTGGAAGTGATTCACTATCTAGAGGCCCTGCTTGTCCTGAAGCATCTGCAGCGACCCGGGGTCATACAGAACATGACTGTAAGTGCCTCTCTTCTCTTTATTCACTACTCATACTCATTTTTAGTTTACTCTTCTTTATGTCTAACCTTTGGTCTCTTCATCCTTAGGTGTCTGAGTGGAAGGAGAGGATTAGCCACACGTATGATGGGGAAGACCTCGTTGTTATCGGTGTAAAGTTACACAAGACCGCTACACAGCAAGTGGCCACATTCGTGCTGACTAAGGAAGAAGAAATGGTGAGATTTACTTATTCTCCTTATTAATCTGATTTAATACATGATGACACATTTCTATTTTACTATAACTATTATTTCCTTTTGTTTTATTTCTAGTGGTTCAGAGTCTACTATGAAAGAGTCAGACCAAAGCTTGTGAGGAAGAACTCGCCACAAGAAACATTTTTCCTCTCAACCTCGGGGAAGGAGATCTTCAATGTCTCAAATGACATTTCACGGTACCATAATAAGTAAGATTTACAAAAATGACCAATTTATTCTTCAATAAAAAGCACATTATCATTCTTCAATAGTTAATGTAGTGCTATGTATTTTTTTTCTGTATTCCTTTCTAGGTAGGATGGCAGTGGTAAAAACTGTTCTGGGCTAATATGATTGATCCCCTATTAATCACTGATCAGTTGAGCACCAATCAGATGGGCAGCACCCAAAATATGCAATGAATGGCGCTCAGAAGTAGTGATGGGCGAACCCCTGACTGTTCGTGTATGGCAGGTTCAGCCAAACGCCGAACAGTTTATTAAAACTTCAAGCTCGGGTATCAGAAGAGTACCCCAGCCTGAACACAGACCCCATTCATGTGAATGGGGGACCGCAACACCCCTGTTATCATTCTTCAATAATAAATGCAGTGCAATGTATTTTATTTTTTCTGTATTCCTTTCCAGGTACAAACTTCCGGTTATCTCAAGTCAACTTGTGAGGAGGGTATGTGAGACATGGACTCTCCCAAACTATTCAGACTCCGAGAAGTGTCTCTTTGCAAAATATCTTGCGCACACCAATATGACGGCAGAAAGGACGTATAGAGAGAAGACCCTGACGGACATATGCCATGCATACAAGCTGGTGGCACAGGCAGGGAAAGAAGCCAGTGATGAGCCTCAAGCCAGCACTTCAAGGTAATATATTGTGGGTAGTAAATTCATATACGCTCTGTAATATCACATTGTTATTTTTCTTTAGCTGTGTCCCAGCTATGAAAAGCTATTTAGGTCTTCATATCTACTATAACATTAAACTTTGATTCTTTGAACATTAAACCTCCACCACTATGTTTGGCAGTTACAAAAAAAGTAAAATATAAGGTTTTACTAACTTTTCGTTAGGGATGCCGAAGCCTGCACTACCCAGGAGGAAGACCGCAGGGAAGAGGACCGAAGACTCCAAGTGGACGAGACTGACCAAGAGGAAGATGGTAGCGAAGAGGAGCAAACTAGTGAACCGGATGAGATCTGGACTACAAGGTGAATACGTCAAAATTATAAACCTGTCTATAGCTAGTTTGTGCAGGCATCACCTGATTGTATGCTAATGGTCATTTTATTCATATACCCATCTAATTATCTTTTTTCAGAGCAAGATCACCCTCTCCCCAGCTCAGGACAACGAGGTCCCAGAGAAAGAGGATGGGGCAGGACAGGAGCCCCTCAAGGTAATTAGTGCTCACTGTCTGACATTAGTAATTGGAAAATACAATAAAAAAACTCTCAAACAGTCTGATCTCATAAGGTTGTAATTTCAGTCTTCATTTTTTTTGTATTTTAAAGGCATGAAGATCCAAGAGACAGAAGGAGGGACACACTACCAAAACGTGTTCCCATTGTCTACCTACGTCACCTTGATGAGGACACTGCCCAAACCTGTGGACACTCTGTAATATCACATTGTTATTTTATTTTTGTTAGCCGTGTCCCAGCTATAAAAAGCCATTTAGCTCTTCATCACTACTATAACATTAAACTTTGATCCTTTTCACATTAAACCTCCACCACCATGTTTGTCAGTTCCAAAAAAATTACACTTTTCACAGCCCTGGTACTTCCATACATAACTAGGTATTTGTAACATGCTAACTTTTTAATCAATTATGAACCTAGCCTTGACACCTTAGTGTCACCATGACTCAACAATCATCCGGGCAAATCAGTGACCTCTTAAAAACATTAGCATTTTGAGAACTCAAACATCTAGGAATGTGGACTTAGTATGGCAGTGTATGTTTTAATACTACTTTGCTTCTAAATACAGTAAAATATAAGGTTTATTAACTCTTCCTTAGGGATGCCAAAGCCTGCACTGCCCAGGAGGGAGACCGCAGGGAAGAGGACCGAAGACTCCTAGTGGACTAGACTGACCAAGAGGAAGATTAGTGAACCGGATGAGATGTGGACTACAAGGTGAATACATCAAAATTATAAACCTGTCTATAGCTAGTTTCTGCAGGCTTCACCTGATTGTATACTATGGTCATTTTATTCAGATACCCATCTAATTATCCAAAATCTCCCTCTCCCCTGCTCAGGATAATGAGGTTCCAGAAATAGTGGATGGGGCAGGACAGGAGCCCCTCAAGGCACAGATAGTACTCACTGTGTGACATTAGTTATTGGAAAATAAAAAAGCAAAACCCTCAAACTGTTTATCCTCATGAGGTTGTAATTTCAATCTTCATTTTTTTTTGTCTTTTAAAGGCATGAAGATCCAACAGACAGAAGGAGGGACACTGCCCAAATGTGTTCCCATCGTCTCCCTACATTGCCTACACTCTGCCTGTAGGTGGTGATTTCCCTTTCTATTTCCTGTCCTGAACCTTTCCTATATAATCAATAACTCAAGTTTGGGAAAATAATACAAATGTTTAATAACAAGAAAAACAAGATAATAATAAGGCAATTCAATTAACAATTTACAATCGAACCTTTCTTCAATGTCCTCTAATTAGATAAAATACAAATACAATCATAAGTATACTTAGCAATGATCCTTCATGGCAGAGAGAGAGAGAGAGAAAGTCTTGACTCTACTTCATTTATACTAAAAATTTCACATCCACACCCACATACAACCCACGACTCCGCCCTTCTTCTCCGGTATCTTCTGTGGCAAATATCCAATCATCTTCAGGGTAGTATGAGCATTGTCATTGGCTGCATTGGTCAACACCTTCCTGCAGATGGCACTCTTGTACTTCTGGAAGAAAGTCCTTGTGTAGGTTCAACTCCATTTGGGCTGGCTCCAAGATGTTCATCAAAAGCATTGTGCACCAATATACATATCCATAGGCTGGAGACAGGATGTCTACCTCAGGAGCAATGGTATACAATTCAAATCCACAGGGGCAGTGTACATATGTAGATTACACTAGGACACAAAAACAGGATCTGTATTCAAGTTCACCACAGAAGGTGTGTGTACCTGTATCATCCAGGAGGCTGGAGGGCCTATACTCATTCCATATGTAGATGCAACCTTTACTTTATCACTAAAACAAAGGACATCACACAAAGAACACCGGCCTTCTCGCCTAGCAGGTTCACAACCTTGTACCTAGTATCTCTTGATAGAGTCCTGGAAATATCCAGCACTCAAATTTAATGCAGAGTTCAGTCATTCCTATGATATATATATATATATATTGTACCTGTTGGCCTCCAACATGCCCCCCTTTGTGTCTGAATGACACATAACTTTTAAGGAGCCACAAATCCGGAATCCTCTTCGCCACCATAGTTGATTCTTCTTCTTAGGGCAAGGAGTTTTTTAACACATTCACTCATCATTTGCCAACATTTACTCCAAAAAAAAAAAAAATTAACTTTGTAATAGCTTGATTTCTAATAGGACATTGAAGGAGGCATATAAAAAAATACACATCAAATTGTACATATGATCGTCACATCACACAAAAAAAATCATTTAGATCAACCAACAAACAATAACATAATATAATTTCCTATAGGTTTCGCTTTTGAATCAAACAATCTTTCTTACTGTGCCCTCTTCTGCCGCAGTTCTCACATATTACAATTTCTTCTAATTCAATGGGAATTTGTACATTTGTGTCACATGATGCAATTTTGACACTGGCTTGTTCTTTTATAGTTAAACTCTGTACCTTTTTATATAGGTAACGGGTTACACAGCACATGTATATTTGAAAAAGCGATAAAATTACAGAAACAACAAGTAATATGACAATTGGGTGGATTAAATAATTCAGTATGCCATTTGCCGCATTTGAATGACCAAATATTACCTCCCACCAATAGCCCTTGGCATTATTTTCTAATAGATGGGTAACTTCCTTTAGTTCATTTTGGTCATGATGTAATAGAATTGTGGCATTTGCCTTTTCTTGATTAAGCTTCATCAATAAATATTCATCCTTATTAAATTTTACCAACCATTCTCCAAGTTCTTTTCCCATTCCTAGGCTTAAGGCTTGCAAATTAACTGGAGTGTGATATTTCAGATCCACTGACAGATTAGCAATAGTAGGAATTGCGTAAACCCAGTTGGGTGTCTTGATTTCTGTAACCCCACTAAGAGTGCACCATGCTCCCCTGGTTACAGATGTCATTACAGAACAATGTTGTGTTGTTATAGATACATTGGTAGTATTTAGGAGGAAGAAACAAATTCTTTGATGCCCTAGATAGAAGATTGGTGCTTTGTCTTTTGAGATTGATTCCCCATCTAGAATACACGTGGATGAATTACTCCAGCATTTGTCTTCAACCAACCTAAACTGTCCTGGCGTACATAAAATATTATGATTCCTTTGTATACAAAGTGAAATGTCAACCTGTTTCCATCTTCCATTTTTCCTAATCACCTGAGGATGTTCTAATCTCGGGTGTAATAATGTAGAATCTCCAGTTAAAATACCAATTGAACTAACTCTATGCATGAGCTCTAAAGGTGACTTAGTATATGGAATAAATGAAGAAGCATAGCATTTCTCAAAGTCATAGTTGCTGCACCCAACCCACGTGTTCACCCACCATTTAGAATGTGTAAAGCTCATGAGTTCAGGTAACACAGTAATTGCTTGAGACAACCATTCAAATGGCCACTGTCCATCATAAATGGACTGTACCGCTAACTTAATGTTAGTTGATAATTCCATTTGTCCTTGTGTACAGACTAGAGCCCAAGACATATTTCTACCCCTAGTCAGTGTATCTTCCATTAATTCTTTAAAGTGTTGGATAAAATCTTTCGCTACCCCGATATAAGTGTTTACATGATCTTGTTGTAAATTGTTAATTATATCATTGATTTTTCTTTGTACTTCAAAACCTTTCTTGCTATTGGTCGCTATATCTACAAGTTTTGTCCTTAAACTACTGATGTCAGCTTCGTTAATTACACCCATACCTGTTCCTAATCCTCCCAACAGTGCGCTGAAAGTATCCCTTCGCCCTCTGTCATTCCTCGAATTAAATAGTTTATGCTGGTGTTTTATCCGATTTTCTGCATTCTTAGTGGTAAACCACCGATATAGTGCATGTACATGATTTAGTGTATATCCTGCACAAATTGGATAGTAGGTCTTTATCAACCATAGAGAGATATTAACTCGCCAAGTAACAAATGCATATTGAACGTCACTAGCAATGGTTTGAGTAGAATCTAGGTTGACCTGTAAAGGGTGGCCTTCTTCTAAGTACATTGTCCGTTGATTGCTGTCAGATTCATTGGACACGCATGGTTTGATTTGATCTGGAGCAGCATCAATAATGTGCATCTCACCTATTTCTACTTCTGATGTTCCACATGCCCAATAACCAACCATTTCCCTATAGGATTTATATGGTTTAGATAGTGAACCAATTATATAATTTTGCCCTTGCTGAACTGACATCTCAACCTCTGTGGAATCTCCAATGCACGCCTCACGATATGTTAAGGTGACCCTTTTTGGCCTGAACATTGGGTGTATATTATTATGCCAATATATTCCACATACAAACAAATATTCTCCTTCCTTTAAGTTGTCACTAAAGGACCCATAATCTATCCCCTTTTGTTCATTCTTGTTGGGTAACTTAGACTCTTCCCCCAACCAGTACCCAGTTTCATTTACATATATTGTAGCCATCATAAATGGTTGCAGTGATCTTGGATCTATATTTTGTACACCTTCCATATATGTTAACCTCTGGGAACTAGAACTGTGATTGACTCTCCCAAATGAAAAGACAACACTATACTGAATGCTGGGACCCTGATAATATCTCCCAGTTACCCTTTTACCCTCTGGTATCAGTCTCACTGTCCTACTTTTAACACCATTATTTTTATAGTTAGAATCTGCATCAATGTTTATGTCTGGGTGTGTAAATAATACGTTCCCATATTCCTCGTTAGGTAATATACCCTGATCGATATCTCCAGAGTGTTCAATATGAGTTGATTCCATAGCATTGATGATCCCAATTGACAACAAAATTGCTGCAATTCCAATATCCAGAATGCAGAAATTTCCATCTTTTAATTCACGCTTCATTTAGGATCCTGGAAAACAAGAACAAGAGCGGCATCAAATTCTTATCAGTTATATCCGTTTACACTGATCTGCATGAACCCACTTTTCTATATCCCTTCTCTTCATGCATTTGATGCTTTTCTTCTCTACTCGTTTAACTTTTACCACCTGTTCACTCAGCGTCACAGTTACCACATAAGGTCCTGTCCAATTTGCATCCCATGAAGATTTGGGTACAAAATTCTTTACCATCACCCTGTCACTTAGTTGTAATTTTATTGGTGGCTTGCCTGCTTCTTCCTTTGCCTTTGGAGCCATATTGGCAGCTGCAAAATTTAAATATTTTTGCACTTGCTCCTGTAACTGAATAAGGAATTTTTACTTCTCTGCACTTTCTCTCATGGGAGTACTAAGTTTGGGATCTGCAGGATGGCAAAGGTTCATTACTCTACCAGTCATTAATTGATATGGGGTGATTGCTGTGCTCTTTGCATCTGTGCCCCGTATTGCCAGTAGAATTGCAGGCAGGTGACATAGCCAACTATTTCCTGATTGCAACACCATTTTCTTTAATCTCTCTTTTAAAGTCTGATTCATTCTTTCTACCATCCCAGATGATTGTGGATGATATGAGACATGAAACTTCTGTTCTACATTCAACATTTCACACATATTAGTCATGATTTTGCCAGTGAAATGTGTACCTCTGTCTGACTCAATGACTTTTGGGAATCCCCATATTGAGAAAACTTCCCTCCATAATGCAGTTGCTGCTGCGGTAGCAGTGTCCTTCCTTATGGGCAAAGCTTCCACCCATTTGGAAAAAACATCAACTATCACTAGCAGGTACCGATAACCTCCTGGAGCACTTGGCAAGGGACCAACAAAGTCAATTTGTAATCTCTCCCATGGCCCCTCAGCCAAAGGCACCCTGGAAAGCACAGGTTTTTGTCCCCTCGGCCTAGGGTTCATTTGGGCACAGATTAAACATTCTTGGATAATTTCTGTAATAGTAGTTTTCATGTTCTCCCACCAGTATTTGGTTTGAATAAACTTTAAAATGTGAAAGCAAATTTATATTGACAGTCAGGGTGTAAGGGAATGGAGAAATATCCATTTGAGATGTCTATTGATGAATATACTGTGGAGGAGGGTTTGAGTGCTGTCATCATGTCAGGCATTTTGGCAACCACATTAGTGACAGGAGGGGTACACTTGTTTAAAGCTCTGTAGTCCAATGTCGGACGCCAACCATTTGGTTTCTTAACTGGCCATAGCGGCGCATTATTGGTGGATTGGCATTCCCTGATGACATTTTGAATCAGCAAATCATCCAGTATTCTCTTAATGTAGGGGACTGACTCTGGTGGTATTTTATACTGCCTTTGGGGTGGGGGATCAGGACCCTCTACCATTACTACCATGTTGGACACTTTGCCACATTGGGTTTTTGAATTTGCCCACACACTGTTATGTTGCCACAAGATGTCAGCCAATATTTCATCATCTGTTCTCAATATCATGGCTGGATCTAAAGATTGAGCACCTTTGATGGAATCAATACCATAATTGTCAGTAACCATTTTTAAACAGCCTTTATACCGTGATCCTCTCCACAACATCCAGTTGCATAAATCAAGAATAAGTCCATATTCCTTCATACCATCTGACCCAATAATGGTACCTTCATGTGTTGGTGAAAGATATAAGCCATGCTCAACACATAGATCTCCCAGGTTTATTGTCACTGGTAAAGATTGTTCTGAAGATACTAACTGTCCTCCAAACCCTCTCAGAAAAATGTGTTTACCACCAGGGTCTTTAATCAAATCCAGATTAGTCAAACTGACAGCAGCCCCTGTATCCAGTAAAATGTTTGTACGATGGCCCCCTATCGTACAGTGAATACGGGGTCTCCCGCCCTTGTCCCTGCTAAGCTGACTCACTAGGGACAACACTGGGGCCTGACATCCCTATTGTTTTACATAAGGATTTGTTGGAGGTGGGGTCTTTAATTCCTCTGGCTTTTCTGCCATTGCCTTCCCAATCTTCCTCAGTTCATCCAGAAGTGGGCCATATAATGTAACTTCAGGAAGACTATGCTCTCCATCCCTTGCATTATTTGGTTCTTGTCTTTGCTTCCTATTATTAAAAGGTCTATTATTGATAACTCTTCTACTACTTCTACATTCTTTCATAGTGTGACCTGTGTAACCACATTTATAACATTTTCCAACAAACCTTACTTTGCCTTCATTTTTGACTACCTCTGATATCCTCTTTTGGGGCTTGTTGTCATGACTTGTATCCTGAATCCAATCCTTTAATATATTTACAAAGGCTTGATAGGAATTTGCATTCCTCAAGGCAACCTTTGTTGGATAATCAACAAAAGTGCATTTGTTAGCCATTGAATATAGAAAACTGCTATCATCAGGAGACATGTCAGGGCAGTTATAGGTAGAACGATATAATGTCAAATATTCACTGCAAAAAATAATTGGATCATCTCCTCTATTTAATTTTGCATTTTCTAAGGCATTAGTACCTCTCATATCTCGTCCCCCCATAACTCTCTTTAATTCCTGTACTCTGTCACTAGCATTTCCCCAATTACATTCAAGATCTGCAGATAATCCTCTGTGAGCTCCTACAGGGGGCTGCAGTTTTTCACAAAGTTGAGATGGGAGCCATACCCGAAGTAAGGCACATGCAGCTCTATTACCCAGACTGTATTGAGTCACTACTGCCTCTAACTTATTGGAAAGACTAATGGCTGAGGCACTTGTATTAAATTTTCCTAATATCTGGCATAGATTTGTCTTATCCTGTATGGATAGTGTTGTGGATTGGACTAAATTGTTGCTGTTACTAAGCAAATTGTCTCTCCTTTGTCTGCTTCCTCCTGACTCAGGAGTAAAGAGAGAGGAACTATGATCTGGGTTATCCTCAAGGTTATCAGCCGTGCACACAGGCTGCTCCTCCCCTCTTTTCCAATCTCTTTCCTTCTGATCAGCAGACTTGCACATTTGATTACAATAACAATGGTTATTCCCTCTAGTACATTCTTGTGATTTCAAGGACATAATACAATGTTCTTTTAGCTCCAATTTTACATTAGCATCATGCAACTGGTTCCTAAGTATTGTCATATCGTCATTATACTCTACTTCCTTTCCTTCTAGCAAAGCAATACGCTGTTCCCTAAGTTTACATCTCTCCTTATACTCCTCCAGCTTATCTTCTAATTCACAATTTTGGTAATTCATATTGTCTACCTCATCCCTTAGATCTTCACACTCACAATTATGATCTTCAGCACTAGCAATAGCCAGACTGACTTCCTGTTCAATTTTGTCCACTTCACCTCTTAATTGAGCTTTCTCTGAATACCAGTGCAATTCCTTTTGCTCTGCAATTCCTTTCATCTTCAACAACATACACAAAACATTTGCTAACTTCTCTTTCTTTGCTTTCTTTTTCGACAATTTACTTTTGTTATCATTCTGCCCTTCACATTGTTTCATAAGGTCATTAAACTGATGTGTCAATGCATCATCTGCACAAGTACTGAACTGAGCAGAGGCATATTTTTCAATAAATTTACTGACTATTTCCATGTTAATTACGTCCAACTATTTTCACATAAGACAACAAAAATAAACAAATCTGCTTTCCAAACAAAAATTACAAATTAACTAAACACAATACAGAAACCAGTGAATATCACTTCACTAAAACAGGGACTCAAGATTGAATATAATCTTTTCCCTTAGGCAATTACTGCCACAGTCTTGTGACTTTACCTATATCTGACCGACAGTGTCTCATGCCCTTCATCAACTACAGATCCAAGATCCAGGCCAAGAGTGATCTCCTATTGAAGCATAAGGCTACTTCCCCTTAACATGAGATTTAGACTTTTAACCTCTACCTCACTTTCTTCTCAGAGATGTCTGGTTTTACCCTTTAGATCTTATGAGAACTTCAATGAACAGGGTGCTACCCTAACTTTACCGGCAACAATTCAACAAACAAATAAACAATCCACTAAACAAATAGACAAACAGGCCTGAACCTAGCAGAAAGATATTGATCAACATAAAATATAATGAATGTATAAAATCTAATTAAAGGAATGTATGCTTACCAGATAAGCGCGTCCGCTCACTGATGAAGAATATCACAGAACTTCCAGTTAATATCTTAGGCGTTTCAGTTTCCACGAACCCGCGTGTCACTTGTCCACGGATAAGATATTCTCCTTGAGTCTGTCTCCTTGAAGAAGAGGTTTTCTTGCCTGGTCTAGGAACCGGATTTTCTCAGGCACTTGGTTGAAACAGTTGGGAACTTCTAGGTTCTGCGTAGAATGTTGTTTTTCCACGATCCACTGAGGTGCCAAATGTAGGTGGTGATTTCCCTTTCTATTTCCTGTCCTGAACCTTTCCTATATAATCAATAACTCAAGTTTGGGAAAATAATACAAATGTTTAATAACAAGAAAAACAAGATAATAATAAGGCAATTCAATTAACAATTTACAATCGAACCTTTCTTCAATGTCCTCTAATTAGATAAAATACAAATACAATCATAAGTATACTTAGCAATGATCCTTCATGGCAGAGAGAGAGAGAGAGATAGTCTTGACTCTACTTCATTTATTCTAAAAATTTCACATCCACACCCACATACAACCCACGACTCCGCCCTTCTTCTCCGGTATCTTCTGTGGCAAATATCCAATCATCTTCAGGGTAGTATGAGCATTGTCATTGGCTGCATTGGTCAACACCTTCCTGCAGATGGCACTCTTGTACTTCTGGAAGAAAGTCCTTGTGTAGGTTCAACTCCATTTGGGCTGGCTCCAAGATGTTCATCAAAAGCATTGTGCACCAATATACATATCCATAGGCTGGAGACAGGATGTCTACCTCAGGAGCAATGGTATACAATTCAAATCCACAGGGGCAGTGTACATATGTAGATTATACTAGGACACAAAAACAGGATCTGTATTCAAGTTCACCACAGAAGGTGTGTGTACCTGTATCATCCAGGAGGCTGGAGGGCCTATACTCATTCCATATGTAGATGCAACCTTTACTTTATCACTAAAACAAAGGACATCACACAAAGAACACCGGCCTTCTCGCCTAGCAGGTTCGCAACCTTGTACCTAGTATCTCTTGATAGAGTCCTGGAAATATCCAGCACTCAAATTTAACGCAGAGTTCAGTCATTCCTATGATATATATATATATTGTACCTGTTGGCCTCCAACACTGCCCAAACGTGTACCAGTCGTCCTACCACGTCACTCGGATGAAAAAGATACATTTCTATTATATTTCTCCTTTACCGTTATAATCTATTTCTATTCTTCTCCGTCTATGTTTCGATCTTATAAAGAATAACCTACAGCGTGCCAAGGTAAAGTTGTGTCTTATTCCATCTTAGAAGAGAATAGATGTTCTGACATTTCAGCATCTCACACAGCAATCTCATGCTGGAACATAACAGTGTGAGTCGGTGTGATGCCACAACATGGATCCTCTCCAATGATGGAATAAAAATGCTACATTGATGTTACTTTACCATGGAGTACTTAAGGTTATCCCTTGTGTCTTCTGTTAGGAGTCCTGATTTTAACCCCTGCCTGCTGGCACCATTTCTCTGTTTAATGTTTGTGCTGCTCTATTCCGGTGACTATTTATTATCCATCATCATTTTTTTCTTTACTTTTAGCATATTTAACATTATTGATGGCATTGTTCAGGAGCAGTTTTTGCAGCCACAGTTTTCTCTTTAGGTGTCAGCCATGCCCCCTAAGAGGTAATTTTCACACCTAGACAATGGGAATGTTTTTCTATTGTTCTCAATGGCCATCATTACAGAGACTGATCATATTGGTCAAGGGGTCTCAGTTTTCTGTGTAAAAGGCCAGATCAGAGTCTAATTGCTCAGACTGCTCTTGACGATCCAGTGTAGCTCTGCTCTCTCTACAGGACTGATCTCCATGGACTGCTTTGCTCTGTCTACGGGACTGCTTTGTCCAACCTGCCTTTTACTTTTAGCTCGTTTTTGATTTGTTTACATACAGCTTTTTTAAAATCCATCTTAACCTTTTCATTTTGTATCTCTTTTCTTTTGTTCTAATTTTCAGGTTCAAGCATGGAATCCAAAGTGCACAACAGAACCCCGATGACCTGCCCGATCTGTTACAAGATAGATGAGAACCTTGGCACCCACCTAAGAAGAAAATGCAAAAAAAACAGCAGTGAGGATGAGATCAAGGCTACCCTCGCACAAGCAAAGACAGAACTGGTTGCTGTGGCAGCAAAGGGCCTGGCCATTGAGTATAATGAGGTGGAGGAGCTGGTGTGTGACGGTGGGTGCCTGGAAAAAGTAATTGCATTTCTTAATGGACGTGGTTTTAAAATCATTAATCAGCCATGTCATACAAGAATGCCCCAGAAGAATGGCCATTGCGAGAAGGTTCCCAACATGAGGATAGAGGGACTCCTAACAGCTGAGATGACAACCGAAGAACAAGAAGATGCAACCTCAAAGGGAGATTGTGAAGATGCCACAGCCAAAGGAAGGAGCGAAACCAAAGAAGACACGGCCGGGCCACATGAGGAAGATGAAGGAGAAGAAGAAGAATCACCGATGGAAACTGAATCAGCAACAACTGAGCCCAATGTTGTCTGGAGCAATCCACTACGACTTAAAATGGCCGAGGCTGGGATGTACACGAGGCACTCTCTGGATTTGGAACCAATTGCTGGCTTTGCAAGATATTTATCAAAAACCTTGTAAGTCGTGAGATACAAGCAGGAGGTAGAGAACGTCGCTGTACTTCATGGACAAGGAGAAGCCTTCACTGAAGTTTATATATGACATCGAGAAGACCAATGACTATTTTGACAAACTATTGGAAATCGGAAACACTCACCAGACTGTCTTTAATTATATGAAAAATGTCAAGCGGTTCATATATTACCTAATGAATGCAACATCCCTTCATCATAAAGACCAGGAGACATATGGAGCAGCCAGCTAGGAGTATTTCAGAAGAGGCTAAGCAAAGGAATCTCCAGGGAGAATATCTTGAAGAAGTAAGTGTAAAAGAATTAATAGGAAGAAAATGTACCTTGTTACTAGGAAGAAAATGTGCCTTGCTACTTTATTCAATGTAATTTGAATTTTTTATTTCCAGAGAAAACCGCTTATTGGATGAGATGAAAAGACCAGATGAGATGCAATCGATCCTGATAGTTGCAAAGACAGATTTTGAAAAGGCCATAAACAAGGCGGACCAGGATGAAAGGCTTCTAGATAGTGACAAGCTAGTTATTCTCAACTATCTTGAATGCTATATAATCTTGAATAAATTACAACGACCTGATGTGGTGCAAAATATGACTGTAAGTAACCTGTAGTACATTTCCCTTTTTTTTTTATAAATCAATTAGTTAAAGCTTTATTAATGTAGATTTCACACTTTCTTATCTTGTAGGTTGAGGAGTGGAAGAAGAGAGCTCCTTATCGTGAAAGTCACGTAGGAGTAGCCGTACATGAACACAAGACAGCGGCGAACCAGATTGCAGTATTGATTTTGAATAAAGAAGAAGAAAGGGTAAATATCTGTCTTTCTATCTCCTATCTGTCTATCTATCTTCTCTATGATTGAGCTAACATTTTCAGTTTATTTTTTAGTGGTTTCAAATTTATATTGAAAAAGTCCGGCCTACATTCCTGAAAAAATCAATGGACATCAAGAATTTCTTCATTTCTTCATCGGGGGGAAAAATCCACAATGTTTCTAATGATATCGCAAGATTTCATAAAAAGTAAGTATTTCTGTACAGTGACACTTAGATTCTATATATCAACATTACAAACATGTATTTTAACATTTATTTCTTCTATTGCACAGATTTGGAATAAAGACTGTGACGAGCCAAGAGATCAGGAGGAACGCAGAGACCTTCATTGCTTCCAATTGCAAGGACACTAATGACAAAGGCATTTTTGCAAAATACCTGGCACATTCAAATCCCACAGCAGAACGTGTCTACAGGGAGAAGACCATGGAAAATATGGTGAAGGCATCCATGATGACAACACAAATTCTCGACAGACTGCAAGAGAAGCCTTCCACCTCACTGTGAGTACTTGAAAAATAGAATATTTTTGTTTCACCATTCTCACAAGTATTGCATTTTCCTGTGTTTTCTTTAAAACTAAAATATGTCTTTTACAGAGCTGCAATTGAAAAAGAAGAAAAGTTTAATCAAGAAATAGAAAATAAGCCTGGACCTTCCGCCATAGAGACCAAAGACGAGGATTTTCAAAGATTTATTTCCTTATATCCCCTAACTATTGAGACCGAACCACCAACGTTAAAAGAATGCCAGTTCAAGTTCCCACTGAATGGACCACATCTGTATGATAGGTGGAGGAGGAGACAGAACAGAATGCGAGTGGACTATATATTCCGACTGGACTATATATTCCGACTTCTTAAGGATGGTCAGCCAGATGAAGAGGAGGTGAACAGGTGTATTGCACAGAAACTTTGGAAAAGTAACTTGCCCAGGGTAAAGGATATTTTTGAAAAATGGAAAAAGTGTTAGACTTACACCAGGACAATGGACAGTACACTTTTAACAGGATACTTATTCTGTTGAATGGACACTTCTATGGATTTTGTTGGATATGTCAGGACATGTCAAAAGCTTTTGATCATATCGGGTCTCACTTATGAGACCTTCTGTGATCAGTAACTTTTGACATACCTTATGACCTGTCAAAAGTGTTTAAGAATGACAAACACATTGACTTGTGGGGGTTTTGGGTGATGGAGGTTGTTTAATAAAGTAGATATTTTTTAAGTTAAAGGAGAAGTGCAGCACTGGGACAACTTCCCAGCGTTACATCTACCAAATGAAATAGAGCATTTTTCTAAATACAGTCACATGGCGGGACGGCCTCATTCCCCTTTCCTCTGCCTCCGTGCAGAGAGCGGAGTTAGCCGTGGCCACGATGTGAGTGTGACATCAGGGCATGTGTTTCTCAGACTCCCAGGAGCAGCCGGAGAATCAGATGCCATGATGCTGCATTCACATCGAGGCCGTGGCTGCCCCAACTCTCTGCATGGAAACAAAAGGTTAATTATGACGCCTTACAATGTGAATGTACATAGAAAAATGCTTTATTTAGTAGGGAAATTTAACGCCAGGAAGATGTCTCAGCACTGCACTTCTTTAAGGAGTAAATTCAAATTTGATAGTGATGGCCGACACTAGAACACCTATAGTGTACTTTTGATCCAGGGTTCTAGGACTGATCGCCTTTCTAGGGGTCAAGAAGGAATTTTTCCCCGTTATGCAAATTGGCTGAATGTGTCCTGGGGTTTTTGCCTTCTTCTGGATCAACAGGTTTAGGTACAGAGATTTTAGTAATACAAAAATAAAACTAATTAAAAAATTATAAACTGGTTTATTTGTAATTGTAATAGTGCAGTAATTATAAAAATAGTAATTCATTTGTAAGGCCTGTTCTTTAACGTACACAATAAAATAAACCATTATGCTCATCAGGGGCATACATAGAAATCATGGGTCTACATAGAATTATAATGCACCCCTCCATAGTCCTCCATATAATATACAGCTCAGCTCAGTCATTCATGTAGCATAATGCACAGCCCATAGTCCTCCATATAGTATAATGCATAGAATTATAGAATCATAGAATCATAGAATGGTAGAGTTGGAAGGGACCTCCTGGGTCATCTGGTCCAACCCCCTGCTCAAAGCAGGATTCACTAAATCATCTCAGACAGATGTCTGTCCAGCCTCTGTTTGAAGACGTCCATTGAAGGGGAACTCACCACCTCTCGTGGCAGCCTGTTCCACTCATTAATCACCCTAACTGTCAAAAAGTTTTTTCTAATATCTAATCTGTGTCTCCTCCTATTTAGTTTCATCCCATTGCTTCTAGTCTTTCCTTGTGCAAATGAGAATAAAGATGATCCTTCTACAATGTGACAGCCCTTGACATATTTGTAGACAGCTATTAAGTCTCCTCTCAGTCTTCTTTTTTGCAAGCTAAACATTCCCAAATCCTGCAACCGTTCCTCATAGGACATGGTTTGCAGACCAGTCACCATTCTGGTCGCTCTTCTCTGAACTTGCTCCAGTTTGTCTATGTCTTTTTTAAAATGTGGTGCCCAAAACTGTACACAGTATTCCAGATGAGGTCTGACCAAAGAGGAGTAAAGACCAATAATGACTTCACGTGATCTAGACTGTATGCTTCTGTTAATACATCCCAGAATTGTATTTGCCTTTTTTGCTGCTGCATCACACTGTTGACTCATGTTCAGTCTATGATCTATTAGTATACCTAAGTCTTTTTCACATGTACTGTTGCTTAGCTCTATTCCTCCCATTCTGTATATGCTTTTTTCATTTTTATTGCCCAGATGTAGTACTTTGCATTTTTCCCTGTTAAAAACCATTCTGTTGGTTGCTGCCCACTGCTCCAGTTTATTTAGGTCTTTTTGAATCCTCTCTCTCTCTTCTCTAGTATTAGCTATCCCTCCTAGCTTTGTGTCATCAGCAAATTTAATCAGTTTACCCTCAATTCCTTCATCTAAATCATTGATAAAGATGTTGAACAATACAGGTCCCAGGACGGAGCCCTGTGGTACCCCACTTGAGACATTAATCCAGCTGGATGTGAAGCCATTTACAATCACCCTTTGAGTCCGATCACTAAGCCAGTTATGAATCCACCTAACAGTTGCCTGGTCCATTGCATACTTGGTCATTTTTTCAATAAGGATGGTGTGAGATACTTTGTCAAATGCTTTGCTGAAGTCAAGATATACTATATCTACAGCATTTCCCTGATCCACCCAGTCAGTGATTCTGTCATAGAAGGAAATTAAGTTAGTCTGACATGACTTGTTAGTTATAAACCCATGCTGACTCTGGTTGATCACTTCATTCTTATCCAGGTACTTACATACATGTTGTTTAATAATTTGTTCAAAGATCTTTCCTGGTATAGAAGTCAGACTCACCGGCCTATAGTTCCCTGGGTCCACCTTCTTCCCCTTTTTGAAGATAGGAACAACATTTGCTCTTCTCCAGTCTTCTGGGTCTTCTCCTGTTCTCCAAGAATTTTCAAAGATTATGGAGAGTGGTTCTAAATATTCTTCTATGATCTCCTTCAGTACTCTGGGGTGTAATTCATCTGGACCTGGAGACTTGAACTCATTTATGTTAGCTAAATATTCCCTCACAATCTTTCTGTTTACAGATAACTTGGATTCTTCTATTCCTTTAAAAGGACAGTGAAGATCAGTTGATGTTACATTTTCTTTCTGAGAGAAAACAGATGCAAAATAGGAATTAAAAAGTTTGGCCTTCTCAACATCCTCTCTTACCATTTCTCCATTTTCATCCTGTAAAAATCCTATAGCATCTTTGACTTTTCTTTTACTTTTGACATACCCCCAAAATCCTTTTTTATTGCTTTTGACATCTCTTGCAAGCCTTAATTCATTGTCAGCTTTAGCTAGCCTGATACATGTCCTACAGGATCTGCAGACTGCATTATAATCTTCTTTAGATATGCCTCCCTCTTTCCATTTAATAAACATTTCTTTCTTTCTTTTTAGCATGTGTTTAAGTTCTGTTTTCATCCATCCTGGTTTCCTTAAATGCTTCCCATTCTTCCTACTTTTCGGGATTATTAACGATTGTGCTTTGAGAATCTCATTTTTAAAAATTTCCCATCCTTCGTGGACATTTTTGTCCTTAAGGACATCCAGCCATTGGATCCCTCCTATTCTCTTTCTGAGTCTCTTAAAATCTGCCTTTCTAAAATCTAACCTTGAAGTTTGAGTCTTCACATGTCTTCCTCCTCTAGTTATCCAAAATTCTATAATAGCATGATCGCTGCCTCCTAGGGTCCCAGCCACTTTTACCTCCTCAACCATTTCCTCCTTGTTTATAAGGATTAGATCCAAAGTAGCAGATCCCCTTGTTTTCTCCCCTACCTTTTGGAAGATAAAGTTGTCAGCAAGAGAGGATAAGAATTTGCTTGACCTGTTAGATTTACTTGAGAGAGATTCCCAACAAATGTCTGGATAGTTGAAATCTCCCATGACCACTACGTCATATTTTTTTGAGAACTTGGTCATTTGATACATAAAGAGTTCATCCATATCTTCAGCTTGCCCAGGTGGCCTGTAGTAAATGCCTACAATGGTGTCCTTTCCGTTGTTCTCTCCTTGTATTCTTACCCAAACAGTTTCCACAGAACTCCCAGTCTCTGAAGCTTCAATCTCTGTGCAGATATACGCTTTTCTAACATACAATGCAACACCTCCTCCTCGTTTATCAAGTCTGTTTCTTGCAAATAAGTTGTATCCTTTTAGCCTTTTATTCCAATCATGTGTATCGTCCCACCAAGTTTCAGTGATTCCAATGACATCATATTTCTTTTCCTGCGTTAGTAGTTCTAATTCTCCTTGTTTGTTGCCCATGCTTTGTGCATTTGTATAAAAACATTTTAGTTTGTGATTGGTTTCTCTTCCTCCCATATTTTTATTATTTAAATTGTTTTGTCTTTGTTCTTCCTTTCCACTTCCAGTAGCAGAGATCTCAATAGTATTTGTCAGCTGTATGGCTTTTTCTGGCCTTTTGCTTCCCTTCCCACATTGTTCTAGTTTAAAGCTCTCCTGATGAGTGCAGCAAGGCAATTTCCAAATACATGTTTTCCAGTCTTCGTAAGGTGCACCCCATCTCTAGCAAGTAGTCCATCGTATAGGTAATTCATTCCGTGATCCAGAAATCCAAATCCTTGTTGACGGCACCATCGACGTAGCCAGTTGTTCACCTGTAGAATCTTATTCCACCTCATTGTTCCATGGCCATCCACTGGGAGGATGGATGAGAAGACCACCTGCGCTCCCAATTCTTTCACTTTCTTGCCCAAGTCTTCAAAGTCACTGCAGATGGTTTCCAGGTCCTTTCTTGCGGTGTCATTTGTCCCCACATGTATTAGCAGGAATGGGTAGTGATCTGTAGGTCTGAAGAGTCTTGATATCCTGTCAGACACATCTTTAATTTTTGCTCCTGGAAGACAGCACATTTCTCTTGAGGTTATGTCTGGTCTGCAGATAGCAGCCTCTGTTCCTCTTAACAGGGAATCCCACATGACCACCACTCTCCGTTTTTTCTTCACAACATTCTTCTTTCTCCATCCAGGAGGATTCTGAGGGCTTACAAGGTTATTCATTGCTGGCAAAGTCTTATCTTGCTGTATTTCTTCATGGTTCTCCTGCGAGAGAGCCTGGTACTGGTTCCTGAGCAGTATAGGTGCTGACTGCCTCTCTATCCTCCTGCTTCTCTGGGTCACATGCTTCCATTCCTCTGTTTCCTCAGGTGCAGTTCGAATTTCTTCTCTTTCTGAATCATGAAGAGATAATTCTGCTCCATATAATATAAAGCACAGCTCAGTCATCCATGTAGCATAATGCACAGCCCATAGTCCTCCATATAGTATAATGCATCACATAGTCCTCCATATAATATACAGCACAGCTCAGTCATCCATGTAGCATGATGCAGAGCCCATAGTCCTCCATATAATATACAGCACAGCTCAGTCATCCATGTAGCATGATGCACAGCCCATAGTCCTCCATATAGTATAATGCATCACATAGTCCTCCATATAATATACAGCACAGCTCAGTCATCCATGTAGCATGATGTACAGCCCATAGTCCTCCATATAGTATAATGCATCACATAGTCCTCCATATAATATAAAGCACAGCTCAGTCATCCATGTAGCATGATGCACAGCCCATAGTCCTCCATATAGTATAATGCATCACATAGTCCTCCATATAATATAAAGCACAGCTCAGTCATCCATGTAGCATAATGCACAGCCCATAGTCCTCCATATAGTATAATGCATCACATAGTCCTCCATATAATATACAGCACAGCTCAGTCATCCATGTAGCATGATGCAGAGCCCATAGTCCTCCATATAATACACAGCATAGCTCAGTCATCCATGTAGCATGATGCACAGCCCATAGTCCTCCATACAGTATAATGCATCACATAGTCCTCCATATAATATACAGCACAGCTCAGTCATCCATGTAGAATGATGCACAGCCCATAGTCCTCCATATAGTATAATGCATCACATAGTCCTCCATATAATATACAGCACAGCTCAGTCATCCATGTAGCATGATGCAGAGCCCATAGTCCTCCATATAATACACAGCATAGCTCAGTCATCCATGTAGCATGATGCACAGCCCATAGTCCTCCATACAGTATAATGCATCACATAGTCCTCCATATAATATACAGCACAGCTCAGTCATCCATGTAGAATGATGCACAGCCCATAGTCCTCCATATAGTATAATACATCACATTGTCCTCCATAAAATATACAGCACAGCTCAGTCATCCATGTAGCATGATGCACAGCCCATAGTCCTCCATATAATACACAGCACAGCTCAGTCATCCATGTAGCATGATGCACAGCCCATAGTCACATAGTTACATAGTTTAGAAGGCCGAAAAAAGACATGCGTCCATCCAGTTCAGCCTATTTTTTGTGCACTGCAGCTATTCCGCAGCGTTGATCCAGGGGAAGGCAAAAAAAAACCATGCGGTATAGGCCAATTTACATCATTGAGGAAAAATTCACTTCCCGACACCAATCTGGCAGTCAGATTAAATCCCTGGATTAATTAACTATCACTAAGCATAAGATGTAATTTTATTGTTCTCAAGAAAGGCGTCCAGGCCTCTCTTGAACTCATTAAGTGAGTTAGACATCACCACTTCCTCTCCCAGAGAGTTCCAGAGTCTCACGGCTCTGACCGTAAAGAATCCCCTTCTATGCTGGTGCAGGAACCTCCTTTCCTCCAGACGCATAGTGTGCCCCCTCGTCTTTGTCACCATCCTTGGTATAAACAGGTCATGGGAGAGATCTCTGTACTGCCCCCTGATGTATTTATACATGTTTATGAGGTCTCCCCTAAGCCTTCTCTTTTCCAATGTAAATAGGCCTAATTTTGACAACCTCTCTGGGTATTCTAGTCCCTCCATTCCCTTTATTACCTTAGTCGCCCTCCTTTGTCCCCTCTCTAGCTCCAATATGTCTTTCCTGAGCACCGGAGCCCAGAACTGTGCACAATATTCTAAGTGCGGCCTTACCAGCGCTTTATACAGAGGAAGAACAATGTTCTCATCATATGCCCCTATTCCTCTTCTGATGCATGCCATGACTCTATTTGCCTTCGCAGCTGCTGCCTGACACTGGGCACTCCAATTTAATTTGCTATTAACCAAGACGCCCAGGTTCTTCTCCATGTCAGATTTCCCCAACGGTTTCCCATTTAATATGTATGGGTGACTGCTGTTTTTCTTTCCCATGTGTATGACCTTACATTTATCGGCATTGAACCCCATTTGCCATTTTTTGGCCCAACTCCCCAATTTATCTAAATCCTCCTGTAGCTGTGCCCTATCCTCATCTGTATTAACTACTTTACAAAGTTTAGTATCATCTGCATATATTGCTATTTTACTATGCAACCCTTCCACTAGATCATTAATAAATATATTAAATAATATAGGGCCCAAGACAGACCCTTGAGGCACCCCGCTAGTAACCCTGACACCCCCTGAGCTTACTCCATTGATAACCACCCTCTGCTTTCTATCACTCGGCCAGCTATTTATCCACTTGCACACATTATCCCCCAGACCAAGCATTCTCATTTTATATACCAACCTTTTGTGTGGCACGGTATCAAACGCTTTGGAGAAGTCAAGGTATACAACATCCACTGACTCTCCCCGGTCCAGCTGTGAGCTCACCTCCTCGTAGAAGGCGATCAGGTTTGTTTGGCAGGAGCGATCCCTCATGAATCCATGTTGATATGGAGTTAGACAGTTATTATCATTAAGATATTCTACAATAGCATCTCTAAGAAATCCTTCAAACAATTTACCCACAACAGACGTTAAGCTTACTGGTCTATAGTTCCCAGGGTCACTTTTAGACCCCTTTTGAATATTGGTACCACATTTGCTTGGCGCCAGTCTAGTGGGACAGTCCCTGTCCATAAAGAGTGCTTGAATATAAGATACAGCGGTCTGTCTATCACATTACTTAATTCTTTTAGTACCCGGGGGTGTATGCCATCTGGGCCTGGTGACTTGTCTATTTTGATATTATTTAGGCGTTTCTGAACTTCCTCCTGGGTTAGGTGGGTGATATTTAGCGGAGGGTTTACTTTATCACTCTGCATTTCCTCTGATAAATTGTTTTCTTTTGTGAAAACAGTGGAGAAGAAGCTATTGAGTAGGTTTGCTTTACCCTCATCGCCCTCTATGATTTTACCCAGGTTATTTTTCAATGGGCCAACTCCATCAGTTTTAATCCTTTTACTGTTTATATAGTTAAAGAACAGTTTGGGATTCGTTTTAGTTTCCTTGGCAATTAGTCTCTCTGTCTCCTCTTTTGCTATTCTTATTTGTTTCTTACAGATTTTGTTTTTTTCCCTATAAGATGTTAGCGCTTCCTCGCTGCCTTCTTGTTTAAGTTTACCGAAAGCCCTTTTTTTGTTTTTCATTGCCCTCTTGACGTCCTTATTTAGCCACATTGGCTTCCTCCTATTCCTAGCCCTTTTATTCCCATAAGGTATGTACCTTCTACAGTGACTATGTAGGACTGTTTTGAAAATTTCCCATTTTCTATCCGTGCTCCTATTACTAAAGATACTATCCCAGTCTATAAGGTGAAGGGCATCTCTTAGCTGAAGTTCAGTGTTTTTGTGACTCCCTTGCTGGTCACCCTACTGAAGCACATGTGGAATTGTATAATGTTGTGGTCACTATTTCCCAGGTGCCCCCCGACCTGTACACCAGTTATTCTGTCTGGCCTGTTAGTTAATATTAAGTCTAAAAGGGCCGTCCCTCTTGTTGGTTCCTGCACAAGTTGTGACAAATAATTGTCTTTGATAATTGACAGAAACCTGTTTCCTTTCTGAGATCTACAGCTTTCGGTTTCCCAGTCTATATCGGGGTAGTTGAAGTCCCCCATAATAATCACCTCGTTATTTTTTGCTACTTCGTCTATTTGTCTCATTAATAGACTTTCCGTGGCTTCTGCTATATTTGGTGGTTTATAACAGACTCCTATGATAATTTTATTATTGTTTTTTGCCCCATGTATCTCCACCCATAAGGACTCAACCTCCTCATTTCCCTCCCATACATCCTCCCGTATTGTAGGCTTTAGACACGTCTTTACATATAGACAGACACCACCCCCTTTCCGACTTCTTCGATCCCTTCTAAACAGACTGTAACCCTGTAAGTTAACTGCCCAGTCATAGCTTTCATCCAACCATGTCTCGGTTATTCCCACTATGTCATAGTTACCTGTAGATATTTCTGCTTCCAGTTCATCCATCTTGTTTGTCAGGCTTCTGGCATTTGCTAGCACGCAGTTTACACGATTTTGTTTCGTTCCAATCTTCTCCCTGTGGATTGTATTAGAAATTTTCTTACCTCCCTTCCAAGTATCTTGTCTTGGACCTTCTTTGTCGCACTTCATATCTTTCATTAGTATATTCTCTGGTTGCATGTTCGTGTCCGGCGTTTTTCTTCCCATCCCCTCTTCTTCTAGTTTAACGCCCTCCTGATGAGTGTTGCGAATCTCCTGGCGAATGTGTGTTTCCCGGGTTTGTTGAGGTGTAGTCCGTCTAGTCCCCCATATAGTATAATGCATCACATAGTCCTCCATATAATGTACAGAACAGCTCAGTCATCCATGTAGCATGATGCACAGCCCATAGTCCTCCATATAGTATATGTCAACTACAGCGATGGTCAGTAAGGATCACCCCAGAGGCAAACTCACCCACAGGGGTGTTATCCCCACGGGTGCATGTCACCTGCAGCGATGGTCAGTAAGGATCACCCAAGAGGCTGACTCACTCACAGTGGTGTCATCCCCATGGGTGCATGTCTCCTGCAGCAGTGCTCAGTAAGGATCACCCCAGAGGCTGACTCACCCACAGTGGTGTCATCCCCATGGGTGCATGTCTCCTGCAGCAGTGCTCAGTAAGGATCACCCCAGAGGCTGACTCACCCACAGTGGTGTCATCCCCATGGGTGCATGTCACCTGCAGCGGTGCTCAGTAAGGATCACCCCAGAGGCTGACTCACTCACAGAGGTGTCATTCCAAGGGGTGCATGTCACCTGCAGTGGTGCTCAGTAATGATCACCCCAGAGGCTGACTCACCCACAGAGGTGTCATTCCCATGGGTGCATGTCACCTGCAGCGGTGCTCAGTTAGGATCACCCCAGAGGCTGACTCACACACAGTAGTGTCATTCCCATGGGTGCATGTCAACTGCAGCGGTGCTCAGTTAGGATCACCCCAGAGGCTGACTCACCCACAGTGGTGTCATCCCCATGGGTGCATGTCACCTGCAGCGATGGTCAGTAAAGATTACCCCAGAGGCTGACTCAACCACAGGGATGTCATCAACACGGGTGCATGTCAGCTGCAGAGATGGTCAGTAAGGATCACCCCAGAGGCTGACTCAATCACTGGGGTGTCATCCCCATGGGTGCATGTCACCTGAAGCAGTGCTCAGTAAGGATCACCCCAGAGGCTGACTCACCCACAGTGGTGTCATCCCCATGGGTGCATGTCACCTGCGGCGGTGCTCAGTAAGGATCACCCCAGAGGCTGACTCACTCACAGGGGTGTCATCCCCATGGGTACATGTCAACTACTGCGGTGCTCAGTTAGGATCACGCCAGAGGCTGTCTCACTCACAGGGATGTCATCCCCATGGGTGCATGTCACCTGCAGCGGTGCTCAGTAAGGATCACCCCAGAGGCTGACTCAATCACTGGGGTGTCATCCCCATGGGTGCATGTCACCTGCAGCACTGCTCAGTAAGGATCACCCCACAGGCTGACTCACTCACAGGGGTGTCATCCCCATTGGTGCATGTCACCTGCCGCAGTGCTCAGTAAGGATCACTCCAGAGGCTGACTCACTCACAGAGGTGTCATCCCCATGGGTGCATGTCACCTGCAGCACTGCTCAGTAAGGATCACCCCAGATGCTGACTCACTCACAGGGGTGTCATCCCCATTGGTGCATGTCACCTGCGGCAGTGCTCAGTAAGGATCACTCCAGAGGCTGACTCACCCACACAGGTGTCATCCCAATGGGTGCATTTCACCTGCAGCTGTGCTCAGTAAGGATCACCCCAGAGGATGACTCACCCACAGTGGTGTCATCCCCATGGGTGCATGTCACCTGCAGCGATGGTCAGTAAAGATTACCCCAGAGGCTGACTCAACCACAGGGATGTCATCCCCACGGGTGCATGTCAGCTGCAGAGATGGTCAGTAAGGATCACCCCAGAGGCTGACTCAATCACTGGGGTGTCATCCCCATGGGTGCATGTCACCTGCAGCACTGCTCAGTAAGGATCACCCCAGAGGCTGACTCACTCACAGGGGTGTCATCCCCATTGGTGCATGTCACCTGCCGCAGTGCTCAGTAAGGATCACTCCAGAGGCTGACTCACTCACAGAGGTGTCATCCCCATGGATGCATGTCACCTGCAGCGGTGCTCAGTAAGGATCACCCCAGAGGCTGACTCACTCACAGGGGTGTCATCCCCATGGGTGCATGTCACCTGCAGCGGTGCTCAGTAAGGATCACTCCAGAGGCTGACTCACCCACACAGGTGTCATCCCAATGGGTGCATTTCACCTGCAGCTGTGCTCAGTAAGGATCACCCCAGAGGATGACTCACTCACAGGGGTGTCATCCCCATGGGTGCATGTCACCTGCAGCAATGGTCAGTAAGGATCACCCCAGAGATTGACTCACTCACAGAGGTGTCATCCCCATGGGTGCATGTCACCTGCATCTGTGCTCAGTAAGGATCACCCCAGAGCCTGACTCACTCACAGAGGTATCATCCCCCATGGGTGCTTGTCATCTGCAGCAGTGCTCAGTAAGGATCACCCCAGAGGCTGACTCACTCACAGAGGTGTCATGACCATGGGTGCATGTCACCTGCAGCAGTGCTCACGAAGGATCACCCCAGAGGCTGACTCACCCAGAGAGGTTTCATACCCATGGGTGCCTGTCACCTGCAGTGGTGCTCAGTAAGGATCATCCCAGAGGCTGGCTCACCCACAGGGGTGTCATCCCCATTGGTGCATGTCACCTACAGCAGTGCTCAGTAAGGATCAACCCAGAGGCTGACTCACTCACAGAGGTGTCATCCCCATGGGTGCATGTCACCTGCAGCGGTGCTCAGTAAGGATCACCCCAGAGGCTGACTCAATCACTGGGGTGTCATCCCCATGGGTGCATGTCACCTGCAGCACTGCTCAGTAAGGATCACCCCAGAGGCTGACTCACTCACAGGGGTGTCATCCCCATTGGTGCATGTCACCTGCCGCAGTGCTCAGTAAGGATCACTCCAGAGGCTGACTCACTCACAGAGGTGTCATCCCCATGGGTGCATGTCACCTGCAGCGGTGCTCAGTAAGGATCACCCCAGAGGCTGACTCACTCACAGGGGTGTCATCCCCATGGGTGCATGTCACCTGCAGCGGTGCTCAGTAAGGATCACTCCAGAGGCTGACTCACCCACACAGGTGTCATCCCAATGGGTGCATTTCACCTGCAGCTGTGCTCAGTAAGGATCACCCCAGAGGATGACTCACTCACAGGGGTGTCATCCCCATGGGTGCATGTCACCTACAGCAATGGTCAGTAAGGATCACCCCAGAGATTGACTCACTCACAGAGGTGTCATCCCCATGGGTGCATGTCACCTGCATCTGTGCTCAGTAAGGATCACCCCAGAGCCTGACTCACTCACAGAGGTATCATCCCCCATGGGTGCTTGTCATCTGCAGCAGTGCTCAGTAAGGATCACCCCAGAGGCTGACTCACTCACAGAGGTGTCATGACCATGGGTGCATGTCACCTGCAGCAGTGCTCAGGAAGGATCACCCCAGAGGCTGACTCACCCAGAGAGGTGTCATACCCATGGGTGCCTGTCACCTGCAGTGGTGATCAGTAAGGATCATCCCAGAGACTGGCTCACCCACAGGGGTGTCATCCCCATTGGTGCATGTCACCTACAGCAGTGCTCAGTAAGGATCAACCCAGAGGCTGACTCACTCACAGAGGTGTCATCCCCATGGGTACATGTCACCTGCAGCGGTGCTCAGTAAGGATCGCCCCAGAGGCTGACTCACTCACAGGGGTGTCATCCCCATGGGTGCATGTCACCTGCAGCGGTGCTCAGTAAGGATCACCCCAGAGGCTGACTCACACACAGGGGTGTCATTCCCATGGGTGCATGTCACCTGCAGCGGTGCTCAGTAAGGATCACCCCAGATGCTGACTCACTCACAGGGGTGTCATCCCCATTGGTGCATGTCACCTGCGGCAGTGCTCAGTAAGGATCACTCCAGAGGCTGACTCACACACAGGGGTGTCATCCCCATGGGTGCATGTCACCTGCAGCGGTGCTCAGTAAGGATCACCCCAGAGGCCGTCTCACCCACACAGATGTCATCCCCATGGGTGCATGTCACCTGCAGCGGTGCTCAGTAAGGATCACCCCAGAGGCTGACTCACTTACAGAGGTGTCATCCCCATGGGTGCATGTCACCTGCAGCGGTGCTCAGTAAGGATCACCCCAGAGGCTGACTCACTCACAGGGGTGTCATCCCCATTGGTGCATGTCACCTGCGTCAGTGCTCAGTAAGGATCACTCCAGAGGCTGTCTCACCCACAGAGGTGTCATTCCCATGGGTGCATGTCACCTGCAGCGGTGGTCAGTAAGGATCACCCCAGAGGCTGACTCACTCATAGAGGTGTCATCCGCATGGGTGCATGTCACCTGCAGCGGTGCTCAGTAAGGATCACCCCAGAGGCAGACTCACTCAGAGCGGTGTCATCCCCATGGGTGCATGTCACCTGCAGCACTGCTCAGTAAGGATCACCCCAGAGGCTGACTCACTCACAGGGGTGTCATCCCCATTGGTGCATGTCTCCTGCGGCAGTGCTCAGTAAGGATCACTTCAGAGGCTGACTCACTCACAGAGGTGTCATCACCATGGGTGCATGTTACCTGCAGCACTGCTCAGTAAGGATCACCCCAGAGGCTGACTCACTCACAGGGGTGTCATCCCCATTGGTGCATGTCTCCTGCGGCAGTGCTCAGTAAGGATCACTACAGAGGCTGACTCACTGACAGAGGTGTCATCCCCATGGGTGCAGGTGGGTGTCATCCCCATTGGGTGCATGTCACCTGCAGCGGTGCTCTGTAAGGATCACCCCAGAGGCTGACTCACTCACAGAGTTGTCATCCCCATGGGTGTATGTCACCTGCAGCAGTGCTCAGTAAGGATCACCCCTGAGGCTGACTCACTCACAGAGATGTCATCCCCATGGGTGCATGTCACCTGCAGCTGTGCTCAGTAAGGATCACCAAAGAGGCTGACTCACTCACTGAGGTGTCATCCCCATGGGTGCATGTCACCTGCAGCAGTGCTCATTAAGGATCACCCTAGAGGCTGACTCACCAACAGGAGTGTCATCCCCATGGGTGCAGGTCACCTGCAGCAGTGCTCAGAAAGGATCACCCCAGAGATTGTCTCACCCACAGGGTTGAAATCCCCATGGGTGCAAGTCACCTACAGCGCTGCCCAATAAGGATCACCCCAGAGGCTGACTCACTCACAGGGGTGTCATCCCCACGGGTGCATGTCAGCGGCAGCGATGGTCAGTAAGGATCACCCTAGAGGTTGACTCACCCACAGGGGTGTCATCCCCACAGGTTCATGTCACCTGCAGTGGTGCTCAGTAATGATCACCCCAGAGGCTGACTCACCCACAGAGGTGTCATCCCCATAGGTGCATGTCACCTGCAGCTGTGCTCAGTAAGGATCACCCCAGAGGCTGACTCACTCTCAGGGGTGTCATCCTCATGGGTGCATGTCTCCTACAGCGGCGGTGCTCAGTAAGGATCACCCCATAGGCTGAGTCACCCACAGAGTTGTCATCCCCATGGGTGCATGTCACCTGCAGCGATGGTCAGTAGGGATCACCCCAGAGGCTGACTCAGCTACAGAGGTGTCATCCCCTCGGGTGCATGGCACCTGCAGCGATGGTCAGTAAGGATCACCCCAGAGGCTGACTCACCCACAGAGGTGTCATTCCCACGGGTGTATGTCACCTTCAGCGATGGTCTGTAAGGATCACCCCAGAGGCTGACTCACCCACACTGGTGTCATCCCCATGGGTGCATGTCACCTGCAGCGGTGCTCAGTTAGGATCACCCCAAAGGCTGACTCACCCACAGGGATGTTATCCCCACGGGTGCATGCCACCTTCAGCGATGGTCAGTAAGGATCACTCCAGAGGCTGACTCACCCACAGTGGTGTCATCCCCATGGGTGCATGTCACCGGCAGCGGTGCTCAGTTAGGATCACCCCAGAGGCTGACTCACTCACAGTGGTGTCATTCCCATGGGTGCATGTCACCTGCAGCGGTGCTCAGTTAGGATCACCCCAGTGGCTGACTCACCCACAGTGGTGTCATCCCCATGGGTGCATGTCACCTGCAGCGGTGCTCAGTTAGGATCACCCCAGATTCTGGCTCACCCACAGGGGTGTCATCCCCATGGGTGCATGTCACCTGCAGCAGTGCTCAGTAAGGATCACCTCAGTGGCTGACTCACCCACAGTGGTGTCATCCCCATGGGTGCATCTCTCCTGCAGCTGTGTTCAGTAAAGATCACCCCAGAGATTGACTCACCCACAGGGGTGTCATCCACATGTGTGCAAGTCACCTGCAGCAGTGCTCAGTAAGGATAACCCCAGAGATTGTCTCATCCACAGGGCTGAAATCCCCATGGGTGCATGTCACCTGCAGCGGTGCACAGTAAGGATCACCCCAGAGGCTGTCTCACCCACAGGGGTGTCATCCCCATGGGTGCATGTCACCTGCAGCGCTGCTCAATAAGGATAACCCCAGAGATTGTCTCACCCACAGGGGTGAAATCCCCATGGGTGCATGTCACCTGTAGCGATGCTTAGTAAGGATCACCCCAGAGGCTGACTCACACACAGGGGTGTCATCCCCACGGGTGCATGTCACCGGCACCGATGGTCAGTAAGGATCACCCCAGAGGCTGACTCACCTACAGAGGCGTCATCCACACGGGTGCATGTCTCCTGCAGCGATGGTCAGTAAGGATCACCCCAGAGGCTGACTCACCCACAGAGGTTTCATCCCCTCGGGTGCATGTCACCTTCAGCGATGGTCAGTAAGGATCATCCCAGAGGCTTACTCACCCACAGTGGTGTCATCCCCATGGGTGCATGTCAATTGCAGCTGTGTTCAGTAAGGATCACCCCAGAGGCTGACTCACTCACAGGGGTGTCATCCCCACCTCTGCATGTCACCTGCATCGGCGGTGCTCAGTAAGGATCACCCCAGAGGCTGACTCATCCACAGAGGTGTTATCCCCATGGGTGCATGTCACCTGCATCGGTGCTCAGTAAGGATCACTCCAAAGGTTGACTCACCCACAGAGGTGTCATCCCCATGGGTGCATGTCAACTGCAGCAGTGCTCAGTAAGGATCAACTCAGTGGCTGACTCACCCACAGTGGTGTCATCCCCATGGGTGCATCTCACCTGCAGCTGTGTTCAGTAAAGATCACCCCAGAGATTGACTCACCCACAGGGGTGTCATCCCCATGTGTGCAAGTCACCTGCAGCAGTGCTCAGTAAGGATAACCCCAGAGATTGTCTCATCCACAGGGGTGAAATCCCCATGGGTGCATGTCACCTGCAGCGGTGCACAGTAAGGATCACCCCAGAGGCTGTCTCACCCACAGGGGTGTCATCCCCATGGGTGCATGTCACCTACAGCGCTGCTCAATAAGGATCACCCCAGAGATTGTCTCACCCACAGGGGTGAAATCCCCATGGGTGCATGTCACCTGTAGCGATGCTTAGTAAGGATCACCCCAGAGGCTGACTCACTCACAGGGGTGTCATACCCACGGGTGCATGTCACCGGCAGCGATGGTCAGTAAGGATCACCCCAGAGGCTGACTCACCTACAGAGGTGTTATCCACACGGGTGCATGTCTCCTGCAGCGATGGTCAGTAAGGATCACCCCAGAGGCTGACTCACCCACAGACGTGTCATCCCCTCGGGTGCATGTCACCTTCAGCGATGGTCAGTAAGGATCATCCCAGAGGCATACTCACCCACAGTGGTGTCATCCCCATGGGTGCATGTCACCTGCAGCTGTGTTCAGTAAGGATCACCCCAGAGGCTGACTCACTCACAGGGGTGTCATCCCCACCTGTGCATGTCACCTGCATCGGCGGTGCTCAGTAAGGATCACCCCAGAGGCTGACTCGTCCACAGAGGTGTTATCCCCATGGGTGCATGTCACCTGCAGCGGTGCTCATTAAGGATCACTCCAAAGGTTGACTCACCCACAGTGGTGTCATCCCCATGGGTGCATGTCACCTGCAGCAGTGCTCAGTAAGGATCACCCCAGAGGCTGACTCACTCACAGGGGTGTCATCCCCATGGGTGCATGTCACCTGCAGTGGTGCTTAGTAAGGATCACCCCAGAGGCTGACTCACACACAGGGGTGTCATCCCCACGGGTGCATGTCACCGGCACCGATGGTCAGTAAGGATCACCCCAGAGGCTGACTCACCTACAGAGGTGTCATCCACACGGGTTCATGTCTCCTGCAGCGATGGTCAGTAAGGATCACCCCAGAGGCTGACTCACCCACAGAGGTTTCATCCCCTCGGGTGCATGTCACCTTCAGCGATGGTCAGTAAGGATCATCCCAGAGGCTTACTCACCCACAGTGGTGTCATCCCCATGGGTGCATGTCAATTGCAGCTGTGTTCAGTAAGGATCACCCCAGAGGCTGACTCACTCACAGGGGTGTCATCCCCACCTCTGCATGTCACCTGCATCGGCGGTGCTCAGTAAGGATCACCCCAGAGGCTGACTCATCCACAGAGGTGTTATCCCCATGGGTGCATGTCACCTGCATCGGTGCTCAGTAAGGATCACTCCAAAGGTTGACTCACCCACAGAGGTGTCATCCCCATGGGTGCATGTCAACTGCAGCAGTGCTCAGTAAGGATCAACTCAGTGGCTGACTCACCCACAGTGGTGTCATCCCCATGGGTGCATCTCACCTGCAGCTGTGTTCAGTAAAGATCACCCCAGAGATTGACTCACCCACAGGGGTGTCATCCCCATGTGTGCAAGTCACCTGCAGCAGTGCTCAGTAAGGATAACCCCAGAGATTGTCTCATCCACAGGGGTGAAATCCCCATGGGTGCATGTCACCTGCAGCGGTGCACAGTAAGGATCACCCCAGAGGCAGTCTCACCCACAGGGGTGACATCCCCATGGGTGCATGTCACCTACAGCCCTGCTCAATAAGGATCACCCCAGAGATTGTCTCACCCACAGGGGTGAAATCCCCATGGGTGCATGTCACCTGTAGCGATGCTTAGTAAGGATCACCCCAGAGGCTGACTCACTCACAGGGGTGTCATACCCACGGGTGCATGTCACCGGCAGCGATGGTCAGTAAGGATCACCCCAGAGGCTGACTCACCTACAGAGGTGTTATCCACACGGGTGCATGTCTCCTGCAGCGATGGTCAGTAAGGATCACCCCAGAGGCTGACTCACCCACAGTGGTGTCATCCCCATGGGTGCATGTCACCTGCAGCTGTGTTCAGTAAGGATCACCCCAGAGGCTGACTCACTCACAGGGGTGTCATCCCCACCTCTGCATGTCACCTGCATCGGCGGTGCTCAGTAAGGATGACCCCAGAGGCTGACTCGTCCACAGAGGTGTTATCCCCATGGGTGCATGTCACCTGCAGCGGTGCTCAGTAAGGATCACTCCAAAGGTTGACTCACCCACAGTGGTGTCATCCCCATGGGTGCATGTCACCTGCAGCAGTGCTCAGTAAGGATCACCCCAGAGGCTGACTCACTCACAGGGGTGTCATCCCCATGGGTGCATGTCACCTGCAGTGGTGCTTAGTAAGGATCACCCCAGAGACAGACTCACCCACAGAGGTGTCATCCCCGTGGGTGCATGTCACCTGCAGCTGTGCTCAGTTAGGATCACCCCAGAGGCTGACTCACCCACAGAGGTGTCATCCCCATGGGTGCATGTCACCTGCAGCAGTGCTCAGTAAGGATCACCCCAGTGGCTGACTCACTCACAGAGGTGTCATCCCCATGGGTGCATGTCACCTGCAGCAGTGCTCAGTAAGGATCACCCCAGAGGCTGACTATCTCACAGGGGTGTCATCCCTATGGGTGCATGTCACCTGCATCTGTGCTCAATTAGGATCACCTCAGAGGCTGACTCACCCACAGAGGTGTCATCCCCATGGGTGCATGTCACCTGCAACACTGCTCAGTAAGGATCACCCCAGAGGCTGACTCACCCACAGAGGTGTCATCCCCATGGGTGCATGTCACCTGCAGCAGTGCTCAGTAAGTATCACCCCAGAGGCTAACTCATCCAAAGGGGTGTCATCCCCATGGGTGCATGTCACCTGCAGCGGCAGTGCTCAGTAAGGTTCAACCCAGAGGCTAACTCACCCACAGTGGTGTCATTCCCATGAATGCATGTCACCTGCAGCGGTGCTCAGTAAGGATCACCCCAGAGGCTGACTCACCCACAGAGGTGTCATCCCCATGGATGCATGTCACCTGCAGCAGTGCTCAGTAAGTATCACCCCAGAGGCTAACTCACCCAAAGGGGTGTCATCCCCATGGGTGCATGTCACCTGCAGCAGTACTCAGTAAGGATCACCCCAGAGGCTGACTCACTCACAGAGGTGTCATTCCCATGGGTGCATGTCACCTTCAGCGATGGTTAGTAAGGATCACAACAGAGGCTGACTCACCCACAAAGGTGTCATCCCCACAGGTGCATGTCACCTGCAGCGATGGTCAGTAAGGATCATCCCAGAGGCTTACTCACCCACAGGAGTGGTAACCCCACGGGTGCATGTCACCTTCAGCGATGGTCAGTAAGGATCACCCCAGAGGTTGATTCACCCACAGGGGTGTCATCCCCATGGTTGCAAGTCACCTGAAGCGCTGCTCAATAAGGATCACCCCAGAGATTGTCTCACCCACAGGGGTGAAATCCCCATGGGTGCATGTCACCTGTAGCGATGCTTAGTAAGGATCACCCCAAAGAATGACTCGCTCACAGGGGTGTCATCCCCACGGGTGCATGTCACCTGCAGCGATGGTCAGTAAGGATCACCGCAGAGGCTGACTCACCCACAGGGGTGACATCCCCAAGGGTGCATGTCACCTTCACCGATGGTCACTAAGGATCACCCCAGAGGCTTACTCACCCACATGGGTGTCATCCCGAAGGGTGCATGTCACCTTCAGCGATGGTCAGTAAGGATCACCCAGAGGCTTACTCACTCACAGGAGTGTTATCCCCACGGGTTCATGTCACCTGCAGCGTTGCTCAGTAAGTATCACCCCAGAGGCTGACTCACCCAAAAAGGTGTCATCCCCATGGGTGCATGTCACCTGCAGCGGTGCTCAGTAAGGATCACCCCAGAGGCTTACTCACCCACAGAGGTGTCATCCCCATGGGTGCATGTCACCTGCAGAGGTGCTCAGTAAGTATCACCCCAGAGACTGACTCACCCACAGAGGTGTAATCCCCGCGGGTGCATGTCACCTGCAGCGGTGCTCAGTAAGGATCACCCCAGAGGCTGACTCTCCCACAGAGGTGTCATCCCCATGGGTGCATGTCTCCTGCAGCGGTGCTCAGTAATGGTCACCCCAGAGGCTGACTCACCAATAGGGGTGTCATCCCCATGGGTGCATGTCACCTGCAGCGGTGCTCAGTAAGGATCACACCAGAGGCTGACTCACCCACAGAGGTGTCATCCCCACGCGTGCATGTCACCTGCAGTGGTGCTCAGTAAGGATCACCCTAGAGGGGGCATTTATGCATATAGCATTTATGCATACTTTATCGAAGTGCCATAATTTAGCAAAGTGCCCTGGCAGTTAGAAAATGGCATTGCTAATATTCATCTTTCTTCTCTTCTTACAGGTATATATTTTTCACTGCTTGTGTGATCTGTCCTGAAAACTGCATTATATCTCCATGCAATGCTCTGCAGCCTATCAATTTCTCGTATATATTTTTCACTGCTTGTGTGATCTGTCCTGAAAACTGCATTATATCTCCATGCAATGCTCTGCAGCCTATCAATTTCTGGTATATATTTTTCACTGCTTGTGTGATCTGTCCTGAAAACTGCATTATATCTCCATGCAATGCTCTGCAGCCTATCAATTTCTGGTATATATTTTTCACTGCTTGTGTGATCTGTCCTGAAAACTGCATTATATCTCCATGCAATGCTCTGCAGCCTATCAATTTCTGGTATATATTTTTCACTGCTTGTGTGATCTGTCCTGAAAACTGCATTATATCTCCATGCAATGCTCTGCAGCCTATCAATTTCTGGTATATATTTTTCACTGCTTGTGTGATCTGTCCTGAAAACTGCATTATATCTCCATGCAATGCTCTGCAGCCTATCAATTTCTGGTATATATTTTTCACTGCTTGTGTGATCTGTCCTGAAAACTGCATTATATTTCCATGCAATGCTCTGCAGCCTATCAATTTCTGGTATATATTTTTTCACTCCTCTAGCTTTTTTATTCCATGATACTTAAAGGTCATCACACTTACTTTAAGAGTTTATGATCCATGCCGAGTTTACTAGTCTGTTTTTTTTTTTTTCCCCTGCACTTTATGGTCTCCTGTTGTCTTTTAAGCTAGTGATTGATTGTTAATGAGTTAAATCTGTGCAGATCTAAGCAGATACTTCCCTATATATTGAGACTTAGTTAAGGGGAGGCATTTATGCGGGGGCATTTATGCATATAGCATTTATGCATACTTTATCGAAGTGCCATAATTTAGCAAAGTGCCCTGGCAGTTAGAAAATGGCAGTTGGACAGGGCAGGAGACAGGTAAGACATGAAAGACAATTAAACAAACTTGCTTCCAGGTCATCTTTTTGGCAAACAGTATTCACCATTTGTATCTGTACCATTTATACTCTGGTTGCTACAATCATCCACATTCACCGTTCACCCACAAATGCGGCACACTTCATCCATATTAATCCCTCACTCCTCTCTTCTCCTATGTACAGTTGTCATGCTCTCTTCACAATGTTATACCACGCAGATCCATTCATTCCCACCATACAACGCAGGAAACGCTCTCACAAATCACTCAATCATCTGCTCACTCTCTGTATCTTCCTTCTATTAGTCGCAGGTGATATTTCTCCCAACCCAGGACCCTCCAGTAATAATAACACTAACTCTTTCCCTGTTACATTCAGAAACCCTGCTAATCTCATTAATATTCCCTGCATATCTTCTGTCTCATTCAACTGTGCCCTTTGGAATGCACGCTCAGCTTGTAATAAACTCTCTTACATCCATGACTTTTTCCTCTCTAATTCCCTCAACCTTCTGGCTCTCACTGAAACCTGGATCCAGCAGTCGGACACCACCGCCGCTGCAGCTCTCTCCTATGGTGGCCTACATTTCTCTCATACCCCACGACCTGACAACAGATCAGGTGGAGGTGTTGGTCTGCTTCTTTCAACAAAATGTACTTTTCAGGTTATCCCCCCTGTACCCTCCCTTATCTTCCCGTCCTTTGAGGCCCACACAGTCAGACTCTACCGGCCCTTCTCCCTGCGAGTGGCGGTTGTCTATCGCCCCCCAGGTCCCCCCCGTCAATTCCTGGATCACTTTGCTGCCTGGCTTACAAATTTTCTATCCTGCGACATCCCCACGATAATCATGGGAGACTTTAACATCCCAATTGGCGATCCTCTTTCCCCATCTGCCACGCATCTTTTATCATTAACCTCCTCCTTCGGCCTTTCACAGCTTGCTAATTCTCCTACACATGAGGACGGGAACACATTGGACCTGATCTTCTCCCGGCTTTGCTCAGTACATGACTTTACTAACTCTCCTCTTCCACTCTCTGACCATAATCTTCTTTCATTCTCTGTCAAGAACTGTGACTTTACTCAAGACACTCCCACCGTCCACACTTATAGAAATTTACGCGCCATTAACACCCAGAAATTTATAAAAAGGTTGCAATCATCATTGGCCCCAATCTCCTCCCTCTCATGTCCCGAATCTGCATTGAAGCATTATAACAAAATAATGCTATGCGCCCTGGATGAAGCTGCACCTCCTACACAAAGAACAATTCGGCATAGACGGCGACAACCCTGGCACACGCCTCAAACACGTCTTCTCCAGAGGTACTCCAGGTGCGCTGAACGGCTGTGGAGAAAATCAAATCTGCCCGAAGATTTCCTCCACTATAAATTTATGCTGAAAACATATAACTCTGCCCTTCACCTCTCCAAACAAACCTACTTTAACAACCTCATCATCTCACTTTCCAATAATCCTAAACGACTCTTTGACACGTTTCATTCTCTCCTCAATCAAACAGCACAGGCCCCGACCACCGACCTCAGCGCTGACGATCTGGCTAACTATTTCAAAGAAAAAATTGACCATATCCGACAGGAAATTTTCTCCCAATCCCCAAATGTTATGCATGCTCCCCCCCGCCACATTGTATCTTGCTCATTTTCTGACTTCGAACCAGTCACGGAAGATGAAGTGATCAGGCTCCTTGCATCTTCTCGCCCTACCACCTGCACCAGCGACCCTATTCCCTCACATCTCCTTCAGTCCCTTGCTCCAGCTGTCACCTCTCACCTAACTAAAATTTTCAACCTTTCCCTCTCATCTGGTATCTTTCCCTCTTCTTTTAAACACGCCAGCATACAACCATTACTTAAAAAACCATCCCTCGACCAGAACTGCACGGCCAACTACAGACCTGTTTCCAATCTTCCCTTTATCTCTAAACTCCTGGAACGCCTGGTCCACTCCCGTCTAATCCGCTATCTCTCAGACAACTCTCTTCTTGACCCTTTACAATCTGGTTTCCGCTCTTTACATTCTACTGAAACTGCCCTCACTAAAGTCTCTAATGATCTACTAACAGCTAAATCTAATGGTCACTACTCCCTGCTGATTCTCCTGGATCTCTCTGCAGCATTTGACACTGTGGATCACCAGCTCCTCCTCACTATGCTCCGCACTATTGGCCTCAAGGACACGGTTCTCTCCTGGTTCTCCTCTTATCTCTCTGACCGCTCCTTCTCTGTGTCTTTTGCCGGCTCCTCCTCCTCCCTACTTCCTCTTACTGTCGGGGTTCCTCAAGGATCAGTCCTAGGCCCCCTTCTTTTCTCCTTATACACCGCTCCTATTGGACAAACAATCAGTAGATTCGGTTTTCAGTACCATCTCTATGCTGATGACACCCAATTATACACCTCTGCTCCGGACATCACCCCTGCATTACTACAAAAGACCAGTGATTGTCTTTCTGCTGTGTCTAACATTATGTCCTCCCTCTACCTAAAACTGAATCTGTCAAAAACTGAACTACTCGTCTTTCCTCCCTCCATTAATCTACCTGTGCCCGATATTGCCATCTCCGTTTGTGGCTCAACCATTACTCCCCAGCTACAAGCCCGCTGTCTTGGGGTCATTTTTGATTCAGATCTTTCTTTCACTCCTCACATCAAATCACTCGCTCGTTCATGTCATCTACACCTCAAAAACATCTCAAGAATCAGGACTTTTCTCACCTTTGACTCTGCAAAAACTCTTACTGTCGCTCTTATTCATTCTCGTCTTGACTATTGCAACGCTCTACTAATCGGTCTCCCTCTTACTAAACTCTCCCCTCTCCAATCCGTCCTGAACGCAGCAGCCAGGATCATATTCCTCGCCAGCCGCTACTCAGATGCCTCTTCCCTGTGCCAGTCATTGCATTGGTTGCCCATCCAATATAGAGTTCGTTTTAAACTTATCACGCTTACCCACAAAGCGCTCCATGCTTCAGTACCCCCCTACATCTCCTCCCTTGTCTCAGTCTACCACCCTACACGTGCCCTCCGTTCTGCAAATGACTTGAAACTAAAATCCTCCATAATCCGAACTTCCCACTCCCGTCTCCAAGATTTCTCGCGTGCTGCGCCAATTCTCTGGAATGCACTACCCAGGACAGTTCGATTAATTCCCAATACCCACAGTTTCAAGCGAACCCTAAAAACACATTTCTTTAGACTGGCGTATCACCTAAACACACTCTGTCCATCCCAGCTTTCACCCATATTAAAATCTTCTTCAACTTCGGGTTCAAACCAACCATGCACATAAAAGCCTCTGTCAGGACTGCACACATACTGGCTGGCGACCAGTCCATGTATTATTATTTATCCTATTCAGTATATCAAGGCTGCATTATACAATATATGTACTTTTTACCTTTTGTGTCTCCCCCACTTCCTCATAGACTGTAAGCTCGCGAGCAGGGCCCTCACTCCGTTCGATATGAGATATGCTTATTCTGTATTGTCTGTATAAGTCCCCCCTAAAATTTGTAAAGTGCTGCGGAATATGTTGGCGCTATAAAAATAAACTATTATTATTATATATTAGAGGCTGACTCACCCACAGAGGTGTCATCCCCATGAGTGCAAGCCACCTGCAGCTCTGCTCACTAAGGATCACCCCAGAGATTGTCTCACCCACAGGGGTGAAATCCCCATGGGTGCATGTCACCTGTAGCGATGCTTAGTAAGGATCACCCCAAAGGCTGACTCGCTCACAGGGGTGTCATCCCCACGGGTGCATGTCACCTGCAGCGATGGTCAGTAAGGATCACCGCAGAGGCTGACTCACCCACAGGGGTGTCATCCCCAAGGGTGCATGTCACCTTCAGCGATGGTCTGTAAGGATCACCCCAGAGGCTTACTCACTAACAGGGGTGTCATCCCCACGGGTTCATGTCACCTGCAGCGGTGCTCAGTAAGTATCACCCCAGAGGCTGACTCACCCACAGAGGTGTCATCCCCATGGGTGCATGTCACCTGCAGCGGTGCTTAGTAAGGATCACCCCAGAGGCTGACTCACCCATAGAGATGTCATCCCCATGGATGCATGTCACCTGCAGCGGTGTTCAGTAAGGATCACCCCAGAGGCTGACTCACCCACAGAGGTGTCATCCCCACGGGTGCATGTCACCTGCAGCGGTGCTCAGTAAGGATCACCCCAGAGGCTGACTCACCCACAGAGGTGTCATCCCCATGGGTGCATGTCTCCTGCAGCGGTGATCAGTAAGGATCACCCCAGAGGCTGACTCACCCACAGAGGTATCATCCCCATGGGTGCATGTCACCTGCAGCGGTGCTCAGTAAGGATCACCCCAGAGGCTGACTCACCCACAGAGGCGTCATCCCCACGGGTGCATGTCACCTGCAGCGGTGCTCAGTAAGGATCACCCCAGAGGCTGACTCACCGACAGAGGTGTCATCCCCACAGGTGCATGTCACCTTCCGCGAAGGTCAGTAAGGATCACCCCAGAGGCTTACTCACCCACAGGGTGTCATCCCCACGGGTGCATGTCACCTTCAGCGATGGTCACTAAGGATCACCCCAGAGGCTTACTCACCCAAAGAGGTGTAATCCCCACGGGTACATGTCACCTGCAGCGGTGCTCAGTAAAGATCACCCCAAAGGCTGACTCACCCACAGAGGTGTCATCCCCATGGGTGCATGTCACCTGGAGCGGTGCTCAGTGAAGATCACCCCAAAGGCTGACTCACCCACAGAGGTGTCATCCCCATGGGTGCATGTCACCTGCAGTAGTGCTCAGTAAGGATCACCCCAGAGGCTGAATCAGTCACAGGGGTGTCATCCCCTTGGGTTCATGTCACCTGCAGCAGTGCTCAGTAAGGATCACCCCAGAGGCTGACTCACCCACAGAGGTGTCATCCCCATGGGTGCATGTCACGTGCAGCGATGGTCAGTAAGGATCACTATAGAGGCTGACTCACCTACAGAGGTGTCATCCCCACGCTTGCATGTCACCTTTAGCGATGGTCAGTAAGGATCGACCCAGAGGCTGACTCACCCACAGAGGTGTCATCCCCACGGCTGCATGTCATCTTCAGCGATGGTCAGTAAGGATCATCCCAGAGGCTTACTCACGCACAGTGGTGTTATCCCCACGCGTGCATGTCACCTTCAGCGAAGGTCAGTAAGTATCACCCCAGAGGCTGACTCACCCACAGAGGTGTCATCCCCATGGGTGCATGTCACCTGCAGCGGTGCTTAGTAAGGATCACCCCAGAGGCTGACTCACCCATAGAGATGTCATCCCCATGGGTGCATGTCACCTGCAGCGGTGCTCAGTAAGGATTACCCCAGAGGCTGACTCACTCACAGAGGTGTCATCACCACGGGTGCATGTCACCTGCAGCGGTGCTCACTAAGGATCACGCCAGAGGCTGACTCACCCACAGGGGTGTCATCCCCATGGGTGCATGTCTCCTGCAGCAGTGCTCAGTAAGCATCAGCCCAGAGGCTGACTCACCCACAGAGGTGTCATCCCCATGGGTGCATGTCACGTGCAGCGATGGTCAGTAAGGATCACTATAGAGGCTGACTCACCTACAGAGGTGTCATCCCCACGCTTGCATGTCACCTTTAGCGATGGTCAGTAAGGATCGATCCAGAGGCTGACTCACCCACAGAGGTGTCATCCCCACGGCTGCATGTCATCTTCAGCGATGGTCAGTAAGGATCATCCCAGAGGCTTACTCACCCACAGTGGTGTTATCCTCACGCGTGCATGTCACCTTCAGCGAAGGTCAGTAAGTATCACCCCAGAGGCTGACTCACCCACAGAGGTGTCATCCCCATGGGTGCATGTCACCTGCAGCGGTGCTTAGTAAGGATCACCCCAGAGGCTGACTCACCCATAGAGATGTCATCCCCATGGGTGCATGTCACCTGCAGCGGTGCTCAGTAAGGATCACCCCAGAGGCTGACTCACTCACAGAGGTGTCATCCCCACGGGTGCATGTCACCTGCAGCGGTGCTCACTAAGGATCACGCCAGAGGCTGACTCACCCACAGGGGTGTCATCCCCATGGGTGCATGTCTCCTGCAGCAGTGCTCAGTAAGCATCAGCCCAGAGGCTGACTCACCCACAGAGGTGTCATCCCCATGGGTGCATGTCACCTGCAGCACTGTTCAGTAAGGATCATCCCAGAGCATAACTCACCCACAGGGGTGTCATCCCCACGGTTGCATGTCACATTCAGTGATGGTCAGTAAGGATCACCCCAGAGGCTGACTCACCCACAGGGGTGTCATCCCCATGGGTGCATGTCACCTGCAGCAGTGCTCAGTAAGGATCACCTGAGAAATTCACTCACCCACAGGGGTGTCATCGCCATGGGTGAAAGTCACCTGCAGCAGTTCTCAGTAAGGATCACCCCAGAGATTTTCTCAGCCACCGGGGTGAAATCCCCATGGGTGCATGTCACCTGTAGCGATGCTCAGTAAGGATCACCCCAGAGGCTGACTCACCTACAGAGGTGTTATCCCCATGGGTGCATGTCACCTGCAGCGGTGCTCAGTAAGGATCACCCAAGAGGCTGACTCACTCACAGAGGTGTCACCCCCATGGGTGCATGTCACCTGAAGCGGTGCACAGTAAGGATCACCCCAGAGTCTGACTCACCCACAAAGGTATCATCCCCATGGGTGCATGTCACCTGCAGCGGTGCTCAGTAAGAAGCACGACAGAAGCTGACTCACCCACAGGGGTGTCATCCCCATGGGTGCATGTCTCCTGCAGAGGTGCTCAGTAAGCATCAGCCCAGTTGCTGACTCACCCACAGAGGTGTCATCCCCATGGGTGCATGTCAGCTGCAGCACTGCTCAGTAAGGATCACCCCAGAGGCTGACTCACCCATAGGTGTGTCATCCCCACGGGTGCATGTCACCTTCAGTGATGGTCAGTAAGGATCACCCCAGAGGCTGACTCACTCACAGAGGTGTCATCCACATGGGTGCATGTCACCTGCATCAGTGCTCAGTAAGTATCACCCCAGAGGCTGACTATCTCACAGGGGTGTCATCCCCATGGATGCATGTCACCTGCAGCACTGCTCAGTAAGGATCTCCCCAGAGGCTGACTCACTCACAGGGGTGTCATCCCCATGGGTGCATGTCACCTGCAGCGATGATCAGTAAGGATCACCCCAGAGGCTGACTCACTCACAGGGGTGTTATCCCCATGGGTGCATGTCACCTGCAGCGTTGCTCAGTAAGGATCACCTCAGAGACTGACTCACTCACAGGGGTGTCATCCCCATGGGTGATTGTCATCTGCAGCAGTGATCAGTTAGGATCACCCCAGAGGCTGACTCACTCATAGAGGTGTCATCACCACGGGTGCATGTCACCTGCAGCGGTGCTCAGTAAGAATCAGCCCAGAGGCTTACTCACTCACAGTATTGTCATCCCCATGGGTTCATGTCACCTGCAGCTGTGCTCAGTAAGGATCACCCCAGAGGCTGACTCACTCACAGGGGTGTCATCCCCATGGGTGCATATCACCTGCAGCACTGCTCAGTAACGATCACCCCAGAGGCTGACTCACCCACAGGGGTGTCATCCCCACGGGTGCATGTCACCTGCAGCGATGGTCAGTAAGGATCACCCCAGATGCTGACTCTCTCACAGGGGTGTCATCCCCATGGGTGCATGTCACCTGCATCTGTGCAGAGTAATGATCACCCCAGAGATTGACTCACTCACAGAGGTGTCTTCCCCATGGGTGCTTCTCACCTGCATCTGTGCTCAGTTTGGATCACCCCAGAGGCTGACTCACCCACTGGGGTGTCATCCCCAGGTGTGCATGTCACCTGCAGCAGTGCTGAGTAAGGATTACCCTAGAGGCTGACTCACTCACAGGGGTGTCATCCCCATGGGTGCATGTCACCTGCAGCGGCAGTGCTCAGTAAGGTTCAACCCAGAGGCTAACTCACCCACAGTGGTGTCATTCCCATGAATGCATGTCACCTGCAGCGGTACTCAGTAAGGATCACCCCAGAGGCTGACTCACCCACAGAGGTGTCATCCCCATGGGTGCATGTCACCTGCAGCAGTGCTCAGTAAGTATCACCCCAGAGGCTAACTCACCCAAAGGGGTGTCATCCCCATGGGTGCATGTCACCTGCAGCAGTACTCAGTAAGTATCACCCCAGAGGCTGACTCACTCACAGAGGTGTCATCCCCAGGTGTGCATGTCACCTGCAGCGGTGCTCAGTAAGGATCACCCCAGAGGCTGACTCACTCACAGGGGTGTCATCCCCATGTGTGCATGTCACCTGCAGCGGCAGTGCTCAGTAAGGTTCAACCCAGAGGCTAACTCACCCACAGTGGTGTCATTCCCATGAATGCATGTCACCTGCAGCGGTGCTCAGTAAGGATCACCCCAGAGGCTGACTCACCCACAGAGGTGTCATCCCCATGGATGCATGTCACCTGCAGAAGTGCTCAGTAAGTATCACCCCAGAGGCTAACTCACCTAAAGGGGTGTCATCCCCATGGGTGCATGTCACCTGCAGCAGTACTCAGTAAGGATCACCCCAGAGGCTGACTCACTCACAGAGGTGTCATTCCCATGGGTGCATGTCACCTGCAGCGATGGTTAGTAAGGATCACCCCAGAGGCTGACTCACCCACAAAGGTGTCATCCCCACGGGTGCATGTCACCTGCAGCGATGGTCAGTAAGGATTAGTGTTGAGCCACCCCCGTAGTGTTCGAGTTCGGTTCGGTTCGTCGAACACCCGTGTGTTCGCCGAACTGTTCGTCGAACTGTTCGTCGAACACCTTCGAACACCGTTAAAACCAATGGCAGGCAAACAAAAACACATAGAAACACATAGAAAACACCTTCAAAGGTGTCCAAAAGCTGACAAACTGCTCAGAAGACATAACTAACACATGGAAAAGTGACAAGTACATATAGTCATGCGAAAATAAAAGAGGTGGAGGAGTAAAAGGAGGGGGAGACACAGATATAGGCATGTCATGCCCTTCTAAAATCCAAAAAGTGAGAAGCCGACACGGCCAGTCCGCTCCTGCCCGTGCCACCTCCGTGTCGCCGGGTTTGTGCCAGAGCCGCGGTGAACCCTGACGGCCAGCCCCCCTCTCCCAATACTGGTGCCTGTCCGCTGGTGGGTCGAGCGAGCCCCCCTGTGGTGGAGGCAGCTCTAAGCTTTTTAATTTAAATTGTCTCTCTAATTTGAATGAATACACTTTAAATCCATTTACAAGGATCTATTGGAGGGCAAGTCTCATGCCAGCAGCCACGATAATTCCAGCTCCAGTAGCGTCCACTAAAGCTGCTGCAGTTAAAAAGCTTTTATAAGGATCGAGCTCGGCTGTCCACCGCAAGGCATCCTACTGCCAGTCCCAGCCCCTATGCCTTGGGGTGCCTCCTGATGCTCTTCACTAAGTATCCCATGGTCCCGAAGCATTTCCTTTGAAAAAATTAAGTGTCTAAACTACAGGTGGTGTAGCTTGCTAAACAGCCGGGATAATCCGCTGACTAGCAGACACTGCTACTAGGCACAAAGTATTTCCTGGGCTAGATGCAGTTAAAAATTTGTAATTAGATACTCTCGTTGGATGCTGAGAAAGCATTCCATAGAGTCTCCTGGCACGCCATATATGATTCTCTTAAAAAGCTTGGGGTAGGGGTCTAGGGGACCCTTTTATAGCCAAAATCACGGCCCTGTATCGCAATACGTCACCTAGGCTGAAGATAAATGGAACTGTAGCACCCTGAGGGCTCGGTTGCTACAGACGTATTGCACCTCACCCAGAGGTGTGATATCTCACTCTCAGGTAAGGATGGAGTGTGGATCAGGACCCGACACCTGCATGCATTACACCACATTGCCGTGGGGCAGGGCGACCAATATGCCCCTGAGATGGGCACGACAGTCCCTGTCCCTGGCTGGAGTGGGGGGAGGGAACACTGAGGAAGGGGAACCCTGTAGTGCAGGAGCAGGGAGGAAGCAGTTCCTGGGTGCATTGAGAAGGGAGTATAAAAGGTGGGCACCATCTTAGTTCAGTGCAGAGAAGTCTGAGCAGAAGTGGCAGGGAGCAGGGGCTCTGCATGAGCTCTGCTCCGGAGGCGGGCCTAGTAACAGAGGCCCAGGCCTGGAAGAGGGAGAAGGAAGGAAGAGGAGCGGAGAAGGCTCCAGGAACGATGAATGAAGGGATCCCAGGGGTGCGGACGGGCGAGTCGCCACCGCATGCCCGAATCCACCTGCGTGGAGGGGTCAGGCCAAAGGGGGAGACCGGTCCCCGAACTAGTGGAGGCAGGAAACGACCCTCAGCTAGAAACCGGAGGCTCTGACATTTTATGTGGCGCAGCCCCTCGCTACACCCGCTAGGAAGGCACCACATAGGGTCAGGGAAACTGGCGCCAAGTTTACCAAGAGGAGGCCCGAGTCAGCCGGACAGAAGTGTTGGTAAGAAAGGCCAGACAAAGGACACACAAAGGGGGTCCTGTGAAGTGCTCCAAAGTTATCTGGGAGTTGTCTGAGCCCCTCACCTGGTGAGCACAGTACGACGTGGGCAGCCGTTACCTGCAGACGTGGTCTGGATAATAAGAACTGTGAGTAAAGGCCCTGGACTGCATCACTGACTCCGTGTCGCTACTGCTGCTGCCCTGCACCATCACCCCCATCCTCCGCATACACTGCCCTGAGGCTATACTCCTCCCGTGGGGAGTTATGCTACGCTCTGCTGCACCCACAACACCAGCCTCAGCGGTCTGCCCTGTAGCGGCGGTTCACTCTGACCGCAATCCACGGGTGGCGTAGTCGGACATTTAAACATCAAAACCACATAAATAGTTCCGCCACTGGTTTGACCGCCCTGAGCCACGGAACCGGGTCGCCGCCACGAAGACTACAGCCACCAGCATCCACCAAAAAGGGTCCGGCTCCGGGTGTCCCAAGGCCCAGGGGGTGCGTCAGAACATTTTCATCACCTTTCACAATCACCAATGGGACAAGGCAGGGATGTCCTCTGTCCCCTCTCTTATACATCCTAGTGATGGAGCACCTGCTCTCATCAATTCGCCATAACCCCAATATTAGGTGGATTGAGGTGGGAGGCACCGAGTACAAGTGCTCTCTATTTGCTGATGATGTCCTAGTATATATCACTCAATCACATATATCCATCCCTGCTGTTATGGCTGAAATAGATCACTTTGTTACATGGTAAAATTTTAAAATCAATGCAGCGAAGTCTGAGGCCCTCGATGTCTCCCTCCCCAAATCCATATTGGATTCCATCCAGTCCAACTTTCCCTTTGCCTGGCCCTCACAGGGTATCAAATACTTAGGAATTCCTATTCATAGAGACCTCTCCCATCTATGTTATCTTAATTTTGGGCCCTTTATTGAACAATTCCATACAGACCACGGTTGGCAAGTTAGAACTGTAAGATTCACTACGTGAACCACTGGTGTTTTGTGGAAAAGCACATGTACACTGCGTTCCAAATTATTATGCAAAAAGTGTTTAGGAGTGATAAGGGAAGAATTTGTTTGTTTGTCAGTTAAACTCATTGATGGTGATGTGTGTCAGGGCTCTTTATATCACTGTAAGCAATTGCAGACACCTGTGCTAATTAGTTTGGCAGGTGTGTCCAATGAAAGGCAAGACTACTTAAGAAGGCTCTCTCACATTTTTAAGCAGCCTACATTTTCTGCCAAAATGGGAAAGAAAAAGGATGTGTCGGCTGCTGAGAAGCAACAAATTGTGGAGTGTTTAGGTCAAGGCATGACTACAATCAACATTGTGCGATGATCAGGATGAAGTGTCTTGGCAATCAAGAAGTATGTAGCTGATTCACAGTACACACGTGTGCGTGCTGATAAGGGCAAATTGAGGACTCTTTCCTACAGGCAATTACGTCAGGTTGAAAGAGCAGCGGCAAAAAAGCCTTGTCATAGCAGCAGACAAGTTTTTGAAGCTGCTTGTGCCTCCAACGTCCCCCGAACAACAAGATGCAGGGTCCTTCAGAGGTTTGCAGCTGTGCATACGCCATCCTGTCGACCTCCTCTATCCACTTCACACAAGCAGAAACTGCTCCAGTGGGCCAAACATTACATGAAGACTGATTTCAAAACTGTTTTGTTCACGGATGAGTGCCGTGCAGCGCTCGATGGTCCAGATGGATGGAGTGGAGGATGGCTGGTTGATGGACACCCCACGCAAACACGGCTACAGCGCCAACAAGGAGGAGGTGGAGTAATGTTTTGGGCTGGAATCATGGGGAGAGAGATTGTCGGCCCCTTTAGGATCCCTGAAGGCGCTAAAGATGAACTCCATAATGTATGTGGATTTTCTCAAACAGCACTTCCTGCCATGGTTCAAGAAGAAGAACCGTGTATTTCACAGCAAGATCATTTTTCTGCATGATAATGCACCATCTCATGCTGCACATAAAACATCTGCATCTCTGGCTGATATGGGCATAAAAGGGGACAAACTTATGGTGTGACCCCCATGCTCCCCTGACCTCTACCCCATTCAGAACCTTTGGAGCATCATTAAAAGGAGTGTCTATGATGGCGGGAGGCAGTTCACATCTAAGCAACAGCTCTGGGAGGGTATTCTGTCCTCATGCAAAACAATTGAAGCAGAAACCATCCAAAACCTGACAAATTCAATGGACGAGAGAGTTCAGAAGCTCCTTTCGAACAAGGGGTCCTATGTGAAAATGTAACATCACCTAGAATAAAGTTTTGAGTTGAAAACTGTTTGATTTCAGTTTCTAACAACCTGCTAATGCTTATAATTTCAAAAATGACCATTTTTTTGGTCTTTATTAAAATGAAAAGGTTGATCGAAAAGTTTGGGGGATCTAAGAGTGTGGCAACCCAGTAGTCATGATTACTTCGAATTCTGACAATATGAGGGTCATGCTGCAAGTAGTGCAGCAAGAAGGCACTTATGTGTCTTGCGCATCTCGGAGCCCCAAAATTATTTTCCGGGCTAGATGCAGCTAAAAATTATTATTAATTTTAAATCTGGTGAAGCTTTAGTATAGATGGCCTAATAGGATCAGTGCTGCACACTGCTACAAAGCCCAAATTATTTTCCAGTCAAGATACAGATAAACATGATTAGTAATTTTAAATCTGGTGGAGCTTATTATAGATGGCCTAATAGAATCAGTGCTGCACACTGCTACAAAGCCCAAATTATTTTCCAGCCAAGATACAGATAAACATGATTAGTAATTTGCAAGCTTAAAACCGTTGGTAGGGTGATTTTAACCAATCATCAAGCTTTTACTCACCCCAGGATGACACAGGGGTAGAAAAGTCGTTTCGGATCCATGATTTGTTCATCTTTATGAACGTGAGTCTGTCTACATTATCAGTGGAGAGCCGCGTGCGCTTATCTGTCATCACACCACCAGCAGCGCTGAACACACGTTCAGACAGAATGCTGGCTGCGGGGCATGACAAGATCTCCAAGGCGTAAGTGGCTAGCTCCGGCCATTTATCCAGATTGGAAGCCCAAAAAGAGCAAGGGTCCAGTGACACAGTCGTGGCTTCAATGTTTACTTGGAGATACTCCTGTACCATCGTCTCTAGGCGTTGACTATGTGTCAGACTTCTTGTCTCCTGTGGCCTTGCAAAGGATGGGCTAAAAAAGTGGTGAAATGATTCCGCAAAATTGATGTTACCAGCAGATACTGTGGTTCTGTTACGGTTTGAGTGCTGAACACTTGACGGTCCCACGGTTGGCAAGTTGGAACTGTGAGATTCACTACGTGCACCACTGGTATTTTGTGGAAAAGCACATGTAAGATTCTGCAACAGTCTCTGCTGATACTCCTGCATGCGTGCATCCCTTTCTATGGCAGGAATAATTTCTGCAAATTTACTTTTGTACCGGGGATCTAACAGTGTGGCAACCCAGTAGTCAGGATTATTTCTAATTCTCACAATTCGAGGGTCATGTTGCAGGTAGTGCAGCAAGAAGGCACTCATGTGTGTTGCGCATCCAAGAGCACCAAGTCCCTGTTGTGTTGGTGGCGAGGTAACAATCATGCTTCCTTCCTCTGTCCTCTCCCCCCAACCTCGCACAACAGAAATGTGATCAAGGTCTCCCTCATCTGATGAGTCTTCCATCAGTTCGTCCTCCACTTCTTCCTGGGCTCCTGCGCCTTCCTCACTAGTTTGGCTGCTACCATGTGCCCTGGTAAAACCATCTCCCCCACCCTCACATGCCTGCCGCCTTGGTGCTGCCGACCTTCTGGACCTTGCAGATGTTAGCCCTTCCGCATACAACTCCTCCTCCTCTACTTCCTCCACCTCCTCTTGTGCCACCACCTGACTCCGAATTCTGTTTAACATGTGCTCCAGCATGTAAATCACCGGAATAGTCATGCTGATAATGGCATCGTCAGCACTAAACATCTTCGTCGCCATTTCAAAACTGTGCAGAAGGGTGCATAGGTCCCTGATCTGAGACCACTCCTCCAGCGTGATTTGCCCCACCTCTGAATCTCGTTGGCCCAGGCTATACGTCAGAACGTATTGCACCAGGGCTTGTCGGTGCTGCCACAGTCGCTGCAACATGTGCAGAGTTGAATTCCACCGGGTAGGCACATCGCATTTTAGCCGGTGAAGTGGCAGGCCCAACGACTTCTGTAGAGATGTAAGTCGCTGAGCTGCGGGATGCGAACGGCGGAAGTGAGCACACAGCGACCGTGCCCTCTGCAGAAGGCCATCTAGTCTGGGATAGTGGGCTAAAAATTGCTGGACAACCAGGTTCAACACGTGAGCCATACAAGGCACGCGTGTGACATTGCCCCGGCGAAGGGCCGCACCCAGGTTTGCAGCATTGTCGCACACGGCCTTCCCTGGTTTCAGGTCCAGTGGAGACAACCATTCATGAAATTGGTTCTCCAGAGCTGACCACAACTCCTCAGCTGTGTGACTCACATTTCCCAGACATTTCAATGTAAAAACCGCCTGATGACGTTGAGCCCTACTGCCAGCATAGTAAGGAGGTGTGCAGGATCCATTCTGCGCAGTTAGAAAGCTTGTGGCATGACCAGACAGGCTTTGGGTGCAGGTGGAAGACCGAGAGGAGGTTGAGGAGGCAGAAGCAGTGGAGGAACTTTGACATAAAGAGGATTGACGCACAACTCGTGGGGACGGCAAGTCTTGGACAGCAGCCCCTTGTCCTGCTGTCACCATAGTTACCCAGTGCCCAGTCAGCGACATGTAACGCCCCTGTCCATGCCTACTCGTCCAAGTGTCTATGGTGAAATGCACCCTGTCACACACAGAGTTTCTCAAAGAAGCGGTGATGTTGTGTGCGACATGCTGGTGGAGCGCAGGCACACCTTTCTTTGAGAAGTAGTGCCGACTGGGCATCTGGTACTGGGGCACTGCGACGGACATAAGGTCTCCAAAATCCTCTGTGTCCACCAGGCGGAAAGGCAGCATTTCTGTAGCCAAGAGCTTGCAGATGGTGAAATTCAACCTCTTAGCTTTCTCATGGCTAGGAGGAAATGGTCTTTTACTTGTCCACATCTGAGGGACCAAGAGCTGGCTATTGTGCTTAGACGGGGTTGATAAGGGTGTCCCCGGCAAACTGCCGGTCTGTGAGGAAGATGCAGGCGGACATGTTAGGTTTCCTTGATCCAAAGGTGGTGCTATCGATGTCGGACAGCGCTCAACACCAGCTGGTGTTAACACCTCCAAAGAAAATGATGACCTGCCAATCACGCTGGCTGTTGCGGGTAAAGAGGTGGAAGGTCTGCGCCCCAAAACAGGTGTGACTGCTGTCCCCCCAGTCACAGAGGATGAAGAGGCCGCGGATGCACAAGATATGGCAGACGGCGGCTGGCCCGGCCGGCTAGGCCGCATTGTAGCACACTGAGCTTCCCACTGCAACTTATGCTTCATGTCCATGTGCCGGTTCATGCATGAAGTACTCAAACTATGTATTTTTTGGCCTCTACTTAGCTTTTGCTGACAAATGTTACAGATAACACGAGTTGGGTCATCTTTATCGATCTGAAAAAATGCCCAGGCTATGCAAGGCTTAGCACCCATGCGACCTGAAGAGCCACCACGACTTGTGGTGAGAGGCAGAGTTGTGTTTGAGGATGCAGTTGTTGACGTGCTTCCAGTACTACGTCTCTGTCCAGGAAGGCGCAACCTGACCTCGTCGTCACTAGCATCTTCCTCCACCTCCTCTGCTGACCTCATCTCTTGGCTGACTGTGGGTTGACAGTAAGTGGGATCTCCAACCTCATCATCATCACCCTGTGTGTTATCACACCCGTCGTCCTCAGAGCCAACCTGTTCCTGCCCTGACAAAAAACTAAAGTTGTCGCTCCAATCAGGTATTTGAGTCTTATCATCGTCTTCCTCATTGTCTCCACCAACAGGAGTTACAGTTTGGGAATGAGGGTCTACATTATGGTCAGAACCTTCTGCGTCTGGTCCTGGATCCGACTCATAAAGATTCTGGGCATCAGTGCAGATCATTTCCTCGTCTGGATTCACAGAAGCGCTGGAGTCGACCTCTGATTCCCAGGCTATAGTATGAGTAAACAGCTCTGCAGACTCAACCATCTGTTCTACCTCATACTCAGACGGGCAGCTGGAGATTTGGGAGCTGTGAGGAAGCAAGTGCGATTTGGGTGACACCCTTGAGGACTGGAGTATTTGTGATGTTGAAGTTGATGTGGAGGAGAGCCCACTTAAAGGAGCACTTGATATCCGTTGAAGCACCTGCTGTTTTTGTGCCTCATCTGGAATTTGTAGCGATTGGCGTGGCCATAAGAAAGGGATCTTATCACATTGTCCGCTAAAAGAAGTAGACATTTTAGTTTGGCTGGAAGATGGTCTTTCTTCTGCAGATGTTACTGTTGCTTTAACACCTACCCCACGGACACAACCTTTTTTCCCCTTCCCAACACGCCTATTCCCCTTTCCACCAGCAGCAGGCCTTTTTCCACTCATTTTGGTGGTTAACTAATTCACAACTCTGGAGTTGTTTGCACAAAAAAACAATGGATGGTAACCGAGCAGAGCTGAGTGGCCAAACTGTGGTATTAGGCCAAAACTATTGGCTGGGTTAGATGCAGAAAAAAATTATATTCAATTTGCAACCTGATGGAGGTCTGTATAGATGGATTAATAGAACAAGACCCACACACAGCTAGAAGCCCAATATTTTTTCAGAGGTAGATGCAGAAAAAATATATTCAGTTTGCAACCTGATGGAGGTCAGTATAGATGGACTAATGCAACAAGTCCCACACACAGCTAGAAGCCCAAATATTTTTTCAGAGGTACTGTAGATGCAGATAAAAATTATTTTTAATTTGCAACCTGATGGAGGTCAGTATAGATGGACTAATAGAGAAAGTCCGACACACTGCTAGAAGGCCAAATATTTTTTCAGAGCTAGATGCAGAAAAAAATTAGATTCAGTTTGCAACCTGATGGAGGTCAGTATAGATGGACTAACAGAGAAAGTCCCACACACTGCTAGAAGGCCAAATATTTTTTCAGAGCTAGATGCATACAAAAAATTATTTTGAATTTGCAACCTGATGGAGGTCAGTATAGGTGGACTAATAGAACAAGTCCCACACACTGCTAGAAGGCCAAATATTTTTTAAGAGCTAGATGCAGAAAAAAATTATATTCAGTTTGCAACCTGATGGAGGTCTGTATAGATAGATTAATAGAACAAGACCCACACACAGCTAGAAGCCCAATATTTTTTCAGAGGTAGATGCAGAAAAAAATATATTCAGTTTGCAACCTGATGGAGGTCAGTATAGATGGACTAATACAACAAGTCCCACACACAGCTAGAAGCCCAATATTTTTTCAGAGGTAGATGCAGAAAAAAATATATTCAGTTTGCAACCTGATGGAGGTCAGTATAGATGGACTAATACAACAAGTCCCACACACAGCTAGAAGCCCAAATATTTTTTCAGAGGTACTGTAGATGCAGATAAAAATTATTTTTAATTTGCAACCTGATGGAGGTCAGTATAGATGGACTAATAGAGAAAGTCCGACACACTGCTAGAAGGCCAAATATTTTTTCAGAGCTAGATGCAGAAAAAAATTAGATTCAGTTTGCAACCCGATGGAGGTCAGTATAGATGGACTAACAGAGAAAGTCCCACACACTGCTAGAAGGCCAAATATTTTTTCAGAGCTAGATGCATACAAAAAATTATTTTGAATTTGCAACCTGAGGGAGGTCAGTATAGGTGGACTAATAGAACAAGTCCCACACACTGCTAGAAGGCCAAATATTTTTTCAGAGCTAGATGCAGAAAAAAATTATATTCAGTTTGCAACCTGATGGAGGTCTGTATAGATGGATTAATAGAACAAGACCCACACACAGCTAGAAGCCCAATATTTTTTCAGAGGTAGATGCAGAAAAAAATATATTCAGTTTGCAACCTGATGGAGGTCAGTATAGATGGACTAATACAACAAGTCCCACACACAGCTAGAAGCCCAATATTTTTTCAGAGGTAGATGCAGAAAAAAATATATTCAGTTTGCAACCTGATGGAGGTCAGTATAGATGGACTAATACAACAAGTCCCACACACAGCTAGAAGCCCAAATATTTTTTCAGAGGTACTGTAGATGCAGATAAAAATTATTTTTAATTTGCAACCTGATGGAGGTCAGTATAGATGGACTAATAGAGAAAGTCCGACACACTACTAGAAGGCCAAATATTTTTTCAGAGCTAGATGCAGAAAAACATTATATTCAGTTTGCAACCTGATGGAGGTCAGTATAGATGGATTAATAGAACAAGACCCACACACAGCTAGAAGCCCAATATTTTTTCAGAGGTAGATGCAGAAAAAAATATATTCAGTTTGCAACCTGATGGAGGTCAGTATAGATGGACTAACAGAGAAAGTCCCACACACTACTAGAAGGCCAAATATTTTTTCAGAGCTAGATGCAGAAAAAAATTATATTCAGTTTGCAACCTGATGGAGGTCTGTATAGATGGATTAATAGAACAAGACCCACACACAGCTAGAAGCCCAATATTTTTTCAGAGGTAGATGCAGAAAAAAATATATTCAGTTTGCAACCTGATGGAGGTCAGTATAGATGGACTAATACAACAAGTCCCACACACAGCTAGAAGCCCAAATATTTTTTCAGAGGTACTGTAGATGCAGATAAAAATTATTTTGAATTTGCAACCTGATGGAGGTCAGTATAGATGGACTAATAGAGAAAGTCCGACACACTGCTAGAAGGACAAATATTTTTTCAGAGCTAGATGCAGAAAAAAATTATATTCAGTTTGCAACCTGATGGAGGTCAGTATAGATGGACTAATAGAATGATGCTATGCCCAAAAGATTTTACTTCACTAGATGCAGTAAAAAAATTGGTATTCTATACACAGGTGGTATATCTTGCAACACAGATAGGCTACTCCACTGACTAACACACTCTGCAATAGGCCAAAAAGGATTAGCTTTGCTAGATTCAGCCAAATGCTGTGAAAAAAACTTGCACAGCACTGGCACAGACCTGCCTGGCAAAAACTGATAGGAACTGATGTAACCTAGTCCTGAAAAGGACTCCAATTACAATTAGTCTTTACTCCCACAACCTATCTATTTAAGAACACAGACCTGCCTGATAAAAGTCGTAGGAAATGCTGTAACCTAGTCCTTAAAAGGACTGCAATCACAACTATTCCCTACTCCCAAGCTATCTGTATATTTGTGCGAAAATTGGCTTGAAATTAACAAGGTATAGCGCACACAGCAACAGCGGTGCCGTCTAACACGCAGCTGCAGCAGTGAGAAAATGGTGGCGACGGGGAAAATGGCTTGGTCTTATAGGGCAAGGACATGTGACATACACTGCCAATGACACATGCCCTTGCTTGTGTGAAAAAAAGCACTTCGCTCCGTGTGTGCGCTGCTGATAGGCTGACAGATTGCACCTCCCCACTGTAAATGCGGGAAAGAGAAAAAAAAATGGAGATCTTCATTGTTCCTGCAGAGATCCATCCCCTGCCCCTCCCCCCACCCCGCTGTACACTCAAACTGCGTATTAACATTAATTTTCATCATTACTGAGAAAAAATCCAGTTATGATTTTGGTGCACGAACAGTTATCGAACATAACCTCGAACAGCCGAATTTTTCTCAAATTGTTCGTGTTCGCCGAACGGCTCGAACACCGCCCAAAACAGCTCGAATTTGAGATTGGCGAACAGTTCGAGTAGAACAACGCTCATCTCTAGTAAGGATCATCCCAGAGGCTTACTCACCCACAGGGGTGTTAACCCCACGGGTGCATGTCACCTTCAGCGATGGTCAGTAAGGATCACCCTAGAGGTTGATTCACCCACAGGGGTGTCATCCCCATGGGTGCAAGTCACCTGCAGCGCTGCTCAATAAGGAACACCCCAGAGATTGTCTCACCCACAGGGGTGAAATCCCCATGGGTGCATGTCACCTGTAGCGATGCTTAGTAAGGATCACCCCAAAGAATGACTCGCTCACAGGGGTGTCATCCCCACGGGTGCATGTCACCTGCAGCGATGGTCAGTATGGCTCACCGCTGAGGCTGACTCACCCACAGGGGTGTCATCCCCAAGGGTGCATGTCACATGCAGCGATGGTCAGTAAGGATCACCCCAGAGGCTGACTCACCCACAGAGGTGTCATCCCCACGGGTGCATGTCACCTTCAGCGATGGTCAGTAAGGATCAACCCAGAGTCTTACTCACCCACAGGGGTTTTATCCCCACGGGTGCATGTCACCTTCAGCGATGGTCAGTAAAGATCACCCCAGAGGCTGACTCACCCACAGTGGTGTCATCCCCATGGGTGCATGTCACCTGCTGCGGTGCTCAGTTAGGATCACCCTAGAGGCTGACTCACCCACAGTGTTGTCATTCCCATGGGTGCATGTCACCTGCAGCGGTGCTCAGTTAGGATCACCCCAGAGGCTGACTCACCCACAGGGGTGTCATCCCCAAGGGTGCATGTCACATGCAGCAGTGCTCAGTAAGGTTCACCCCAGAGGCTATGCAGCGTCGGCGTCCCTGCCCTCTGCTAGGCAGGGACGCTGTTCCCCTCACTTCTCCGCTCCGAGTCCGGCGTCCTCCTCCCGCTCTGCTGGCAGCGCGCGCTCCTTCCCGGCCACGGTGCTTAGGGCGTGCGCGCGCGCGCTCCCCCTCTCTTAAAGGGGCCGTGCGCGCCGTCCTAGGAGTCCCCGGCCAATGGCCAGAGGACTTCACCATATATAAGGCACCTCCTCCAAAATGGAGGTGCCCGAGCAATGTTGTTGCACTGTTCACTACTCTGCTTCAGCCCTCAGGTCCCGTTTCCAGTTACCTGCCAGTTACCTGCCAGTTTCCTGCCAGTGTGCTGTCTGATTCCTGCCTGTTATCCGCTTACCTGCTTGCTACCCTGAGGTCCGACGGTCTGCCTTCCAACACCTGTCAGTCTGTCTATGGACCAGCTTGCCCGCTCACCTGGGAGCGCTCACCTGCTACCTGTCTGCTAGCCTACCTGGAGGCTCCTCCGTCACATGCTGTGACCACCTGCCAGTCCAGATACTCTTGCCTGCTCACCTGGGAGCGCTCACCTGCTACCTGTCTGCTAGCCTACCTGGAGGCTCCGCCGTCACGTGCTGTGACCACCTGCCAGTCCAGAGACTCTTGCCCACTCACCTGGGAGCGCTCATCTGCTACCCGCCTGTTAGCCTACCTGGAGGCTCCGCCGTCACGTGCTGTGACCACCTGCCAGTCCAGAGACTCTCGCCTGCTCATCTGGGAGCACACTTCTGCCATCTGCCTGCTAGCCTACCTGGAGGCTCAGCCGTCACAGGTCGTACCTACCCTTTACCCAGAGACTGTCCCGGTCACGTGCCGTGACCTCCTGCCCGTTTACCCAGAGACTGTCCCGGTCACTTGCCGTGACCTCCTGCCCGTTCACCCAGAGACTGCCCCGGTCACCTGCTGTGACTACCTGCCTGTCTTCCCTGGTCGCCACCCGCTTCCTTACAAGGACCGCCCCTTGTATAAGTTGCTCAGAGGTTCCGCCTCCCAGACCCGTTACAGTTTGCTCGGGCCATGGAACCCGGTGGCACCCAAGCTCCCTCGCTCTCGGACCTTTGTCATGAACTGTCCCATCAGAGGTCCCAACAGGAGTCCATCCTGAGTCACCTGCGGAATGTCAATTCTCGCCTGGACACTCTGACTGCTCCACCAGCAACCACCGCTAGTGTCATGACTCGCAACCCGGCAGCTCCGCTGCCCACCAATACTATGGTATCCTGCTCTGGACCCCGGCTTTCTGCACCTCCTCGCTTCGGAGGCGACTCCGCTCAGGCTCGGGGCTTCATAAACCAGTGCACCCTGCACTTTGAACTCCTGTCCCACCAGTTTAACTTCGACCGGGCCAAAGTAGCCTTCGTCATGTCCCATATCACGGGGGATGCACTGGCTTGGCTGAATCCTCTATGGGAGAGAGGAGACCCCCTGGTGTCCGACTTGCCTGCCTTTCTCACGGCTTTCTGGAAAGTCTTCGACGAACCCGGACGGAAGACCTCATCCGCATCGTCTGTGCTATGCCTCCATCAGGGAAGTCTCACCGTGGGCCAATATGCCATACGATTCCGTACCCTTGCCTCGGAGCTGTCCTGGGATAACGACGCTCTGGTATCTGTCTTCTGGTAGGGCCTGTCCGGCCGTATTAAAGATGAACTCGCCGGTCGGGACATTCCTACCACTCTCGATGACTTAATAACTCTTGCCACCCGGATTGACCTACGGTTCCAGGAGCGTGCCAAAGAGGTCACCCGTGAGAGGAGGTTTCCACGTCTAGCTCCTACTTTCCAGAAACCCGTCACTCCCTCCGTTTCTCCCCAGGTACACTCTCCTGAGCCTATGCAGGTCGACCAGACCAAGATGGTCAAAACCCGTCAGGACTTACGCCGTGCCGAGGGGAGCTGCTTCTACTGTGGCAGCAAGGAGCACCGGATCTGTACCTGCCCGGAGAGATCGGGAAACGCTTGTGTCTAGGTTCGCTCAGAGAGGTCGACTTAGACAAGAATAAATCCTCTCCATCTCTGCTGCTGTCAGTCTCAATTATCTGCGGGGAGAACCGTTATTTCGAACTAGCCCAACTTGACTCTGGAGCAGCCGGGAATCTTATTTCACAGTCCCTGGTAGAAAAATACCGCATTCCCACCAAACCTCTGGCTGTACCCTTATCTGTCGCTGCCGTGGATGGGGGCCTCTTACCACGTCCCATCCAACTCATCACCGAGTCCATTACTCTGCAGGTGGGAATGCTGCATTCTGAGAGCATCTCTTTTCATGTTCTGCCTGGACTCTCTCACGCCCTCTTACTAGGCCTACCTTGGCTCCAGAAACATGCTCCCGTGCTTGACTGGCAGACCGGAGAGGTCCTTCGCTGGGGACAGGACTGCCATAAGACTTGTTTGGTTCCCGTTCATCCCGTCCGTCCTTCTCCTACCCCAACTAATCTACCTGGACTTCCGATTCCTTATTGGTCATTTGCTGATGTCTTTAATAAAAAGGAGGCAGAGACATTACCCCCTCATAGACCATACGACTGTCCTATCGACCTGTTACCCTGTACTACGCCTCCCCGTGGGCGTATTTACCCATTGTCCGCTGCTGAGACCCGGTCGATGTCCGAATATATTGAGGAGAATCTGGCCCGGGGATTCATCCGGAAATCTACCTCCCCGGCGGGAGCAGGCTTCTTTTTCGTTAAAAAGAAGGACGGCTCTCTCCGTCCCTGTATAGACTATAGAGGCCTTAACCAGATCACGGTGAAGAATAAGTACTCCCTTCCGCTCATTCCGGAGTTATTTGATCATCTGAGGGGGGCTAGAATCTTCACCAAACTGGACCTCCGTGGGGCGTACAACCTGGTCCGTATCCGTCAGGGGGATGAATGGAAGACTGCATTCAACACCCGGGACGGCCACTATGAATATCTGGTAATACCCTTTGGTCTCTGTAATGCTCCTGCCGTCTTTCAAGAGTTGGTCAATGACATCTTCCGGGACCTTCTCTACTCCTGCGTAGTGGTGTACCTGGACGACATCTTGGTCTTCTCTCCGGATCTCCAGACTCACCGGAGGGATGTTCGTCAGGTCCTGCTCAGGCTCAGGCAGAATCATCTCTTCGCTAAATATGAGAAGTGCCTCTTTGAGCAGACCTCGCTTCCGTTTTTGGGCTACATTATTTCTCAGACCGGCCTCCGAATGGATCCAGAGAAACTGTCTGCCATCGAGAAATGGCCTCGACCGGAGGGGTTGAAGGCTATTCAGCGGTTCCTGGGCTTCGCCAACTACTACCGCCTCTTCATACTGCACTTCTCTTCCCGGACTGCCCCAATTTCCGCGCTCACCCGTAAGGGCACTAATCCCAGAGAGTGGCCGCCCGAAGCAGAGGAGGCCTTTCTTTCCTTAAAACAGGCCTTCTCTTCCGCCCCGGTGCTGCATCGCCCGGACGGCAACAAGCAGTTCTTCCTGGAAGTTGACGCCTCCTCCTCTGGAGCCGGAGCGGTACTTACCCAAAAATCGTCTTCCGGGAGAATGGTAACTTGTGGCTTCTTCTCCAAACTCTTCTCCTCTTCTGAGCGCAACTATTCCATAGGAGACCGAGAGTTATTGGCCATCAAGCTGGCATTGGAGGAGTGGCGCTACCTACTCGAGGGGGCTCTTCACCCGGTAATAATTTACACTGACCACAAGAACTTGGCTTACCTCCAGCATGCCCAGAGACTTAACCCGCGCCAAGCCCGGTGGTCCTTGTTTTTTGCTCGCTTTGATTTTGCTCTTCATTTTCGCCCGGCTGACAAAAACATCAAAGCAGACGCCTTGTCCCGATCCTTTCTGGTGTCCGATCTCGAGGAAGAACCTAAACATATCATCGATCCCGCCAGAGTAATGCAGGTGGTTTCCGTGAGTCTAAATCGTCTCCCTCCTGGTAAGACGTTCGTTTCAGTAGCTGATCGGGAGAAGATCCTACACTGGGGCCATTCGTCTAAACTAGCTGGCCACGCCGGTCAGAAAAAGACCCTCCAGCTTATTACCCGGCACTACTGGTGGCCTACCCTGCACAAGGACGTAATAGACTTTGTTTCTGCCTGTGTGTCCTGCGCCCGCAACAAAGTCCCGAGACACCTGCCAGCCGGTCGCCTCCTTCCGCTTCCTGTGCCTGCTGCCCCCTGGCAGCATATTGCTATGGACTTCATAACTGATCTCCCCGTCTCTGCCGGTTGTACGGTCATTTGAGTGGTCGCTGACCGCTTTTCCAAGATGGCTCACTTTATTCCCCTGCCAGGCCTCCCGTCTGCACCCGAGCTGGCTAAAGACTTTATCCGCCACATCTTCCGTCTTCATGGCCTGCCCCTCCACATCGTGTCGGATCGTGGGGTACAGTTCACCTCACGTTTCTGGAGAGCCACTTGTAAATTGCTAGACGTCACCCTGGACTTCTCCTCCGCTTACCACCCACAGTCTAATGGTTAAGTGGAGCGGATCAATCAGATCCTGACCAGCTACCTCCGGCACTTCGTTAATGCCCACCATTCTGACTGGGTGGATCTCCTGCCATGGGCCGAATTCTCTTACAACAATCACCTCGGTGGATAATCCGGCTGCGGAATCTCTTGTTAACAAATTTTCCTCCATGTGGGAGAGTACCCGGTCCGCACTCCTTCAGTCGTCCGAGCGTATGAAAAGACATGCTGACAAAAAACGTCTGGATCCTCCTCAATTCCGTCCAGGGGATAAGGTCTGGCTCTCGTCCAAGTATGTCCGGCTCAAGATTCCTTCCTATAAGTTAGGGCCTCGGTTCATCGGTCCTCTGGAGGTCATCAGTCAGATCAACCCGGTGGCCTATAAATTGAAACTCCCGGCCAACTTGCGGATCCCTAACTCCTTCCATGTATCTCTCCTCAAACCCGTGGTACTTAACTCTTTTTCCAAGTCTACAGGTACGCCTCCTGCTCCGGTTTCCGCTGAAAACGAGTTTGAGGTAGAGAACATTCTGGCCACAAAAAGGGTAAGAGGAAAGACCTTTTTTCTAGTAGATTGGAGGGGGTTTGGTCCTGAAGAGAGAACGTGGGAGCCCCGGGAGAACATCCATGCCCCTCTCATCCTTGCTAAATTTCTGTCTGGCCTAAAAAAAGGGGGGCCTAAAGGGGGGGTACTGTAGCGTCGGCGTCCCTGCCCTCTGCTAGGCAGGGACGCTGTTCCCCTCACCTCTCCGCTCCGAGCCCGGCGTCCTCCTCCCGCTCTGCTGGCAGCGCGCGCTCCTTCCCGGCCACGGTGCTTAGGGCGTGCGCGCGCGCGCTCCCCCCCACTTAGAGGGGCTGCGCGCGCCGTCCTAGGAGTCCCCGGCCAATGGCCGGAGGACTTCACCATATATAAGGCACCTCCTCCAAAATGGAGGTGCCCGAGCAATGTTGTTGCACTGTTCAATACTCTGCTTCAGCCCTCAGGTCCCGTTTCCAGTTACCTGCCAGTTACCTGCCAGTTTCCTGCCAGTGTGCTGTCTGATTCCTGCCTGTTATCCGCTTACCTGCTTGCTACCCTGAGGTCCGACGGTCTGCCTTCCAACACCTGTCAGTCTGTCTATGGACCAGCTTGCCCGCTCACCTGGGAGCACTCACCTGCTACCTGTCTGCTAGCCTACCTGCAGGCTCCGCTGTCACGTGCTGTGACCACCTGCCAGTCCAGAGACTCTTGCCTGCTCACCTGGGAGCGCTCACCTGCTACTCGCCTGTTAGCCTACCTGGAGGCTCCACCGTCACGTGCTGTGACCACCTGCCAGTCCAGAGACTCTCGCCTGCTCATCTGGGAGCACACTTCTGCCATCTGCCTGCTAGCCTACCTGGAGGCTCAGCCGTCACAGGTCGTACCTACCCTTTACCCAGAGACTGTCCCGGTCACGTGCCGTGACCTCCTGCCCGTTTACCCAGAGACTGTCCCGGTCACTTGCCGTGACCTCCTGTCCGTTCACCCAGAGACTGCCCCGGTCACTTGCTGTGACCTCCTGCCCGTTTACCCAGAGACTGTCCCGGTCACCTGCTGTGACTACCTGCCTGTCTTCCCTGGTCGCCACCCGCTTCCTTACAAGGACCGACCCCTTGTATAAGTTGCTCAGAGGTTCCGCCTCCCAGACCCGTTACAGGCTACTTCACCCACAGAGTTGTCATCCCCATGGGTGCATGTCACCTGCAGCAGTGCTCAGAAAGGATCACCACAGAGGCTAATTCACCCACAGGGGTGTCATCCCCATGGGTGCATGTCACCTGTAGCAGTGCTCAGTAAGTATCACCCCAGAGGGTGACTCACTCACAGGGTTGTCATCCCCACGGGTGCATGTCACCTGCAGCGATGGTCAATAAGGATCACCCCAGAGGCTGACTCACCTACAGAGGTGTCATCCCCACGGGTGCATGTCACCTGAAGCGTTGCTCAGTAATTATCACCCCAGAGGCTGACTCACCCACAGAGGTGTCATCCACATGGGTGCATGTCACCTGCTGCGACGGTCAGTAAGGAACACCCCAGAGGCTGACCCACCTACAGAGGTGTCATCCCCATGGGTGCTTGTCACCTGCAGCGATGGTCAGTAAGGATCACCCCAGAGGCTTACTCACCCACAAAGGTGTCATCCCCACGGGTGCATGTCACCTTCAGCGATGGTCAGTAAGGATCACCCCAGAGGCTGACTCACTCACAGAGGTGTCATCCTCATGGGTGCATGTCACCTGCAGCTGTGCTCAGTAAGGATCACCAAAGAGGCTGACTCACTCACTGAGGTGTCATCCCCATGGGTGCATGTCACCTGCAGCAGTGCTCAGTAAGGATCACCCCAGAGGCTGACTCACCAACAGGGGTGTCATCCCCATGGGTGCATGTCACCTGCAGCAGTGCTCAGTAAGGATCACCCCAGAGGCTGACTCAGCCACAGGGTTGTCATTCTCATGGGTGCATGTAACCTGCAGCGTTGCTCAGTAAGGGATCACCTCAGAGGCTGACTCACTCACAGGGGTGTCATCACCATGGGTGCTTGTCACCTGCAGCTGTGCTCAGTTAGGATCACCCCAGAGGCTGACTCACTCACAGAGGTGTCATCCCCACGGGTGCATGTCACCTGCAGCGGTGCTCAGTAACAATCACCCCAGAGGCTGACTCACCCACAGGGGTGTTATCCCCATGGGTGCAAGTCACCTGCAGCGCTGCTCAATAAGAATCAACCCAGAGATTGTCTCACCCAAAGGGGTGAAATCCCCATGGGTGCATGTCACCTGTAGCGATGCTTCGCAAGGATCACCCCAGAGGCTGACTCACTCACAGGGGTGTCATCCCCACTGGTGCATGTCACCTGCAGCGATGGTCAGTAAGGATCACCCCAGAGGCTGACTCACCTACAGAGGTGTCATCCCCACGGGTGCAGGTCACCTGCAGCGATGGTCAGTAAGGATCACCCCAGAGGCTGACTCACCCCCAGAGGTGTCATCCCCACGGATGCATTTCACCTTCAGCGATGGTCAGTAAGGATCATCCCAGAGGCTTACTCACCCACAGGGATGTTATCCTCTCGGGTGCATGTCACCTTCAGCGATGGTCAGTAAGGATCACCCCAGAGGCTGACTCACCCACAGTGGTGTCATCCCCATGGGTGCATGTCACCTGCAGCTGTGCTCAGTAAGGATCACCCCAGAGATTGACTCACCCACAGGAGTGTCATACCCATCGGTGCAGGTCACCTGCAGCAGTGCTCAGAAAGGATCACCCCAGAGATTGTCTCACCCACAGGGTTGAAATCCCCATGGGTGCAAGTCACCTACAGCGCTGCTAAATAAGGATCACCCCTGAGATAGTCTCACCCACAGGGATGAAATCCGCATGGGTGCATGTCACCTGTAGCGATGCTTAGTAAGGATCGCCCCAGAGGCTGACTCACTCACAGTAGTGTCACCCCCATGGGTGCATGTCACCTGCAGCGGTGCTTAGTAAGGATCACCCCAGAGGCTGACTCACTCACAGTAGTGTCACCCCCATGGTTGCATGTCACCTGCAGCGGTGCTTAGTAAGGATCACCCCAGTGGCTGCCTCACCCACAGAGGTGACATCCCCATGGGTTCATGTCACCTGCAGCAGTGCTCAATACGGATCACCCCAGAGGCTGCCTCACCCACAGGGATGTCATCCCCATGGGTGCATGTCACCTGCAGCAGTGCTCAGTAAGAATCACCCCAGAGGCTGACTCACCCACAGGGGTGTTATCCCCATGGGTGCATTTCACGTGCAGCAGTGCTCAGTAAGGATCACCGCAGAGGCTAACTCACCCACAGGAGTGTCATCCCCATGGGTGCATGTCACCTGCAGCAGAACTCAGTAAAGATCACCCCAGAGGCTGACTCACCCACAGGTGTGTAATCCCCATGTGTGCATGTCACCTGCAGCAGTGCTCAGTAAGGATCACCTCAGAGGCTAATTCACCCACAGAGGTGTCATCCCCATTGGTGCATGTCACCTGCAGCAATGGTCAGTAAGGATCACCCTAGAGGCTGACTCACCCACAGAGGTGTCATCTCCACGGGTGCACGTCACATGCAGCGATGCTCAGTAAGGATCACCCCAGAGGCTGACTCACCCACAGAGGTGTCATCCCCAAGGGTGCATGTCACCTTCAACGATGGCCAGTAAGGATCAACCGAGAGGCTTACTCACCCACAGGGGTTTTATCCCCACGGGTGCATGTCACCTTCAGCGATGGTCAGTAAAGATCACCCCAGAGGCTGACTCACCCACAGTGGTATCATCCCCATGGGTACATGTCACCTGCTGCGTTGCTCAGTTAGGATCACCCTAGAGGCTGACTCACCCACAGTGTTGTCATTCCCATGGGTGCATGTCACCTGCAGCGGTGCTCAGTTAGGATCACCCCAGAGGCGGACTCACCCACAGGGGTGTCATCCCCAAGGGTGCATGTCACATGCAGCAGTGCTCAGTAAGGTTCACCCCAGAGGCTACTTCACCCACAAAGGTGTCATCCCCATGGGTGCATGTCACCTGTAGCAGTGCTCAGAAATGATCACCCCAGAGGCTAATTCACCCACAGGGGTGTCATCCCCATGGGTGCATGTCACCTGTAGCAGTGCTCAGTAAGGATCACCCCAGAGGCTGACTCACTCACAGGGGTTTCATCCCCACGGGTGCATGTCACCTGCAGCGATGGTCAATAAGGATCACCTCAGAGACTGACTCACCTACAGAGGTGTTATCCCCACGGGCGCATGTCACCTGAAGCGGTGCTCAGTAATTATCACCCCAGAGGCTGACTCACCCACAGAGGTGTTATTCACATGGGTGCCTGTCACCTGCAGCGATGGTCAGTAAGGAACACCCCAGAGGCTGACTCACCTACAGAGGTGTCATCCCCATGGATACTTGTCACCTGCAGCGATGGTCAGTAAGGATCACCCCAGAGGCTTACTCACCCACAAAGGTGTCATCCCCACGGGTGCATGTCACCTTCAGCGATTGTCAGTAAGTATCATCCCAGAGGCTGACTCACCCACAGGGGTTTTATCCCCACGGGTGCATATCACCTTCAGCGATGGTCAGTAAGGATCACCCCAGAGGCTGACTCACCCTCACTGGTGTCATCCCCATGGGTGCATGTCACCTGCAGCGGTGCTCAGTTAGGATCACCATAGAGTCTTACTCACCCACAGTGGTGTCATTCCCATGGGTGCATGTCACCTGCAGCGGTGCTCAGTTAGAATCACCCCAGAGGCTGACTCACCCACAGAGGTGTTATCCCCACGGGTGCATGTCACCTTCAGCGATGGTCAGTAAGGATCACTCCAGAGGCTGACTCACCCACAGTGGTGTCATTCCCATGGGTGCAAGTCACCTGCAGCGGTGCTCAGTTAGGATCACCCCAGAGGCTGACTCACCCACAGTGGTGTCATCCCCATGGGTGCATGTCACCTGCAGCAGTGCTCAGTAAGGATCACCCCAGAGATTGTCTCACCCACAGGGGTGTCATCCCCATGGGTGCAAGTCACCTGCAGCGCTGTTCAATAAGAATCACCCCAGAGATTGTCTCACCCAAAGAGGTGAAATCCCCATGGGTGCATGTCACCTGTAGTGATGCTTAGTAAGGATCACCCCAGAGGCTGACTCACTCACAGGGGTGTCATCCCCACTGGTGCATGTCACCTGCAGCGATGGTCAGTAAGGATCACCCCAGAGGATGACTCACCTACAGAGGTGTTATCCCCACGGGTGCAGGTCACCTGCAGCGATGGTCAGTAAGGATCACCCTAGAGGCTGACTCACCCCCAGAAGTGTCATCCCCACGGGTGCATGTCACCTTCAACGATGGTCAGTAAGGATCATCCCAGAGGCTGACTCACCCACAGGGGTGTCATCCCCACGGGTGCATGTCACCTGCAGCGGTGCTCAGTAAGGATAGGCTGGGTCACCCACAGGGGTGTCATCCCCATAGGTGCATGTCACCTGCAGCAGTGCTCAGTAAGTATCACCCCAGAGGCTGGGTCACCCACAGGGGTGTCATCCCCATGGGTGCATGTCTCCTGCAGCGGTGCTCAGTAAGCATCACCCCAGAGGCTGACTCACCCACAGAAGTGTCATCCCCACGGGTGCATGTCACCTGCAGCGGTGCTCAGTAAGGATCACACCAGAGGCTTACTCAACCACAGGGTGTTATCCCCACGGGTGCATGTCACCTTCAGCGATGGTCACTAAGGATCACCCCAGAGGCTTACTCACCCAAAGAGGTGTCATCCCCACGGGTACATGTCACCTGCAGCGTTGCTCAGTAATGATCACCCCATAGGCTGACTCACCCACAGAGGTGTCATCCCCATGGGTGCATGTCACCTGCAGCGGTGCTCAGTAAGGATCACGCCAGAGGCTGACTCACCCACATGGGTGTCATCCCCATGGGTGCATGTCACCTTCAGTGATTGTCAGTAAGGATCACCCCAGAGGCTGACTCACCCACAGGGGTGTCATCGCCATGGGTTCAAGTCACCTGCAGCAGTTCTCAGTAAGGATCACCCCAGAGATTTTCTCAGCCACAGGGGTGAAATCCCCATGGGTGCATGTCACCTGTAGCGATACTCAGTAAGGATCACCCCAGAGGCTTACTCACCTACAGAGGTGTTATCCCCATGTCACCTGCAGCGGTGCTCAATAAGGATTACCCCAGAGGCTGACTCACTCACAGAGGTGTCATCTCCATGGGTGCATGTCACCTGCAGCGGTGCACAGTAAGGATCACCCCAGAGGCTGACTCACCCACAGAGGTGTCATCCCCATCGGTGCATGTCTCCTCCAGCGGTGCTCAGTAAGGATCACCCCAGAGGTTGACTCACCCAAAGAGGTGTCATCCCCATGGGTGCATGTCACCTGCAGCGGTGCTCAGTAAGAAGCACGCCAGAGGCTGACTCACCCACAGGGGTGTTATCCCTATCGGTGCATGTCTCCTCCAGCGGTACTCAGTAAGGATAACCCCAGAGGCTGACTCACTCAAAGAGGTGTCATCCCCATGGGTGCATGTCAGCTGCAGCACTGCTGATTAAGGATCACCTCAGAGGCTTACTCACCCACAGGGGTGTCATCCCCACAGGTTCATGTCACCTGCAGTGGTGCTCAGTAATGATCACCCCAAAGGCTGACTCACCCACAGAGGTGTCATCCCCATGGGTGCATGTCACCTGCAGCTGTGCACAGTAAGGATCACCCCAGAGGCTGACTCACTCACAGAGGTGTCATCCCCATGGGTGCATGTCACCTGCAGCTGTGCTCAGTAAGGATCACCCCAGAGGCTGACTCACTCACAGGGGTGTCATCCCCATGGGTGCATGTCACCTGCAGCGATGGTCAGTAGGGATCACCCCAGAGGCTGACTCACCTACAGAGGTGTCATCCCCTCGGGTGCATGTCACCTGCAGCAATGGTCAGTTAGGATCACCCCAGAGGCTGACTCACCCACAGTGGTGTCATTCCCATGGGTGCATATCACCTGCAGCGGTGCTCAGTTAGGATCACCCCAAAGGCTGACTCACCCTCAGGGATGTTATCCACACGGGTGCATGTCACCTTCAGCGATGGTCAGTAAGGATCACTCCAGAGGCTGACTCACCCAAAGTGGTGTCCTCCCCATGGGTGCATGTCACCGGCAGCGGTGCTCAGTTAGGATCACCCCAGAGGCTGACTCACCCACAGAGGTGTCATTCCCATGGGTGCATGTCACCTGCAGCGGTGCTCAGTTAGGATCACCCCAGTGGCTGACTCACCCACAGTGGTGTCATCCCCATGGGTGCATGTCACCTGCAGCGTTGCTCAGTTAGGATCACCCCAGATTCTGGCTCACCCACAGGGTTGTCATCCCCATGGGTGCATGTCACCTGCAGCATTGCTCCGTAATGATCACCCCAGAGGCTGACTCACTCACAGAGGTGTCATCCCCATGGGTGCATGTCACCTGCAGCGGTGCTCAGTAAGGATCACCCCAGAGGCTGACTCACTCACAGAGATGTCATCCCCATGGGTGTATGTCATCTGCAGCTCAGTGAGGATCACCAAAGAGGCTGACAAACTCTCAGAGGTGTCATCTCCATGGGTGCATGTCACCTGCAGCGGTGCTCAGTAATGATCACCCCAGAGGCTGAATCACTCATAGAGGTGTCATCACCATGGGTGCATGTCACCTGCAGCGGTGCTCAGTAAGGATCACCCCAGAGGCTGACTGACTAACAGAGGTGTCATCCCTATGGGTGCATGTCACCTGCAGCGATGCTCAGTAAGGATCACCCCAGAGGCTGACTCACTCTCAGAGGTGTCATCCCCATGGGTGCATGTCACCTGCAGCGATGCTCAGCATTGATCACCCCAGAGGCTGGATCACCCACAGGGTAGTCATCCCCATGGGTGCATGTCACCTGCAGCTGTGCTCAGTAAGGATCACCCCAGAGGATGACTCACCCACAGATGTGTCATCCTCATGGGTACATGTCACCTTCAGCGATGGTTAGTAAGGATCACCCCAGAGGCTTACTCACTCACAGGGGTGTCATCCCCACAGGTTCATGTCACCTGCAGTGGTGCTCAGTAATGATCACCCCAGAGGCTGACTCACCCACAGTGGGGTCATTCCCATGGGTGCTAGTCACCTGCAGCGGTGCTCAGTTAGGATCACCCCAGAGGCTGACTCACCCATATTGGTGTCATCCCCATGGGTGCATGTCACCTGCAGCGGTGCTCAGTTAGGATCACCCCAGAGGCTGACTCACCCACAGGGGTGTCATCCCTATGGGTGCATGTCACCTGCAGCAGTGCTCAGTAAGGATCACCTCAGTGGCTGACTCACCCACAGGGGTGTCATCCCCATGGGTGCATGTCACCTGCAGCAGTGCTCAGTAAGGATCACCCCAGAGATTGTCTCACCCACAGGGGTGTCATCCCCATGGGTGCAAGTCACCTGCAGCTCTGCTCAATAAGAATCACCCCAGAGATTGTCTCACCCAAAGAGGTGAAATCCCCAAGGGTGCATGTCACCTGTAGCGATGCTTAGTAAGGATCACCCCAGAGGCTGACTCACTCACAGGGGTGTCATCCCCACTGGTGCATGTCACCAGCAGCGATGGTCAGTAAGGATCACCCCAGAGGCTGACTCACGTACAGAGGTGTCATCCCCACGGGTGCAGGTCACCTGCAGCGATGGTCAGTAAGGATCACCCCAGATGCTGACTCACCCCCAGAGGTGTCATCCCCACGGGTGCATGTCACCTTCAGCGATGGTCAGTAAGGATCATCCCAGAGGCTGACTCACCCACAGGGGTGTTATCCTCACGGGTGCATGTCACCTTCAGCGATGGTCTGTAAGGATCACCCCAGAGGCTGACTCACCCACAGTGGTGTCATCCCCTTGGGTGCATGTCACCTGCAGCTGTGCTCAGTTAGGATCACCCCAGAGATTGACTCACCCACATGGGTGTCATACCCATCGGTGCAGGTCACCTGCAGCAGTGCTCAGGAAGGATCACCCCAGAGATTGACTCACCCACAGGGTTGAACTCCCCATGGGTGCATGTTACCTGCAGCGGTGCTTAGTAAGGATCACCCCAGAGGCTGACTCACCCACAGAGGTGTCATCCCCATGGGTGCATGTCACCTGCAGCGGTGCTCAGTAACGATCACCCCAGAGGCTGTCTCACTCACAGGGGTGTCATCCCCAAGGGTGCATGTCACCTGCAGCAGTCCTCAGTAAGGATTACCCCAGAGATTGTCTCACCCACAGGGTTGAAATCCCCATGGGTGCAAGTCACCTACAGCGCTGCTCAATAAGGATCACCCCAGAGATTGTCTCACCCACAGGGGTGAAATCCGCATGGGTGCATGTCACCTGTAGCGATGCTTAGTAAGAATCACCCCAGAGGCTGACTCACTCACAGGGGTGTCATCCCCAGGGGTGCATGTCAGCGGCAGCGATGTTCAGTAAGGATCACCCCAGAGGTTGACTCACCCACAGGGGTGTCATCCTCAAGGGTGCATGTCACCTTCAGCGATGGTTAGTAAGGATCACCCCAGAGGCTTACTCACTCACAGGGGTGTCATCCCCACAGGTTCATGTCACCTGCAGTGGTGCTCAGTAATGATCACCCAAGAGGCTGACTCACCCACAGAGGTGTCATCCCCATAGGTGCATGTCACCTGCAGCTGTGCTCAGTAAGGATCACCCCATAGGCTGACTCACTCACAGGGGTGTCATCCCCATAGGTGCATGTGTCCTGCAGCGGCGGTGCTCAGTAAGGATCACCCCAGAGGCTGACTCACCCACAGAGGTGTCATCCCCATGGTTGCATGTCTCCTGCAGCGGTGCTCAGTAAGGATCACCCCATAGGCTGATCCACCCACAGAGGTGTCATCCCCATGGGTGCATGTCACCTGCAGCGATGGTCAGTAGGGATCACCCCAGAGGCTGACTCACCTACAGAGGTGTCATCCCCTCGGGTGCATGTCACCTGCAGAGATGGTCAGTAAGGATCACCCCAGAGGCTGACTCACCCACAGAGGTGTCATCCCCACGGGTGCATGTCACCTTCAGCGATGGTCAGTAAGGATCATCCCAGAGGCTGACTCACTCACAGGGGTGTTTATCCCCACAGGTGCATTTCACCTTCAGCGATGGTCAGTAAGGATCACCCCAGAGGCTGACTCACCCACACTGGTGTCATCCCCATGTGTGCATGTCATCTGCAGCAGTGCTCAGTTAGAATCACCCCAGAGGCTGACTCACCCGCAGTGGTGTCATTCCCATGGGTGCATATCACCTGCAGCGGTGCTCAGTTAGGATCACACCAAAGGCTGACTCACCCACAGGGATGTTATCCCCACGGGTGCATGTCACCTTCAGCGATGGTCAGTAAGGATCACTCCAGAGGCTGACTCACCCACAGTGGTGTCATCCCCATGGGTGCATGTCACCGGCAGCGGTGCTCAGTTAGTATCATCCCAGAGGCTGACTCACCCACAGAGGTGTCATTCCCATGGGTGCATGTCACCTGCAGCGGTGCTCAGTTAGGATCACCCCAGTGGCTGACTCACCCACAGTGGTGTCATCCCCATGGGTGCATGTCACCTGCAGCGGTGCTCAGTTAGAATCACCTCAGATTGTGGCTCACCCACAGGGGTGTCATCCCCATGGGTGCATGTCACCTGCAGCAGTGCTCAGTAAGGATCACCTCAGTGGCTGACTCACCCACAGTGGTGTCATCCCCATGGGTGCATGTCACCTGCAGCTGCGCTCAGTAAAGATCACCCCAGAGATTGACTCACCCACAGGGGTGTCATCCCCATGGGTGCATGTCACCTGCAGCAGTGCTCAGTAAGGATCACCTCAGTGGCTGACTCACCCACAGTGGTGTCATCCCCATGGGTGCATGTCACCTGCAGCTGTGCTCAGTAAGGATCACCCCAGAGATTGACTCACCCACAGGGGTGTCATACCAATCGGTGCAGGTCACCTGCAGCAGTGCTCAGAAAGGATCACCCCAGAGATTGTCTCACCCACAGGGTTGAAATCCCCATGGGTTCATGTTACCTGCAGCGGTGCTCAGTAAGTATCACCCAAGAGGCTGACTCACCCACTTGGGTGTCATCCCCATGGGTGCAAGTCACCTACAGCGCTGCTCAATAAGGATCACCCCTGAGATTGTCTCACCCACAGTGATGAAATCCGCATGGGTGCATGTCACCTGTAGCGATGCTTAGTAAGGATCACCCCAGAGGCTGGCTCACTCACAGGGGTTTCATCGGCACGGTTGCATGTCAGCCAGCGGCAGAGATTCTCATTAAGGATCATCCCAGACGTTGACTCACCCACAGTGGTGTCATCCTCAAGGGTGCATGTCACCTTCAGCGATGGTTAGTAAGGATCACCCCAGAGTCTTACTCACCAACAGGCGTGTCATCCCCACAGGTTCATGTCACCTGCAGTGGTGCTCAGTAATGAACACCCCAGAGTCTGACTCACCCACAGAAGTGTCATCCCCATGGGTGCATGTCACCTGCAGCGGTGCTCAGTAAGGATCACCCCAGAGGCTGACTCACTCACAGGGGTGTCATCCCCATGGGAGCATGTCTACTGCAGCGGCCGTGCTCAGTAAGGATCAACCCAGAGGCTGACTCACCCACAGAGTTGTCATCCACATGGGTGCAGGTGTCCTGCAGCGGTGCTCGGTAAGCATCACCCCATAGGCTGACTCACCCACAGAGGTGTCATCCCCATGGGTGCATGTCACCTGCAGCGATGGTCAGTAAGGATCACCCCAGAGGATGACTCACTTACAGAGGTGTCATCCCCTCGGGTGCATGTCACCTGCAGCGATGGTCAGTAAGGATCACCCCAGAGGCTGACTCACCCACAGAGGTGTCATCCCCACGGGTGCATGTCTCCTGCAGCGGTGCTCAGTAAGGATCACCCCATAGGCTGACTCACCCACAGAGGTGTCATCCCCATGGGTGCAAGTCACCTGCAGCGATGGTCAGTAGGGATCACGCCAGAGGCTGACTCACCTACAGAGGTGTCATCCCCTCGGGTGCATGTCACCTGCAGCAATGGTCAGTTAGGATCACCCCAGAGGCTGACTCACCCACAGTGGTGTCATTCCCATGGGTGCATATCACCTGCAGCGGTGCTCAGTTAGGATCACCCCAAAGACTGACTCACCCACAGGGATGTTATCCACACGGGTGCATGTCACCTTCAGCGATGGTCAGTAAGGATCACTCCAGAGGCTGACTCACCCAAAGTGGTGTCCTCCCCATGGGTGCATGTCACCGGCAGCGGTGCTCAGTTAGGATCATCCCAGAGGCTGACTCACCCACAGAGGTGTCATTCCCATGGGTGCATGTCACCTGCAGCGGTGCTCAGTTAGGATCACCCCAGTGGCTGACTCACCCACAGTGGTGTCATCCCCATGGGTGCATGTCACCTGCAGCGGTGCTCAGTTAGGATCACCCCAGATTCTGGCTCACCCACAAGGTTGTCATCCCCATGGGTGCATGTCACCTGCAGCATTGCTCCGTAATGATCACCCCAGAGGCTGACTCACTCACAGAGGTGTCATCCCCATGGGTGCATGTCACCTGCACCGGTGCTCAGTAAGGATCACCCCAGAGGCTGACTCACTCACAGAGATGTCATCCCCATGGGTGTATGTCATCTGCAGCGGTGCTCAGTAAGGATCACCAAAGAGGCTGACAAACTCTCAGAGGTGTCATCTCCATGGGTGCATGTCACCTGCAGCGGTGCTCAGTAATGATCACCCCAGAGGCTGAATCACTCATAGAGGTGTCATCACCATGGGTGCATGTCACCTGCAGCGGTGCTCAGTAAGGATCACCCCAGAGGCTGACTCACTAACAGAGGTGTCATCCCCATGGGTGCATGTCACCTGCAGCGATGCTCAGTAAGGATCACCCCAGAGGCTGACTCACTCTCAGAGGTGTCATCCCCATGGGTGCATGTCACCTGCAGCGATGCTCAGCATTGATCACCCCAGAGGCTGGATCACCCACAGGGGAGTCATCCCCATGGGTGCATGTCACCTGCAGCTGTGCTCAGTAAGGATCACCCCAGAGGATGACTCACCCACAGATGTGTCATCCTCATGGGTGCATGTCACCTTCAGCGATGGTTAGTAAGGATCACCCCAGAGGCTTACTCACTCACAGGGGTGTCATCCCCACAGGTTCATGTCACCTGCAGTGGTGCTCAGTAATGATCACCCCAGAGGCTGACTCACCCACAGTGGGGTCATTCCCATGGGTGCTAGTCACCTGCAGCGGTGCTCAGTTAGGATCACCCCAGAGGCTGACTCACCCATATTGGTGTCATCCCCATGGGTGCATGTCACCTGCAGCGGTGCTCAGTTAGGATCACCCCAGAGGCTGACTCACCCACAAGGGTGTCATCCCCATGGGTGCATGTCACCTGCAGCAGTGCTCAGTAAGGATCACCTCAGTGGCTGACTCACCCACAGGGGTGTCATCCCCATGGGTGCATGTCACCTGCAGCGGTGCTCAGTAAGGATCACCCCAGAGATTGTCTCTCCCACAGGGGTGTCATCCCCATGGGTGCAAGTCACCTGCAGCTCTGCTCAATAAGAATCACCCCAGAGATTGTCTCACCCAAAGAGGTGAAATCCCCAAGGGTGCATGTCACCTGTAGCGATGCTTAGTAAGGATCACCCCAGAGGCTGACTCACTCACAGGGGTGTCATCCCCACTGGTGCATGTCACCAGCAGCGATGGTCAGTAAGGATCACCCCAGAGGCTGACTCACCTACAGAGGTGTCATCCCCACGGGTGCAGGTCACCTGCAGCGATGGTCAGTAAGGATCACCCCAGATGCTGACTCACCCCCAGAGGTGTCATCCCCACGGGTGCATGTCACCTTCAGCGATGGTCAGTAAGGATCATCCCAGAGGCTGACTCACCCACAGGGGTGTTATCCTCACGGGTGCATGTCACCTTCAGCGATGGTCAGTAAGGATCACCCCAGAGGCTGACTCACCCACAGTGGTGTCATCCCCTTGGGTGCATGTCACCTGCAGCTGTGCTCAGTTAGGATCACCCCAGAGATTGACTCACCCACAGGGGTGTCATACCCATCGGTGCAGGTCACCTGCAGCAGTGCTCAGGAAGAATCACCCCAGAGATTGACTCACCCACAGGGTTGAACTCCCCATGGGTGCATGTTACCTGCAGCGGTGCTTAGTAAGGATCACCCCAGAGGCTGACTCACCCACAGAGGTGTCATCCCCATGGGTGCATGTCACCTGCAGCGGTGCTCAGTTAGGATCACCCCAGAGGCTGACTCACTCAGTGAAGTTTCATCCCCATGGGTGCATGTCTCCTGCAGCGGTGCTCAGTAACGATCACCCCAGAGGCTGTCTCACTCACAGGGGTGTCATCCCCAAGGGTGCATGTCACCTGCAGCAGTCCTCAGTAAGGATTACCCCAGAGATTGTCTCACCCACAGGGTTGAAATCCCCATGGGTGCAAGTCACCTACAGCGCTGCTCAATAAGGATCACCCCAGAGATTGTCTCACCCACAGGGGTGAAATCCGCATGGGTGCATGTCACCTGTAGCGATGCTTAGTAAGAATCACCCCAGAGGCTGACTCACTCACAGGGGTGTCATCCCCAGGGGTGCATGTCAGCGGCAGCGATGTTCAGTAAGGATCACCCCAGAGGTTGACTCACCCACAGGGGTGTCATCCTCAAGAGTGCATGTCACCTTCAGCGATGGTTAGTAAGGATCACCCCAGAGGCTTACTCACTCACAGGGGTGTCATCCCCACAGGTTCATGTCACCTGCAGTGGTGCTCAGTAATGATCACCCCAGAGGCTGACTCACCCACAGAGGTGTCATCCCCATAGGTGCATGTCACCTGCAGCTGTGCTCAGTAAGGATCACCCCATAGGCTGACTCACTCACAGGGGTGTCATCCCCATAGGTGCATGTGTCCTGCAGCGGCGGTGCTCAGTAAGGATCACCCCAGAGGCTGACTCACCCACAGAGGTGTCATCCCCATGGTTGCATGTCTCCTGCAGCGGTGCTCAGTAAGGATCACCCCATAGGCTGATCCACCCACAGAGGTGTCATCCCCATGGGTGCATGTCACCTGCAGCGATGGTCAGTAGGGATCACCCCAGAGGCTGACTCACCTACAGAGGTGTCATCCCCTCGGGTGCATGTCACCTGCAGAGATGGTCAGTTAAGGATCACCCCAGAGGCTGACTCACCCACAGAGGTGTCATCCCCACGGGTGCATGTCACCTTCAGCGATGGTCAGTAAGGATCATCCCAGAGGCTGACTCACTCACAGGGGTGTTTATCCCCACAGGTGCATGTCACCTTCAGCGATGGTCAGTAAGGATCACCCCAGAGGCTGACTCACCCACACTGGTGTCATCCCCATGTGTGCATGTCATCTGCAGCAGTGCTCAGTTAGGATCACCCCAGAGATTGACTCACCCACAGGGGTGTCATACCCATCGGTGCAGGTCACCTGCAGCAGTGCTCAGGAAGGATCACCCCAGAGATTGACTCACCCACAGGGTTGAACTCCCCATGGGTGCATGTTACCTGCAGCGGTGCTTAGTAAGGATCACCCCAGAGGCTGACTCACCCACAGAGGTATCATCCCCATGGGTGCATGTCACCTGCAGCGGTGCTCAGTTAGGATCACCCCAGAGGCTGACTCACTCAGTGAAGTTTCATCCCCATGGGTGCATGTCTCCTGCAGCGGTGCTCAGTAACGATCACCCCAGAGGCTGTCTCACTCACAGGGGTGTCATCCCCAAGGGTGCATGTCACCTGCAGCAGTCCTCAGTAAGGATTACCCCAGAGATTGTCTCAACCACAGGGTTGAAATCCCCATGGGTGCAAGTCACCTACAGCGCTGCTCAATAAGGATCACCCCAGAGATTGTCTCACCCACAGGGGTGAAATCCGCATGGGTGCATGTCACCTGTAGCGATGCTTAGTAAGGATCACCCCAGAGGCTGACTCACCCGCAGTGGTGTCATTCCCATGGGTGCATATCACCTGCAGCGGTGCTCAGTTAGGATCACACCAAAGGCTGACTCACCCACAGGGATGTTATCCCCACGGGTGCATGTCACTTTCAGCGATGGTCAGTAAGGATCACTCCAGAGGCTGACTCACCCACAGTGGTGTCATCCCCATGGGTGCATGTCACCGGCAGCGGTGCTCAGTTAGTATCATCCCAGAGGCTGACTCACCCACAGAGGTGTCATTCCCATGGGTGCATGTCACCTGCAGCGGTGCTCAGTTAGGATCACCCCAGTGGCTGACTCACCCACAGTGGTGTCATCCCCATGGGTGCATGTCACCTGCAGCGGTGCTCAGTTAGGATCACCTGGGATTGTGGCTCACCCACAGGGGTGTCATCCCCATGGGTGCATGTCACCTGCAGCAGTGCTCAGTAAGGATCACCTCAGTGGCTGACTCACCCACAGTGGTGTCATCCCCATGGGTGCATGTCACCTGCAGCTGCGCTCAGTAAAGATCACCCCAGAGATTGACTCACCCACAGGGGTGTCATCCCCATGGGTGCATGTCACCTGCAGCAGTGCTCAGTAAGGATCACCTCAGTGGCTGACTCACCCACAGTGGTGTCATCCCCATGGGTGCATGTCACCTGCAGCTGTGCTCAGTAAGGATCACCCCAGAGATTGACTCACCCACAGGGGTGTCATACCCATCGGTGCAGGTCACCTGCAGCAGTGCTCAGAAAGGATCACCCCAGAGATTGTCTCACCCGCAGGGTTGAAATCCCCATGTGTTCATGTTACCTGCAGCGGTGCTCAGTAAGTATCACCCAAGAGGCTGACTCACCCACAGGGGTGTCATCCCCATGGGTGCAAGTCACCTACAGCGCTGCTCAATAAGGATCACCCCTGAGATTGTCTCACCCACAGTGATGAAATCCGCATGGGTGCATGTCACCTGTAGCGATGCTTAGTAAGGATCACCCCAGAGGCTGGCTCACTCACAGGGGTTTCATCCCCACGGTTGCATGTCAGCCAGCGGCAGAGATTCTCATTAAGGATCATCCCAGACGTTGACTCACCCACAGGGGTGTCATCCTCAAGGGTGCATGTCACCTTCAGCGATGGTTAGTAAGGATCACCCCAGAGTCTTACTCACCAACAGGCGTGTCATCCCCACAGGTTCATGTCACCTGCAGTGGTGCTCAGTAATGAACACCCCAGAGTCTGACTCACCCACAGAAGTGTCATCCCCATGGGTGCATGTCACCTGCAGCGGTGCTCAGTAAGGATCACCCCAGAGGCTGACTCACTCACAGGGGTGTCATCCCCATGGGAGCATGTCTACTGCAGCGGCCGTGCTCAGTAAGGATCAACCCAGAGGCTGACTCACCCACAGAGTTGTCATCCACATGGGTGCAGGTGTCCTGCAGCGGTGCTCGGTAAGGATCACCCCATAGGCTGACTCACCCACAGAGGTGTCATCCCCATGTGTGCATGTCACCTGCAGCGATGGTCAGTAAGGATCACCCCAGAGGCTGACTCACCCACAGAGGTGTTATCCCCACGGGTGCATGTCACCTGCAGCAGTGCTCAGTAAGGATCACCCTAGAGGCTGACTCAATCACAGAGGTGTCATTCCCATGGGTGCATGTCACCTGCAGCGATGGTCAGTAAGGATCACCCCAGAGGTTGACTCACCCACAGAGGTGTCATCCCCACGCTTGCATGTCACCTGCAGCGATGGTCAGTAAGGATCACCCCAGAGGCTGATTCACCCACAGGGGTGTCATCCCCATGGGTGCAAGTCACCTGCAGCAGTGCTCAGTAAGGATCACCCAAGAGATTGTCTCACCCACATGGGTGAAATCCCCATGGGTGCATGTCACCTGCAGCGGTGCTCAGTAAGGATCACCCCATAGGCTGTCTTACCCACAGGGGTGTCATCCCCATGGGTGCAAGTCACCTGCAGCGCTGCTCAATAAGGATCACCCCAGAGATTGTCTCACCCACAGGGGTGAAACCCCCATGGTTGCATGTCACCTGTAGCGATGCTTAGTAAGGATCACCCCAAAGGCTGACTCGCTTAAAGGTGTGTCATCCGCACGGGTGCATGTCACCTGCAGCGATGGTCAGTAAGGATGACAGCAGAGGCTGAGTCACCCACAGGGGAGTCATCCCCAAGGGTGCATGTCACCTTCACCGATGGTCAGTAAGGGTCACCCCAGAGGCTTACTCACCCACAGGGGGATCATCCCGAAGGGTGCATGTCGCCTTCAGCGATGGTCAGTAAGGATCACCCCAGAGGCTTACTCACTCACAGGGGTGTCATCCCCAAGGGTTCATGTCACCTGCAGCGGTGCTCAGTAAGTATCACCCCAGAGGCTGACTCACCCACAGAGGTGTCATCCCCATGGGTGCATGTCACCTGCAGCGGTGCTCAGTAAGGATCACCCCAGATGCTGACTCACCCACAGGGGTGTCATCCCCATGGATGCATGTCACCTGCAGCGGTGCTCAGTAAAGATCACCCCAGAGGTTGACTCACCCACAGAGGTGTCATCTCCATGGGTGCATGTCTCCTGCAGCGGTGCTCAGTAAGCATCACCCCAGAGGCTGACTCACCCACAGAAGTGTCATCCCCACGGGTGCATGTCACCTGCAGCGGTGCTCAGTAAGGATCACACCAGAGGCTTACTCAACCACAGGGTGTTATCCCCACGGGTGCATGTCACCTTCAGCGATGGTCACTAAGGATCACCCCAGAGGCTTACTCACCCAAAGAGGTGTCATCCCCACGGGTACATGTCACCTGCAGCGTTGCTCAGTAATGATCACCCCAGAGGCTGACTCACCCACAGAGGTGTCATCCCCATGGGTGCATGTCACCTGCAGCGGTGCTCAGTAAGGATCACGCCAGAGGCTGACTCACCCACATGGGTGTCATCCCCATGGGTGCATGTCTCCTGCAGCGGTGCTCAGTAAGCATCAGCCCAGAGGCTGACTCACACAGAGAGGTGTCATCCCCATGGGTGCATGTCACCTGCAGCACTGCTCGGTAAGGATCACACCAGAGCATAACTCACCCACAGGGGTGTCATCCCCACGGTTGCATGTCACCTTCAGTGATTGTCAGTAAGGATCACCCCAGAGGCTGACTCACCCACAGGGGTGTCATCCCTATGGGTGCATGTCACCTGCAGCAGTGCTCAGTAAGGATCACCCCAGAGATTCACTCACCCACAGGGGTGTCATCGCCATGGGTGCAAGTCACCTGCAGCAGTTCTCAGTAAGGATCACCCCAGAGATTTTCTCAGCCACAGGGGTGAAATCCCCATGGGTGCATGTCACCTGTAGTGATACTCAGTAAGGATCACCCCAGAGGCTTACTCACCTACAGAGGTGTTATCCCCATGTCACCTGCAGCGGTGCTCAGTAAGGATTACCCCAGAGGCTGACTCACTCACAGAGGTGTCACCTCCATGGGTGCATGTCACCTGCAGCGGTGCTCAGTAAGGATTACCCCAGAGGCTGACTCACTCACAGAGGTGTCACCTCCATGGGTGCATGTCACCTGCAGCTGTGCACAGTAAGGATCACCCCAGAGGCTGACTCACCCACAGAGGTGTCATCCTCATGGGTGCATGTCTCCTCCAGCGGTGCTAAGTAAGGATCACCCCAGAGGTTGACTCACCCAAAGAGGTGTCATCCCCATGGGTGCATGTCACCTGCAGCGGTGCTCAGTAAGAAGCACGCCAGAGGCTGACTCACCCACAGGGGTGTTATCCCTATGGGTGCATGTCTCCTCCAGCGGTACTCAGTAAGGATCACCCCAGAGGCTGACTCACTCAAAGAGGTGTCATCCCCATGGGTGCATGTCAGCTGCAGCACTGCTGATTAAGGATGACCTCAGAGGCTTACTCACCCACAGGGGTGTCATCCCCACAGGTTCATGTCACCTGCAGCTGTGCTCAGTAACGATTACCCCAGAGGCTGACTCACTCACAGGGGTGTCATCCCCATGGGTGCATGTCTCCTGCAGGGTCGGTGCTCAGTAAGGATCACCCCAGAGGCTGACTCTCCCACAGAGGTGTCATCCCCACGGGTGCATATCTCCTGCAGCGGTGCTCAGTAAGGATCACCCCATAGGCTGACTCACCCACAGAGGTGTCATCCCCATGGGTGCATGTCACCTGCAGCGATAGTCAGTAGGGATCACCCCAGAGGCTGACTCACCTACAGAGGTGTCATCCCCTCGGGTGCATGTCACCTGCAGCGATGGTCAGTTAGGATCACCCCAGAGGCTGACTCACCCACAGTGGTGTCATTCCCATGGGTGCATATCACCTGCAGCGGTGCTCAGTTAGGATCACCCCAAAGGCTGACTCACCCACAGGGATGTTATCCACACGGGTGCATGTCACCTTCAGCGATGGTCAGTAAGGATCACTCCAGAGGCTGACTCACCCAAAGTGGTGTCCTCCCCATGGGTGCATGTCACCGGCAGCTGTGCTCAGTTAGGATCACCCCAGTGGCTGACTCACCCACAGTGGTGTCATCCCCATGGGTGCATGTTACCTGCAGCGGTGCTCAGTTAGGATCACCCCAGATTCTGGCTCACCCACAGGGGTGTCATCCCCATGGGTGCATGTCACCTGCAGCATTGCTCCGTAATGATCACCCCAGAGGCTGACTCACTCACAGAGGTGTCGTCCCCATGGGTGCATGTCACCTGCAGCGGTGCTCAGTAAGGATCACCCCAGAGGCTGACTCACTCACAGAGATGTCATCCCCATGGGTGTATGTCATCTGCAGCGGTGCTCAGTAAGGATCACCAAAGAGGCTGACAAACTCACAGAGGTGTCATCTCCATGGGTGCATGTCACCTGCAGCGGTGCTCAGTAATGATCACCCCAGAGGCTGAATCACTCATAGAGGTGTCATCACCATGGGTGCATGTCACCTGCAGCGGTGCTCAGTAAGGATCACCCCAGAGGCTGACTCAGTAACAGAGGTGTCATCCCCATGGGTGCATGTCACCTGCAGCGATGCTCAGTAAGGATCACCCCAGAGGCTGACTCACTCTCAGAGGTGTCATCCCCATGGGTGCATGTCACCTGCAGCGATGCTCAGCATTGATCACCCCAGAGGCTGGATCACCCACAGGGGAGTCATCCCCATGGGTGCATGTCACCTGCAGCTGTGCTCAGTAAGGATCACCCCAGAGGATGACTCACCCACAGATGTGTCATCCTCATGGGTGCATGTCACATGTGTGACACCCCAGGGGTCTGGTTGCCACAGTAATAGAGATATTATGTTTGAGAACAAGTGGGAGGTTTCTCTGGTCATGATCCCTAAACATGCAACACGGTCCGCCCAGACCTGGGAGGGGAGGAATCTGCCCTTTTAAACTGGGTCTGGGGCGGGATTAGAGCAGACAGAGTCAGAGCCTGGAGAGGGAAAGGAAGAACTAGGAGCTCTGTAGGAGCAGTAGCAGAAGTCCAGGGGCTGGAACTGAGCAGAGCTCGCCCTGGACAAGGACACTAAAACCGGACACAGGAGTCCGAGGCTGTGGGGACTGATATACACCCAGCAGCAGAAACCAGCCGGCAGGGGATTCCAGGTCCTCTGGCCATAGAAGCCCGGAGGCTCAGTCACAGAGAAGGGACCAGCGCCGCCATCCTGGAGCGGAGGCTAACAGAAGGCCCCAAGTCACCAGCCATACGGGTGAGCACCACACGGTATACTTAGGGACGTGGGCTACTTGTAACCGCTGACAGCAAGGTAGCCAGGAAGAGTGCAGATAAACGGGGAGGCCTACAACTCCACCTGGCCAGGGGAACTCCTGCTTGCTCCCAGACTGACCAGGCCCCTTATAATAGCCAGTACTCCCGGGAGGGTCTGCCTTGTACCATCAGTAAAGACCCTGAACTGCACCACACGTCTCTGTGATTCCTTGCCGCACCAGCACCATTAGTACTGGGACGCTCACACCATCACTCCCATCATCTCTCACATTAGCTGCCCTGAGGCAATACTCCTCCCGTGGGGAGTTATCCCATACTCGGCTGCGCAACCAACATCAGCCTCAGCGGTCGGCAGCGCAGCGGCGGTCCCCACTGACCGCAATCCACGGGTGGCGTAGTCGGACACTTATTACAACATTTAGACTGCCACTGGTTTGACCACCCTGGGCACGGACCGGGTCACCGCCACGGAGAACTACAACCCCAGCGATCCGGCTCCGGGTATTCTCCCTGCACAGCAGCAGCAGCACAGGCCCAGGGGGCGCGTCAACTTTGGTGTAGTCGGCAGGATTTCGTGCCCGCAACCACCGGGTACTGCGTGCCTGAAAAAGAGACTTTTATACTTACCTGTGGTGAAGTTTCCCGCCGTCCGGAGTCGTTTCCCGCCGTCCGGAGCCGTTTCCCGCCATTAGACGCCATCTTGGACCGTTTCCCGCCGTCTTCTGCCTTCTTCCCGCCATCCGCAGCTGCTTCCCGCCTTCGGACGCCATCTTCGGGACTCCGCACGGGAAGAAGAGGGGCGTGGACGCCGAAAGCGCGCAAGATCCGAAGCTCCGCCCCACGCTCTGACGCTGCGCAAGGTCCTGGAAGGGAAGAAGAGCGACGCTGACGTCATCGGAGCGCGACGCCAGGTCCTCAACCCCGACGATCGACTGCGGAGCCGCGGCCTACGGAAGAAGAGCATCACAAGGTAGGCCACGGTCCACTAGGGGGGAGGAGGATGCCGGACACCGAGGGGAGCTCCACTGCCACAGCCACCGCCAGCGCAGCCGCTGCAGCAGTCATGCCATTCACCATGCCCTATATCCCGGGGGCAACCTGGCTACCCCAGTACTCAGGGGAGTCACATACTCTAAATGACTTTAGAGAAAGACTGGATAGCCTCTTCCAGGTGTACCCCCTCACAGAAGAGCAAAAAGTGAGCATCCTGGTGGCCCAATTAATCGGGGCAGCCCAAAGGGAGGTAAAGTCCTGGCCACCTGGGAGGAAGAGGACTGTCAGAGACATACTAACCCGGCTGAAAGACACATTTGACACCCGCACCTCAGCTGAAATAAAGCTCAGATTTTACGGGTGCAAACAGCGAGCACATGAGAGTATAAGAGACTATGCTTTAAACCTACAAGAGGCCCTGAGAGCCATTAAGCAGGCAGACCCTGACAGCGTGGGAAATGAAGATAAGCTGTTGACTGAACAATTTATTGAGGGTCTACTGTGCAATGCCCACCGAACCCAGTTGCGGGCAATGGCCTTACAGGACCCTGACCTGGACTTTGCACAGTTCAAGGACAGAGCCATCCGGGTGCTCCGAGAACCGGCACCAGGTGGCGCTGTGACCCACAGGCGCTCTGCTATCACTTACCACCAGGAGACAGCGCCCTTGTCTGCAGGGCCTGTGGGAGCTGATGCGCAGGCTTTAAACAGTGACCCGGCTACAGACCTGCACCATCAGGTCCAAGAGCTGACTAAGAGCATTGCCGCGCTAACCAGAACTGTGCAGTCTTTACAGGTCTCTTCTCCAGGAAAGATCCAGCTGGCATCCGGACCGGAGGACGTCCCGTGGCACCGACTGAGGAGGACCCCACCGGCCAGAGGAAGACCCAGCGACAGATACAACGAGGACGGACGACCCATCTGCCGCCGCTGCAATCAACCCGGACATGTGGCAAGGTACTGTCATTTAAACGGGCACAACCTGGGGTAGAGGGCCAACCCCCAGGCATAAGACCATCAGGCCCATCAAACTGGCGTGATAAATACGTAGGGGGACGTCCAATCTTGCCTGTGGTACTGGATGGCATTCCTATGAGTGCCCTACTAGACACTGGGTCACAGGTGACCACCATTCCGTACGTGCTCTTTAAGCAGTACTGGAATGACTCGTACATAACCCGCTACCCAGATGACGACCTGAGTATCATCGCCACCAATGGTCAGCCCGTGCCGCAGGTGGGATTCAAGGAGGTGACCATTAAGATCGGTAAAGTCGAACTGGCGGCACAAGGACTGATTATAGTGGACATAGACCGTCATGAGAGTCACCCTAGAATAACCTTGGAAACTAATGTGATTGAAAATTGTCTTGCAGAGGTGATTCTCATTTTACAGCAGGTTGCCAAGAACGCCAGTTCCGGCCAGCAGCGTGTGCTCCAAAAAGAGATCCGGGCACTGATGAAGCGGCAACAGGTGGAACTATCTGGTGGTGAGATAGGTAGCGTGAGAATGTGTGACCCGTTCCCTATTGCCATGCCCCCAAAAAGTGAGATGATGATTTGGTATCGGGCAGCTATTGGTCTAAGAGGTAGAGACTACCAAGCAATGGTAGAACCCGTCTACTCAGACAGTAGGCCCACCATTTTGACAGCACGGGGGGTGGTCGATGTACGCCATGGGAGGGTGCCCGTTCGCATCATAAATATTGGGGAGAGAGAAGTACACCTGCCCCGGTATGCCACGCTAGCCAAATTGTTCACCATAAACCAGAATTCTGTACAGGCCGTGGAACCCTTGCCTCTATCTCAACCAGAGGAAGGTAACGGCTCTAAGAAACCAATGGAGGACTGGTGTCAGCAACTACATTTGGGTACTGACTCCACTCCCTCACACCAGAAACAGGGAGTCTATCTGGTGGTTGAAGAGTACGAGAGAGTGTTTAGTAAACACCCGTTAGACTTCGGGGGAGTAAAGGGGGTAGAACACCACATCCCCACGGGAGACCATCCTCCCATAAAGGAGAGATACCGACCCGTACCCCCGGCACACTACCAACACGCCAAGGGGATGCTTAGAGACATGAAGGAGGCTGGGGTAATCAGGGACAGCTGTAGCCCCTGGGCAGCTCCACTAGTCTTAGTGAAAAAGAAAGACAACACCATGAGAATGTGTGTAGACTACAGGAAGGTCAACCGTATCACACACAAAGATGCGTACCCGTTACCAAGGATAGAAGAGTCCTTAGCTGCATTAAAATCTGCTAACTTCTTCTCTACTTTGGATCTCACTAGCGGGTACTGGCAGGTTCCTGTAGCAGAGGCGGACCGGGAGAAGACCGCATTCACCACCCCGATGGGTCTCAGCGAATTTAACTGTATGCCGTTCGGGCTCTGCAACGCACCAGGAACCTTCCAACGGTTGATGGAATGCTGTCTGGGACACCGGAACTTCGAGACGGTCCTGTTATACCTGGACGATGTCATCGTCTATTCCAAGACCTACGAGGACCACCTGAAACACCTGGCAGAAGTGTTCGAAGCTCTGGCGAATTACGGCCTAAAGGTGAAACCCTCCAAGTGTCACCTTCTGAAACCAAAGGTGCAGTACCTGGGACACGTGGTGAGTGCTGACGGAGTGGCTCCCGACCCTGATAAGATCACTGCGATTAAGGACTGGCCAAGACCCTCCAGCATAAAGGAAGTGCGGCAGTTCCTCGGGTTGGTAGGCTACTACCGAAGATTCATTCCCGGTTTCACCAAAATGGCAGCCCCTATGCAGGACCTCCTGATAGGTCAATCTCGGAAAGCCAAAAACCAGAAGCCGCCCTTCAGGTGGGAAAAGCTGGAAGAGGAGTCCTTCTGCCAGCTGAAGATGGCCCTCACGGGGGATGAAATTCTGGCATATCCAGACTACAGCCAGCCCTTTATCCTCCACACGGACGCAAGCAACATCGGGCTAGGAGCCGTACTGTCCCAGATCCAGCAAGGGAAAGAACGGGTAATCGCTTACGCCAGCCGAAAGCTACGGCCCACGGAGAGGAACCCTGAGAATTATAGCTCATTCAAGCTGGAGTTCCTGGCAGTAGTGTGGGCAGTGACCGAACGTTTCAAGCATTACCTTGCCTCCTCCAAATTCACCGTGTACACGGATAACAACCCGTTGACACACCTGGACACTGCAAGGCTAGGTGCCCTGGAACAGAGATGGATGGCCCGCCTGTCCAACTTTGAATTCACCATCAAATACCGGGCAGGACGATCAAATGCCAACGCGGATGCCCTGTCTAGAATGCCGAACTTACCGGACGTAGGGGAAGATCCAGAAGATCTGGAAGAAGTTGAGCTCCCTGCGTTCCACCGTCATGGGATTACCCTGTATTCCCACCATGTGAAGGACAGGCGCTCCGTGACGTTCAATCCCTTGCCCCACTACAACTGGGCGGAGACGCAAGACAGTGATCCCGCAGTCCATTTGGTGAAGGAAATGCTGACCCAGGCCGATGCCCGTCTTGACCCAGATGCTCCGGAAGAGACCCAGCAACTGTGGAAGGAGAAAAGTAAGCTGTTCCTCTAGAGGGAGAAGCTGTGCCGGAGAATGGTTAACTCTCGAACGCATGAGTTGACCTGGCAGGTAGTGGTCCCAAGACGAGACGCGGCTATGGTTCTGGAGGCATACCACAACGGAGCAGGGCATTTCGGATGGAAGAAGCTGGAGTTCTTGTTGCGTGAACGGTTCTACTGGGTAGGCATGAGAGGAGCCATCGAGAGGTGGTGCAGAGACTGTGGCCCGTGCCACCTGAGAAGAAAGGACCGTGCTAGCCAGAAGACTCCCTTGCAGCCCATCATCACCAGACAGCCACTGGAACTGGTAGCCCTGGACCATGTGAAACTGGCTCCAAGCAGATCTGGGTATGTCTACGCCCTCACAATCGTAGATCATTACTCCCGGTTCCTGGTGGTGGTCCCGGTCAAGGACTTAACGGCTCAAACAGCAGCTAGAGCCTTCCAGCAGCACTTCTGCCGTCCACACGGGTACCCGGACCAAGTGTTGACAGACCAAGGACCAGCCTTCGAAGCGGAGGTCTTCCAGGAGTTCTGCAACCTGTATGGCTGCAAGAAGATAAGAACAACGCCCTATCACCCTCAAACCAATGGACTCTGCGAGAAGATGAACCAGGTGGTGAAAGATCTGCTAAAAACATTGCCCCTGGAAGAACGCAGTCTGTGGCCTGAGAAACTGCCCGATCTGGTGGACCTGTATAACCACATCCCTGTAGGTTCCACCAACTGTACCCCGGCTTACCTAATGAGAGCAAGACCTGGTAAGCTGCCTATTGACCTGGATATGGGAGTCCTGACGCCTGAGGGCACCTCGCCAGAGGCAGAATGGGATACAGAATGGCAGCAGCAGTATCGGAAAGTACAGGAAAGCGTCGAGCGAAGTCTGTCTCAAGCTAGAGAAAGGCAAGAGAAGGCTTATAACCAGTATGCTCCTGCTGTTCCCCTGGTACCTGGAGAGCAGGTCTTGAAGAGGAAGAGGCGGCTCCACAAGTTGGACGACCAGTGGGAGAAGGACCCGTACACCGTACTGCCATCAAGCCATGAGAACCCAAAAATCTGCGTAATCAGTAAGGATGGAGGAGAAACCACAGCCATTGTCTCCAGAGACCACCTGAAGAAGTGTCCCGAGCAGCTGCAAAGCCCTGAAGAAGATCAAGGAAACCCTCAACCCGCAGAGGAAAGGGAAGAAATGATCAGTACCGTACTCGGAGATTTCCCCCGGTCTTGGACACAAGTAAACGGCGCTGTCGTGGTACCCGTCCTCACCTTTCTCCAGCCAGCCCCGCAAGTGCCTACAGAGGAACCGGTAGAGCTGGAAGAGCAGCCAGCCCAAGGGGCAGAAGAGTCCACACCAGCAGTACAGGAGGATCAACCCTCTGCTAGTAGTGAGCCTGCTGTGCCCCTAGTGAGCCAAAGAGTGCGCAGAAAGCTGCCCAGCTTGCCCATAACACCTCCTACACCCTGTAGTGCAGAACCAGTTAGTGAGCTCCGTAGGTCCACTAGAGTCACTAGAGGTCAGATGCCCGCTCGCTGGAAAATCTAAATCAGTGCACTGTAAAGTTGACTGTTTATTGAAAAATGTTTATGGTTTATGTTTGTTGCCTGTTACTAATTATGTTTCTCAGTTACCCTGCAGATTTATTTGGACTAACAGGTTATGGACACTGGATAACCGGAACAGTTTTGTAGATAGTTGCACCTTGGTGCCTCTTGCGAAGACGGCCGCGGAAGAGAAAACCTGTCTGGCGTGGCCTCCTTGCGGCCCAAAGTAGTTAGTCTACCCTTGCAGCCACACCCAAGGACAACGCAAGGGGTTTGCTTTGGACAGGTCCCCTATTCTGTGCCAAGAATTCGCCTTGTTGGGTGACATGGACACCCCCTTTGTTTCATAAACTTCACCTTGGGTGATATGGACACCCGGTCACGGAAACGCCGTGACCTCTACAGACTAAAGCTTCTTGTAAATATGTTATTGTATTATTGTTATACCTTGTATTTATGTTTCTTTAAAAATGTGTTTAGTCCCGGAGTACTAAAATTTACTAGGGGGGAATGTGACACCCCAGGGGTCTGGTTGCCACAGTAATAGAGATATTATGTTTGAGAGCAAGTGGGAGGTTTCTCTGGTCAGGATCCCTAAACATGCAACACGGTCCGCCCAGACCTGGGAGGGGAAGAATCTGCCCTTTTAAACTGGGTCTGGGGCGGGATTAGAGCAGACAGAGTCAGAGCCTGGAGAGGGAAAGGAAGAAATAGGAGCTCTGTAGGAGCAGTAGCAGAAGTCCAGGGGCTGGAGCTGAGCAGAGCTCGCCCTGGACAAGGACACTAAAACCGGACACAGGAGTCCGAGGCTGTGGGGACTGATATACACCCAGCAGCAGAAACCAGCCGGCAGGGGATTCCAGGTCCTCTGGCCATAGAAGCCCGGAGGCTCAGTCACAGAGAAGGGACCAGCGCCGCCATCCAGGAGCGGAGGCTAACAGAAGGCCCCAAGTCACCAGCCATACGGGTGAGCACCACCCGGTATACTCAGGGACGTGGGCTACTTGTAACCGCTGACAGCAAGGTAGCCAGGAAGAGTGCAGATAAACGGGGAGGCCTACAACTCCACCTGGCCAGGGGAACTCCTGCTTGCTCGCAGACTGACCAGGCCCCTTTACTAGCCAGTACTCCCGGGAGGGTCTGCCTTGTACCATCAGTAAAGACCCTGAACTGCACCACACGTCTCTGTGATTCCTTGCCGCACCAGCACCATTAGTACTGGGACGCTCACACCATCACTCCCATCATCTCTCACATTAGCTGCCCTGAGGCAATACTCCTCCCGTGCGGAGTTATCCCATACTCGGCTGCGCAACCAACATCAGTCTCAGCGGTCGGCAGCGCAGCGGCGGTCCCCACTGACCGCAATCCACGGGTGGCGTAGTCGGACACTTATTACAACATTTAGACTGCCACTGGTTTGACCACCCTGGGCACGGACCGGGTCACCGCCACGGAGAACTACAACCCCCAGCGATCCAGCTCCGGGTATTCCCCCTGCACAGCAGCAGCAGCACAGGCCCAGGGGGCGCGTCACATGCAGCAGTGCTCAGTAAGGTTCTCCCCAGAGGATGACTCACCCATAGAGGTGTCATCCCCATGGGTACATGTCACCTGCAGCTGTGCTCAGTTAGGATCACCCCAGAGGCTGACTCACTCACAGGGGTGTCCTCCCCATAGGTACATGTCACCTGCAGCGGTGCTCAGTTAGGAACACCTCAGATGCTGACTCACTCACAGGGGTGTCATCCCCATGGGTGCATGTAACCTGCAGCATTGCTCAGTAATGATCACCCCAGAGGCTGACTGACTCACAGAGGTATCATCCCCATGGGTGCATGTCACCTGCAGCAGTGCTCAGTAAGGATCACCCCAGAGGCTGACTGACTCAAAGAGGTGTTATCCCCATGGGTGCATGTCACCTGCAGCATTGCTCCTTAATGATCACCCCAGAGGCTGACTCACTCACAGAGGTGTCATCCCCATGGGTGCATGTCACCTGCAGCGGTGCTCAGTAAGGATCACCCCAGAGGCTGAGTCACTCACAGAGATGTCATCCCCATGGGTGCATGTCATCTGCAGCGGTGCTCAGTAAGGATCACCAAAGAGGCTGACACACTCACAGAGGTGTCATCTCCATGGGTGCATGTCACCTGCAGCGGTGCTCAGTAAGGATCACCCCAGAGGCAGGCTCACCCACAGGGGAGTAATCCCCATGGGTGCATGTCACCTGCAGCTGTGCTCAGAAAGGATCAGCCCAGAGGCTGTCTCACTCTCAGAGGTGTCATCCCCATGGGTGCATGTCACCTGCAGCAGTGCTCAGTAAGGTTCTCCCCAGAGGATGACTCACCCACAGAGGTGTCATCCCCATGGGTACATAACACCTGCAGCTGTGCTCAGTTAGGATAACCCCAGAGGTGGACTCCCTCACTGAAGTATCAACCCCATGGGGGCATGTCACCTGCAGCAGTGCTCAGTAAGGATCACCCCAGAGGCTGACTCACTCACAGGGGTGTCATCCCCATAGGTACATGTCACCTGCAGCGGTGCTCAGTTAGGAACACCTCAGAGGCTGACTCACTCACAGGGGTGTCATCCCCATGGGTGCATGTAACCTGCAGCGATGCTCAGTAAGGATCACCCCAGAGTCTGACTCACTCACATATGTGTCATCCCCATGGGTGCATGTCCCCTGCAGCAATGCTCAGTAATGATCACCCCAGAGTCTGACTCACTCACAGAGGTATCATCCCCATGGGTGCATGTCACCTGCAGCGGTGCTCAGTAATGATCATCCCAGAGGCTGACTCACTCACAGAGGTGTCATCACCATGGGTGCATGTCACCTGCAGCGGTGCTCAGTAAGGATCACCCCAGTGGCTGACTCACTCACAGAGGTGTCATCTCCATGGGTGCATGTCACCTGCAGCGGTGCTCAGTAATGATCACCCCAGAGGCTGAATCACTCACAGAGGTGTCATCACCATGGGTGCATGTCACCTGCAGCGATGCTCAGTAAGGATCACCCCAGAGGCTGACTCACCCACAGAGGTGTCATCCTCATGGGTGCATGTCACCTGCAGCGGTGCTCAGTAAGGAGCACCCCAGAGGCTGACTCACTCATAGAGGTGTCATCCCCATGGGTGCATGTCACCTGCAGCGGTGCACAGTAATGATCACCCCAGAGGCTGAATCACTCACAGAGGTGTCATCACCATGGATGCATGTCACCTGCAGTGGTGCTCAGTAAGGATCACCAAAGAGGCTGACTCACTCAACGAGGTATCATCTCCATGGGTGCATGTCACCTGCAGCGGTGCTCAGTAAGGGTCACCCCAGAGGCTGACTCACTCACAGGAGTGTCATCAATCACCACGGGTGCATGTCACCAGCAGCGGTGCTCAGTAAGGATCACCAAAGAGGCTGACTCACTCACTGAGGTTTCATCCCCATGGGTGCATGTCACCTACAGCAGTTTTCAGTAAGGATCACCCCAGAGGCAGAATCACTCCCTGAAGTGTCATCCCCATGGGTGCATGTCACCTGCCACGGTGCTCAGTAAGGATCACCCCAGAGGCTGACTCACTCACAGAGGTGTCATCCTCGTGAGTGCATTTCATCTGCAGCTCTGCTGAGTAAGGATCACCCCAGAGGCTGACTCACTCACAGGGGTGTCATTCCCATAGGTGCATGTCACCTGCAGCAGTGCTCAGTAAGGATCACCCCAGAGGCTGACTCACTCACAGAGGTGTCATCCCCAAGGATGCATGTCACCTGCAGCGATGCTCAGTAAGGAACACCCCAGAGGCTGACTCACTCACAGAGATGTCATCCCCATGGTTATGTGGCACCCCAGGGGTCTGGTTTCCACAGTAACAGCCATGTTATGTCTGAGAGCAGGTGGGAGGTCTCTTGGTCAGGGATCCTATGCATGCCACACCTCCTGCCCAGTCCTGGGAGGGGAAGAACTTCCCCTATAAAAACCTAGGGCTGAGGCAGGGTGAGTGAGTAGAGAAAAAGCAGAGAAAAGAAGCAAATATAGGAAGAAACAACAGGAGCTCTGTGGGAGCAGTGTTACAAGGAGTCAGGGGCTGGCAGCTGCAGAGCTCGCCCTGACTGAGAAGTTATCACCGGACCCGGAGTCCGAGGCTGTGGGGACTAACTCCTATCCAGCAGCAGAAACCGACCGGCAGGGGATTGCAGGTCCTCTGGCCCAGAAACCCGAAGGCCCCGAGTCACCGGCCATACGGGTGAGCACCACACGGTACACTCAGGGACGTGGTCTACTTATACCCGCCTCTAGCAAGGTAGCCAGAAGAGTATCGTTAGTTTGGGAGGCCTACAACTCCGCCTGGCCAGGGGAGATCCCATCTGCTCAAGGACTGACCAGGCCCCAATCGCTAGCCAGTACTCCGGGAGGGTCTATCTTTGTCACCAGTAAAGACCCTGAACTACACAGTACCGTCTCCGAGTGGTTCCTGCTACCCCCATCATCCACGTCGGCTGCCCTGAGGCCATACCCCTCCCGTTGGGGGTTATACTATCACGCTGCACAATCCTACCACCGGCCTCAGCGGTCTGCCCTGCAGCAGCAGCTCCCTGGCTGCACTCAACGGGTGGCGTAGTCGTCCAACATCTACCGCTAAAACAGTGCCACTTAGTCTGACTCCCTGGGCACGGACCGGATCACCGCCACGAGACTACAACCCTCAACAGATCCGGCTCCGGGTAAGCTCCCGCGTGCGCAACGCAGCGCGACACAGGCCCAGGGGCGCGTCAACTTTTGGCGTAGTCGGCAGGATTTCGTGCCCGCAACCACAGGGTACTGCGTGCCTGAAAAAGAGATTTTTAAAACTTACCTGTGGTGAAGATTCCCGCCATCCGGCGCCATCTTCAGCCTTCTTCCCGCCATCGGTGAAGATTCCCGCCATCCGGCGCCATCTTCAGCCTTCTTCCCGCCATCCGTGGAGTTTTCCCGCCGTTGGACGCCATCTTGGGGACGCCGCGCGGGAAGAAGAGGGGCGTGGACTCCGAAAACGCGCGAGAACTGAAGCCCCGCCTCACGTCCGGACGTTGCGTAAGGTCCTGGAAGGAGCCCAGCAGACGCCGACGTCACAGGAGCGCGACGGAAGGTCCTCAACCCTGACGATCCACTGCGGAGCCGCGGCCTACGGAAGAGGATCATCGCAAGGTAGGCCACGGTCCACTAGGGGGGAGAAGGATGTCGGATACGGAGGAGAGCTTCACCGCTCCAACCCCCGCCAGCACCACCGCTGTTGCGGTCATGCCTTTCACCATGCCCTATATCCCGGGGGCAGCCTGGCTACCCCAGTACTCAGGGGAGTCACATACCCTGCAGGACTTTAGAGAAAAACTGGATAGCCTCTTCCAGGTGTACCCCCTCACAGAAGAGCAAAAAGTAAGCATCCTGGTGGCCCAATTAACCGGGGCAGCCCAAAGGGAGGTAAAGTCCTGGCCACCTGGGGGGAGGACTGTCGCAGGGATACTAACCCGGCTGGGGGACACCTTTGATACCCGCACCTCAGCCGAGATCAAGCTTAGATTCTACGGGTGCAAACAGCGGGCACATGAGAGTATAAGGGACTATGCCCTGAACTTACAAGAGGCCCTGAGAGCCATTAAGCAGACCGACCCTGACGGCGTGGGAGACGAGGACAGGCTGTTAACTGAACAATTTATAGAGGGTTTATATTGCAATGCCCACCGAACCCAGTTGCGGGCAATGGCCTTACAGGACCCTCATCTGGGATTTGCACAGTTCAAGGACAGAGCCATCCGGGTGCTCCGAGAACCGGCACCAGGTGGCGTTGTGACCCACAGACGCCCCACTACCACCTACCACCAGGAGGCGGCGCCCTTGTCGGCAGGGCCTGTGGGAGCTGATGCGCAGGCTTTGAATAATGACTCGGCTCCAGACCTGCACCATCAGGTCCAAGAGCTAGCTAAAAGCGTTGCTGCGCTAACCCGAACTGTGCAGTCTTTACAGGTTTCCACTCCAAGGAAGATCCAGCTGGCATCCGGACCGGAGGACATCCCGTGGCGTCGACCAAGGAGGACCCCACCGGCCAGAGGAAGACCCAGCGACCGATACAACGAGGACGGACGACCCATCTGCCGCCGCTGTAATCAACCCGGACATATGGCAAGGTACTGTCCTTTAAACTGGCACAACCTAGGGTAGAGGGCCAACCCCTAGGAAAAAGATCATCAGGCCCATCGAACTGGCGCGACAAATATGTGGGAGGACGTCCAGTCTTGCCTGTGGTACTGGATGGCATTCCTATGAGTGCCCTACTGGACACCGGGTCACAGGTCACCACCATCCCGTACGTGCTCTTCAAGCAGTACTGGAATGACTCTGATATTACCCGCTACCCTGACGACGACTTGAGTATCATCGCCAGCAATGGTCAGCCCGTGCCTCAGATCGGATTTAAAGAGGTGACCATTAAAATTGGTAGAGTTGAACTGGCAGCACAGGGACTGATCATTGTAGACATTGACAAACACGAGAGTCACCCAAAGATAACTCTAGGAACTAATGTAATTGAAAATTGTCTTGCAGAGGTGATTTTCCTTTTACAGCAGGTTGCCAAGAACGCCAGCTCCGGCGAGCAGCGAGTGCTCCAAAAAGAGATCCGGGCACTGATGCGACGGCAACAGGTGGAACTCTCCGGCGGTGAGATTGGTAGCGTGAGAATGTGTGACCCTTTCCCTATTGCCATGCCCCCAAAAAGTGAAATAATGATTTGGTGCCGGGCAGCTATTGGTCTGAGAGGTAGAGATTACCAGGCAATGGTAGAACCAGTTTACTCAGAAAGTAGGCCCACCATCTTGACAGCACGGGGGGTGGTTAGTACGCCATGGGAGGGTGCCCGTTCGCATTATCAATATCGGGAAGAGGGAAGTGTACCTGCCCCGGTATGCCACGCTAGCCAAATTATATACCATTAACCAAAATGCTATACAATCTGTGGAACCCTTGCCTCCATCTCACCCGGAGGAAGGTAACGGCTCTAAGAAAACAATGGAGGACTGGTGTCAGCAACTACATTTGGGTACTGACTCCACTCCCTCACATCAGAAACAGGGAGTCTATCGGGTGGTTCAAGAGTACGAGAGAGTGTTTAGTAAACACCCGTTAGACTTCGGGCGAGTCAAGGGGGTAGAACACCACATCCCCACGGGAGACCATCCTCCCATAAAAGAGAGGTATCGACCCGTACCCCCTGCACACTACCAACACGCCAAGGGGATGCTTAGAGACATGAAGGAGGCTGGGGTGATCAGGGATAGCTGTAGCCCCTGGGCAGCTCCACTAGTCTTAGTCAAAAAGAAAGACAACACCATGAGGATGTGTGTAGATTACCGGAAAATCAACCGTATCACACACAAGGATGCGTACCCCTTACCAAGGATAGAGGAGTCTTTGGCTGCTTTAAGATCTGCTAACTTCTTCTCTACCTTGGATCTCACTAGTGGGTACTGGCAGGTTCCTGTAGCAGAGGCGGACCGGGAGAAGACCGCATTCACCACCCCGATGGGACTTAGCGAGTTTACCTGCATGCCGTTCGGACTCTGCAACGCACCAGGAACCTTCCAACGATTAATGGAGTGCTGTCTGGGCCATAGAAACTTCGAGACGGTCCTGTTGTACCTGGACGATGTCATCGTATATTCTAAGACTTATGAGGACCACCTGAAACACCTGGCGGAAGTGTTCGAAGCTCTGGCAAGCTACGGCCTAAAGGTGAAACTCTCCAAGTGTCACCTCCTGAAACCAAAGGTGCAGTACCTGGGACACGTGATGAGCGCTGACGGAGTGGCTCCCGACCCTGATAAGATCACCGCAATTAAGGAATGGCCAAGTCCCTCCAGTGTAAAGGAAGTGCGGCAGTTCCTCGGGTTGGTAGGCTACTACCGCAGGTTCATCCCCGGTTTCACCAAAAAGGCAGCTCCTATGCAGGACCTCCTGATAGGCCAGTCCCGGAAGGCCAAGAACCAGAAGCCACCCTTCAGATGGGAGAAGTTGGAAGAGGAGTCCTTCCGCCAGCTGAAGATGGCCCTCACGGGGGATGAAATCCTGGCGTACCCGGATTACAGCCAGCCCTTTATCCTCTACACCGACGCAAGTAACATCGGGCTAGGAGCCGTGCTGTCCCAGATCCAGCAGGGGAAAGAACGAGTAATCGCTTACGCCAGCCGAAAACTGCGACCCACCGAGAGAAACCCTGAGAATTACAGCTCATTTAAGCTAGAGTTCCTGGCAGTGGTGTGGGCAGTCACCGAACGCTTTAAGCACTACCTCGCTTCTTCCCGGTTCGTCGTGTACACGGATAACAACCCGTTGACACACCTGGACACGGCAAGACTCGGTGCCCTAGAGCAGAGATGGATGGCCCGCCTGTCCAACTACGAGTTCACCATCAAATACCGGGCAGGACGCTCCAATACCAACGCGGACGCCCTGTCCAGGATGCCAAACCTACCGGACGTAGGAGAAGATCCAGAGGGACTGGAAGAAGTTGAACTCCCCGCGTTTCACCGTCATGGGACTATCCAGTATTCCCATCGGGTAAGGAGTGAGCAAGGCGCTACGCTTAACCCCTTACCTCACTACAACTGGGCGGAAACGCAAGACAGTGACCCTGCCGTCCGGCTGGTGAAGGAGATGCTGACTCGGCCAGAGGCTCGCCTTGACCCAGACGCTCCGGAGGAAGCCAAGCAACTGTGGGCTGAGAAGAGTCGACTGTTCCTTTACAAGGGGAAGTTGTGCCGCAGAATGGTTAACTCCCGGACGCATGAACTAATCTGGCAAGTAGTGGTGCCACGAAGAGACGCAGCCATGGTGATGGAGGCATACCACGACGGGGCTGGACACTTCGGATGGAAGAAGCTGGAGTTCCTGCTGCGCGAGCGGTTCCACTGGGTAGGCATGAGGGGAACCATGGAGAGGTGGTGCAGAGACTGTGGCCCGTGCAACCTAAGAAGGAAGGACCGTGCCAGCCAGAAGACTCCCCTGCAGTCCATTGTCACCCGGCAGCCGTTGGAACTGGTAGCCTTGGATCATGTAAAACTGACCCCAAGCAGAAGTGGCTACGTCTACGCACTAACCATCACTACTCCCGGTTCTTGGTTGTCGTCCCCGTCAAGGACCTAACAGCTCGAACAGCAGCGAGAGCCTTCCAGCAGCATTTCTGCCGTCCACACGGGTACCCGGACCAAGTGTTGACAGACCAGGGACCTGCCTTTGAAGCGGAGGTCTTCCAAGAATTCTGCACTCTGTATGGCTGCCGGAAGATAAGGACGACACCCTATCATCCGCAAACTAATGGACTTTGTGAGAAAATGAACCAGGTGGTAATGGATCTTCTGAAAACGTTGCCCCTGGAAGAACGCGGTCTGTGGCCTGAGAAGCTGCCCGATCTGGTGGACCTATACAACCACATCCCGGTAGGTTCCACCAACTGTACCCCGGCTTACCTAATGAGGGCGAGACCTGGTAAGTTACCTGTTGACCTGGAAATGGGAGTCCTGACACCCGAGGACACTTCACCAGAAGCAGACTGGGACACAGAGAGGCAGCAGCAGTACCGGAGAGTACAGGAGAGCGTGGAGCGAAGTCTCTGTCAGGCTAGGGAAAGACAAGAGAAAACTTACAACCAGTATGCTCCCGCTGTTCCCCTGGTACCCGGAGAGCAGGTCTTGAAGAGAAAAAGACGGCTCCACAAGTTGGACGACCAGTGGGAGAAGGACCCGTACACCGTACTGCCCTCAAGCCACGACAACCCAAAGGTCTGTACCATCAGTAAAGACGGAGGGGAAACCACAACCATTGTATCCCGGGATCACCTGAAGAAGTGTCCCGAACAGCTACGGAACCCTGAAAAGGAACAAGAAGACCCTCGACCCGTAGAGGAAAGGGAAGACATGGTTAGTACTGTGCTCGGAGACTTCCCTCGGTCTTGGACTCAAGTCAATGGCGCAGTTTTGGTACCCGTACTCACCTTTCTCCAACCAGCATCCCAAGTACCTACGGAGCAACAGGTAGAGCTGGAAGAACAGCCGGTCCAGGAGGCAGAAGACTCCACACAAGCAGAACAGGAGGATCAACCCTCTGCTTATAGTGAGCCTGCCGTACCCCTAGTGAGTCAAAGAGCTGGTAGACAGCTGCCCAGTTTACCCTTGACAGCTCCTACACCCTGTAGTTCAGGGCTAGGCAGTCAGCTCCGTAGGTCCACTAGGGCCACTAGGGGCCAGTTACCCGCACGTTGGAGGATTTGAAGTGTATAAATTGTTTTATTTATGGTTACCTGTTTTTCTTGTTGCTTGTGTATAATTATGTGTTTCTAGTTGTTTATAGGAGTCTTTGGTGGATTTACCGGGAATCCTGTGTACATAGTTGGAGCGTAACCCAGGACGGACTAAAGACTGTTAAGGACTCGGGGCAGGACAGACCCCTACCTGGTTACGTCTCCCTGTTTTGGTGAAATGGACACCTTGCTTTCTTCAAAGACTGCACCCGGTTACGGACATGCCGTGACCACCTTTATGTGTTTCTTTATTGTATTGTTATTGTTATATCTTGTTATGTTTTTCTAAAATATGTTTAGTCCCGGAGTACTAAATTTCACTAGGGGGGAATGTGGCACCCCAGGGGTCTGGTTTCCACAGTAACAGCCATGTTATGTCTGAGAGCAGGTGGGAGGTCTCTTGGTCAGGGATCCTATGCATGCCACACCTCCTGCACAGTCCTGGGAGGGGAAGAACTTCCCCTATAAAAACTAGGGCTGAGGCAGGATGAGTGAGTAGAGAAGAAGCAGAGAAAAGAAGCAAATATAGGAAGAAACAACAGGAGCTCTGTGGGAGCAGTGTTACAAGGAGTCAGGGGCTGGCAGCTGCAGAGCTCGCCCTGACTGAGAAGTTATCACCGGACCCGGAGTCCGAGGCTGTGGGGACTAACTCCTATCCAGCAGCAGAAACCGACCGGCAGGGGATTGCAGGTCCTCTGGCCCAGAAACCCGAAGGCCCCGAGTCACCGGCCATACGGGTGAGCACCACACGGTACACTCAGGGACGTGGGCTACTTATACCCACCTCTAGCAAGGTAGCCAGAAGAGTATCGTTAGTTTGGGAGGCCTACAACTCCGCCTGGCCAGGGGAGATCCCATCTGCTCAAGGACTGACCAGGCCCCAATCGCTAGCCAGTACTCCGGGAGGGTCTATCTTTGTCACCAGTAAAGACCCTGAACTACACAGTACCGTCTCCGAGTGGTTCCTGCTACCCCCATCATCCACGTCGGCTGCCCTGAGGCCATACCCCTCCCGTTGGGGGTTATACTATCACGCTGCACAATCCTACCACCGGCCTCAGCGGTCTGCCCTGCAGGAGCAGCTCCCTGGCTGCACTCAACGGGTGGCGTAGTCGTCCAACATCTACCGCTAAAACAGTGCCACTTAGTCTGACTCCCTGGGCACGGACCGGATCACCGCCACGAGACTACAACCCTCAACAGATCCGGCTCCGGGTAAGCTCCCGCGTGTGCAACGCAGCGCGACACAGGCCCAGGGGCGCGTCAGTTACATGTCACTTGCAGCGGTGCTCAGTAAGAATCACCCCAGAGGCAGGCTCACTCACAGAGGTGTCATCCCCATGGGTGCATGTCACCTGCAGCAGTGCTCAGTAAGGATCTCCCCAGAGGCTGACTCACTCACAGGGGTGTCATCCCCATGGGTGCATGTCACCGGCAGCTGTGCTCAGTAATGATCTCCCCAGAGGCTGACTCACCCACAGGGGTGTCATCCCCACGGGTGCATGTCAACTGCAGCGGTGCTCAGTAAGGATCTCCCCAGAGGCTGACTCACTCACAGGGGTGTCATCCCCACGGGTGCATGCCACCTGCAGCGGTGTTCAGTAAGGATCTCCCCAGAGGCTGACTCACTCACAGGTGTGTCATCCCCACGGCTGCATGTCACCTGCAGCGGTGCTCAGTAAGGATCTCCCCAGAGGATGGCTCACTCACAGGGGTGGCATCCCTATGGGTGCATGTCACCTGCAGCGGTGCTCAGTTAGGATAACCCCAGAGGCTGACTCACCAACAGAGGTGTCATCCCCATGGGTACATGTCTCCTGCAGCGATGACCAGTAAGGATCACCCCAGAGGCTGACTCACCCACAGAGGGGTCATCACCATGGGTGCATGTCACCTGCAGCGTTGCTCAGTAAGAATCACCTCACAGGCTGACTCACTCACAGGGGTGTCATCCCCATGGGTGCTTGTCACCTGCAGCTGTGCTCAGTTATTATCACCCCAGAGGCTGACTCACTCACAGAGGTGTTATCCCCACGGGTGCATGTCACCTGCAGCAGTGCTCAATAAGGATCATCCCAGAGGCTGACTCACTCACAGAGGTGTCATCACCATGGGTGCATGTCACCTGCAGCGTTGCTCAGTAAGAATCACCTCACAGGCTGACTCACTCACAGGGGTGTCATCCCAATGGGTGCTTGTCACCTGCAGCTGTGCTCAGTTAGGATCACCCCAGAGGCTGACTCACTCACAGAGGTGTCATCCCCACGGGTGCATGTCACCTGCAGCAGTGCTCAGTAAGGATCACCCCAGAGGCTGACTCACCCACAGGGGTGTCATCCCCATGAGTGCATGTCAGCTGCAGCATTGCTCAGTAAGGATCAGCCCAGAGGCTAATTCACCCACAGGGGTGTCATCCCCATGGGTGCAAGTCACCTGTAGCAGTGCTCAGTAAGGATCACCCCAGAGGCTGACTTACTCATAGGGGTGTCATACCCACGGGTGCATGTCACCTGCAGCGATGGTCAGTAAGGATCACCCCAGAGGCTGACTCACCTACAGAGGTGTTATCCCCACGGTTGCATGTCACCTGCAGCAGTGCTCAGTAAGGATCACCCCAGAGGCTAATTCACCCACAGGGATGTCATCCCCATGGGTGCAAGTCACCTGTAGCAGTGCTCAGTAAGGATCACCCCAGAGGCTGACTCACTCACAGGGGTGTCATCCCCATGGGTGCATGTCACCTGCAGCGATGGTCAGTAAGGATCACCCAAGAGTCTAACTCACCTAGACAGGTGTTATCCCCACGGTTGCATATCACCTGCAGCGGTGCTCAGTAAGGATCACCCCAGAGGCTGACTCACCCACAGAGGTGTCATCCCCATGGGTGCATGTCACCTGCAGCGATGGTCAGTAAGGATCACCCCAGTAGCTGACTCACATACAGAGGTGTCATCCCCACGGGTGCATGCCACCTTCAGCGATGGTCAGTAAGGATCACCCCAGAGGCTGACTCAACCACAATGGTGTCATCCCCATGGGTGCATGTCACCTGCAATGGTGCTCAGTTAGGATCACCCAGAGGCTGACTCACCCACAGTGGTGTCATTCCCATGGGTGCATGTCACCTGCAGCGGTGCTCAGTTAGCATCACCCAAGAGGCTAACTCACCCACAGGGATGTCATCCTCATGGGTGCATGTCACCCTCAGCAGTGCTCAGTAAGGATCACCCCAGAGGCTGACTCAGTCACAGGGGTGTCATCCCCTTGGGTGCATGTCACCTGCAGCAGTGCTCAGTAAGGATCACCCCAGAGGCTGAGTCACCCACAGGGGTGTCAAAACCATGGGTGCATGTCACCTGTAGCAGTGCTCAGTAAGGATCACCCCAGATGCTAATTCACCCACAGAGGTGTCATACCAATGGGTGCATGTCACCTGCAACGATGGACAGTAAGGATCACCCCAGAGGCTGACTCACCTACAGAGGCGTCATCCCCACGGGTGCATGTCACCTGCAGCGATGGTCAGTAAGGATCACCCCAGAGGCTGACTCACCCACAGAGGTGTCATCCCCACGGCTGCATGTCATCTTCAGCGATGGTCAGTAAGGATCATCCCAGAGGCTTACTCACCCACAATGGAGTCATTCCCATGGGTGCTTGTCATCTGCAGCTGTGATCAGTTAGGATCACCCCAGAGGCTGACTCACTCATAGAGGTGTCATCACCACGGGTGCATGTCACCTGCAGCGGTGCTCAGTAAGAATCAGCCCAGAGGCTTACTCACTCACAGGGGTGTCATCCCCATGGGTGCTTGTCATCTGCAGCTGTGATCAGTTAGGATCACCCCAGAGGCTGACTCACTCACAGGGGTGTCATCCCCATGGGTGCATGTCACCTGCAGCGGCAGTGCTTAGTAAGGATCACCCCAGAGGCTGACTCACCCACAGAGGTGTCATCCCCATGGGTGCATGTCACCTGCAGCACTGCTTAGTAAGGATCACCCCAGAGGCTGACTCACCCACAGAGGTGTCATCCCCATGGGTGCATGTCACCTGCAGCAGTGCTCAGTAAGTATCAACCCACTGGCTAACTCACCCAAAGGGGTGTCATCCCCATGGGTGCATGTCACCTGCAGCAGTACTCAGTAAGGATCACCCCAGAGGCTGACTCACTCACAGAGGTGTCATCCCCAGGTGTGCATGCCACCTGCAGCGGTGCTCAGTAAGGATCACCTCAGAGGCTGACTCACTCACAGGGGTGTCATCCCCATGTGTGCATGTCACCTGCAGCGGCAGTGCTCAGTAAGGTTCAACCCAGAGGCTAACTCACCCACAGTGGTGTCATTCCCATGAATTTATGTCACCTGCAGCGGTGCTCAGTAAGGATCACCCCAGAGGCTGACTCACCCAGAGAGGTGTCATCCCCATGGGTGCATGTCACCTGCAGCAGTGCTCAGTAAGTATCACCCCAGAGGCTAACTCACCCAAAGGGGTGTCATCCCCATGGGTGCATGTCACTTGCAGCAGTACTCAGTAAGGATCACCCCAGAGGCTGACTCACTCACAGACGTGTCATTCCCGTGGGTGCATGTCACCTGCAGCGATGGTTAGTAAGGATCACCCCAGAGGCTGACTCACCCACAAAGGTGTCATCCCCACGGGTGCATGTCACCTGCAGCGATGGTCAGTAAGGATCATCCTAGAGGCTTACTCACCCACAGGGGTGTTAACCCCACGGGTGCATGTCACCTTCAGCGATGGTCAGTAAGGATCACCCCAGAGGTTGATTCACCCACAGGGGTGTCATCCCCATGGGTGCAAGTCATCTGCAGCGCTGCTCAATAAGGATCACCCCAGAGATTGTCTCACCCACAGGGGTGAAATCCCCATGGGTGCATGTCACCTTTAGCGATGCTTAGTAAGGATCACCCCAAAGAATGACTCGCTCACAGGGGTGTCATCCCCACGGGTGCATGTCACCTGCAGCGATGGTCAGTAAGGATCACCGCAGAGGCTGACTCACCCACAGGGTTGTCATCCCCAAGGGTGCATGTCACCTTCACCGATGGTCAGTAAGGATCACCCCAGAGGCTTACTCACCCACAGGGGTGTCATCACGAAGGGTGCATGTCACCTTCAGCGATGGTCAGTAAGGATCACCCCAGAGGCTTACTCACTCACAGGGGTGTCATCCCCACGGGTGCATGTCACCTTCAGCGTTGCTCAGTAAGTATCACCCCAAAGGCTGACTCACCCAAAGAGGTGTCATCCCCATGGGTGCATGTCACCTGCAGCGGTGCTCAGTAAGGATCACCCCAGAGGCTTACTCACCCACAGAGGTGTCATCCCCACGAGTGCATGTCACCTGCAGAGGTGCTCAGTAAGGATCACCCCAGAGGCTGACTCACCCACAGAGGTGTCATCCCCTCGGGTACATGTCACCTGCAGCGGTGCTCAGTAAGGTTCACCCCAGAGGCTGACTCTCCCACAGAGGTGTCATCCCCATGGGTGCATGTCTCCTGCAGCGGTGCTCAATAAGGGTCACCCCAGAGCCTGACTCACCAATAGGGGTGTCATCCCCATGGGTGCATGTCACCTGCAGCGGTGCTCAGTAGGGATCAGCCCAGAGGCTGACTCACCCACAGAGGTGTCATCCCCATGGGTGCATGTCTCCTGCAGCGGTGCTCAGTAAGGATCACCCCAGAGGCTGACTCACCCTCAGAGGTGTCATCCCCATGGGTGCATGTCACCTGCAGCGGTGCTCAGTAAGGATCACACCAGAGGCTGACTCACCCACAGAGGTGTCATCCCCACGCGTGCATGTCACCTGCAGTGGTGCTCAGTAAGGATCACCCTAGAGGAAGACTCACCCACAGAGGTGTCATCCCCATGAGTGCAAGTCACCTGCAGCTCTGCTCATTAAGGATCACCCCAGAGATTGTCTCACCCACAGGGGTGAAATGCCCATGAGTGCATGTCACTTGTATCGATGCTTAGTAAGGATCACCCCAAAGGCTGACTCGCTCACAGGGGTGTCATCCCCAAGGGTGCATGTCACCTGCAGCGATGGTCAGTAAGGATCACCGCAGAGGCTGACTCACCCACAGGGGTGTCATCCCCATGGGTGCATGTCACCTTCACCGATGGTCAGTAAGGATCATCCCAGAGGCTTACTCACTCACAAGGGTGTCATCCCCACGGGTTCATGTCACCTGCAGCGGTGTTCAGTAAGGATCACCCCAGAGGCTGACTCACCCACAGAGGTGTCATCCCCACGGGTGCATGTCACCTGCAGCGGTGCTCAGTAAGGATCACCCCAGAGGCTGACTCACCCACAGAGGTGTCATCCCCATGGGTGCCTGTCTCCTGCAGCGGTGCTCAATAAGGATCACCCCAGAGGCTGACTCACCCACAGAGGTGTCATCCCCACGGGTGCATGTCACCTTCTGCGATGGTCAGTAAGGATCACCCCAGAGGCTTACTCACCCAAAGAGGTGTCATCCCCACGGGTACATGTCACCTGCAGCGGTGCTCAGTAAAGACCACCCCAAAGGCAGACTCACCCACAGTTGTGTCATCCCCATGGGTGCATGTCACCTGCAGCGGTGCTCAGTTAGGATCACCCCAGAGGCTGACTCACCCACAGTGGTGTCATTCCCATGGATGTATGTCACCTGCAGCGATGCTCAGTTAGGATCACCCCAGAGGCTGGCTCACCCACAGGGGTGTCTTCCCCATGGGAGCATGACACCTGCAGTAGTGCTCAGTAAGGATCACCCCAGAGGCTAATTCACCCACAGGGGTGTCATCCCCATGGGTGCAAGTTACCTGTAGCAGTGCTCAGTAAGAATCACCCCAGAGGCTGACTCACTCACAGTAGTGTCACCCCCTTGGGTGCATGTCACCTGCAGCAGTTCTCAGTAAGGATCACCCCAGAGGCTAACTTACTCACTGAAGTGTCATCCCCATGGGTGCATGTCACCTGTAGCAGAGCTCAGTAAGGATCACCCCAGAGACTGACTCACCTACAGAGGTGTTATCCCCACGGGTGCATGTCACCTTCACCATTGCTCAATAAGGATCACCCCAGAGGCTGACTCACCCACAGGGGTGTCATCCCCATGGGTGCATGTCACCTGCAGCAGTTCTCAGTAAGGATCACCCCCGAGGCTAATTCACCCACCGGGGTGTCATCCCCATGGGTGCATATCACCTGTATCAGTGCTCAGTAAGGATCACCCCAGAGGCTGACTTACTCACAGAGGTGTCATCCCCACGGGTGCATGTCACCTGCAGCGGTGCTCAGTAAGAATCACCCCAGAGGCTGACTCACACACAGTAGTGTCAATCCCATGGGTGCATGTCTCCTGCAGCGGTGCTTAGTAAGGATCACCCCAGAGGCTGACTTAATCACAGTAGTGTCACCCCCATGGGTGCATGTCTCCTGCAGCGGTGCTTAGTAAGGATCACCCCAGAGGCTGACTCACTCACAGTAGTGTCACCCCCATGGGTGCATGTCACCTGCAGCGGTGCTTAGTAAGGATCACCCCAGAGGCTGATTCACTCACAGTAGTGTCAACCCCATGGGTGCATGTCACCTGCAGCGGTGCTTAGTAAGGATCACCCCAGAGGCTGACTCACTCACAGTAGTGTCACCCCCATGGTTGCATGTCACCTGCAGCGGTGCTTAGTAAGGATCACCCCAGTGGCTGCCTCACCCACAGAGGTGTCATCCCCATGGGTTCATGTCACCTGCAGCAGTGCTCAATACGGATCACCCCAGAGGCTGCCTCACCCACAGGGATGTCATCCCCATGGGTGCATGTCACCTGCAGCAGTGCTCAGTAAGAATCACCCCAGAGGCTGACTCACCCACAGGGGTGTTATCCCCATGGGTGCATTTCACGTGCAGCAGTGCTCAGTAAGGATCACCGCAGAGGCTAACTCACCCACAGGAGTGTCATCCCCATGGGTGCATGTCACCTGCAGCAGTGCTCAGTAAGGATTACCCCAGAGGCTGACTCACTCACAGGTGTGTTATCCCCATGGGTGCATGTTACCTGCAGCAGAGCTCAGTAAAGATCACCCCAGAGGCTGACTCACCCACAGGTGTGTCATCCCCATGTGTGCATGTCACCTGCAGCAGTGCTCAGTAAGGGTCACCCCAGAGGCTAATTCACCCACAGAGGTGTCATCCCCATGGGTGCATGTCACCTGCAGCGATGGTCAGTAAGGATCACCCCAGAGGCTGACTCACCCACAGAGGTGTCATCTCCACGGCTGCATGTCACATGCAGCGATGGTCAGTAAGGATCACCCCAGAGGCTGACACACCCACAGAGGTGTCATCCCCACGGGTGCATGTCACCTTCAGCGATGGTCAGTAAGGATCAACGCAGAGGCTTACTCACCCACAGGGGTTTTATCCCCACGGGTGCATGTCACCTTCAGCGATGGTCAGTAAAGATCACCCCAGAGACTGACTCACACATAGTGGTGTCATCCCCATGGGTACATGTCACCTGCTGCGGTGCTCAGTTAGGATCACCCTAGAGGCTGACTCACCCACAGTGTTGTCATTCCCATGGGTGCATGTCACCTGCAGCGGTGATCAGTTAGGATCACCCCAGAGGCTGACTCACCCACAGGGGTGTCATCCCCAAGGGTGCATGCCACATGCAGCACTGCTCAGTAAGGTTCACCCAGAGGCTACTTCACCCACAGAGGTGTCATCCCCATGGGTGCATGTCACCTAGAGCAGTGCTCAGAAAGGATCACCCCAGAGGCTAATTCACCCACAGGTGTGTCATCCCCATGGGTGCATGTCACCTGTAGCAGTGCTCAGTAAGGATCACCCCAGAGGGTGACTCACTCACAGGGGTGTCATCCCCACGGGTGCATGTCACCTGCAGCGATGGTCAATAAGGATCACCCCAGAGGCTGACTCACCTACAGAGGTGTTATCCCCACGGGTGCATGTCACCTGAAGCGGTGGTCAGTAATTATCACCCCAGAGGCTGACTCACCTACAGAGGTGTCATCCCCATGGGTGCTTGTTACCTGCAGCGATGGTCAGTAAGGATCACCCCAGAGGCTTACTCACCCACAAAGGTGTCATCCCCACGGGTGCATGTCACCTTCGGCGATGGTCAGTAAGAATCATGCCAGAGGCTGACTCACCCACAGGGGTTTTATCCCCACGGGTGCATGTCACCTTCAGCGATGGTCAGTAAGGATCACCCCAGAGGCTGACTCACCCTCACTGGTGTCATCCCCATGGGTTCATGTCACCTGCAGCGGTGCTCAGTTAGGATCACCATAGAGTCTTACTCACCCACAGTGGTGTCATTCCCATGGGTGCATGTCACCTGCAGTGGTGCTCAGTTAGAATCACCCCAAAGGCTGACTCACCCACAGAGGTGTTATCCCCACGGGTGCATGTCACCTTCAGCGATGGTCAGTAAGGATCACTCCAGAGGCTGACTCACCCACAGTGGTGTCATCCCCATGGGTGCATGTCACCTGCAGCGGTGCTCAGTTAGGATCACCCCAGAGGCTGACTCACCCATAGTGGTGTCATTCCTATGGGTGCACGTCACCTGCAGCGGTGCTCAGTTAAGATCACCCCAGAGGCTGACTCACACACAGTGGTGTCATCCCCATGGGTGCATGTCACCTGCAGCGGTGCTCAGTTAGGATCACCCCAGAGGCTGACTTACCCACAGGGGTGTCATCCCCATGGGTGCATGTCACCTGCAGCAGTGCTCAGTAAGGATCACCCCAGAGATTGTCTCACCCACAGGGGTGTCATCCCCATGGGTGCAAGTCACCTGCAGCGCTGCTCAATAAGAATCACCCCAGAGATTGTCTCACCCAAAGGGGTGAAAACCCCATGGGTGAATGTCACCTGTAGCGATGCTTAGTAAGGATCACCCCAGAGGCTGACTCACTCACAGGGGTGTCATCCCCACTGGTGCATGTCACCTGCAGCGATGGTCAGTAAGGATCACCCCAGAGGCTGACTCACCTATAGAGATGTCATCCCCACGGGTGCAGGTCACCTGCAGCGATGGTCAGTAAGGATCACCCCAGAGGCTGACTCACCCCCAGAGGTATCATCCCCACGGGTGCATGTCACCTTCAGCGATGGTCAGTAAGGATCATCCCAGAGGCTTACTCACCCACAGGGGTGTTATCCTCACGGGTGCATGTCACCTTCAGCGATGGTCAGTAAGGATCACCCCAGAGGCTGACTCACCCACAGTGGTGTCATCCCCATGGGTGCATGTCACCTGCAGCTGTGCTCGGTAAGGATCACCCCAGAGATTGACTCACCCACAGGGGTGTCATACCCATCGGTGCAGGTCACCTGCCGCAGTGCTCAGAAAGGATCACCCCAGAGATTGTCTCACCCACAGGGTTGAAATCCCCATGGGTGCATGTTACCTGCAGCGGTGCTCAGTAAAGATCACCCAAGAGGCTGACTCACCCACAGGGGTGTCATCCCCATGGGTGCAAGTCACCTACAGCGCTGCTCAATAAGGATCACCCCTGAGATTGTCTCACCCACAGGGATGAAATCCGCATGGGTGCATGTCACCTGTAGCGATGCTTAGTAAGGATCACCCCAGAGGCTGACTCACTCACAGTAGTGTCACCCCCATGGGTGCATGTCACCTGCAGCGGTGCTTAGTAAGGATCACCCCAGAGGCTGCCTCACCCACAGAGGTGTCATCCCCATGGGTTCATGTCACCTGCAGCAGTGCTCAATACGGATCACCCCAGAGGCTGCCTCACCCACAGGGATGTCATCCCCATGGGTGCATGTCACCTGCAGCAGTGCTCAGTAAGAATCACCCCAGAGGCTGACTCACCCACAGGGGTGTTATCCCCATGGGTGCATTTCACTTGCAGCAGTGCTCAGTAAGGATCACCGCAGAGGCTAACTCACCCACAGGAGTGTCATCCTCACGGGTGCATGTCACCTTCAGCGATGGTCAGTAAGGATCACCCCAGAGGCTGACTCACCCACAGTGGTGTCATCCCCATGGGTGCATGTCACCTGCAGCTGTGCTCAGTAAGGATCACCCCAGAGATTGACTCACCCACAGGGGTGTCATACCCATCGGTGCAGGTCACCTGCAGCAGTGCTCAGGAAGGATCACCCCAGAGATTGTCTCACCCACAGGGTTGAAATCCCCATGGGTGCATGTTAACTGCAGCGGTGCTTAGTAAGGATCACCCCAGAGGCTGACTCACCCACAGAGGTGTCATCCCCATGGGTGCATGTCACCTGCAGCGGTGCTCAGTTAGGATCACCCCAGAGGCTGACTCACTCAGTGAAGTTTCATCCCCATGGGTGCATGTCACCTGCAGCGGTGCTCAGTAACGATCACCCCAGAGGCTGTCTCACTCACAGGGGTGTCATCCCCAAGGGTGCATGTCACCTGCAGCAGTCCTCAGTAAGGATTACCCCAGAGATTGTCTCACCCACAGGGTTGAAATCCCGATGGGTGCAAGTCACCTACAGCGCTGCTCAATAAGGATCACCCCAGAGATTGTCTCACCCACAGGGGTGAAATCCGCATGGGTGCATGTCACCTGAAGCGATGCTTAGTAAGAATCACCCCAGAGGCTGACTCACTCACAGAGGTGTCATCCCCACGGGTGCATGTCAGCGGCAGCGATGTTCAGTAAGGATCACCCCAGAGGTTGACTCACCCACAGGGGGTCATCCTCAAGGGTGCATGTAACCTTCAGCGATGGTTAGTAAGGATCACCCCAGAGGCTGACTCACCCACAGAGGTGTCATCCCCATGGGTGCATGTCTCCTGCAGCGGTGCTCAGTAAGGATCACCCCAGAGGCTGACTCACCCACAGAGGTGTCATCCCCATGGGTGCATGTCTCCTGCAGCGGTGCTCAGTAAGGATCACCCCATAGGCTGACTCACCCACAGAGGTGTCATCCCCACGGGTGCATGTCACCTGCAGCTGCGCTCAGTAAAGATCACCCCAGAGATTGACTCACCCACAGGGGTGTCATCCCCATGTGTGCAAGTCACCTGCAGCAGTGCTCAGTAAGGATAACCCCAGAGATTGTCTCATCCACATGGGTGAAATCCCCATGGGTGTATGTCACCTGCAGAGGTGCTCAGTAAGGATCACCCCAGAGGCTGTCTCACCTACAGGGGTGTCATCCCCATGGGTGCATGTCACCTGCAGCGGTGCTCAGTTAGGATCACCCCAGTGGCTGACTCACCCACAGTGGTGTCATCCCCATGGGTGCATGTCACCTGCAGCGGTTCTCAGTTCGGATCACCTCAGATTCTGGCTCACCCACAGGGGTGTCATCCCCATGGGTGCATGTCACCTGCAGCGGTGCTCAGTTAGGATCACCTCAGATTCTGGCTCACCCTCAGGGGTGTCATCCCCATGGGTGCATGTCACCTGCAGCTGCGCTCAGTAAAGATCACCCCAGAGATTGACTCACCCACAGGGGTGTCATCCCCATGTGTGCAAGTCACCTGCAGCAGTGCTCAGTAAGGATAACCCCAGAGATTGTCTCATCCACAGGGGTGAAATCCCCATGGGTGTATGTCACCTGCAGAGGTGCTCAGTAAGGATCACCCAGAGGCTGTCTCACCCACAGGGGTGTCATCCCCATGGGTGCATGTCACCTGCAGCAGTGCTCAGTAAGGATCACCTCAGTGGCTGACTTACCCACAATGGTGTCATCCCCATGGGTGCATGTCACCTGTAGCGATGCTTAGTAAGGATCACCCCAGAGGATGACTCACTCACAGGGTGTCATCCCCACTGGTGCATGTCACCTGCAGCGTTGGTCAGTAAGGATCACCCCAGAGGCTGACTCACCTACAGAGGTGTCATCCCCACGGGTGCAGGTCACCTGCAGCGATGGTCAGTAAGGATCACCCCAGAGGCTGACTCACCCCCAGAGGTGTCATCCCCACGGGTGCATGTCTCCTTCAGCGATGGTCAGTAAGGATCTTCCCAGAGGCTTACTCACCCACAGGGGTGTTATCCTCACGGGTGCATGTCACCTTCAGCGATGGTCAGTAAGGATCACCCCAGAGGCTGACTCACCCACAGTGGTGTCATCCCCATGGGTGCATGTCACCTGCAGCTGTGCTCAGTAAGGATCACCCCAGAGATTGACTCACCCACAGGGGTGTCATACCCATCGGTGCAGGTCACCTGCAGCAGTGCTCAGAAAGGATCACCCCAGAGATTGTCTCACCCACAGGGTTGAAATCCCCATGGGTGCATGTTACCTGTAGCGGTGCTCAGTAAGGATCACCCAAGAGGCTGACTCACCCACAGGGGGGTCATCCCCATAGGTGCAAGTCACCTACAGCGCTGCTCAATAAGGATCACCCCTGAGATTGTCTCACCCACAGGGATGAAATCCGCATGGGTGCATGTCACCTGTAGCGATGCTTAGTAAGGATCACCCTAGAGGCTGGCTAACTCACAGGGGTGTCATCCCCACGGTTGCATGTGAGCGGCAGCGATTGTCATTAAGGATCATCCCAGAGGTTGACTCACCCACAGTGGTGTCATCCTCAAGGGTGCATGTCACCTTCAGCGATGGTTAGTAAGGATCACCCCAGAGTCTTACTCACCAACAGGGGTGTCATCCCCACAGGTTCATGTCACCTGCAGTGGTGCTCAGTAATGATCACCCCAGAAGCTGACTCACCCACAGAAGTGTCATCCCCATGGGTGCATGTCACCTGCAGCGGTGCTCAGTAAGGAACACCCCAGAGGCTGACTCACTCACAGGGGTGTCATCCAATTGGGTGCATGTCTACTGCAGCGGCGGTGCTCAGTAAGGATCACCCCAGAGGCTGACTCACCCACAGAGGAGTCATCCCCATGGGTGCAGGTGTCCTGCAGCGGTGCTCGATAAGGATCACCCCATAGGCTGACTCACCCACAGAGGTGTCATCCCCATGGGTGCATGTCACCTGCAGCGATGTTCAGTAAGGATCACCCCAGAGGCTGACTCACTTACAGAGGTGTCATCCCCTCGGGTGCATGTCACCTGTAGCTATCGTCAGTAAGGATCACCCCAGAGGCTGACTCACCCACAGAGGTGTCATCCCCACTGGTGCATGTCACCTTCAGTGATGGTCAGTAAGGATCATCCCAGAGGCTGACTCACCCACAGGGGTGTTATCCCCACGAGTGCATGTCACCTTCAGCGATGGTCAGTAAAGATCACTCCAGAGGCTGACTCACCCACAGTGGTGTCATCCCCATGGGTGCATGTCACCTGTAGCGATGCTTAGTAAGGATCACCCCAGAGGATGACTCACTCACAGGGTGTCATCCCCACTGGTGCATGTCACCTGCAGCGTTGGTCAGTAAGGATCACCCCAGAGGCTGACTCACCTACAGAGGTGTCACCCCCACGGGTGCATGTCACCTTCAGCGATGGTCAGTAAGGATCATCCCAGAGGCTTTCTCACCCACAGGGGTGTTATCCTCACAGGTGCATGTCACCTTCAGCGATGGTCAGTAAGGATCACCCCAGAGGCTGACTCACCCACAGTGGTGTCATCCTCATGGGTGCATGTCACCTGCAGCTGTGCTCAGTAAGGATCACCCCAGAGATTGACTCACCCACAGGGGTGTCATACCCATCGGTGCAGGTCACCTGCAGCAGTGCTCAGAAAGGATCACCCCAGAGATTGTCTCACCCACAGGGTTGAAATCCCCATGGGTGCAGGTTACCTGCAGCGGTGCTCAGTAAGGATCACCCAAGAGGCTGACTCACCCACAGGGGTGTCATCCCCATGGGTGCAAGTCACCTACAGCGCTGCTCAATAAGGGTCACCCCTGAGATTGTCTCACCCACAGGGATGAAATCCGCATGGGTACATGTCACCTGTAGCGATGGTTAGTAAGGATCACCCCAGAGGCTGACTCACTCACAGGGGTGTCATCCCCAAGGTTGCATGTGAGCGGCAGCGATTGTCATTAAGCATCATCCCAGAGGTTGACTCACCCACAGTGGTGTCATCCTCAAGGGTGCATGTCACCTTCAGCGATGGTTAGTAAGGATCACCCCAGAGGCTGACTCACCCACAGAGGTGTCATCCCCATGGGTGCATGTCACCTGCAGCTGTGCTCAGTAAGGATCTCCCCATAGGCTGACTCACTCACAGGGGTGTCATCCCCATGGGTGCATGTCTCCTGCAGCGTCGGTGCTCAGTAAGGATCACCCCAGAGGCTGACTCACCCACAGAGGTGTCATCCCCATGGTTGCATGTCTCCTGCAGCGGTGCTCAGTAAGGATCAGCCCATAGGCTGACTCACCCACAGAGGTGTCATCCCCATGGGTGCATGTCACCTGCAGCGATGGTCAGTAGGGATCACCCCAGAGGCTGACTCACCTACAGAGGTGTCATCCCCTCGGGAGCATGTCACCTGCAGAGATGGTCAGTAAGGATAACCCCAGAGGCTGACTCACCCACAGAGGTGTCATCCCCACGGGTGCATGTCACCTGCAGCTGTGCTCAGTAAGGATAACCCCAGAGATTGTCTCATCCACAGGGGTGAAATCCCCATGGGTGTATGTCACCTGCAGAGGTGCTCAGTAAGGATCACCCCAGAGGCTGTCTCACCCACAGGGGTGTCATCCCCATGGGTGCATGTCACCTGCAGCGGTGCTCAGTTAGGATCACCCCAGTGGCTGACTCACCCACAGTGGTGTCATCCCCATGGGTGCATGTCACCTGCAGCGGTGCTCAGTTAGGATCACCTCAGATTCTGGCTCACCCACAGGGGTGTCATCCCCATGGGTGCATGTCACCTGCAGCGGTGCTCAGTTAGGATCACCTCAGATTCTGGCTCACCCTCAGGGGTGTCATCCCCATGGGTGCATGTCACCTGCAGCTGCGCTCAGTAAAGATCACCCCAGAGATTGACTCACCCACAGGGGTGTCATCCCCATGTGTGCAAGTCACCTGCAGCAGTGCTCAGTAAGGATAACCCCAGAGATTGTCTCATCCACAGGGGTGAAATCCCCATGGGTGTTTGTCACCTGCAGAGGTGCTCAGTAAGGATCACCCCAGAGGCTGTCTCACCCACAGGAGTGTCATCCCCATGGGTGCATGTCACCTGCAGCAGTGCTCAGTAAGGATCACCTCAGTGGCTGACTTACCCACAATGGTGTCATCCCCATGGGTGCATGTCACCTGTAGCGATGCTTAGTAAGGATCACCCCAGAGGATGACTCACTCACAGGGTGTCATCCCCACTGGTGCATGTCACCTGCAGCGTTGGTCAGTAAGGATCACCCCAGAGGCTGACTCACCTACAGAGGTGTCATCCCCACGGGTGCATGTCACCTTCAGCGATGGTCAGTAAGGATCATCCCAGAGGCTTTCTCACCCACAGGGGTGTTATCCTCACGGGTGCATGTCACCTTCAGCGATGGTCAGTAAGGATCACCCCAGAGGCTGACTCACCCACAGTGGTGTCATCCTCATGGGTGCATGTCACCTGCAGCTGTGCTCAGTAAGGATCACCCCAGAGATTGACTCACCCACAGGGGTGTCATACCCATCGGTGCAGGTCACCTGCAGCAGTGCTCAGAAAGGATCACCCCAGAGATTGTCTCACCCACAGGGTTGAAATCCCCATGGGTGCAGGTTACCTGCAGCGGTGCTCAGTAAGGATCACCCAAGAGGCTGACTCACCCACAGGGGTGTCATCCCCATGGGTGCAAGTCACCTACAGCGCTGCTCAAAAAGGATCACCCCTGAGATTGTCTCACCCACAGGGATGAAATCCGCATGGGTACATGTCACCTGTAGCGATGGTTAGTAAGGATCACCCCAGAGGCTGACTCACTCACAGGGGTGTCATCCCCAAGGTTGCATGTGAGCGGCAGCGATTGTCATTAAGGATCATCCCAGAGGTTGACTCACCCACAGTGGTGTCATCCTCAAGGGTGCATGTCACCTTCAGCGATGGTTAGTAAGGATCACCCCAGAGGCTGACTCACCCACAGAGGTGTCATCCCCATGGGTGCATGTCACCTGCAGCTGTGCTCAGTAAGGATCTCCCCATAGGCTGACTCACTCACAGGGGTGTCATCCCCATGGGTGCATGTCTCCTGCAGCGTCGGTGCTCAGTAAGGATCACCCCAGAGGCTGACTCACCCACAGAGGTGTCATCCCCATGGTTGCATGTCTCCTGCAGCGGTGCTCAGTAAGGATCACCCCATAGGCTGACTCACCCACAGAGGTGTCATCCCCATGGGTGCATGTCACCTGCAGCGATGGTCAGTAGGGATCACCCCAGAGGCTGACTCACCTACAGAGGTGTCATCCCCTCGGGAGCATGTCAGCTGCAGAGATGGTCAGTAAGGATAACCCCAGAGGCTGACTCACCCACAGAGGTGTCATCCCCACGGGTGCATGTCACCTGCAGCTGTGCTCAGTAAGGATAACCCCAGAGATTGTCTCATCCACAGGGGTGAAATCCCCATGGGTGTATGTCACCTGCAGAGGTGCTCAGTAAGGATCACCCCAGAGGCTGTCTCACCCACAGGGGTGTCATCCCCATGGGTGCATGTCACCTGCAGCGGTGCTCAGTTAGGATCACCCCAGTGGCTGACTCACCCACAGTGGTGTCATCCCCATGGGTGCATGTCACCTGCAGCGGTGCTCAGTTAGGATCACCTCAGATTCTGGCTCACGCACAGGGGTGTCATCCCCATGGGTGCATGTCACCTGCAGCGATGTTCAGTAAGGATCACCCCAGAGGCTGACTCACTTACAGAGGTGTCATCCCCTCGGGTGCATGTCACCTGAAGCGATCGTCAGTAAGGATCACCCCAGAGGCTGACTCACCCACAGAGGTGTCATCCCCACTGGTGCATGTCACCTTCAGCGATGGTCAGTAAGGATCATCCCCGAGGCTGACTCACCCACAGGGGTGTTATCCCCACGAGTGCATGTCACCTTCAGCGATGGTCAGTAAAGATCACTCCAGAGGCTGACTCACCCACAGTGGTGTCATCCCCATGGGTGCATGTCACCTGCAGCGGTGCTCAGTTAGGATCACCCCAGAGGCTGACTCAACCACAGTGGTGTCATTCCCATGGGTGCAAGTCACCTGCAGCGGTGCTCAGTTAGGATCACCCCAGTGGCTGACTCACCCACAGGGGTGTCATCCCCATGGGTGCATGTCACCTGCAGCGGTGCTCAGTTACGATCACCCCAGATTCTGACTAACCCACAGGGGTGTCATCCCTATGTGTGCATGTGACCTGCAGCTGTGCTCAGTTAGGATCACCCCAGAGGCTGACTCAACCACAGTGGTGTCATTCCCATGGGTGCATGTCACCTGCAGCGGTGCTTAGTAAGGATCACCCCAGAGACTGACTCACCCACAGAGGTGTCATCCCCATGGGTGCAAGTCACCTGCAGCGCTGCTCAATAAGAATCACCCCAGAGATTGTCTCACCCAAAGGGGTGAAATCCCCATGGGTGCATGTCACCTGTAGCGATGCTTAGTAAGGATCACCCCAGAGGATGACTCACTCACAGGGGTGTCATCCCCACTGGTGCATGTCACCTGCAGCGTTGGTCAGTAAAGATCACCCCAGAGGCTGACTCACCTACAGAGGTGTCATCCCCACGGGTGCATGTCACCTTCAGCGATGGTCAGTAAGGATCATCCCAGAGGCTTTCTCACCCACAGGGGTGTTATCCTCACGGGTGCATGTCACCTTCAGCGATGGTCAGTAAGGATCACCCCAGAGGCTGACTCACCCACAGTGGTGTCATCCTCATGGGTGCATGTCACCTGCAGCTGTGCTCAGTAAGGATCACCCCAGAGATTGACTCACCCACAGGGGTGTCATACCCATCGGTGCAGGTCACCTGCAGCAGTGCTCAGAAAGGATCACCCCAGAGATTGTCTCACCCACAGGGTTGAAATCCCCATGGGTGCAGGTTACCTGCAGCGGTGCTCAGTAAGGATCACCCAAGAGGCTGACTCACCCACAGGGGTGTCATCCCCATGGGTGCAAGTCACCTACAGTGCTGCTCAATAAGGATCACCCCTGAGATTGTCTCACCCACAGGGATGAAATCCGCATGGGTACATGTCACCTGTAGCGATGGTTAGTAAGGATCACCCCAGAGGCTGACTCACTCACAGGGGTGTCATCCCCAAGGTTGCATGTGAGCGGCAGCGATTGTCATTAAGGATCATCCCAGAGGTTGACTCACCCACAGTGGTGCCATCCTCAAGGGTGCATGTGACCTTCAGCGATGGTTAGTAAGGATCACCCCAGAGGCTGACTTAATCACAGTAGTGTCACCCCCAGGGGTGCATGTCACCTGCAGCGGTGCTTAGTAAGGATCACCCCAGAGGCTGACTCACTCACAGTACTCTCACCCCCATGGGTGCATGTCACCTGCAGCGGTGCTTAGTAAGGATCACCCCAGAGGCTGACTCACTCACAGTAGTGTCACCCCCATGGTTGCATGTCAACTGCAGCGGTGCTTAGTATGGATCACCCCAGTGGCTGCCTCACCCACAGAGGTGTCATCCCCATGGGTTCATGTCACCTGCAGCAGTGCTCAATACGGATCACCCCAGAGGCTGACTCACCCACAGGGATGTCATCCCCATGGGTGCATGTCACCTGCAGCAGTGCTCAGTAAGAATCACCCCAGAGGCTGACTCACCCACAGGGGTGTTATCCCCATGGGTGCATTTCACGTGCAGCAGTGCTCAGTAAGGATCACCGCAGAGGCTAACTCACCCACAGGAGTGTCATCCCCATGGGTGCATGTCACCTGCAGCAGTGCTCAGTAAGGATCACCCCAGAGGCTGACTCACTCACAGGTGTGTCATCCCCATGGGTGCATGTCACCTGCAGCAGAGCTCAGTAAAGATCACCCCAGAGGCTGACTCACCCACAGGTGTGTCATCCCTATGTGTGCATGTCACCTGCAGCAGTGCTCAGTAAGGGTCACCCCAGAGGCTAATTCACCCACAGAGGTGTCATCCCCATGGGTGCATGTCACCTGCAGCGATGGTCAGTAAGGATCACCCCAGAGGCTGACTCACCCACAGAGGTGTCATCTCCACGGGTGCATGTCACATGCAGCGATGGTCAGTAAGGATCACCCCAGAGGCTGACTCACCCACAGAGGTGTCATCCCCACGGGTGCATGTCACCTTCAGCGATGGTCAGTAAGGATCAACGCAGAGGCTTACTCACCCACAGGGGTTTTATCCCCACGGGTGCATGTCACCTTCAGCGATGGTCAGTAAAGATCACCCCAGAGGCTGACTCACACACAGTGGTGTCATCCCCATGGGTACATGTCACCTGCTGCGGTGCTCAGTTAGGATCACCCTAGAGGCTGACTCACCCACAGTGTTGTCATTCCCATGGGTGCATGTCACCTGCAGCTGTGCTCAATAAGGATCACCCCAGAGATTGACTCACCCACAGGGGTGTCATACCCATCGGTGCAGGTCACCTGCAGCAGTGCTCAGAAAGGATCACCCCAGAGATTGTCTCACCCACAGGGTTGAAATCCCCTTGGGTGCATGTTACCTGCAGCGGTGCTCAGTAAGGATCACCCAAGAGGCTGACTCACCCACAGGGGTGTCATCCCCATAGGTGCAAGTCACCTACAGCGCTGCTCAATAAGGATCACCCCTGAGATTGTCTCACCCACAGGGATGAAATCCGCATGGGTGCATGTCACCTGTAGCGATGCTTAGTAAGGATCACCCTAGAGGCTGACTAACTCACAGGGGTGTCAAAACCACGGTTGCATGTGAGCGGCAGCGATTGTCATTAAGGATCATCCCAGAGGTTGACTCACCCACATTGGTGTCATCCTCAAGGGTGCATGTCACCTTCAGCGATGGTTAGTAAGGATCACCCCAGAGTCTTACTCGGCAAAAGGGGTGTCATCCCCACAGGTTCATGTCACCTGCAGTGGTGCTCAGTAATGATCACCCCAGAAGCTGACTCACCCACAGAAGTGTCATCCCCATGGGTGCATGTCACCTGCAGCGGTGCTCAGTAAGGAACACCCCAGAGGCTGACTCACTCACAGGGGTGTCATCCCCTTGGGTGCATGTCTACTGCAGCGGCGGTGCTCAGTAAGGATCACCCCAGAGGCTGACTCACCCACAGAGATGTCATCCCCATGGGTGCAGGTGTCCTGCAGCGGTGCTCGGTAAGGATCACCCCATAGGCTGACTCACCCACAGAGGTGTCATCCACATGGGTGCATGTCACCTGCAGCGATGTTCAGTAAGGATCACCCCAGAGGCTGACTCACTTACAGAGGTGTCATCCCCTCGGGTGCATGTCACCTGCAGCGATCGTCAGTAAGGATCACCCCAGAGGCTGACTCACTCACAGAGGTGTCATCCCCACTGGTGCATGTCACCTTCAGCGATGGTCAGTAAGGATCATCCCAGAGGCTGACTCACCCACAGGGGTGTTATCCCCACGAGTGCATGTCACCTTCAGCGATGGTCAGTAAGGATCACTCCAGAGGCTGACTCACCCACAGTGGTGTCATCCCCATGGGTGCATGTCACCTGCAGCGGTGCTCAGTTAGGATCACCCCAGAGGCTGACTCAACCACAGTGGTGTCATTCCCATGGGTGCAAGTCACCTGCAGCGGTGCTCAGTTAGGATCACCCCAGTGGCTGACTCACCCACAGTGGTGTCATCCCTATGTGTGCATGTGACCTGCAGGTGTGCTCAGTTATGATCACCCCAGAGGTTGACTCACTCACAGTGGTGTCACCCCCATGGGTGCATGTCACCTGCAGCGGTGCTTAGTAAGGATCACCCCAGAGACTGACTCACCCACAGAGGTGTCATCCCCATGGGTGCAAATCACCTGCAGTGCTGGTCAATAAGAATCACCCCAGAGATTGTCTCACCCAAAGGGGTGAAATCCCCATGGGTGCATGTCACCTGTAGCGATGCTTAGTAATTATCACCCCAGAGGATGACTCACTCACAGGGGTGTCATCCCCACTGGTGCATGTCACCTGCAGCGTTGGTCAGTAAGGATCACCCCAGAGGCTGACTCACCTACAGAGGTGTCATCCCCACGGGTGCATGTCACCTTCAGCGATGGTCAGTAAGGATCATCCCAGAGGCTTTCTCACCCACAGGGGTGTTATCCTCACGGGTGCATGTCACCTTCAGCGATGGTCAGTAAGGATCACCCCAGAGGCTGACTCACCCACAGTGGTGTCATCCCCATGGGTGCATGTCACCTGCAGCTGTGCTCAGTAAGGATCACCCCAGAGATTGACTCACCCACAGGGGTGTCATACCCATCGGTGCAGGTCACCTGCAGCAGTACTCAGAAAGGATCACCCCAGAGATTGTCTCACCCACAGGGTTGAAATCCCCATGGGTGCAGGTTACCTGCAGCGGTGCTCAGTAAGGATCACCCAAGAGGCTGACTCACCCACAGGGGTGTCATCCCCATGGGTGCAAGTCACCTACAGCGCTGCTCAATAAGGATCACCCCTGAGATTGTCTCACCCACAGGGATGAAATCCGCATGGGTGCATGTCACCTGCAGCAGTGCTCAGTAAGGATCACCCTAGAGGCTGACTAACTCACAGGGGTGTCAAAACCACGGTTGCATGTGAGCGGCAGCGATTGTCATTAAGGATCATCCCAGAGGTTGACTCACCCACAGTGGTGTCATCCTCAAGGGTGCATGTCACCTTCAGCGATGGTTAGTAAGGATCACCCCAGAGGCTGACTTAATCACAGTAGTGTCACCCCCAGGGGTGCATGTCACCTGCAGCGGTGCTTAGTAAGGATCACCCCAGAGGCTGACTCACTCACAGTAGTGTCACCCCCATGGGTGCATGTCACCTGCAGCGGTGCTTAGTAAGGATCACCCCAGAGGCTGATTCACTCACAGTAGTGTCACCCCCATGGGTGCATGTCACCTGCAGCGGTGCTTAGTAAGGATCACCCCAGAGGCTGACTCACTCACAGTAGTGTCACCCACATGGTTGCATGTCACCTGCAGCGGTGGTTAGTATGGATCACCCCAGTGGCTGCCTCACCCACAGAGGTGTCATCCCCATGGGTGCATGTCACCTGCAGCAGAGCTCAGTAAAGATCACCCCAGAGGCTGACTCACCCACAGGTGTGTCATCCCCATGTGTGCATGTTACCTGCAGCAGTGCTCAGTAAGGATCACCCCAGAGGCTAATTCACCCACAGAGGTGTCATCCCCATGGGTGCATGTCACCTGCAGCGATGGTCAGTAAGGATCACCCCAGAGGCTGACTCACCCACAGAGGTGTCATCTCCACGGGTGCATGTCACATGCAGCGATGGTCAGTAAGGATCACCCCAGAGGCTGACTCACCCACAGAGGTGTCATCCCCACGGGTGCATGTCACCTTCAGCAATGGTCAGTAAAGATCACCCCAGAGGCTGACTCACACACAGTGGTGTCATCCCCATGGGTACATGTCACCTGCTGCGGTGCTCAGTTAGGATCACCCTAGAGGCTGACTCACCCACAGTGTTGTCATTCCCATGGGTGCATGTCACCTGCAGCGGTGCTCAGTTAGGATCACCCCAGAGGCTGACTCACCCACAGGGGTGTCTTCCCCAAGGGTGCATGTCACATGCAGCAGTGCTCAGTAAGGTTCACCCCAGAGGCTACTTCACCCACAGAGGTGTCATCCCCATGGGTGCATGTCACCTAGAGCAGTGCTCAGAAAGGATCACCCCAGAGGCTAATTCACCCACAGGTGTGTCATCCCCATGGGTGCATGTCACCTGTAGCAGTGCTCAGTAAGGATCACCCCAGAGGGTGACTCACTCACAGGGGTGTCATCCCCACGGGTGCATGTCACCTGCAGCGATGGTCAATAAGGATCACCCCAGAGGCTGACTCACCTACAGAGGTGTTATCCCCACGGGTGCATGTCACCTGAAGCGGTGCTCAGTAACTATCACCCCAGAGGCTGACTCACCCACAGAGGTGTCATCCACATGGGTGCATGTCACCTGCAGCGACGATCAGTAAGGAACACCCCAGAGGCTGACTCACCTACAGAGGTGTCATCCCCATGGGTGCTTGTTACCTGCAGCGATGGTCAGTAAGGATCACCCCAGAGGCTTACTCACCCACAAAGGTGTCATCCCCACGGGTGCATGTCACCTTCAGCGATGGTCAGTAAGGATCATCCCAGAGGCTGACTCACCCACAGGGGTTTTATCAACACGGGTGCATGTCACCTTAAGCGATGGTCAGTAAGGATCACCCCAGAGGCTGACTCACCCTCACTGGTGTCATCCCCATGGGTTCATGTCACCTGCAGCGGTGCTCAGTTAGGATCACCATAGAGTCTTACTCACCCACAGTGGTGTCATTCCCATGGGTGCATGTCCCCTGCAGCGGTGCTCAGTTAGAATCACCCCAAAGGCTGACTCACCCACAGAGGTGTTATCCCCACGGGTGCATGTCACCTTCAGCGATGGTCAGTAAGGATCACTCCAGAGGCTGACTCACCCACAGTGGTGTCATCCCCATGGGTGCATGTCACCTGCAGCGGTGCTCAGTTAGGATCACCCCAGAGGCTGACTCACCCATAGTGGTGTCATTCCCATGGGTGCACGTCACCTGCAGCGGTGCTCAGTTAGGATCACCCCAGAGGCTGACTCACACACAGTGGTGTCATCCCCATGGGTGCATGTCACCTGCAGCGGTGCTCAGTTAGGATCACCCCAGAGGCTGACTTACCCACAGGGGTGTCATCCCCATGGGTGCATGTCACCTGCAGCAGTGCTCAGTAAGGATCACCCCAGAGATTGTCTCACCCACAGGGGTGTCATCCCCATGGGTGCAAGTCACCTGCAGCGCTGCTCAATAAGAATCACCCCAGAGATTGTCTCACCCAAAGGGGTGAAATCCCCATGGGTGCATGTCAGCTGTAGCGATGCTTAGTAAGGATCACCCCAGAGGCTGACTCACCTACAGAGATGTCATCCCCACGGGTGCAGGTCAACTGCAGCGATGGTCAGTAAGGATCACCCCAGAGGCTGACTCACCCCCAGAGGTATCATCCCCACGGGTGCATGTCACCTTCAGCGATGGTCAGTAAGGATCATCCCAGAGGCTTACTCACCCACAGGGGTGTTATCCTCACGGGTGCATGTCATATTCAGCGATGGTCAGTAAGGATCACCCCAGAGATTGACTCACCCACAGGGGTGTCATACCCATCGTTGCAGGTCACCTGCCGCATTGCACAGAAAGGATCACCCCAGAGATTGTCTCACCCACAGGGTTGAAATCCCCATGGGTGCATGTTACCTGCAGCGGTGCTCAGTAAGGATCACCCAAGAGGCTGACTCACCCACAGGAGTGTCATCCCCATGGGTGCAAGTCACCTACAGCGCTGCTCAATAAGGATCACCCCTGAGATTGTCTCACCCACAGGGATGAAATCCGCATGGGTGCATGTCACCTGCAGCAGTGCTCAGTAAGAATCACCCCAGAGGCTGACTCACTCACAGAGGTGTCATCCCCATGGGTTCATGTCACCTGCAGCAGTGCTCAATACGGATCACCCCAGAGGCTGCCTCACCCACAGGGATGTCATCCCCATGGGTGCATGTCACCTGCAGCAGTGCTCAGTAAGAATCACCCCAGAGGCTGACTCACCCACAGGGGTGTTATCCCCATGGGTGCATTTCACTTGCAGCAGTGCTCAGTAAGGATCACCGCAGAGGCTAACTCACCCACAGGAGTGTCATCCTCACGGGTGCATGTCACCTTCAGCGATGGTCAGTAAGGATCACCCCAGAGGCTGACTCACCCACAGTGGTGTCATGCCCATGGGTGCAAGTCACCTGCAGCGGTGCTCAGTTAGGATCACCCCAGAGGCTGACTCAACCACAGTGGTGTCATTCCCATGGGTGCAAGTCACCTGCAGCGGTGCTCAGTTAGGATCACCCCAGTGGCTGACTCACCCACAGTGGTGTCATCCCCATGGGTGCATGTCACCTGCAGCGGTGCTCAGTTAGGATCACCCCAGATTCTGACTCACCCACAGGGGTGTCATCCCTATGTGTGCATGTGACCTGCAGCTGTGCTCAGTTATGATCACCCCAGAGGTTGACTCACTCACAGTGGTGTCACCCCCATGGGTGCATGTCACCTGCAGCGGTGCTTAGTAAGGATCACCCCAGAGACTGACTCACCCACAGAGGTATCATCCCCATGGGTGCAAGTCACCTGCAGCGCTGGTCAATAAGAATCACCCCAGAGATTGTCTCACCCAAAGGGGTGAAATCCCCATGGGTGCATGTCACCTGTAGCGATGCTTAGTAATTATCACCCCAGAGGATGACTCACTCACAGGGGTGTCATCCCCACTGGTGCATGTCACCTGCAGCGTTGGTCAGTAAGGATCACCCCAGAGGCTGACTCACCTACAGAGGTGTCATCCCCACGGGTGCATGTCACCTTCAGCGATGGTCAGTAAGGATCATCCCAGAGGCTTTCTCACCCACAGGGGTGTTATCCTCACGGGTGCATGTTACCTTCAGCGATGGTCAGTAAGGATCACCCCAGAGGCTGACTCACCCACAGTGGTGTCATCCCCATGGGTGCATGTCACCTGCAGCTGTGCTCAGTAAGGATCACCCCAGAGATTGACTCACCCACAGGGGTGTCATACCCATCGGTGCAGGTCACCTGCAGCAGTGCTCAGAAAGGATCACCCCAGAGATTGTCTCACCCACAGGGTTGAAATCCCCATGGGTGCAGGTTACCTGCAGCGGTGCTCAGTAAGGATCACCCAAGAGGCTGACTCACCCACAGGGGTGTCATCCCCATGGGTGCAAGTCACCTACAGCGCTGCTCAATAAGGATCACCCCTGAGATTGTCTCACCCACAGGGATGAAATCCGCATGGGTACATGTCACCTGTAGCGATGGTTAGTAAGGATCACCCCAGAGGCTGACTCACTCACAGGGGTGTCATCCCCACGGTTGTATGTGAGCGGCAGCGATTGTCATTAAGGATCATCCCAGAGGTTGACTCACCCACAGTGGTGTCATCCTCAAGGGTGCATGTCACCTTCAGCGATGGTTAGTAAGGATCACCCCAGAGGCTGACTTAATCAGAGTAGTGTCACCCCCAGGGGTGCATGTCACCTGCAGCGGTGCTTAGTAAGGATCACCCCAGAGGCTGACTCACTCACAGTAGTGTCACCCCCATGGGTGCATGTCACCTGCAGCGGTGCTTAGTAAGTATCACCCCAGAGGCTGATTCACTCACAGTAGTGTCACCCCCATGGGTGCATGTCACCTGCAGCGGTGCTTAGTAAGGATCACCCCAGAGGCTGACTCACTCACAGTAGTGTCACCCCCATGGTTGCATGTCACCTGCAGTGGTGGTTAGTATGGATCACCCCAGTGGCTGCCTCACCCACAGAGGTGTCATCCCCATGGGTGCATGTCACCTGCAGCAGTGCTCAGTAAGAATCACCACAGAAGTTGACTCAACCACATGGGTGTTATCCCCATGGGTGCATGTCACCTGCAGCAGTGCTCAGTAAGGATCACCCCAGAGGCTGACTCACTCACAGGTGTGTCATCCCCATGGGTGCATGTCACCTGCAGCAGAGCTCAGTAAAGATCACCCCAGAGGCTGACTCACCCACAGGTGTGTCATCCCCATGTGTGCATGTCACCTGCAGCAGTGCTCAGTAAGGGTCACCCCAGAGGCTAATTCACCCACAGAGGTGTCATCCCCATGGGTGCATGTCACCTGCAGCGATGGTCAGTAAGGATCACCCCAGAGGCTGACTCACCCACAGAGGTGTCATCTCCACGGGTGCATGTCACATGCAGCGATGGTCAGTAAGGATCACCCCAGAGGCTGACTCACCCACAGAGGTGTCATCCCCACGGGTGCATGTCACCTTCAGCGATGGTCAGTAAGGATCAACGCAGAGGCTTACTCACCCACAGGGGTTCTATCCCCACGGGTGCATGTCACCTTCAGCGATGGTCAGTAAAGATCACCCCAGAGGCTGACTCACACACAGTGGTGTCATCCCCATGGGTACATGTCACCTGCTGCGGTGCTCAGTTAGGATCACCCTAGAGGCTGACTCACCCACAGTGTTGTCATTCCCATGGGTGCATGTCACCTGCAGCGGTGCTCAGTTAGGATCACCCCAGAGGCTGACTCACCCACAGGGGTGTCTTCCCCAAGGGTGCATGTCACATGCAGCAGTGCTCAGTAAGGTTCACCCCAGAGGCTACTTCACCCACAGAGGTGTCATCCCCATGGGTGCATGTCACCTAGAGCAGTGCTCAGAAAGGATCACCCCAGAGGCTAATTCACCCACAGGTGTGTCATCCCCATGGGTGCATGTCACCTGTAGCAGTGCTCAGTAAGGATCACCCCAGAGGGTGACTCACTCACAGGGGTGTCATCCCCACGGGTGCATGTCACCTGCAGCGATGGTCAATAAGGATCACCCCAGAGGCTGACTTACCCACAGGGGTGTCATCCCCATGGGTGCATGTCACCTGCAGCAGTGCTCAGTAAGGATCACCCCAGAGATTGTCTCACCCACAGGGGTGTCATCCCCATGGGTGCAAGTCACCTGCAGCGCTGCTCAATAAGAATCACCCCAGAGATTGTCTCACCCAAAGGGGTGAAATCCCCATGGGTGCATGTCAGCTGTAGCGATGCTTAGTAAGGATCACCCCAGAGGCTGACTCACTCACAGGGGTGTCATCCCCACTGGTGCATGTCACCTGCAGCGATGGTCAGTAAGGATCACCCCAGAGGCTGACTCACCTACAGAGGTGTCATCCCCACGGGTGCAGGTCAACTGCAGCGATGGTCAGTAAGGATCACCCCAGAGGCTGACTCACCCCCAGAGGTATCATCCCCACGGGTGCATGTCACCTTCAACGATGGTCAGTAAGGATCATCCCAGAGGCTTACTCACCCACAGGGGTGTTATCCTCACGGGTGCATGTCACATTCAGCGATGGTCAGTAAGGATCACCCCAGAGGCTGACTCACCCACATTGGTGTCATCCCCATGGGTGCATGTCACCTGCAGCTGTGCTCGGTAAGGATCACCCCAGAGATTGACTCACCCACAGGGGTGTCATACCCATCGTTGCAGGTCACCTGCCGCATTGCACAGAAAGGATCACCCCAGAGATTGTCTCACCCACAGGGTTGAAATCCCCATGGGTGCATGTTACCTGCAGCGGTGCTCAGTAAGGATCACCCAAGAGGCTGACTCACCCACAGGGGTGTCATCCCCATGGGTGCAAGTCACCTACAGCGCTGCTCAATAAGGATCACCCCTGAGATTGTCTCACCCACAGGGATGAAATCCGCATGGGTGCATGTCACCTGCAGCAGTGCTCAGTAAGAATCACCCCAGAGGCTGACTCACTCACAGAGGTGTCATCCCCATGGGTTCATGTCACCTGCAGCAGTGCTCAATACGGATCACCCCAGAGGCTGCCTCACCCACAGGGATGTCATCCCCATGGGTGCATGTCACCTGCAGCAGTGCTCAGTAAGAATCACCCCAGAGGCTGACTCACCCACAGGGGTGTTATCCCCATGGGTGCATTTCACTTGCAGCAGTGCTCAGTAAGGATCACCGCAGAGGCTAACTCACCCACAGGAGTGTCATCCTCACGGGTGCATGTCACCTTCAGCGATGGTCAGTAAGGATCACCCCAGAGGCTGACTCACCCACAGTGGTGTCATGCCCATGGGTGCAAGTCACCTGCAGCGGTGCTCAGTTAGGATCACCCCAGAGGCTGACTCAACCACAGTGGTGTCATTCCCATGGGTGCAAGTCACCTGCAGCGGTGCTCAGTTAGGATCACCCCAGTGGCTGACTCACCCACAGTGGTGTCATCCCCATGGGTGCATGTCACCTGCAGCGGTGCTCAGTTAGGATCACCCCAGATTCTGACTCACCCACAGGGGTGTCATCCCTATGTGTGCATGTGACCTGCAGCTGTGCTCAGTTATGATCACCCCAGAGGTTGACTCACTCACAGTGGTGTCACCCCCATGGGTGCATGTCACCTGCAGCGGTGCTTAGTAAGGATCACCCCAGAGACTGACTCACCCACAGAGGTATCATCCCCATGGGTGCAAGTCACCTGCAGCGCTGGTCAATAAGAATCACCCCAGAGATTGTCTCACCCAAAGGGGTGAAATCCCCATGGGTGCATGTCACCTGTAGCGATGCTTAGTAATTATCACCCCAGAGGATGACTCACTCACAGGGGTGTCATCCCCACTGGTGCATGTCACCTGCAGCGTTGGTCAGTAAGGATCACCCCAGAGGCTGACTCACCTACAGAGGTGTCATCCCCACGGGTGCATGTCACCTTCAGCGATGGTCAGTAAGGATCATCCCAGAGGCTTTCTCACCCACAGGGGTGTTATCCTCACGGGTGCATGTTACCTTCAGCGATGGTCAGTAAGGATCACCCCAGAGGCTGACTCACCCACAGTGGTGTCATCCCCATGGGTGCATGTCACCTGCAGCTGTGCTCAGTAAGGATCACCCCAGAGATTGACTCACCCACAGGGGTGTCATACCCATCGGTGCAGGTCACCTGCAGCAGTGCTCAGAAAGGATCACCCCAGAGATTGTCTCACCCACAGGGTTGAAATCCCCATGGGTGCAGGTTACCTGCAGCGGTGCTCAGTAAGGATCACCCAAGAGGCTGACTCACCCACAGGGGTGTCATCCCCATGGGTGCAAGTCACCTACAGCGCTGCTCAATAAGGATCACTCCTGAGATTGTCTCACCCACAGGGATGAAATCCGCATGGGTACATGTCACCTGTAGCGATGGTTAGTAAGGATCACCCCAGAGGCTGACTCACTCACAGGGGTGTCATCCCCACGGTTGTATGTGAGCGGCAGCGATTGTCATTAAGGATCATCCCAGAGGTTGACTCACCCACAGTGGTGTCATCCTCAAGGGTGCATGTCACCTTCAGCGATGGTTAGTAAGGATCACCCCAGAGGCTGACTTAATCAGAGTAGTGTCACCCCCAGGGGTGCATGTCACCTGCAGCGGTGCTTAGTAAGGATCACCCCAGAGGCTGACTCACTCACAGTAGTGTCACCCCCATGGGTGCATGTCACCTGCAGCGGTGCTTAGTAAGTATCCCCCAGAGGCTGATTCACTCACAGTAGTGTCACCCCCATGGGTGCATGTCACCTGCAGCGGTGCTTAGTAAGGATCACCCCAGAGGCTGACTCACTCACAGTAGTGTCACCCCCATGGTTGCATGTCACCTGCAGTGGTGGTTAGTATGGATCACCCCAGTGGCTGCCTCACCCACAGAGGTGTCATCCCCATGGGTGCATGTCACCTGCAGCAGTGCTCAGTAAGAATCACCACAGAAGTTGACTCAACCACATGGGTGTTATCCCCATGGGTGCATGTCACCTGCAGCAGTGCTCAGTAAGGATCACCCCAGAGGCTGACTCACTCACAGGTGTGTCATCCCCATGGGTGCATGTCACCTGCAGCAGAGCTCAGTAAAGATCACCCCAGAGGCTGACTCACCCACAGGTGTGTCATCCCCATGTGTGCATGTCACCTGCAGCAGTGCTCAGTAAGGGTCACCCCAGAGGCTAATTCACCCACAGAGGTGTCATCCCCATGGGTGCATGTCACCTGCAGCGATGGTCAGTAAGGATCACCCCAGAGGCTGACTCACCCACAGAGGTGTCATCTCCACGGGTGCATGTCACATGCAGCGATGGTCAGTAAGGATCACCCCAGAGGCTGACTCACCCACAGAGGTGTCATCCCCACGGGTGCATGTCACCTTCAGCGATGGTCAGTAAGGATCAACGCAGAGGCTTACTCACCCACAGGGGTTCTATCCCCACGGGTGCATGTCACCTTCAGCGATGGTCAGTAAAGATCACCCCAGAGGCTGACTCACACACAGTGGTGTCATCCCCATGGGTACATGTCACCTGCTGCGGTGCTCAGTTAGGATCACCCTAGAGGCTGACTCACCCACAGTGTTGTCATTCCCATGGGTGCATGTCACCTGCAGCGGTGCTCAGTTAGGATCACCCCAGAGGCTGACTCACCCACAGGGGTGTCTTCCCCAAGGGTGCATGTCACATGCAGCAGTGCTCAGGAAGGTTCACCCCAGAGGCTACTTCACCCACAGAGGTGTCATCCCCATGGGTGCATGTCACCTAGAGCAGTGCTCAGAAAGGATCACCCCAGAGGCTAATTCACCCACAGGTGTGTCATCCCCATGGGTGCATGTCACCTGTAGCAGTGCTCAGTAAGGATCACCCCAGAGGGTGACTCACTCACAGGGGTGTCATCCCCACGGGTGCATGTCACCTGCAGCGATGGTCAATAAGGATCACCCCAGAGGCTGACTTACCCACAGGGGTGTCATCCCCATGGGTGCATGTCACCTGCAGCAGTGCTCAGTAAGGATCACCCCAGAGATTGTCTCACCCACAGGGGTGTCATCCCCATGGGTGCAAGTCACCTGCAGCGCTGCTCAATAAGAATCACCCCAGAGATTGTCTCACCCAAAGGGGTGAAATCCCCATGGGTGCATGTCAGCTGTAGCGATGCTTAGTAAGGATCACCCCAGAGGCTGACTCACTCACAGGGGTGTCATCCCCACTGGTGCATGTCACCTGCAGCGATGGTCAGTAAGGATCACCCCAGAGGCTGACTCACCTACAGAGGTGTCATCCCCACGGGTGCAGGTCAACTGCAGCGATGGTCAGTAAGGATCACCCCAGAGGCTGACTCACCCCCAGAGGTATCATCCCCACGGGTGCATGTCACCTTCAACGATGGTCAGTAAGGATCATCCCAGAGGCTTACTCACCCACAGGGGTGTTATCCTCACGGGTGCATGTCACATTCAGCGATGGTCAGTAAGGATCACCCCAGAGGCTGACTCACCCACATTGGTGTCATCCCCATGGGTGCATGTCACCTGCAGCTGTGCTCGGTAAGGATCACCCCAGAGATTGACTCACCCACAGGGGTGTCATACCCATCGTTGCAGGTCACCTGCCGCATTGCACAGAAAGGATCACCCCAGAGATTGTCTCACCCACAGGGTTGAAATCCCCATGGGTGCATGTTACCTGCAGCGGTGCTCAGTAAGGATCACCCAAGAGGCTGACTCACCCACAGGGGTGTCATCCCCATGGGTGCAAGTCACCTACAGCGCTGCTCAATAAGGATCACCCCTGAGATTGTCTCACCCACAGGGATGAAATCCGCATGGGTGCATGTCACCTGCAGCAGTGCTCAGTAAGAATCACCCCAGAGGCTGACTCACTCACAGAGGTGTCATCCCCATGGGTTCATGTCACCTGCAGCAGTGCTCAATACGGATCACCCCAGAGGCTGCCTCACCCACAGGGATGTCATCCCCATGGGTGCATGTCACCTGCAGCAGTGCTCAGTAAGAATCACCCCAGACGCTGACTCACCCACAGTGGTGTTATCCCCATGGGTGCATTTCACTTGCAGCAGTGCTCAGTAAGGATCACCGCAGAGGCTAACTCACCCACAGGAGTGTCATCCTCACGGGTGCATGTCACCTTCAGCGATGGTCAGTAAGGATCACCCCAGAGGCTGACTCACCCACAGTGGTGTCATGCCCACGGGTGCATGTCACCTGCAGCTGTGCTCAGTAAGGATCACCCCAGAAATTGACTCACCCACAGGGGTGTCATACCCATCGGTGCAGGTCACCTGCAGCAGTGCTCAGGAAGGATCACCCCAGAGATTGTCTCACCCACAGGGTTGAAATCCCCATGGGTGCATGTAAACTGCAGCGGTGCTTAGTAAGGATCACCCCAGAGGCTGACTCACCCACAGAGGTGTCATCCCCATGGGTGCATGTCACCTGCAGCGGTGCTCAGTTAGGATCACCCCAGAGGCTGACTCACTCAGTGAAGTTTCATCCCCATGGGTGCATGTCACCTGCAGCGGTGCTCAGTAACGATCACCCCAGAGGCTGTCTCACTCACAGGGGTGTCATCCCCAAGGGTGCATGTCACCTGCAGCAGTCCTCAGTAAGGATTACCCCAGAGATTGTCTCACCCACAGGGGTGAAATCCGCATGGGTGCATGTCACCTGTAGCGATGCTTAGTAAGAATCACCCCAGCGGCTGACTCACTCACAGAGGTGTCATTCCCACGGGTGCAAGTCAGCGGCAGCGATGTTCAGTAAGGATCACCCCAGAGGTTGACTCACCCACAGGGGTGTCATCCTCAAGGGTGCATGTCACCTTCAGCGATGGTTAGTAAGGATCACCCCAGAGGCTGACTCACCCACAGAGGTGTCATCCCCATGGGTGCATGTCACCTGCAGCTGTGCTCATGAAGGATCACCCCATAGGCTGACTCACTCACAGGGGTGTCATCCCCATGGGTGCATGTCTCCTGCAGCGTCGGTGCTCAGTAAAGATCACCCCAGAGGCTGACTCACCCACAGAGGTGTCATCCCCATGGTTGCATGTCTCCTGCAGCGGTGCTCACTAAGGATCACCCCATAGGCTGACTCACCCACAGAGGTGTCATCCCCACGGGTGCATGTCACCTGCAGCTGCGCTCAGTAAAGATCACCCCAGAGATTGACTCACCCACAGGGGTGTCATCCCCATGTGTGCAAGTCACCTGCAGCAGTGCTCAGTAAGGATAACCCCAGAGATTGTCTCATCCACAGTAGTGTCATTCCAATGGGTGCATGTCACCTGCAGCGGTGCTCAGTTAGGATCACCCCAGTGGCTGACTCACCCACAGTGGTGTCATCCCCATGGGTGCATGTCACCGGCAGCGGTGCTCAGTTATGATCACCTTAGATTCTGGCTCACCCACAGGGGTGTCATCCCCATGGGTGCATGTCACCTGCAGCGGTGCTCAGTTAGGATCACCTCAGATTCTGGCTCACCCACAGGGGTGTCATCCCCATGGGTGCATGTCACCTGCAGCAGTGCTCAGTAAGGATCACCTCAGTGGCTGACTCACTCACAGTGGTGTCATCCCCATGGGTGTATGTCACCTGCAGCTGCGCTCAGTAAAGATCACCCCAGAGATTGACTCACCCACAGGGGTGTCATCCCCATGTGTGCAAGTCACCTGCAGCAGTGCTCAGTAAGGAAAACCCCAGAGATTGTCTCATCCACAGGGGTGAAATCCCCATGGGTGTATGTCACCTGCAGAGGTGCTCAGTAAGGATCACCCCAGAGGCTGTCTCACCCACAGGGGTGTCATCCCCATGGGTGCAAGTCACCTGCAGCGCTGCTCAATAAGAATCACACCAGAGATTGTCTCACCCAAAGGGGTGAAATCTCCATGGGTGCATGTCACCTGTAGCGATGCTTAGTAAGGATCACCCCAGAGGATGACTCACTCACAGGGTGTCATCCCCACTGGTGCATGTCACCTGCAGCGTTGGTCAGTAAGGATCACCCCAGAGGCTGACTCACCTACAGAGGTGTCATCCCCACGGGTGCAGGTCACCTGCAGCGATGGTCAGTAAAGATCACCCCAGAGGCTGACTCACCCCCAGATCTGTCATCCCCACGGGTGCATGTCTCCTTCAGCGATGGTCAGTAAGGATCATCCCAGAGGCTTACTCACCCACAGGGGTGTTATCCTCACGGGTGCATGTCACCTTCAGCGATGGTCAGTAAGGATCACCCCAGAGGCTGACTCGCCCACAGTGGTGTCATCCCCATGGGTGCATGTCACCTGCAGCTGTGCTCAGTAAGGATCACCCCAGAGATTGACTCACCCACAGGGGTGTCATACCCATCGGTGCAGGTCACCTGCAGCAGTGCTCAGAAAGGATCACCCCAGAGATTGTCTCACCCACAGGGTTGAAATCCCCATGGGTGCATGTTACCTGCAGCGGTGCTCAGTAAGGATCACCCCAGATTCTGACTCACCCACAGGGGTGTCATCCCTATGTGTGCATGTGACCTGCAGCTGTGCTCAGTTAGGATCACCCCAGAGGTTGACTCACTCACAGTGGTGTCACCCCCATGGGTGCATGTCACCTGCAGCGGTGCTTAGTAAGGATCACCCCAGAGACTAACTCACCCACAGAGGTGTCATCCCCATGGGTGCAAGTCACCTGCAGCGCTGCTCAATAAGAATCACCCCAGAGATTGTCTCACCCAAAGGGGTGAAATCTCCATGGGTGCATGTCACCTGTAGCGATGCTTAGTAAGGATCACCCCAGAGGATGACTCACTCACAGGGTGTCATCCCCACTGGTGCATGTCACCTGCAGCGTTGGTCAGTAAGGATCACCCCAGAGGCTGACTCACCTACAGAGGTGTCATCCCCACGGGTGCAGGTCACCTGCAGCGATGGTCAGTAAAGATCACCCCAGAGGCTGACTCACCCCCAGATCTGTCATCCCCACGGGTGCATGTCTCCTTCAGCGATGGTCAGTAAGGATCATCCCAGAGGCTTACTCACCCACAGGGGTGTTATCCTCACGGGTGCATGTCACCTTCAGCGATGGTCAGTAAGGATCACCCCAGAGGCTGACTCGCCCACAGTGGTGTCATCCCCATGGGTGCATGTCACCTGCAGCTGTGCTCAGTAAGGATCACCCCAGAGATTGACTCACCCACAGGGGTGTCATACCCATCGGTGCAGGTCACCTGCAGCAGTGCTCAGAAAGGATCACCCCAGAGATTGTCTCACCCACAGGGTTGAAATCCCCATGGGTGCATGTTACCTGCAGCGGTGCTCAGTAAGGATCACCCCAGATTCTGACTCACCCACAGGGGTGTCATCCCTATGTGTGCATGTGACCTGCAGCTGTGCTCAGTTAGGATCACCCCAGAGGTTGACTCACTCACAGTGGTGTCACCTCCATGGGTGCATGTCACCTGCAGCGGTGCTTAGTAAGGATCACCCCAGAGACTAACTCACCCACAGAGGTGTCATCCCCATGGGTGCAAGTCACCTGCAGCGCTGCTCAATAAGAATCACCCCAGAGATTGTCTCACCCAAAGGGGTGAAATCCTCATGGGTGCATGTCACCTGTAGCGATGCTTAGCAAGGATCACCCCAGAGGATGACTCACTCACAGGGGTGTCAACCCCACTGGTGCATGTCACCTGCAGCGTTGGTCAGTAAGGATCACCCCAGAGGCTGACTCACCTACAGAGGTGTCATCCCCACGGGTGCAGGTCACCTGCAGCGATGGTCAGTAAGGATCACCCCAGAAGCTGACTCACCCCCAGAGGTGTCATCCCCACGGGTGCATGTCACCTTCAGCGATGGTCAGTAAGGATCATCCCAGAGGCTTACTCACCAACAGGGGTGTTATCCTCACGGGTGCATGTCTCCTTCAGCGATGGTCAGTAAGGATCACCCCAGAGGCTGACTCACCCACAGTGGTGTCATCCCCATGTGTGCATGTCACCTGCAGCTGTGCTCAGTAAGGATCACCCCAGAGATTGACTCACCCACAGGGGTGTCATACCCATCGGTGCAGGTCACCTGCAGCAGTGCTCAGAAAGGATCACCCCAGAGATTGTCTCACCCACAGGGTTGAAATCCCCATGGGTGCAGGTTACCTGCAGCGGTGCTCAGTAAGGATCACCCAAGAGGCTGACTCACCCACAGGGGTGTCATCCCCATGGGTGCAAGTCACCTACAGCGCTGCTCAATAAGGATCACCCCTGAGATTGTCTCACCCACAGGGATGAAATCCGCATGGGTACATGACACCTGTAGCGATGTTTAGTAAGGATCACCCCAGAGGCTGACTCACTCACAGGGGTGTCATCCCCACGGTTGCATGTGAGCGGCAGCGATTGTCATTAAGAATCATCCCAGAGGTTGACTCGCCCACAGTGGTGTCATCCTCAAGGGTACATGTCACCTTCAGCGATGGTTAGTAAGGATGACCCCAGAGTCTTACTCACCAACAGGGGTGTCATCCCCACAGGTTCATGTCACCTGCAGTGGTGCTCAGTAATGAACACCCCAGAGGCTGACTCACCCACAGAAGTGTCATCCCCATGGGTGCATGTCACCTGCAGCAGTGCTCAGTAAGGATCACCCCAGAGGCTGACTCACTCACAGGGGTGTCATCCCCTTGGGTGCATGTCTACTGCAGCGGCGGTGCTCAGTAAGGATCACCCCAGAGGCTGACTCACCCACAGAGGTGTCATCCCCATGGGTGCAGGTGTCCTGCAGCGGTGCTCGGTAAGGATCACCCCATAGGCTGACTCACTTACAGAGGTGTCATCCCCACGGGTGCATGTCACCTTCAGCGATGGTCAGTAAGGATCATCCCAGAGGCTGACTCACCCACAGGGGTGTTATCCCCACGGGTGCATGTCACCCACAGAGGTGTCATCTCCACGGGTGCATGTCACATGCAGCGATGGTCAGTAAGGATCACCCCAGAGGCTGACTCACCCACAGAGGTGTCATCCCCACGGGTGCATGTCACCTTCAGCGATGGTCAGTAAGGATCAACGCAGAGGCTTACTCACCCACAGGGGTTTTATCCCCACGGGTGCATGTCACCTTCAGCGATGGTCAGTAAAGATCCCCCCAGAGGCTGACTCACACACAGTGGTGTCATCCCCATGGGTACATGTCACCTGCTGCGGTGCTCAGTTAGGATCACCCTAGAGGCTGACTCACCCACAGTGTTGTCATTCCCATGGGTGCATGTCACCTGCAGCGGTGCTCAGTTAGGATCACCGCAGAGGTTGACTCACCCACAGGGGTGTCATCCCCAAGGGTGCATGTCACATGCAGCAGTGCTCAGTAAGGTTCACCCCAGAGGCTACTTCACCCACAGAGGTGTCATCCCCATGGGTGCATGTCACCTAGAGCAGTGCTCAGAAAGGATCACCCCAGAGGCTAATTCGCCCACAGGTGTGTCATCCCCATGGGTGCATGTCACCTGTAGCAGTGCTCAGTAAGGATCACCCCAGAGGGTGACTCACTCACAGGGGTGTCATCCCCACGGGTGCATGTCACCTGCAGCGATGGTCAATAAGGATCACCCCAGAGGCTGACTCACCTACAGAGTTGTCATCCCCATGGGTGCTTGTTACCTGCAGCGATGGTCAGTAAGGATCACCCCAGAGGCTTACTCACCCACAAAGGTGTCATCCCCACGGGTGCATGTCACCTTCAGCGATGGTCAGTAAGGATCATCCCAGAGGCTGACTCACCCACAGGGGTTTTATCAACACGGGTGCATGTCACCTTAAGCGATGGTCAGTAAGGATCACCCCAGAGGCTGACTCACCCTCACTGGTGTCATCCCCATGGGTTCATGTCACCTGCAGCGGTGCTCAGTTAGGAGCACCATAGAGTCTTACTCACCCACAGTGGTGTCATTCCCATGGGTGCATGTCACCTGCAGCGGTGCTCAGTTAGAATCACCCCAAAGGCTGACTCACCCATAGAGGTGTTATCCCCACGGGTGCATGTCACCTTCAGCGATGGTCAGTAAGGATCACTCCAGAGGCTGACTCACCCACAGTGGTGTCATCCCCATGGGTGCATGTCACCTGCAGCGGTGCTCAGTTAGGATCACCCCAGAGGCTGACTCACCCATAGTGGTGTCATTCCCATGGGTGCACGTCACCTGCAGCGGTGCTCAGTTAGGATCACCCCAGAGGCTGACTCACACACAGTGGTGTCATCCCCATGGGTGCATGTCACCTGCAGCGGTGCTCAGTTAGGATCACCCCAGAGGCTGACTTACCCACAGGGGTGTCATCCCCATGGGTGCATGTCACCTGCAGCAGTGCTCAGTAAGGATCACCCCAGAGATTGTCTCACCCACAGGGGTGTCATCCCCATGGGTGCAAGTCACCTGCAGCGCTGCTCAATAAGAATCACCCCAGAGATTGTCTCACCCAAAGGGGTGAAATCCCCATGGGTGCATGTCAGCTGTAGCGATGCTTAGTAAGGATCACCCCAGAGGCTGACTCACTCACAGGGGTGTCATCCCCACTGGTGCATGTCACCTGCAGCGATGGTCAGTAAGGATCACCCCAGAGGCTGACTCACCTACAGAGGTGTCATCCCCACGGGTGCAGGTCAACTGCAGCGATGGTCAGTAAGGATCACCCCAGAGGTTGACTCACCCCCAGAGGTATCATCCCCACGGGTGCATGTCACCTTCAGCGATGGTCAGTAAGGATCATCCCAGAATCTTACTCACCCACAGGGGTGTTATCCTCACGGGTGCATGTCACCTTCAGCGATGGTCAGTAAGGATCACCCCAGAGGCTGACTCACCCACAGTGGTGTCATCCCCATGGGTGCATGTCACCTGCAGCTGTGCTCGGTAAGGATCACCCCAGAGATTTACTCACCCACAGGGGTGTCATACCCATCGTTGCAGGTCACCTGCCGCATTGCACAGAAAGGATCACCCCAGAGATTGTCTCACCCACAGGGTTGAAATCCCCATGGGTGCATGTTACCTGCAGCGGTGCTCAGTAAGGATCACCCAAGAGGCTGACTCACCCACAGGGGTGTCATCCCCATGGGTGCAAGTCACCTACAGCGCTGCTCAATAAGGATCAACCCTGAGATTGTCTCACCCACAGGGATGAAATCCGCATGGGTGCATGTCACCTGTAGCGTTGCTTAGTAAGGATCACCCCAGAGGCTGACTCACTCACAGTAGTGTCACCCCCATGGGTGCATGTCACCTGCAGCGGTGGTTAGTAAGAATCACCCCAGAGGCTGACTCACTCACAGAGGTGTCATCCCCATGGGTTCATGTCACCTGCAGCAGTGCTCAATACGGATCACCCCAGAGGCTGCCTCACCCACAGGGATGTCATCCCCATGGGTGCATGTCACCTGCAGCAGTGCTCAGTAAGAATCACCCCAGAGGCTGACTCACCCACAGGGGTATTATCCCCATGGGTGCATTTCACTTGCAGCAGTGCTCAGTAAGGATCACCGCAGAGGCTAACTCACCCACAGGAGTGTCATCCTCACGGGTGCATGTCACCTTCAGCGATGGTCAGTAAGGATCACCCCAGAGGCTGACTCACCCACAGTGGTGTCATGCCCATGGGTGCATGTCACCTGCAGCTGTGCTCAGTAAGGATCACCCCAGAGATTGACTCACCCACAGGGGTGTCATACCCATCGGTGCAGGTCACCTGCAGCAGTGCTCAGGAAGGATCACCCCAGAGATTTTCTCACCCACAGGGTTGAAATCCCCATGGGTGCATGTAAACTGCAGCGGTGCTTATTAAGGATCACCCCAGAGGCTGACTCACCCACAGAGGTGTCATCCCCATGGGTGCATGTCACCTGCAGCGGTGCTCAGTTAGGATCACCCCAGAGGCTGACTCACTCAGTGAAGTTTCATCCCCATGGGTGCATGTCACCTGCAGCGGTGCTCAGTAACGATCACCCCAGAGGCTGTCTCACTCACAGGGTTGTCATCCCCAAGGGTGCATGTCACCTGCAGCAGTCCTCAGTAAGGATTACCCCAGAGATTGTCTCACCCACAGGGTTGAAATCCCCATGGGTGCAAGTCACCTACAGCGCTGCTCAATAAGGATCACCCAGAGATTGTCTCACCCACAGGGGTGAAATCCGCATGGGTGCATGTCACCTGTAGCGATGCTTAGTAAGAATCATCCCAGAGGCTGACTCACTCACAGAGGTGTCATCCCCACGGGTGCAAGTCAGCGGCAGCGATGTTCAGTAAGGATCACCCCAGAGGTTGACTCACCCACAGAGGTGTCATCCTCAAGGGTGCATGTCACCTTCAGCGATGGTTAGTAAGGATCACCCCAGAGGCTGACTCACCCACAGAGGTGTCATCCCCATGGGTGCATGTCACCTGCAGCTGTGCTCAGTAAGGATCTCCCCATAGGCTGACTCACTCACAGGGGTGTCATCCCCATGGGTGCATGTCTCCTGCAGCGTCGGTGCTCAGTAAGGATCACCCCAGAGGCTGACTCACCCACAGAGGTGTCATCCCCATGGTTGCATGTCTCCTGCAGCGGTGCTCAGTAAGGATCACCCCATAGGCTGACTCACCCACAGAGGTGTCATCCCCATGGGTGCATGTCACCTGCAGCGATGGTCAGTAGGGATCACCCCAGAGGCTGACTCACCTACAGAGGTGTCATTCCCTCGGGAGCATGTCACCTGCAGATATGGTCAGTAAGGATAACCCCAGAGGCTGACTCACCCACAGAGGTGTCATCCCCACGGGTGCATGTCACCTGCAGCTGCGCTCAGTAAAGATCACCCCAGAGATTGACTCACCCACAGGGGTGTCATCCCCATGTGTGCAAGTCACCTGCAGCAGTGCTCAGTAAGGATAACCCCAGAGATTGTCTCATCCACAGGGGTGTCATTCCAATGGGTGCATGTCACCTGCAGCGGTGCTCAGTTAGGATCACCCCAGTGGCTGACTCACCCACAGTGGTGTCATCCCCATGGGTGCATGTCACCTGCAGCGGTGCTCAGTTATGATCACCTCAGATTCTGGCTCACCCACAGGGGTGTCATCCCCATGGGTGCATGTCACCTGCAGCGGTGCTCAGTTAGGATCACCTCAGATTCTGGCTCACCCACAGGGGTGTCATCCCCATGGGTGCATGTCATCTGCAGCAGTGCTCAGTAAGGATCACCTCAGTGGCTGACTCACTCACAGTGGTGTCATCCCCATGGGTGTATGTCACCTGCAGCTGCGCTCAGTAAAGATCACCCCAGAGATTGACTCACCCACAGGGGTGTCATCCCCATGTGTGCAAGTCACCTGCAGCAGTGCTCAGTAAGGATAACCCCAGAGATTGTCTCATCCACAGGGGTGAAATCCCCATGGGTGTATGTCACCTGCAGAGGTGCTCAGTAAGGATCACCCCAGAGGCTGTCTCACCCACAGGGGTGTCATCCCCATGGGTGCATGTCACCTGCAGCAGTGCTCAGTAAGGATCACCTCAGTGGCTGACTCACCCACAGTGGTGTCATCCCCATGGGTGCATGTCACCTGCAGCAGTGCTCAGTAAGGATCACCCCAGAGATTGTATCACCCACAGGGGTGTCATCCCCATGGGTGCAAGTCACCTGCAGCGCTGCTCAATAAGAATCACCCCAGAGATTTTCTCACCCAAAGGGGTGAAATCCCCATGGGTGCATGTCACCTGTAGCGATGCTTAGTAAGGATCACCCCAGAGGATGACTCACTCACAGGGTGTCATCCCCACTGGTGCATGTCACCTGCAGCGTTGGTCAGTAAGGATCACCCCAGAGGCTGACTCAACTACAGAGGTGTCATCCCCACGGGTGCAGGTCACCTGCAGCGATGGTCAGTAAGGATCACCCCAGAGGCTGACTCACCCCCAGATGTGTCATCCCAACGGGTGCATGTCTCCTTCAGCGATGGTCAGTAAGGATCATCCCAGAGGCTTACTCACCCACAGGGGTGTTATCCTCACGAGTGCATGTCACCTTCAGCGATGGTCAGTAATGATCACCCCAGAGGCTGACTCACCCACAGTGGTGTCATCCCCATGGGTGCATGTCACCTGCAGGTGTGCTCAGTAAGGATCACCCCAGAGATTGACTCACCCACAGGGGTGTCATACCCATCGGTGCAGGTCACCTGCAGCAGTGCTCAGAAAGGATCACCCCAGAGATTGTCTCACCCACAGGGTTGAAATCCCCATGGGTGCATGTTACCTGCAGCGGTGCTCAGTAAGGATCACCCCAGATTCTGACTCACCCACAGGGGTGTCATCCCTATGTGTGCATGTGACCTGCAGCTGTGCTCAGTTAGGATCACCCCAGAGATTGACTCACCCACAGGGGTGTCATACCCATCGGTGCAGGTCACCTGCAGCAGTGCTCAGAAAGGATCACCCCAGAGATTGTCTCACACACAGGGTTGAAATCCCCATGGGTGCAGGTTACCTGCAGCGGTGCTCAGTAAGGATCACCCAAGAGGCTGACTCACCCACAGGGGTGTCATCCCCATGGGTGCAAGTCACCTACAGCGCTGCTCAATAAGGATCACCCCTGAGATTGTCTCACCCACAGGGATGAAATCCGCATGGGTACATGACACCTGTAGCGATGGTTAGTAAGGATCACCCCAGAGGCTGACTCACTCACAGGGGTGTCATCCCCACGGTTGCATGTGAGCGGCAGCGATTGTCATTAAGAATCATCCCAGAGGTTGACTCACCCACAGTGGTGTCATCCTCAAGGGTGCATGTCACCTTCAGCGATGGTTAGTAAGGATCACCCCAGAGTCTTACTCACCAACAGGGGTGTCATCCCCACAGGTTCATGTCACCTGCAGTGGTGCTCAGTAATGATCACCCCAGAGGCTGACTCACCCACAGAAGTGTCATCCCCATGGGTGCATGTCACCTGCAGCGGTGCTCAGTAAGGATCACCCCAGAGGCTGACTCACTCACAGGGGTGTCATCCCCTTGGGTGCATGTCTAATGCAGTGGCGGTGCTCAGTAAGGATCACCCCAGAGGCTGACTCACCCACAGAGGTGTCATCCCCATGGGTGCAGGTGTCCTGCAGCGGTGCTCGGTAAGGATCACCCCATAGGCTGACTCACCCACAGAGGTGTCATCCCCATGGGTGCATGTCACCTGCAGCGATGGTCAGTAAGGATTACCCCAGAGGCTGACTCAACCACAGGGGTGTTATCCCCAGGGGTGCATGTCACCTTCAGCGATGGTCAGTAAAGATCCCTCCAGAGGCTGACTCACCCACAGTGGTGTCATCCCCATGGGTGCATGTCACCTGCAGCGGTGCTCAGTTAGGATCACCCCAGAGGCTGACTCAACCACAGTGGTGTCATTCCCATGGGTGCAAGTCACCTGCAGCGGTGCTCAGTTAGGATCACCCCAGTGGCTGACTCACCCACAGTGGTGTCATCCCCATGGGTGCATGTCACCTGCAGCGGTGCTCAGTTAGGATCACCCCAGATTCTGACTCACCCACAGGGGTGTCATCCCTATGTGTTCATGTGACCTGCAGCTGTGCTCAGTTAGGATCACCCCAGAGGTTGACTCACTCACAGTGGTGTCACCCCCATGGGTGCATGTCACCTGCAGCGGTGCTTAGTAAGGATCACCCCAGAGACTGACTCACCCACAGAGGTGTCATCCCCATGGGTGCATGTCACCTGCAGCTGTGCTCAGTTAGGATCACCCCAGAGGCTGACTCACTCACAGTGGTGTCATCCCCATGAGTGCATGTCACCTGCAGCTGTGTTCAGTAACGATCACCCCAGAGGCTGTCTCACTCACAGGGGTGTCATCCCCAAGGGTGCATGTCACTTGCAGCAGTCCTCAGTAAGAATCACCCCAGAGGATGACTCACTCACAGAGGTGTCATCCCCATGGGTGCATGTCACCTGCAGCAGTGCTCAGTAAGGATCACCCCAGAGGCTGACTCACTCACAGAGGTGTGATCCCCATGGGTGTATGTCACTTGCAGGGGTGCTCAGTAGGATCACCCCAGAGGCTGACTCACCCTCAGAGGTGTCATCCCCATGGGTGCATGTCACCTGCAGCGGTGCTCTGTAAGGATCACCCCAGAGGCTGACTCACTCACTGAGTTGTCATCCCCATGGGTGCATGCCACCTGCAGCAGTGCTCAGTAAGGATCACCCCTGAGGCTGACTCACTCACAGAGGTGTCATCCCCATAGGTGCATGTCACCTGCAGCTGTGCTCAGTAAGGATCACCAAAGAGGCTGACTCACTCACTGAGGTGTCATCCCCATGGGTGCATGTCACCTGCAGCGCTGCTCAATAAGGATAACCCCAGAGATTGTCTCACCCACAGGGGTGAAATCCCCATGGGTGCATGTCACCTGTAGCGATGCTTAGTAAGGATCACCCTAGAGGCTGACTCACTCACAGTGGTGTCATCCCTACGGGTGCATGTCACCGGCAGCGATGGTCAGTAAGGATCACCCCAGAAGCTGACTCACTCACAGGGGTGTCATCCCCACCTCTGCATGTCACCTGCATCGGCGGTGCTCAGTAAGGATCACCCCAGAGGCTGACTCGTCCACAGAGGTGTCATCCCCATGGGTGCATGTCTCCTGCAGCGGTGCTCAGTAAGCAACACCCCAGAGGCTGACTCACCCACAGAGGTGTCATCCCCACGGGTGCATGTCACCTGCAGCGGTGCTCAGTAAGGATCACCCCAGAAGCTGACTCACCCACAGAGGTGTCATCCCCACGGGTGCATGTCAGCTTCAGCGATGGTCAGTAAGGATCACCCCAGCGGCTTACTCACCCACAGGGTGTGATCCCCATGGTTGTATGTCACCTTCAGCGATGGTCACTAAGGATCACCCCAGAGGCTTACTCACCCAAAGAGGTGTCATCCCCACTGGTACATGTCACCTGCAGCGGTGCTCAATAATGATCACCCCATAGGGTGACTCACTCACAAAGGTGTCATCCCCACGGGTGCATGTCACCTGCAGCGGTGCTCAGTAAGGATCACGCCAGAGGCTGACTCACCCACAGGGGTGTCATCCCCATGGGTGCATGTCTCCTGCAGCGGTGCTCAGTAATCATCAGCCCAGAGGCTGACTCACCCCGAGAGGTGTCATCCCCATGGGTGCATGTCACCTGCAGCACTGCTCAGTAAGGATCACCCCAGAGCATAAATCACCCACAGGGGTGTCATCCCCACGGTTGGATGTCACCTTCAGTGATGGTCAGTAAGGATCACCCCAGAGGCCGACTCACCCACAGGGGTGTCATCGCCATGGGTGCAAGTCACCTGCAGCAGTTCTCAGTAAGGATCACCCCAGAGATTTTCTCAGCCACAGGGGTGAAATCCCCGTGGGTGCATGTCACCTGAAGAGATGCTCAGTAAGGATCACCCCAGAGGCTGACTCACCCACAGAGGTGTCACCCCCATGGGTGCATGTCTCCTCCAGCGGTGCTCAGTAAGGATCACCCCAGATGCTGACTCACCCACAGAGGTGTCATCCCCATGGGTGCATGTCACCTGCAGCGGTGCTCAGTAAGAAGCACGCCAGAGGCTGACTCACCCACAGGGGTGTCATTCCCATGGGTGCATGTCTCCTGCAGCGGTGCTCAGTAAGCATCAGCCCAGAGGCTGACTCACCCGCAGAGGTGTCATCCCCATGGGTGCATGTCAGCTGCAGCACTGCTCAGTAAGGATCACACCAGAGGCTGACTCACCCACAGGGGTGTCATCCCCACGGGTGCATGTCACCTTCAGTGACGGTCAGTAAGGATCATCCCAGAGGCTTACTCACTCACAGAGGTGTCATCCCCATGGGTGCATGTCACCTGCAGCAGTGCTCAGTAACTATCACCCCAGAGGCTGACTATCTCACAGGGGTGTCATCCCTATGGGTGCATGTCACCTGCATCGGTGCTCAGTTAGGATCACCCCAGAGGCTGACTCACCCAAAGAGGTGTCATCCCCATGGGTGCAAGTCACCTGCAGTGATGATCAGTAAGGATCACCCCAGAGGCTGACTCACTCACAGTGGTGTCATCCCCATGGGTGCATGTCACCTGCAGCAGTGCTCAGTAAGGATCACCTCAGTGGCTGACTCACCCACAGTGGTGTCGTCCCCATGGGTGCATGTCACCTGCAGCTGTGCTCAGTAAAGATCACCCCAGAGATTGACTCACCCACAGGGGTGTCATCCCCATGTGTGCAAGTCACCTGCAGCAGTGCTCAGTAAGGATAACCCCAGAGATTGTCTCATCCACAGGGGTGAAATCCCCATGGGTGCATGTCACCTGCAGCGGTGCTCAGTAAGGATCACCCCAGAGGCTGTCTCACCCACAGGGGTGTCATCCCCATGGGTGCATGTCACCTGCAGCGCTGCTCAATAAGGATAGCCCCGGAAATTGTCTCACCCACAGGGGTGAAATCCCCATAGGTGCATGTCACCTGTAGCGATGCTTAGTAAGGATCACCCCAGAGGCTGACTCACTCACAGGGGTGTCATCCCCACGGGTGCATGTCACCGGCAGCGATGGTCAGTAAGGATCACCCCAGAAGCTGACTCACTCACAGGGGTGTCATCCCCACCTCTGCATGTCACCTGCATCGGCGTTGCTCAGTAAGGATCACCCCAGAGGCTGACTCGTCCACAGAGGTGTCATCCCCATGGGTGCATGTCTCCTGCAGCGGTGCTCAGTAAGCATCACCCCAGAGGCTGACTCACCCACAGAGGTGTCATCCCCATGGGTGCATGTCACCTGCAGCGGTGCTCAGTAAGGATCACCCCAGAAGCTGACTCACCCACAGAGGTGTCATCCCCACGGGTGCATGTCACCTTCAGCGATGGTCAGTAAGGATCACCCCAGCGGCTTACTCACCCACAGGGTGTGATCCCCACGGTTGTATGTCACCTTCAGCGATGGTCATTAAGGATCACCCCAGAGGCTTACTCACCCAAAGAGGTGTCATCCCCATGGGTACATGTCACCTGCAGCGGTGCTCAATAATGATCACCCCATAGGGTGACTCACCCACAGACGTGTCATCCCCATGGGTGCATGTCACCTGCAGCGGTGCTCAGTAAGGATCACCCCAGAAGCTGACTCACCCACAGAGGTGTCATCCCCACGGGTGCATGTCACCTTCAGCGATGGTCAGTAAGGATCACCCCAGCGGCTTACTCACCCACAGGGTGTGATCCCCACGTTTGTATGTCACCTTCAGCGATGGTCACTAAGGATCACCACAGAGGCTTACTCACCCAAAGAGGTGTCATCCCCACGGGTACATGTCAACTGCAGCGGTGCTCAATATTGATCACCCCAGAGGCTGACTATCTCACAGGGGTGTCATCCCTATGGGTGCATGTCACCTGCATCGGTGCTCAGTTAGGATCACCCAGAGGCTGACTCACCCAAAGAGGTGTCATCCCCATGGGTGCATGTCACCTGCAGTGATGATCAGTAAGGATCACCCCAGAGGCTGACTCACTCACAGGGGTGTCATCCCCATGGGTGCATGTCACCTGCAGCAGTGCTCAGTAAGGATCACCCCAGAGGCTGACTCACCCACAGGGGTGTCATCCCCATGGGTGCATGTCAACTGCAGCGATGGTTAGTAAGTATCACCCCAGAGGCTGACTCGCCTACAGAGGTGTTATCCCCACGGGTGCATGTCACCTGCAGCGATGATCAGTAAGGATCACCCCAGAGGCTGACTCACTCACAGAGGTGTCATCCCCATGGGTGCATGTCACCTGCAGCGGTGCTCAGTAAGGATCACCCCAGAGGCTGACTCACCCACAGAGGTGTCATCCCCATGGGTGCATGTCACCTGCAGCGATGATCAGTAAGAATCACCCCAGAGCTTGACTCTAGTCTGACACTGTGAAGAGACATGAGAGGTGTAGAATAAGTGAGAGGCCCCCGTCCCATCCATCTCCCCTCCCCGGGGGGGGTGGCGAAAAAGGGGATGCCGCCGGTGAAATACCACTACTCTTATCGTTTTTTCACTTACCCGGTGAGGCGAGTCCCGAGGGGCTATCGCTTCTGGCTCCAAGCGCACTTTTCCCCCCTTCCCCAGCTACCCACGCCGCGGGCTGGGCGGGGGCGCGACCCGCTCCGGGGACAGTGGCAGGTGGGGAGTTTGACTGGGGCGGTACACCTGTCAAACCGTAACGCAGGTGTCCTAAGGCGAGCTCAGGGAGGCCAGAAACCTCCCATGGAGCAGAAGGACAAAAGCTCGCTTGATCTTGATTTTCAGTTTGAATACAGACCGTGAAAGCGGGGCCTCATGATTAGTGTTGAGCCACCCCCGTAGTGTTCGAGTTCGGTTCGTCGAACACCCGTGTGTTCGCCGAACTGTTCGTCGAACTGTTCGTCGAACACCTTCGAACACCGTTAAAACCAATGGCAGGCAAACAAAAACACATAGAAACACATAGAAAACACCTTCAAAGGTGTCCAAAAGCTGACAAACTGCTCAGAAGACATAACTAACACATGGAAAAGTGACAAGTACATATAGTCATGCGAAAATAAAAGAGGTGGAGGAGTAAAAGGAGGGGGAGACACAGATATAGGCATGTCATGCCCTTCTAAAATCCAAAAAGTGAGAAGCCGACACGGCCAGTCCGCTCCTGCCCGTGCCACCTCCGTGTCGCCGGGTTTGTGCCAGAGCCGCGGTGAACCCTGATGGCCAGCCCCCCTCTCCCAATACTGGGGCCTGTCCGCTGGTGGGTCGAGCGAGCCCCCCTGTGGTGGAGGCAGCTCTAAGCTTTTTAATTTAAATTGTCTCTCTAATTGGAATGAATACACTTTAAATCCATTTACAAGGATCTATTGGAGGGCAAGTCTCATGCCAGCAGCCGCGTAATTCCAGCTCCAGTAGCGTCCACTAAAGCTGCTGCAGTTAAAAAGCTTTTATAAGGATCGAGCTCGGCTGTCCACCGCAAGGCATCCTACTGCCAGTCCCAGCCCCTATGCCTTGGGGTGCCTCCTGATGCTCTTCACTGAGTATCCCATGGTCCCGAAGCATTTCCTTTGAAAAAATTAAGTGTCTAAACTACAGGTGGTGTAGCTTGCTTAACAGCCGGGATAATCCGCTGACTAGCAGACACTGCTACTAGGCACAAAGTATTTCCTGGGCTAGATGCAGTTAAAAATTTGTAATTAGATACTCTCGTTGGATGCTGAGAAAGCATTCCATAGAGTCTCCTGGCACGCCATATATGATTCTCTTAAAAAGCTTGGGGTAGGGGTCTAGGGGACCCTTTTATAGCCAAAATCACGGCCCTGTATCACAATACGTCACCTAGGCTGAAGATAAATGGAACTGTAGCACCCTGAGGGCTCGGTTGCTACTGAGGTATTGCACCTCACCCAGAGGTGTGATATCTCACTCTCAGGTAAGGATGGAGTGTGGATCAGGACCCAACACCTGCATGCATTACACCACATTGCCGTGGGGCAGGGCGACCAATATGCCTCTGAGATGGGCACGACAGTCCCTGTCCCTGGCTGGAGTGGGGGGAGGGAACACTGAGGAAGGGGAACCCTGTAGTGCAGGAGCAGGGAGGAAGCAGTTCCTGGGTGCATTGAGAAGGGAGTATAAAAGGTGGGCACCATCTTAGTTCAGTGCAGAGAAGTCTGAGCAGAAGTGGCAGGGAGCCGGGGCTCTGCATGAGCTCTGCTCCGGAGGCGGGCCTAGTAACAGAGGCCCAGGCCTGGAAGAGGGAGAAGGAAGGAAGAGGAGCGGAGAAGGCTCCAGGAACGAGGAATGAAGGGATCCCAGGGGTGCGGACGGGCGAGTCGCCACCGCACGCCCGAATCCACCTGCGTGGAGGGGTCAGGCCAAAGGGGGAGACCGGTCCCCGAAACTAGTGGAGGCAGTAAACGACCGTCAGCTAGAAACCAGAGGCTGTGACATTTTATGTGGCGCAGCCCCTCGCTACACCCGCTAGGAAGGCACCACATAGGGTCAGGGAAACTGGCGCCAAGTTTACCAAGAGGAGGCCCGAGGCAGCCGGACAGAAGGGTTGGTAAGAAAGGCCAGACAAAGGACACACAAAGGGGGTCCTGTGAAGCGCTCCAAAGTTATCTGGGAGTTGTCTGAGCCCCTCACCTGGTGAGCACAGTACGACGTGGGCAGCCGTTACCTGCAGACGTGGTCTGGATAATAAGAACTGTGAGTAAAGGCCCTGGACTGCATCAATGACTCCGTGTCGTTACTGCTGCTGCCCTGCACCATCACCCCCATCCTCCGCATACACTGCCCTGAGGCTATAGTCCTCCCGTGGGGAGTTATGCTACGCTCTGCTGCACCCACAACAGCAGCCTCAGCGGTCTGCCCTGCAGCGGCGGTTCACTCTGACCGCAATCCACGGGTGGCGTAGTCGGACATTTAAACATCAAAAACACATAAATAGTTCCGCCACTGGTTTGACCACCCTGAGCCACGGAACCGGGTCGCCGCCACGAAGACTACAACCACCAGCATCCACCAAAAAGGGTCCGGCTCCGGGTGTCCCAAGGCCCAGGGGGTGCATCAGAACATTTTCATCACCTTTCACAATCACCAATGGGACAAGGCAGGGATGTCCTCTGTCCCCTCTCTTATACATCCTAGTGACGGAGCACCTGCTCTCATCAATTCGCCATAACCCCAATATTAGGTGGATTGAGGTGGGAGGCACCGAGTACAAGTGCTCTCTATTTGCTGATGATGTCCTAGTATATATCACTCAATCACATATATCCATGCATGCTGTTATGGCTGAAATAGATCACTTTGTTACATGGTCAAATTTTAAAATCAATGCAGCGAAGTCTGAGGCCCTCGATGTCTCCCTCCCCAAATCCATATAGGATTCCATCCAGTCCAACTTTCCCTTTGCCTGGCCCTCACAGGGTATCAAATACTTAGGAATTCCTATTCATAGAGACCTCTCCCATCTATGTTATCTTAATTTTGGGCCCTTTATTGAACAACTCCATACAGACCACGGTTGGCAAGTTAGAACTGTAAGATTCACTACGTGAACCACTGGTGTTTTGTGGAAAAGCACATGTACACTGCTTTCCAAATTATTATGCAAAAAGTGTTTAGGAGTGATAAGGGAAGAATTTGTTTGTTTGTCAGTTAAACTCATTGATGGTGATGTGTGTCAGGGCTCTTTATATCACTGTAAGCAATTGCAGACACCTGTGCTAATTAGTTTGGCAGGTGTGTCCAATGAAAGGCAAGAATACTTAAGAAGGCTGTCTCACATTATTAAGCAGCCTACATTTTCTGCCAAAATGGGAAAGGAAAAGGATGTGTCGGCTGCTGAGAAGCAACAAATTGTGGAGTGTTTAGGTCAAGGCATGACTACAATCAACATTGTGCGATGATCAGGATGAAGTGTCTTGGCAATCAAGAAGTATGTAGCTGATTCACAGTACACACGTGTGCGTGCTGATAAGGGCAAATTGAGGACTCTTTCCTACAGGCAATTACGTCAGGTTGAAAGAGCAGCGGCAAAAAAGCCTTGTCATAGCAGCAGACAAGTTTTTGAAGCTGCTTGTGCCTCCAACGTCCCCCGAACAACAAGATGCAGGGTCCTTCAGAGGTTTGCAGCTGTGCATACGCCATCCTGTCGACCTCCTCTATCCACTTCACACAAGCAGAAACGGCTCCAGTGGGCCAAACATTACATGAAGACTGATTTCAAAACTGTTTTGTTCACGGATGAGTGCCGTGCAGCGCTCGATGGTCCAGATGGATGGAGCGGAGGATGGCTGGTTGATGGACACCCCACGCAAACACGGCTACAGCGCCAACAAGGAGGAGGTGGAGTAATGTTTTGGGCTGGAATCATGGGGAGAGAGATTGTCGGCCCCTTTAGGATCCCTGAAGGCGCTAAAGATGAACTCCATAATGTATGTGGATTTTCTCAAACAGCACTTCCTGCCATGGTTCAAGAAGAAGAACCGTGCACCATCTCATGCTGCACATAAAACATCTGCATCTCTGGCTGATATGGGCATAAAAGGGGACAAACTTATGGTGTGACCCCCATGCTCCCCTGACCTGTACCCCATTCAGAACCTTTGAAGCATCATTAAAAGGAGTGTCTATGATGGCGGGAGGCAGTTCACATCTAAGCAACAGCTCTGGGAGGGAATTCTGTCCTCATGCAAAACAATTGAAGCAGAAACCATCCAAAACCTGACAAATTCAATGGACGAGAGAGTTCAGAAGCTCCTTTCGAACAAGGGGTCCTATGTGAAAATGTAACATCACCTAGAATAAAGTTTTGAGTTGAAAACTGTTTGATTTCAGTTTCTAACAACCTGCTAATGCTTATAATTTCAAAAATGACCATTTTTTTGGTCTTTATTAAAATGAAAAGGTTGATCGAAAAGTTTGGGGGATCTAAGAGTGTGGCAACCCACTAGTCATGATTACTTTGAATTCTGACAATATGAGGGTCATGCTGCAGGTAGTGCAGCAAGAAGGCACTTATGTGTCTTGCGCATCTCGGAGCCGCAAAATTATTTTCCGGGCTAGATGCAGCTAAAAATTATTATTAATTTTAAATCTGGTGTAGATTTAGTATAGATGGCCTAATAGGATCAGTGCTGCACACTGCTACAAAGCCCAAATTATTTTCCAGCCAAGATACAGATAAACATGATTAGTAATTTGAAAGCTTAAAACGGTTGGTAGGGTGATTTTAACCAATCATCAAGCTTTTACTCTCCCCAGGATGACACAGGGGTAGAAAAGTCGTTTCGGATCCATGATTTGTTCATCTTTATGAACGTGAGTCTGTCTACATTATCAGTGGAGAGCCGCGTGCGCTTATCTGTCAGCACACCACCAGCAGCGCTGAACACACGTTCAGACAGAACGCTGGCTGCCGGGCATGACAAGATCTCCAAGGCGTAAGTGGCTAGCTCCGGCCATTTATCCAGATTGAAAGCCCAAAAAGAGCAAGGGTCCAGTGACACAGTCGTGGCTTCAATGTTTACTTGGAGATACTCCTGTACCATCGTCTCTAGGCGTTGACTATGTGTCAGACTTCTTGTCTCCTGTGGCCTTGCAAAGGATGGGCTAAAAAAGTGGTGAAATGATTCCGCAAAATTGATGTTACCAGCAGATACTGTGGTTCTGTTACGGTTTGAGTGCTGAACACTTGACGGTCCCACGGTTGGCAAGTTGGAACTGTGAGATTCACTACGTGCACCACTGGTATTTTGTGGAAAAGCACATGTAAGATTCTGCAACAGTCTCTGCTGATACTCCTGCATGCGTGCATCCCTTTCTATGGCAGGAATAATTTCTGCAAATTTACTTTTGTACCGGGGATCTAACAGTGTGGCAACCCAGTAGTCAGGATTATTTCTAATTCTCACAATTCGAGGGTCATGTTGCAGGTAGTGCAGCAAGAAGGCACTCATGTGTGTTGCGCATCCAGGAGCACCAAGTCCCTGTTGTGTTGGTGGCGAGGTAACAATCATGATTCCTTCCTCTGTCCTCTCCCCCCAACCTCGCACAACAGAAATGTGATCAAGGTCTCCCTCATCTGATGAGTCTTCCATCAGTTCGTCCTCCACTTCTTCCTGGGCTCCTGCACCTTCCTCACTAGTTTGGCTGCTACCATGCGCCCTGGTAAAACCATCTCCCCCACCCTCACATGCCTGCCGCCTTGGTGCTGCCGACCGTCTGGACCTCGCAGATGTTAGAACCTTCCGCATACAACTCCTCTTCCTCTACTTCCTCCACCTCCTCTTGTGCCACCACCTGACTCCGAATTCTGTTTAACATGTGCTCCAGCATGTAAATCACCGGAATAGTCATGCTGATAATGGCATCGTCAGCACTAAACATCTTCGTCGCCATTTCAAAACTGTGCAGAAGGGTGCATAGGTCCCTGATCTGAGACCACTCCTCCAGCGTGATTTGCCCCACCTCTGAATCTCGTTGGCCCAGGCTATACGTCAGAACGTATTGCACCGGGGCTTGTCGATGCTGCCACAGTCGCTGCAACATGTGCAGAGTTGAATTCCACCGGGTAGGCACATCGCATTTTAGCCGGTGAAGTGGCAGGACAAACGACTTCTGTAGCGATGTAAGTCGCTGAGCTGCGGGATGCGAACGGCGGAAGTGAGCACACAGCGACCGTGCCCTCTGCAGAAGGCCATCTAGTCTGGGATAGTGGGCTAAAAATTGCTGGACAACCAGGTTCAACACGTGAGCCATACAAGGCACGTGTGTGACATTGCCCCGGCGAAGGGCCGCACCCAGGTTTGCAGCATTGTCGCACACGGCCTTCCCTGGTTTCAGGTCCAGTGGAGACAACCATTCATGAAATTGGTTCCCCAGAGCTGACCACAACTCCTCAGCTGTGTTACTCACATTTCCCAGACATTTCAAAGTAAAAACCGCCTGATGACGTTGAGCCCTACTGCCAGCATAGTAAGGAGGTGTGCAGGATCCCTTCTGCGCAGTTAGAAAGCTTGTGGCATGACCAGACAGGCTTTGGGTGCAGGTGGAAGACCGAGAGGAGGTTGAGGAGGCAGAAGCAGTGGAGGAACTTTGACATAAAGAGGATTGACGCACAACTCGTGGGGACGGCAAGACTTGGACAGCAGCCCCTTGTCCTGCTGTCACCATAGTTACCCAGTGCCCAGTCAGCGACATGTAACGCCCCTGTCCATGCCTACTCATCCAAGTGTCTGTGGTGAAATGCACCCTGTCACACACAGAGTTTCTCAAAGAAGCGGTGATGTTGTGTGCGACATGCTGGTGGAGCGCAGGCACACCTTTCTTTGAGAAGTAGTGCCGACTGGGCATCTGGTACTGGGGCACTGCGACGGACATAAGGTCTCGAAAATCCTCTGTGTCCACCAGGCAGAAAGGCAGCATTTCTGTAGCCAAGAGCTTGCAGATGGTGAAATTCAACCTCTTAGCTTTCTCATGGCTAGGAGGAAATGGTCTTTTACTTGTCCACATCTGAGGGACCGAGGGCTGGCTATTGTGCTTAGACGGGGTTGATAAGGTTGTCCCCGGCAAACTGCCGGTCTGTGAGGAAGATGCAGGCGGACATGTTAGGTTGCCTTGATCCAAAGGTGGTGCTATCGATGTCGGACAGCGCTCAACACCAGCTGGTGTTACCACCTCCAAAGAAAATGATGACCTGCCAATCACGCTGGCTGTTGCGGGTAAAGAGGTGGCAGGTCTGCGCCCCAAAACAGGTGTGACTGCTGTCCCCCCAGTCACAGAGGATGAAGAGGCCGCGGATGCACAAGATATGGCAGACGGTGGTTGGCCCGGCCGGCTAGGCCACATTGTAGCACACTGAGCTTCCCACTGCAACTTATGCTTCATGTCCATGTGCCGGTTCATGCATGAAGTACTCAAACTATGTATTTTTTGGCCTCTACTTAGCTTTTGCTGACAAATGTTACAGATAACACGAGTTGGGTCATCTTTATCGATCTGAAAAAATGCCCAGGCTATGCAAGGCTTAGCACCCATGCGACCTGAAGAGCCACCACGACTTGTGGTGAGAGGCAGAGTTGTGTTTGAGGATGCAGTTGTTGACGTGCTTCCAGTACTACGTCTCTGTCCAGGAAGGCGCAACCTGACCTCGTCGTCACTAGCATCTTCCTCCACCTCCTCTGCTGACCTCATCTCTTGGCTGACTGTGGGTTGACAGTAAGTGGGATCTCCAACCTCATCATCATCACCCTGTGCGTTATCACACCCGTCGTCCTCAGAGCCAACCTGTTCCTGCCCTGACAAAAAACTAAAGTTGTCGCTCCAATCAGGTATTTGAGTCTTATCATCATCTTCCTCATTGTCTCCACCAACAGGAGTTACAGTTTGGGAATGAGGGTCTACATTATGGTCAGAACCTTCTGCGTCTGGTCCTGGATCCGACTCATAAAGATTCTGGGCATCAGTGCAGATCATTTCCTCGTCTGGATTCACAGAAGCGCTGGAGTCGACCTCTGATT